>NC_139227.1:97312215-98037374 GCF_055691185.1 Crinia signifera
ATGGTTTGGTCTTTGCTCACTTTCTCGGGTCTCTTAGGAGATAGGATTGAGATGTGTTTTCTTTCCCGAGAGCTGCACAGGTGTGGGATCACCACCGGACATACAGTAGCATACTCTACACCACTATATAATACCCAAGCAGGCAACAGTTGTGCTGTACTACTACTATTATTATTATTATAATTATCATTGCATTATTTGTGGACGGGAGAAAGGAACAAGCAAAATAATACTTTTCGAAGGGATACCTAAAGTTAATCGGAGCAATAGGCGAAACTACCATTGGTGTACTAGGTGTAGTGCACCGGGACCCCTGAGGACTAAGGGGCCCACTTCTGCCCCTGTCACCCACTGTTTTACCATGTTGCATTCTGCCACCCCTACCTCTCCCTGTCACCCTCTGCCTCTCCCTGTCACCCACTGCCTCCCCCTGCTTCTCATTGTCACCCTGTGGCTCTCTCTGTCACCCCCTACCTCCCCGTGTTCCCCTCTGCCTCCGCCGTCCTCTCCCTGTCACCCTCTGTCTCCTCCTGTGTCTCCCTGTCTCCCCCTGCATTCCTCTCCCTGACACCCACTGCTTTCCCTGTCACCATCTGCCTCCCCCTGTGTCTCCCCCTGCTTTTCCTGTCACCCTTTGCCTCTCTCTGACACACTCTGCTACCCTGTCACCATCTGCCTCCGCCTGCCTCTACCTATCACACACTGCCTCTCTCTGTCACCCACTGTCTTTCCATGTCACCATCTGCCTCACCCTGCCTCTCCCTATCACCCACTGCCTCTCCCTGTCACCCTCTGCCTCTCCCTGTCACCCTCTGCTTCTCCCTGTCACCCTCTGCCTCCTCCTGCCTCTCCCTATCACCCACTGACTCTCTGTGTCACCCTCTGCCTCTCCCTTTCACCCACTGCCATGTTGCATATTGTCAACTTTTGGTAGGGAGGAGGAAGGGGGACCAATTTATATTTTTGCACCTGGAATCCCTACCCATAATTCCGCCACTGACCAGAGCTGTCCTTACAAAATGACCCCCTGTCACCTGATATAACATGCTGTAGTCTGCCCTGAACTTTCCACTTTATTACTGCCATCATCTGTGCTGCATAAGTGTGAAACTGTTTTTTTTATTTTTCATTACAAACACCAATTCCTTCATTTAACTTTTTTTTATTGCAATTGCAAATCAAGGGCATGAGTTGGAAGCGCCTTGATGCCCGTTTGCTCAATACCATATGCTAATGTCAGTATCTGCCCCTTTATGCCAATTATCTGTCCTTCAAGTGAAAAGCTTGCTTATCGATTACTTTTCTGTCCCCAGCTGTAGCCATAACACACCCAGCATGGGCAACCTTTTGAATGGGCCCCTGACCCAAAGCCTCCGGAGGAACATCTCTCTGCAGCAGTTCTATGCCCCACAAAAAGGGCCTTATTCATTTTCTGAACTATAATAGAGACCTAGCTATTATTATGGCCATTACTAGTGCCCTCATTTATGTTATGAACCATAGTAGTACCCTAGTTTACACAATGTCACATTGTAGGGCTGTCAGTACACTATATGCCACACAGTATTCTCAATTTAATTTATGACATGCAGTGCCACCAGCTCATATTATACCACATCTCAACTCCCCATTTCCATAATGCACCACATTACAGTGCTTCCTAATATGGTGTACTACGTCATGTGCCTCCGCTATATATTGTACCACATTACAGAGCTCCCAATTCATAATACTGTATGCCACATAATAGTGCCTCCACTTCATATTGTGCCACAATACAGTGCTCCTACTGTAGTTCATATTATGCCACATTGTAATCCTTCCACTTCATATTGTGCCAAATTACACTGCATCAAATTCATATTATGCAACGTTGTAATGCCTCCACTTTATATTGTGCCACATTACAGTTCTCCCAGTTGTTTTTATGCCACATTATAGCTCATCCACAGATATTGTTCCAAATTCCGGTACTCCCAGTTCATATTATGCCACATTGTAGTGCCTCTACCTAATAATATGCACATTATAGTTCTCCCAGTTCATAAATGTCACATTTTAGTGCATCAGCTTCATGGTGTGTCACATTACAGTTCTCCCAGTTCATATTGTGCCGCATTGTAGTACCTCCACTACATATTGTGCCACATTAGAGTTCTCCCTGTGCATATTATGCCACATTGTAGTGCTTTACTGTATGTTGTGCCACATTACAGTGCTTTCAGTTGATATTGTGCCATACTGTAGTGCCCTTGGACAAGCAGGAGTAATGTGTCCTGCTTTATGAATCAATAGTGGGCATTTACAGTGCATTATACCCAAAACAACCAATCTGACATACCGTACCGTATTGTTTCAGTCTTTACCTTTTGCAGACAGTTGAGAGCTTACTGATGATTGGCCACCCTGTGCTAGAACGTAGACAGGTTGGACATGCAGTACGATCTCTTCACTCCACTTTGGCGAATGTTTATAGCCCTGTTGCGTGATTACACATTTGCATAGTCATTTAGAAACGCAACTGGAATGAACACTCACGTTTATCTGAAATGAGAGAACATAAAAGACAAATAAAACAGAAATGAGAGAGGACTTTGCTCTTGGTGTCGGCGGCTCTTATTGTTTATTCCCACTAACAAATTACAGCTGGTAATTGAGCCGGGTGAGAACATGAGAAAGTTAGTTGATGTACACTTCAAACATTCCCCCGGCAGCTAAAACACATAGGAGGCTCTGGGCTCCTTTGTGGCGGCTCTGCCGGTGCGGAAATAAATGTGTTCCAAGGAGATTTTTGTGCTCTCATGAGCTATAAGTAATGACAGAAAAGTAACAATTACTTCTTGGGGGGAAAAAGGAAGAAAACATTATGGCTGTGGTATATAAATCTGTAGTCTCTGCCTGCAAGGGATAGTATTTAACAGCTTCTCAACTCACTATCTCTCCTGCCCAGAAGGCCAATTTCTAATAACTGTTTCCTACATCATTTCTTTTGGGTTTTTGTTCTTTTTTTTAAACCCATATTCTGCAAAACGTGCCATACTGTACATGTAATATAAATAGTCGGAGGTTGCGGCCAAGGTAAGGTTGAGGGCATAGAATGTACTGTAGTCATTATGGTTTCTCGGTAAAGAAGGGACATTGGGTAAAAATCAATATTCTGTGTGATGCTACCTGCTAGGAAAGGTCATATAGTTATACATTAGCTACAGCTGAAACATTACAACATCATAGCAAAGGCAAATGCGGGGGGGGGGGGGTTCTGGTTGCCCAGAAAACCACTTCCTCATGGCAAAGTGGCTGAAATGATAACAAAAATAGCAATTTTATATAATATGATAACTAGAGCTGCCGCCACACCATGCAATGTTAGGGACAGAGCGGGCCTGGTAGCAGCTTAATCTGCCAAGTTTGCTCTGTGTGTGGATCTGAGTCCTCGGTTGGTGCACTAGACCAGAGAGCAGCAGCAAAGAAGAAGAGACAGGAGCCTTACCATGAGGTGGGAGGATGTGAGCTAAGAAAGTGCAGCACTGGTTTTATTATGTTTGTGTATTTATTATGGGATGTGTAACCTTTTCCTGACCACGTATTTATATTATTTAAATGTGTGATAATGCCTTTACTATAGATCATCTATAGTGTTAGTTATTAATACTGTATTCCATACAATATCCAGTGTATAAAAAGACCAATGTGTACATTAATGTGCACGATCATTACCAGGTTCTTCTACAGCTCCCCCAGACTCCAACATTTGCTACAATATTTTGCAGAGTGGGAGATTGTGGATGGAATTCAAAATCCCCCTCTTGAAATCCTGCACTTGCAAATGCAACATTGTCAAAATATCGATTGGACCAGAATGTTAACTTTACTTCTGTTATTTTTAGGGCTTGGTTCAGCGGCGTAACTATAGCACTGCAGCCCCCGCCACCGCGGGGGGGCGCTGTGCATGTGGGGGCGCCGGGGGCTGCGGTGCTATATTTAAACCCCCCCCCAATCCCCCGCAGACTTACCTATTGCGCTGGTCCCGGCGGCTCCGTTCTTCTGCTGAAGACCACCACAAAATGGCCGCCCCCATATAGCACACAGTTCTCTGAAACTGTCTGCTGTATGGGGGCGGCCATTTTGTGGTGGTCCTCAGCAGAAGAACGGAGCCGCCGGGACCAGCGCGATAGGTAAGTCTGTGGGGGATTGGGGGGGGGGGGTGTTTGCATAGGCAGCGGGGCGGCAGGGAAGGGGGGTAGGGGTGCTTGGCGGGGCGGCGGCGGGGGGGCGCCCAAAACTTAGCTAAGCCACTGGCTTGGTTTAGGGTTAGGCTAAAGTAAGAAAAAAAAAAAAATGTATGTCCATATGCTGGTATCAACATGCTAAATTTATATATTAAAACATGTCAACATTTCAGCCATGTCCACATATGTCAAGTTCCTTTTTGAAATACAGTAATGTGCCTGTCAGCATTCAGAACATGTAGTCTCGTTTTGGTATTTTGAATGTTGAATGTTGACTTCTCACAGCACACCTATAGTAAAACACTGACTGAATACAGTATAGGAACCACAGTACAGTCTGGCAAGAACGTATTGAGGTTGACAACCAAAATGACCCAATTGGTTGAAACACTGCGGCATTTTGAACCAATAAGACAGCAGGAACTAATCAGTATTGTATTGTATTGGTCAAGACTTTGGCCTGGGTTGGTAGGAAATTAGAATGGACAATGGCTTCTGTCTGGGTGTTTGATCATTGTCCAACAGAATAAGGCAATTTGACTTCAGTGTGAAAGGGCGAATCTACATGCATGGGAATGATCATTTTATTATTATTTATTAACAGTTTCTTATATAGCGCACACATATTCCGCAGCGCTTTACAGAGAATATTTGAACACTCACATCAGTCCCTGCCCCAGTGGAGCTTACAATCTATATTCCCTACCACATGTATACACACACACAAACATTCTAGGGTTAATTTTTTGTCGGAAGCCAATTAACCTACCTGTATATTTTTGGAATGTGGGAGGAAACCGGAGTACCCAGAGTAAACCCACGCCAGTAGAGGGAGAATATACAAACTCCGCACAGTTAGGGCCATGGTGGGGATTGAACCCATGATCTTAGCGCTGTAAAAACCTCAGTGATCGAGGCTGCTTTATATTGTACTTTTTATGTTACCAGTGCAAATTTCACATTTAAGGAATGCATACAGAAATTTACAAGGAGCCCCTGAAAGCTGAAACCCGCCGCGTTCGCCAATTATAAGGTCACACAATAAAACAACTAAAAAAGTGGAAAGAATTTTGACTTAAATATGCGACCTCCACTCTCATAATATTATAGCAGGGTCAAGTGTCCCTTTAAATAAAATGAATTAAAAAAGCAATGTGTTATAGAAGAAGACAAAGCGCCACTTTCACAATTACTTCCCTCCTTTCGATGAGCTCTGTAATATTAATCATCTGTAAGGCTGAAAATTACGAGGCAGATGAAAAAAGACTCAGGATGTGGCTGGATTAGGTTATCTAGAAAGTCATTGCATGGAGAATGAAGCCGTCTCATCTCTCTATCAGTAGAGGAAATTAAAGACACGACGAACCCTAATATGAAAGAGACGTATCACGTCATCTGGATGTTACTAAACCATCGCTGCCTGCCATTTATCTTTTCTTATAACGCTGGATTTATCTTCCATATTGTTCATTTCCAATTACAGTCCTTATACATCTCGCTAGGTTTCATAAATGCTCTATAAATAAAAATTATGCTTTATTGATATGAGTTATGTAAGATTTTTTTTTTTTCTGGAAAGGGCAATAAATATTTATGCATCTAGTTTGCAGTGGGCAGAGAAAGTACGCTATATATTTATATAGAAGCTGCCCTATTGCAGATGTATCTCGTCCTGAGATGCAACATGAGGGTTGGGCTTACAGTCCACATTCGCTGTACAATACAGCCTATAACAGAATCACAGGACTTGGGGGTCATCATAGATGAAATATTGGGTAATAGTGCTCACTGCTCAAGTGCAGCAGCAGAGGCAAACCGGACACTGGCATGCAATAAAAGGGGTATGGATTCAAGGGATGCCAATGTGATATAGTGCCTCTTTACAAGGCATTGGTGAGACCACACTTGAAATATTGTGTTCAGTTCTGGGCACCGCACCTTAAAAAGGACATAAATGAATTGGAACAGGTACAGAGAAGGGCGACTAAGCTAGTAAAAGGTCTCAAATCACTAGAATACAAAGATAGGTTAACCAGGCTGAATATGTTTTCACTGGATAATCTGAGGCTGAGAGGTGTTATGAAACTCATCCTTGCTGGCGGGTCGCCAGAACGTACGCGCTGGCGAACCGCCAGCAGCCACGCCAGCGAGGAGACTGAGACGCGCGTGCGTCTCACGCGCACGCGCGTCTCAGTCTCCGTCGCTAGCGCGACGGAAACCCTGTCCGTCTCCGCCTCAGGGAGACGGACAGGGTTAGGGGGGGTTGGGGGGGGTGCGGGCAGGCGGCGGGGACCCCGGGTTACCGCCGGCAAGCCGGCGGGGACCCGGGGAACGGATGGAAGCGCCGTCGGAAGGGGACGCACGCGCCCTCTCGGGCGCGTGCGTCCCCTTCTCACAATCGCCATGGCGCTGGCGGGGGATGGCGGCTGGCGACGCCAGCGCCATCCCCTGCAAAGATGGGACCTGACCCATCTGTATGTACAAATACAGGATTGGGAATCCTATGGAACTGGGAGATGATTGTTCAGTAACAGGCCTATACTTAGGACACGCGGGCATGCACTGAGGCTCGAGGAAAAGAAATTCCGTACTGAATTAAGAAGAGGATTCTTTACCATTAGAGCAGTGACATTCAGGAACTCAGTACCGGTGGGGGTGGTTACAGCAACTACTGTTAATGAATTTAAACCAAAACTGGAGGCATTTTTGGCCACTAGGGGAATCCTATAGATATGACTTACTCAAGTCAGTAGTTACAAGTTAGATAGTTTGAACTCGATGAACTAACGTCTTTTCTCAGCCTTAAATACTATGTTACAGTATAACAAGAGGGAACCAATAGCTGGAACCCACTCATATTAGAGCAGATAATTTATTAAACTCCCTAACGGTGGAAAACGAATATAATATACATATACTGTACATAAATAAACATATATTCTTTCTGCCACCAACACATGACAGGATGCACAAAGAAGAATCACCAAAGGGAAGGAGAGGAGGAATTTCCAGAAGACAAGAAAAATGTCCTAAATAAAACTGCAAAAACTCAGCCCCTCATACATAATTGGATCCGTAATCCTAAGGGAACAACAAAACCACCTAAAAGTGACAATCATATATTTCTTTAAGGGAGGGGGTGACTCTCATTTCAACCTCTTACATTCAAAAAAGTTAAGGCAGGGAAGGCCGAACCGGTCCTCAAGATCTACCAAGAATCCATGATTTCCAGGCCCCCTGCGGGTCTGTAGCATGAATGAAAATGTGATTTAGTAATGACTACACCTGTGCAATAGCTAGTGGTTCTGGGAAACCTGACAGTAATAATAACTACACTTGTGCACCAGCTGGTGGGTCTGGTAAATGTGACAGTTAGTGATGACTACACCTACACAATGTGACCTGTTAGTAGATCTTGAGGACCAGCTTGGCCAGTACAGGTCTAATGGTATCCAAACATCTACAGTGCGGGAAAATCCACTAATCCCCCAACCCTCAGGGGATCGGGGGGATATTACATACGTTTTAAAATCCCGATCCTCCAATTGTGGCGGTAATTGAGGAATAGGGCATATTTTTACATGTTTAGTTTCTCCGATACCCCACCAGAGATATCTCTTACCATCGCAGGTGACTGATCATGCATTTGGTCAGCAGAACTACAATGCTGGTAGGTTGGGGATTAGGAGACCACACTCACAGATGTAGGCACCTTAAGACTTCCAAGGTACTGTAGCCTTACGTCTGATTTATTTAATTTCTTTGAACACCGTATTATCATCATCATCACCAGACGAGAGCACATTCCGCATCTCAATAAATTATACAACCAGCACCAACAGACAACACTTCTCCCTTATCCCAGGCCGGCTGCCTTCTTGCTCTCACACGTAGACTAAGATCTGTCTAGAACAGTGGTTCTCAAGCCCCCACACAGTTCACGTTTTCCAGGTCACCTGGCAGGTGCACAGGTGCATTCATTACTCATTGAGGGGTGAATTTAAGAAGCTTGGAGAAGTGGGTACTTGTGTATTTTGGCGGCGCCCCCGATGTCCGTCGTACGACGAACAGATCGCATCGCATCGCATGCCATGCACCCGATGGCATGCGATGCGATGCGACGCGATTTTGACCCCCTATACGACCAAAAATCGTATAAGCACCCTAAAGGGTGCTTTTGAGCACCCAAATGGGTGCTAACAATGTTAAATGCACCCCCACGCCACCCCCCACTATAAACGTGAACCCGAAGCGTGGCGAGCGCAGCGAGCCCCGCGAGGGGACGCGGATACCTTCACAGTTATACGCGTCCCCTCGCGGGCTTCACAGGTGTCCGTGGCGACGCGGACACCTGTGAAGCCCGCGAGGGGACGCGTTTACCTATGAAGGTATCTGCGTCCCCTCGCGGGGCTCGCTGCGCTCGCCACGCTTCGGGCTCGGTGGCTCGCTGCGCTCGCCACACTATTCTATTCTCAACTCCACGCCGACGTGGATAGTGGGGGTATGAAAAGGTCGTAGGACGCGTACCGCCGCCCCTCGCGGGCTCGCTGCGCTCGCCACGCTTCGGGTTCACGTTTATAGTGGGGGGTGGCGTGGGGGTGCATTTAACATTGTAAGCACCCATTTGGGTGCTTAACATAGTATAAGCACCCATTAGGGTGCTTATACAATGTTTAATCGCATCGCATCGCATCCTATGGCATCGTATGCCATGTACAATGGCATACAATTTCAAAATTGTATGCCATCGTGCACTATCGTACGATATCGCGTCGCATCGCATACCATCGTATGTGTTATGGTATGCGATGCGATGGGCGCCGCCAAAATACACAAGTACCGAGAAGTGTTATCTATCTCCATAAAGAACATTATGAGCAAGGTGATAATGGTTCAGCCAATCAGCTACAATATGTAAATTGACAGGTAAGAGCTGATTGGCTGAACCATTATCACCTTGCTCATAACGTTCTTTATGGGGATAGATAACACTTCTCCAAGCTTCATAAATTCACCCCTGACACCGTTTAAAAGAGCCAGAGGTAGAGCTAATGATTTCACTTGGGATTCTGTGAGGAGAACTGCAATACATGCACTGAGAATGAAGTTTGGGAAACCTGTGGTCTAGGACACAAGATAGATATCTCCTTGTAAGGGCTGTTCATCAGAACTGCACTATACAGTATAATACCAGTGCCATCTCCCCATGTAGGTATTTCAGATTGCCCTTTGTCATTGGCAGATTCTCTAGCACTCCATCTACATTCTTAGCTGCACCTCCATCCTATTTTTGGGTCTCTCTAGTTTTTAGAATGTAACCTGCGATATGAGATTTTTTTCTCAGGGTTTCTTAAATTTTTTCCAAACCTTATTAAATCCGGCTATATGTCCCAATAAATATTCATGCCCCATGAATTTATGCATTGAGTACAGTAGCTGCTATACTCAATGCCGTCAATATCATTTGTCAACATCTTTCTTCCAGGACACTGGGTTCAATGGAAATGTCTTTCAACCAAATTGGTCCAAAAAATTGTACAGTGTGTATGCACCTTTACTCACATGCCTTGGTTTATTGCTACTGGTTTATAAATAGTTTCTTAGATCAGGTAATCTATCAGCGTACAGACCGGACCACTGTGTACACCCCATCCCTCAACCCGACAGAACTCAATCGAAAAGTCAATATAAAAAAATCCAACATGACTGGTAAACTCAGAGCTGGACTATTTCCTCGCTGCAAATACTCTATGTAACCATTAACAAGTATTAACACGCGATGAATCCGGCACGTCAGCTGTATTATCTGACCTCCAGAGCGTACACCGGATTATTAATGCAAACAAAAAAATGGTATTACAGTCGTTTATTTTCCAATAATGTTTTTGGGATTAATGCATTACAAAATCTGAATAATGCATCAGTTAGTTATAAGTAGAGATTACCGGTTACATTCTACAACAGATTGAATACGACGCCGTGAGATGTATTATTTTTAGCGACACAAAAGAGGTTTCAGAACGCTCGCATATTTGTAAGGCGATCCGGTGTGGATTTAATTAGAATTTTCAAATTTTTTTCTGTCAATAAACATTATAGAAGTGCTGAGATTATCACACTGAGCCAGGATTTAGTGCTGGGCCTGTGATGAATATCGGGGGTTTAGGAGTCAAGTGCTGCCGGCATTGTCAGGGAGGACAATATTGAAAGAATAATAATAAAAAAGAATAAAAGATATACAAAGTATTTTGTGCATTTAAAAAAAAAAGTTGCGTATTTTAAATCTAAAACTAGGTACTTGTTTCCTAGCACGGCGCCCGTCGGGGTTAATTGCATACCTTAAGTTAAGGTACTTAAGGTATGCGATCAACGCGATGGACGCGATTTTCTGTCAATTACCAGCCTTTATTGCCGGCAAAGATAAAATCGTGTTGATCGCGTCCATCGCATGCGATGCGACCGACGCGATCAATGCGATTTTACATAGGAATCAATGTTTAATTACCTGTCAATGTTAAGATTGCGTTGATCGCGTCGAACGCATGCCATTATAAAGCATGCGATCGATGCGATAAACGCGATTTTACATAGGGTACAATGTTAAATGGCCCCCAGACCCCATTTTTCATTGTATGCCCCCCCCATTGTTAATGCCACCCCACTATTGACGCCAACCCGAAGCGTGGCGAGCGCAGCGAGCCCGCGAGGGGCGGCGGTACGCGTCCTCCGACCTTTTCATACCCCCACTATCCACGTCAGCGTGGAGTTGAGTTTATATAGTGTGGCGAGCGCAGCGAGTTATCGAGCCCAAAGCGTGGCGAGGGGATGTGTAATACCTGTGAAGTAATGCGCGTCCGCTCGCCACGCTTCGGGCTCGGTGGCTCGCTGCGCTAGCCACACTATATAAAATCAACTCCACGCCAACGTGGATAGTGGGGGTATGAAAAGGTCAGAGGACACATACCGCCGCCCCTCACGGGCTCGCTGCGCTCGCCACGCTTCGGGTTGACATTCATCGTGGGGTGGCGTTAACAATGGGGGACCATGTCACCCATGAGGGGGGGTATGCAATTAAAATTGGGGTTTCGGGGGCTTTTAACATTGGGCCCAATGGTAAAATGGTCTCAGGGACCATTTTACATTGATTCCAATCTAAAAATCGCGTTGATCGCATCACATGCGATTTGGTTGCATGCGATGCGATCAACGCAATTTTTTTGGTCCCGATGCTTAAGATAAAAATTGCTGGCGCCGTGCTAGGAAACAAGTACCTAAAATTATGAAATTAATGAGATTATTTAAAATGCTTCATGTACAAGGTCGGGAATAAATAAAGTTGCACAAAAAAAAATATTCTGTTCAAAGATGGGCCTGATTCATGGGCCACATGAAATAGGGTGCGAAAATCAGAAAGTGAGAGTTTTTTTTAAAGCGGCAATCATTTTCATGGCAAAAAAAAGGGGAAAACTCCGCCAATACAGTATCTCGCACTTTCTGAATCTCACACCCTACTACATTTGGCCCCATGTTTGCAAATGGGCAAAACCATGGGCCTAATTCACACCTGTTAGCACGGCTGCAATATTTTAAGATGGGCAAAACCATGCTGCACTGCAGGTGGGGCAGATGTAACAGGTGCAGAGAGACTTAGATTTGGGTGGGGGATGTTTAAACTGAAATCTAAAAAGCAGCCAGTATTTACCCTGCACAGAATCAAAATAACTCCCCCAAATCTTTCTCTGAAACCTGTTACATCTGCCCCACCTGCAGTTCAGCATGGTTTTACTCAATTGTGTGCATTTCTTGCATTGCTAACAAAGCTGAAACAGGTGCTATGTTTGGTTAGGTACAAAGACAATAGGTCGAAAGGGTGTCAACAGACAGTCAATAGGTCAACAGCAAAAGTTCGACATGCAAAAAGTCGACATTGGCAAAATGTCGACATGCTATAGGTAGTTTTATTATTTACTATTTTTTTTTTTTTACCATTTGCTGTCGATAACTCCTAATCAGCTTTCCAGAATGTTGCCTTGTTAGAACAAAGAACACGTTACATCGTTCCGTTGGTTCGCGTTGCCCATTAATGCCGGTCCGTAGGTGACACACTGCCCTCTAGGGATTACTCCCATCAAAGAAGACAAAAATAAAAACAACATAATTACCTATTTATTGCAAAAGTCCCAAACTGTTTAATATTCGTTTTGTGTTGATGCTGTTGTCTGATCATTAATCATGTTTAGTTGCACCTGCAATTATTTTTTCATATCTTCAATATGCCAATTTTATTGCAGAGACGTCTCTCCGGAGGACTGGAAGTGATTAAGCCTTGTTAATTGTTGCATGAATTTTCAGATTGTTTCAAAGTCAGCGTTGATCAAAGCCGAAACGCGAGGTGATGCGCGAAGCGATATAGCGCTGATATGTTTACAAAACCCTGGCAAACGTTACATCTCTGTGTAAATTGGTCCTGCAAGCTTCAGTGGATTTTAAGATGTCGTCATTTGACATTTTAATTGATACAGAGCCGCCGCACTGACCAGGATGGCCCTCAGCGGGATAAAAGAGGCTTTGATTTCTGGCTAATCTTATGGTTTTATCTGATGATCAAATGGCTTCTTTTTATGGGAACTGCTGAAGTGGGTTATAAATTAGGCTCTTATTTTCCTTTCTATTGTACAATAAACACAAATGAAAGCTTCCTCCTACGTTTAGTTTGTGCGCAATCCATGACTCAGATGCCGAAGGCCATAGCAACCAATCCAGGTGTGACTATCATTTCTCTATTAAGGTGCATACATACTGTACAATTTTTTCCTGGACGAAAGATGTTGACGAAAGATGTTGACGACAGACGAACGACGAATGATGATGCGCATACCCGCCAGTTGTTAATCAAGATTGTTCATCAATTGTGCATGCAGCTCAATTTGGATATCTTTTAAAATGAGCCTATAAACTGTAGCTAGATCTTTCGTCTTTCGTCTTTCGTCTGTCGTTAAAAGTGATATTTCAAATGTATAAAATACATTTCCTCCTACATATAGTCATCACCCATGTGGTCAGCGAGTCTCATACACTTCCAATATTGACCAAGTTATTGTCACATTTTGCAGCTACAAGTTATTAACAATATCAGATTCATGTATATTACTGTATTATAATGTGGTGAGTTTGACTAGTCTTGGGGTCGGGAGCCCAGAAGTTAACAACTGTAATCACATCACAAGACTCAGGCATTGCCCACCATTTGAGCTGACCAATGATCCCCAGTGTACTGGATATGTCCCACCCTCGGACCAATGGAAGAAGAGCATGCGTTCCATATTGTATTACCTTTTGAACTATTGTATAAAACAAGCACTCCTGACCCAAGGCAAACACACCTTCCTCGGAGGTCATCTTGCTTCGATGACTGAGGCCTGGATCCAGGAGCGCTTGCGTAACACGTATGTATATTGGTTGTGGCTATGTTTCTTTGTACTTGACTGTATATTGCTGTTCCCTAATTAAAAGCTGTGCTGCTGTTTCAAACCACAGCATTAGATCTTTCGTCAACATCTTTCGTCCAGGACACTGGGTTCATTGGAAATGTCGGTACTTATGTATTATCTGGGCTTCCATGTTAAATGCACCTCATTTTTTTATACCCCTACTATCCAAGTACACATGGAGTTGATTTTATATAGTGTGGCAAGCGCAGCAAGCCACCGTGCCTGAAGCGTGGCGAGCGGACGCGGTCTCATAAGAAAAACGGGAGTCCAGATATTACATAAGTACCGAAACGTCTTTCAACCAAATTGGTCAAATTTTTTTTACAGTGTGTATGCACCTTAACATCCTAGAAAATGATAGGCAGAATCTGGTTGGTTACTATGGGCAACATCAACTCTTTTCATTTTTAGAAGCTTTAGTCCTAAAAAAAATTCTGTGGACTGGATGGCACAGTACTAAGCTGGTTTAAATCATTTCTCACTGGCCGGTCACAGAGAGTTTCATCTGGAGTATACTCATCTTCATCTGTGCCATTGCCATGCGGCACACAAGGTTCTATATTATCCCCCATGCTTTTTGCAGTGTACATGCTGCCACTGGGTGAAATAATTAGGCGCCATAGCCTTGTCTACCACTGCTATGCAGATGACACACAGCTGTACTTGTCCTTTGCTCCAGGCACTATAAACCCAATAGCAACCCTAAATGGCTGTCTAGCTGAGCTCCAGGAATGGATGAGTGCCAGTTAACTGAGACTGAATCCTGATAAAACAGAGGTCCTTATGATTGGACCTCAACATCAAAGGACAAGACTGCAGCACAGCCACCCAACTGGACTGACACTTGGGGGTACAGAATTACCAAATTTGATCATGTGCGGAATCTTGGCGTGGTACTAGATGGTGAATTGACACTTAAACATCAGATATCAGCCACAATCAAATCCTCATTCTTTCATCTGAGGAACATAGCCAGAATCAAACACTTAATCCCATCTGAAGACCTGTCAAAAGTCATACATGCATTTGTATCATCTCGTTTGGATTACTGCAATGCCCTTTACCTTGGTCTACCAGCAAAAGAACTGCACCGATTACAGCTGGTACAAAACACAGCTGCCAGGCTGTTAACTAAACAGCCCCGTTCTAGCCACATAACTCCCATTCTCTACTCCCTTCACTGGCTGCCAATAAAATGGCGAATAATTTTCAAGATCAATCTACTGAGTTTCAAAGCCCTATATGACCAAGGCCCAAGGTACCTGAAGCAGCTTCTGATTCCATACTGTCCCACCCGATTACTGCGATCTGTAGATGAAGGACTTTTAGCAGTACCTAGGATCTCCCGTAATACATCTGGGGGTCAAGCTTTTAGCCATTCAGCTCAGACTTTATGGAACTCACTTCCCCGCACAGTTCGAGAGACCCCCACTCTAGAATGCTTCAAAAACAGACTCAAGACCTTCCTATTTACTCAAGCGTTTCCCTCAGTCCCTTAAGTATTGTTTATGAAAAGCTTTTCTGTACTGTATTACATTCATTCTATCTATCTGTTCAGCGCCTTGAGTCCTATTGGAGAAAGAGCGCTATATAAATAAAATTATTATTATTATTAGTAGTAGTAGTCGTAGTAGTAGTAGCAGTAGTAGTAAATTTGTTGTCTGTAGTACTTTTTTATTGTAACGTCTCCCTTACACCCACGGTGTCTTTGCCAATTAGGAATATTGTTTTTGCTTTGCTGTTAAAATTCCTGAGCAGCAATTGTTGCATTGTTTGTGTTAGGCACAATCGTGCAATGTTGCAATTTGCGTGAAATGGGACTAAGCTCAGTCGCTGCACAACAGGGATGTGCGATCGGAGTTTGCATCCCAGTCCTCTGACTGTGCCAAGGCCAAGCCAGTTGATCGTGGAGACTTCTGTAAATAATATTTATTTATGTTTCTCCTTATTCCTCTTGGGGGCTGCATAGAATGATTTTGTTTACAAGTCACACGTGGCCTGAGGCTCCAAGTTGTGCACGCTAGGCGAAGAGGCGGATTTTGGCCTCATGGGGCCCGAGGCAAGCAAGCGGTTTGAAACCCTCCCTCTCTCACAAATCTATAGCACTATATGGTTGCTGCTTATTGCTGACGGCATCCATACATTACTATGGCGTATGCATAGTCTTCCGATAAATGCTCAGCTGCATGACCATCGGCATTGCACACAAATCTGAATCAGGCCCTAGGATGTTTGGAAGTAGCGTAATACCTGTATCACATGTAATGTAACCTGACTGCCTGCTTTATTTTACAAAATATTTTATTCTATCAAAGAACTTTGTGAGTGTGGACAGGTCCATGTGATGTCATGATAATAGTGTGGGCAGGTCCATGTGATATCATGATGGGAGTGTGGGCAGGTCCATGTGATGTCATGATGGGTGTGTGGGCAGGTCCATGTGATGTCATGATGGGAGTGTGGGCAGGTCCATGTGATGTCATGAAGGGAGTGTGGGCAGGTCTATGTGGTGTCATGATGGGAGTGTGGGCAGGCCCATGTGGTGTCATGAAGGGAGTGTGGACAGGTCCATGTGGTGTCATGATGATAGTGTGGGCAGGTCCATGTGATATCATGATGGGAGTGTGGGCAGGTCCATGTGATGTCATGATGGGTGTGTGGGCAGGTCCATGTGATGTCATGATGGGAGTGTGGGCAGGTCCATGTGATGTCATGAAGGGAGTGTGGGCAGGTCTATGTGGTGTCATGATGGGAGTGTGGGCAGGCCCATGTGGTGTCATGATGGGAGTGTGGGAAGGTCCATGTGATGTCATAAAGGGAGTGTGGGCAGGTCTATGTGGTGTCATGATGGGAGTATGGGCAGGCCCATGTGGTGTCATGATGGGAGTGTGGGCAGGTCCATGTGATGTCATGATTGGAGTGTGGGCAGGTCCATGTGATGTCATGATGGGAGTGTGGGCAGGGACATGTTATGTCATGATGGGAGTGTGGGAAGGGCCATGTTTTGTCATGATGGGAGTGTAGGCAGGTCCTTGTAATGTCATGATGGGAGTGTGGGCAGGTCCATGTGATGTCATGATAGGAGTGTGGGCAGGTCCATGTGATGTCTTGATGGGAGTGTGGGCAGGTCCATGTGATGTCATGATGGGAGTGTGGGTAGGGACATGTTGTGTCATGATGGGAGTGTGGGCAGGTCTATGTAATGTCATGATGGGAGTGTGGGTAGGTCCATGTGATGTCATGATGGGAGTTTTGGCATGACATGTGGTAGTTGTACAATGCTCCTCTGGAAACCTTTTGAATGGTCAGGATATCTTTTTGGGACCCATCGGGACCTTCTGGGTCCTAGGCAGGCGCCTAGGTTGCCTTGTGGAAAATCCACCTCTGGCTATGCCGTAGATAGAAACAGTGTGAGATCCTATGGCGGATACCGGGAGACCTGGGTATCCTGGGGTTCAGGAATCACACAGCAGAGTGGGCTACATTGAAAACAGGACTTGAACTTTATTAAGTCTCTTAGCAGCACGGACAGCTGCAGCAGGGCGCAGAGAATGGCTGATCACTGATAGCACTGGAGGGGACGGCACACCAACCTACAGTGAGTGTAGCTGTGCCTCTTATCTCCACACACACAGTTTCTACTTCCTTACTCTCACAATCCTCCTCTGCTGGATCTTTTCAATTTATCCTTTCTGATTGTTGGACCATGCTGTCCGTCTTTCCAAAGGGGAAGGGGGAAGGGCTTTTCTAAAATGAACACTTATTGCCTGCTTCGGAAAGGCTTCCTATTTATGAACTCTGAAGACTGAGGGATTCCATTTAGGAACAACAAAACTTGGGTCATATGGTATCTCTTTCCCTAGATTTTCTTTTTCCTTGCCTCCTCACATAACTCCCCCTTCTTAAAATCAGGAAACAGGCATGGTCCCAATTTCAAACTCCTGGCTGTCGACTTGGCCCTGAAGTCTGCAAAGCTTGGCATTTAGTTCCTCATGTCTGGATAACCCATCAGCGTGGTTATGGTTTTGTCCCTTTTGTACGAAATGGAAAAGTTGAAACCTTTTAATGCCAAACTCCACCGCAACTACATCCCATTTTCCCCTTAAGTTCTCTGTATCCAACTTAAAGGGTTATGGTTAGTCACAACAATGAATTCCTTCCTATAGATATGAGGTTGTAGTTTCTTTAAGGCCCACACTATGGCTAAACACTCCTTCTCCATAGTGGCATTTCTGGTATCTCAACACTGCCCCAAGTCCACACCCTAAAACATCTTTCTGCACACTACATTTTCTATTGGAGTCAGGAGCCGCCAACACCTGAGCTCTAATCAGCATT
This sequence comes from Crinia signifera, assembly GCF_055691185.1. Taxonomy (NCBI): domain Eukaryota; kingdom Metazoa; phylum Chordata; class Amphibia; order Anura; family Myobatrachidae; genus Crinia; species Crinia signifera. The sequence continues at coordinate 97,330,274 of NC_139227.1, forward strand.
TCTTTTAGGGTGCTGAAGGCTTGCTCACTCTCAGTGGTCCATTCAATCTTCCGAGCATATCTCTTTTTGATTAAGCCTGACACGGTGTAATGTGGTATGAATTGTCTGTAATAGCCAGCAACATCAGGGAAGATCAGACAGGTTGGGGCCAATTGGCAATAGCCTCCACCTTTGCCGGTTCAGGCCTAATAATGCCTTCACAAACCCAATTTCCTAGGTTCTGAACTTCAGCCATCCCGAACTGGCAATTATCAGGGCATATGGTAAGTCTGGCCTGTCTGATCCTCTTGAGCACTTCTGCCACATGAGTTAAATGCTCCTCCCAGGTATGGTTGAAGATGGTGATATCATCGAGGTAGGCTTGGGCAAAGTATAGACACCCCTCCAGTAAGTCACCATTCACTGGAATGTGGCAGGGGCATTCTTCATCCCAAAAGCCATGGTAATACACTCAAAGAGTGTATTACCATGGCTTCGTCCTTTAGGTTTGACGAAGGCAGAACACTCCTGGGCTTCTTTGGGAAGAGGGATTTGCCAGTAACCCTTGCTTAAGTCCAGCATTGAGAAAAACTTGAACCCTCCAATCCGGTCAATTAGTAGCTTATTGACATGGGGCATAGGGTAAGCATCAGTTGTGGTTACTTCATTCAATTTGTGATAGTCCATGCAAAACCGTATAATCCCATCTTTCTTGGGAACCAACACGACCCCAGAAGCCCATGGGCTTTTAGATGGCACGATGACCCCCAAAGCTAGCATTTCCTCGATCTCGGTCTTTACCTGCCTCATAACATCCAGCGTCATTCGATAAGCAGCTTGTCGTATAGGCTTAGCACTCCCAGTGTCCACATGGTGAGCGGTTAGGTGAGTTCGACTGGGTTTGCAAGAAAATTGGTCTTTTTCATCATCTAAGATTTTCTGCATCTCTTGCTGCTTGGCTGCATTCAATTGTGTTCCCACCTAGACTGTCCACACCTTTCCTTTGTTTAGCAGCTCCCAAAAGGTCAGGTAACGGATCAGTTTCTGGGGTCTCCATTGGAGGGCATGGTCGCTACTTGACAATCTCGATAAGCTTTGATTCGATTTATGTTGAAAGTGTATAGGTATTTTCCTCCTTTATCCAGGGCAACCTCATAATTCACCGGTCCGGTGTGCTTTACCACGTTGTACGATCCATCCCAGGTGGCATGCAGTTTGTTTCTTCAAACTGGGATAAGCATCATGACCTTTTGCCCAGGATATAACTTGCGGTCTTGAGTGTGGACATCATACCATTCCCTTTGTTCTCTTGTGATTCCCGGAGATGCTCTTCAGTTAACTGCAGCAATCTCCTCATCCATGTTTGCATTTTCTCTACTTACTTCAAAATGGGTTGCTAGTATTATTGAAAAGTTCCTTCCCAATTCTCTTTGACAAGGTCTAGAGGGCCCCATACATTCTGACTGTACAAGAGTTCAAACGGGGAATATCCGGTAGATGCCTGAGGTACTTAATAGGCAAATAAGCAAATAAGCAAATAGAAGTTGTTGCAGAGCTCATTCCCAGTCCTTACGCTTGTGGGAGTCAAGCATTCCATTTAAGCGTTCACAGAGTCCGTTGGTCTGCGGGTGATAAGGGGTGGTCTAAAGAGGCTGAACACCTACCCCACACACTTTTGATGATCTGCTCTGTGTGTAACATGGCCGCCAATCAGCAGCAGCAGGACACTACAGAGGACAACAGAATACACAGCCACAGTAGGTAACCCGCGGGTCACTTGCTGCTGCCAGCCCACAGGACCCCCTCACTCAGGACACAACTGCGCCCCCTGCTGCCCGCTTCCCCCCCCATGTCACTGCCACTATTCTCACACTGCCCACTGCCGCACCACCCCCCTCAAGTCATAGCCACAACAAATCCCTAGCTACCCCCCATGCCAAACACAAAACACAGCTGTGGTCAGCTCCCCTACTGCCTGCTGCTTCACCCTCAAGTCACAGCCCATAATACTCCTCTGCTAATTGCCCGCCAACAACTCACCCCCCAACATACTACCCAAAATGTCAATTTCCAAAGAGCTTGGTTGCACTGCTCTCCCCATAATAAAACAGGTTACACTGTTGACTGCACCCAGCAAATAATTTCCCCTAGTAACTAATATGTATCCCCCTTGGCAATGATGTTTATACCCCTTTCCCATTGCCAATAGCCATTAAAACACTGGCAACCACCGTAAAACACCCACCAAGGTTCATGTTACCCCTGGCAACAAGAATGTAACAGTACTTGTGTAGTTTCACGGTGCCAGCATGGCGCTGTGCGTCTGAGTCCCCTTGCAGGGCTCGCTTCGCTCGCCCACGCTGCGGGCTCGGTGGCTCGCTACGCTCGCCACGCTATCTAAAATAAACTCCATGCCAACATGGATAGTGGGGGTATGAACTATCCATGTTGGCATGGAGTTAAGTTAGTTTATTTTAGATAGTTTGCCGAGCATAGAAACCGGAAGTAGCTGGCGCCGTGAAACTACACAAGTACCAATGTAACCACTGCTTCCGCCTCTACTGCCCCACCTTCACTTGGATTGCAGAGCACAGCGCTCACCATGTGAGCTGTGCAGCTGCCTGGTGATCTTTAAAGGTGTACACCATGCTGCTGTAACAAGCAAGTGTGTGGTGCTTCACACATGGCCTGCCTCCCCACAAAGCCAAGTGAAGGTCTCTTCTGTCGCTGAGCATCTTTGGGTGCTGGAACATCCCCGGTCGGCCTGTCCCTGCTCACCCTGCTAGTGACCCCACTGCATTGCGGGATAGGGGGATCGGAGGAGGCAGCCCTGATGGTGGGGGACTCTGTCCACTTGCCATGCCAGTGAGTGACCTCCCACACTGGCCAGGTCCCATGCTTCCATTGCAGGCACCGCACTGTGATAATCCAGGAACTCATGATCATCTTTGGCGGCATTGCGGTGGTAACAAGGGGATAGCGGAGGAGTTCCTGAGGCTGTGCACAATCTGTGTGTGCTGCCTGCATGGTGCCCTGCTGTAGTGATCTACTTTCATTCTCCCCCCACCGCCCTGCCCCTGCTTCAGGTAGCTGTCCCATGCCCTCAGAGTCGCTGCTGTGAAGGAGGAGAGTGGAAGGCTCTCCATGTAGGTGAGAGGGGAGGGAGTGGGAGGCATTGTTAGGTGTGGGGATGGCGGTCCCATGAGTCCGAAGGGGCCCTAGAGCATTGCTTTGCCTGGGGCCTGCACTTTTGGTATGACGGAGTAATGGGGGTATACTCGAGATGGGGTACTCAGAGTAGGAATAGGCGCCCTGTGGGGTGTAATGCTCAGCTGCTCCTACTGGAGGGATGTCAACCCTCCTATGGGTACAATAGGAAAAAGAAAAGTGGAGTGCTAGGTGGATCAATTGGATATCACAATTTTTATTTTTTTAAAAATATATATATAATAAAAGCAATCAATAAAAATAATTTAGCGCACCATAGCGAGGACCCCATCATTGGGAATTAGATCATCCTCCAGCGTTCCAATTTGCAACATCCAGGACGGCAGTTTGCTTACCCCCACAATCCAGGGCTAAATCCCAAAGCCCTAAAATCATCAGGGATATATGGCAGCTACGCAGAGACATAAGTATTATCTTCCTTGTCCATCTATTTTTATTGTCATACATACAGATGCTTGTTTACAATTATTTTTATTGATTGCTTTTATTATATATATATTTTTTAAGAAATAAAAATTGTGATATCCAATTGATCCACCTAGCGCTCCACTTTTCTTTTTCCTTTTTTACTTTTGGTATGACGGCCCTGGATGCAGGGATGGTGCTGGGGAGATTGAAGCAAGGATGGTGTTGGGGAGATGCTGGGATGGATGGCACAGGGGAGATTCAGGGAACTATTCAGAAATACGCAGGAAGGCATAGCTCTGGGGAGACTCAAGGAGGAATGGCGTTGGGAAGACTCAGGAAAGGATTGTCCTCGGGAGCCCTGTCACATCCCTACACAACTATGGTGCTCACCCGCCACACATGGCCACACTGTCACTTCCCTGCGCAATAGCCTGCACGGTCATCTCAACACTCCCCACATGACCTCCCTCTCACTACACTGCGCAACTGCAGCCTGGACAGAAATCCCAAATCCCCTCCCAGGACATGACCAAACCCCCCCCCCCCACGCGTAAATACCGCGCTCTCTACCACTTTTGCATAACACTCCTCCCCCTCTCCATGACATCCGCAGATCGTCTCCCATAGCACAAATCCCACTTTCTTCCGCTCCGCCCTCCCCTGCCACCACCTGCTTAGTGAGTGCTCACAGGTTAAAGGGACCCCTTACAACGGTGTGAAGAGTGCATGTAGGGCACGATGAATCACCTAATATCTCTCTCTCTCTCTCTGTATATATATATATATATATATATATATATATATATGCAAATAGAAAAGAAAATGAAGCGCATCAGTCAGCAACAGGTAAGTACAATTTTACTGATATACAGCTGACAAACATAGGTAAAACATAAAGGAATAAAAACTTCCCATATGGAAGAGTGGTACAGCGATACCAGGTGCAGATGGAAACCCGACAGCAGTGATCAGTTGCGGACGGAGCACCGGACGGCAGATTACCAGCCACGACTTCCACAGGATACAGCTGACCAAAGCCAGGACGTCTTCAGCGTCAGGATACAGCAACCACGCCCATCGCGTTTCGACTACGGTCTTCGTCAGGGGGTGTGAAGACCGTAGTCGAAACGCGTTGGACGTGGTTGCTGTATCCTGACGCTGAAGACGTCCTGGCTTTGGTCAGCTGTATCCTGTGGAAGTCGTGGCTGGTAATCTGCCGTCCGGTGCTCCGTGCGCAACTGATCACTGCTGTCGGGTTTCCATCTGCACCTGGTATCGCTGTACCACCCTTCCATATGGGAAGTTTTTATTCCTTTATGTTTTACCTATGTTTGTCAGCTGTATATCAGTAAAATTGTACTTACCTGTTGCTGACTGGTGCGCTTCATTTTCTTTTCTTTTTGCAAGCATACTTCGTGGGAGCTGTGGTTGGATCCCTTACTGAAGCCGCACACATATGGGAAAAGATTGGACTTAGCCTGATAATTTGGACACTTTGGGACTTATTTGCGCTGGGTATTTTTCTCCTATATATATATAATTAATATTATTATTATTATTATTATAATTTTTTCCAAGTCTATTTTGTTACTCATGTTGGGTACTTGGCACTTTTCCTACACACTGTATTCAAGCAACTCAACCTGACGTCAAACTCTATATGAGATGCTCTGGAGTTACCATGGTGGAAAATTGGGAGCATCTCTTGCCATTTAAAATAGTCTATTCTCTGTAGCGATCACTGGATACAACAGACAAATGACGGAATAATGCAGCTTGAAATTAGAGAACAGCGGAGTCTCTGCCGGGAAATTCTGCACGTCTCGATTGACCACAATATGTCACAGAGTGTCCGCGGACCTACCACAACCACCCACAGCAGAATCAATTGACCAATGTTGTCCCAGCTCTATTTACAGTATAGACTGCAATGTAGGAACTCAACCAAATTCCATTTTTAAATACAGAATATCAAATATAGAGAATGGCAAAAAAAAGCATTCCACAAATTGCTAGAGGTCCACTACAGCCGCTAGCATCTGTCTCTTCCTAGGTGGCTGACAATTATGGAGATACATTTTCAGCAGATTCTCTGCCTAAGTACAGAGCTCATTCTATTACTTAGCTACTGGCCTGAGTGGGAGTATTACAACAATCCATCACTTCTGTACGCAGATTGTGTGCGAAAATACGCCAGTGTCGCAGTGAGCAGGATTTGTACTAAGATGCCCAATGGCGACTTTGCAAATCGAAGCTTCTGCGTACAAAAGCCTTTACTAAGCAGTCAATTATCGAAGTTCTGAGTAGTCTCTCAAAGTCACGCAGTATGGCTGCAGGAGGTAATTCTCCTGAGCCATTGTTACAGGATCCGAGTCTCAAACCCAACCTCAAAACAGTCGCAACACAATACATTTTTTCCTTCACTCCGTTATATTCCCCAAACTGTCAATCATTTTGCAAAGAAGAATTCCCTTTGTGACCACCATCGCAAAACCACTGCAGCACATGCGCAGCGAAAATAAATGCCCCAATGTGTACTAAATCGACAATGGGTGCACCTGTAACAGGGATGCGGCCGTTAGGTCGGCCCAACAAAGGACGACACTCCTTAGGTAAACACCGGAAGGTCAACAGGTAGAAGGTTGACAGGGTCCTTAGGTCGACCGGCGGAAGATGGACAATGCAGAAGGTTGACATGTGTATTTAGATTGTTTCCCAAACTGTGGTTCCAGAACAGGCGATATTTCATGCCCTACCACTAGGACATGAAGGGAGAATAAAATAGTGTGCCCGAAGCATCGCAAGCGCAGTGACCGACACTTAGACAGTGTCCAGAACTAGACGCCTAGATCTAGACGCCTAAAAAAAAGACGTGTCGACCTTCTGCATTGTCTACCTTCCACCAGTCGACCTAAGGACTCTGCCGACCTTCAGTCCCTGTCAATCTTCTGCCTGTCGACCTAAGGACCCTGCTGACCTTCTGTCCCTGTCGAACTTCTGCCTGTAGACCTTCCGGAGTCGACCTAAGGAGTGTAGACCTTTCTTGGGTCGACCTAACAATCCATACCCCTGTGAAACCGGCTCTATGACATGACCGGCTAGCAGGTGAAAATAGTGAAGCATGATACAGTATAATTTGCAGGGGTCACACGAGGAAAATGGAAATGTTTTGACAGTAAATACAGAATATTCCTTTCATATCTGAATATTATTTATCTGCAATAAAGTGACTGCTTCCCTAGAAGCTTTTTACATCGGTAGATTTGCTGCATTTTGCTTGCTGTCCTATTTAACTTGTATATTAATGATTTAGAAGCCAGAATGAAAGTGGTAAATCAGACTTTGCCAGTGCCAGAACATGATGGAAGGTATCAGACTCAGGGAACATTTATAAAGAACGATGCAACAGGATAATAAATGTTTCAAGCTCATTGTTTAGAAAACCTCTTTGCTCTTGAGTAAAGCTTGTTCCTGAGTATTGTACAATCTACCGTTCATACCAATACCAGGCGTATTTATTATTCTGAAGGCCCCCATACACTAGGGCTACTTGAGCGGGGAACCTCCCAGGTGGCAGGACCGCATGCGGCATAAGTTCAGCACCTGTCGCTTTCATTAACAAGGATCCATCTCTCAGAGACATTCTTAAATTTATGATAGTCAGACTCAGGGGGGTACCCAAGATTCTGGTGCCCCTGTTATTATTATTTTTTATGGTACTTGTGTATTATCACGGAGCCGGTGCATGATTCGTAGTTGGCGTAGTCAGAGCTACGCAGTCAGCTTCACCCAGCGTAGTCATAGTAAGGAAGCGTAGCAAGTGCAGTCAGCGTAGTGTAAGCCTAGTGACCACCTCTCATACAGCGCCGGTAACCGCCAGATCCCCTGCGCTGTCGGATGCTGGTGGAGAGGAGACCATGCGGGCGCCGGCGGAGAGGCGCTCCATCTACCTGAGACGCACGAGCGTCACATATGTTTGTGGGTCTCAGCAATTCGCGAAGGACGCATTTGTCAGTGCTCCATATTTCATTCTGGCAAATGACTCCATTTCAAACCTCCATTATCCATGTCAGCCCGAAGCGTGGGGAGTGCAGCCAGCCCCACGAGGGGATGCGGATTAAACATCAATTAATCTGTGTCCCCTAGTGGGGTTCGCTTCGCTCCCCACTCATTGGGCTCGGTGGCTCGCTGTGCTCGCCACACTTTATAAAATCTACTCCATGCCGACGTGGATAGTGGGGGTATGAAAAGGTTGGGAGGACACGTACCGCGTTTGCTCGCCACACTTTGGGCTAGCGTGGATAGTGGGGGTATTTCAGGAACAAAGTCACACCTGTCATGTCAGGCAGGTTAAAATGGTCAATGGTTCCCACACAATGTAATAAGCGCTGACTGACTACGCTAACTGCGTAACGCTAACTACATCAGCTCCGGCTAGCCGCGAACATACTGACTACGCTGGCTGTGGGAAAATGACACTGATACTGACAGGGCCGCTGACTATGCTAACTATGCTGGCTGCGGGAACACAACGCTGATACTGACAGGGAAGCTGACTACACTGACTATTCTGGCCGTGGGAACACTACGCTGATTTTGACAGGGACGCTGACTACGCTGGCCGTGGGAACACTACACTGATTCTGACAGGGACACTACACTAACTATGTAATGGGCGCCGGGATAATACACAAGTACCAATTTTATTTATAAAGAACCACAAGTGAGTCACAGCGCAGCACTGAGGGCAAACAATAGAACAGCGTACTACTAAGGGCTGGCGGCCATAGATAGAGATGAGCCTTTACCAGCAGGAGAGTGTGCGGGCAAAGATGTTTCACTGAAGGGGTGCCGCATGGGCAAAATCTTGAACTGGAACATGGAAAGCAGTAATCTGGGTAGAGAAGAGGCAACAGTCATTGGCTGACCATAGAGGGCAGGGGGAGAGAGTATGAAGGGAGATGAGGTTGGAGATGTATGGAGCGGTAGAATTAGAGATTGCTTAATGTTAGAGCTGGTCCTGAACACAGCAAGCCAACAAAAGCTAGATACAAAGTCAATAGTATTGGTCATTCACCAAAAACAAGTCTGCAGCAATTCACACTCTTTCCCTTTCCTGTTTGATGTACTCTACAATACAGATCATGTAGACGAATAACACAGCGGTGGCTGTTAAACCCGGGCTCAGCATCATGGAGCACCGAGAAGAAGCAGCTTCCGTGACACCTCAGCCATCAATCTTCCTAACATGTTTCCCATATTCAATCAAGGGGATTTAGGTAATTGGAGCCAGGAAACCAACTCCTTAATAAACTTTCTTTATCTCCGCTGGATCTGTCACAGAGAAATGACATTGTCACCTCCGCTACACTCACGCCGGCTTTTATTTGTGTTTTATTCATTTTAGTTGCCAACCACTGCCCCCTTCACCCCACACTACCAGATTTAGTCATCATTACTTAAGTATGAACATCATTCATGCCTGGACTGTTTGGGTGTCTTGTGGGATGAGGGGTCTATGTACTATACATTGGAAAAAAAGATAATGTGGAGAGAGTTAAAGTACTGGCCAATCAGCTCCAAGCTGCCATGTTACAGGCTGTTTGAAAAAGAACAGCTAGGAGCTAGTTGGCTGGTACTTTATCTCTCTCTGAGTCCCTGTAACACCGCCCCGCCGCCCCAGCGAATGCACACCCTCCTGCCACCATTTCCCCTCACAACCCTGTGAAGGGTACTGTCACGGAAACACATACCCTCGCCTGTGCCCGCAGCTGGAAAATGGGTCGGCGTCCATTGAATGATTTCTCCAGGGCTCGCAAATATAAGACAGTGGAGACTGACTTATATCAGCGGGTTCCGGCCTAAGACAGGGCAGGAGGCTGACATCATGTGACATCGGCCGCCTGCCCCCGGCACACCTTGCCCCGCTCACAATTCCATGGGTACGCCCAGCGTTATCATGGGGATGCCTTTGAAATTCTGGACGTTGCCATGGGCGACACCTGACTCTGCTGCGCCATGCCCCCAGCTCCGCTCCGTGCTAACGGCTTGGCGCAAGTCCCCGAGTCCATTCACCCAGCATCCCTGCGCATGCACTTAAATCATTAGGTGCATGCGCTTTAAAAAAATCAATCCCCCGTGTGAATGCGCAGGGGACCTATTGAATTGGAATGACCCCCCATGAGTGATATGGTTAGTGCTGTCCTTTGAACTCCCAGGCAATACGATGTCTAGTGACGTCATCTTGACCACAGCTACTACAGACACCTGGCTGCGACTTTAACCTCACAGGCATTTGTTTTAAACATATACAGTACAAAGCTGCAGGTGAAGTACATGGGATTTGGGGCAAGGAACAGCATTGCAGCACTTCATATATAGACGCAGATGCACACAGAGGATACTTACTGCAGCTAAGGTGCTTAGGACCTGGGGCACTGGGAGGGGCTGTTTGCCGCCACTGGAGGCACAGTGTATGGGGACACATATGTTTACATAGAATACAGTATTTACATTTAGCAGATTTTCTTTGGAATCCAACACACACAAACGCTCGTTCCATCCGCCTTCTAGAGTGGCACAGTGTGACAGAGTGATGGATGACCGCCCATCAGTGGGATTACAGTAATGCTGAAGGACGCAGGCAGTAATATACTGTATGCTGCATTGCTGTACGGCCATATTTCCTCTCCAGCTAGATGAACTCTTCCCAACTCTCTCTCTATATTACATTTACATTGAGCCCTATATCAAATATCTCCACGTCTGCGACGCACGCCAGAAATAATGCAATCTCCATCCTCTGCAAGTGAAGCCTATACAAACAGTGACAATTCCATTTTACACCAGAGTCCCTCTGATCTACAACATTATGGGCCCTGATCACTGGGCCCTGCGATATAACCTGCAGATGAACAAAAAATGGAAGGCATTCGTCCATGGAACACATTTCTTTCCCTCTCCCAAGAATATCATCAGACAGCATAACAGTACAGTACATTGCGTTTCATAGCTTCATGACCAGCTGAAACAGAGCGTGGAAATGAATCCTGATTAGACGGATAAAGTCCTGAATAAAGTACAAGGATTTTTTTGGTATAGTTTCGCTCCTTTGAAGTACTGCACAATATGTTGGGGCTTTATAAATATTTCAGCGCTCAAACTGTACTGTAGACAGTAATCAGAATTTTACTACCTGTCTATGGGGGAATTATGACTGAACAGAGCAATTACTGGCCCATAGGTGATTTGGCACATTAAAAAAGGGCAAGTGCGGAATTTGTACCTGTACAATGCAAACAGCGATTACACGAGGCAAGATGGAGTCAGCTGACGCTAATGGGTGACCCTGGCATAGCATGAAATATAAATGCTAAGCAAAATAAATGTTAAAAGTTCCTAAAAAGTTATAGAAAATTGTGACATCTCTTAGTGCAATATACATTATTACAGTATGTGTAGACCCAACTTATTCACACTGTCTACAGTCATATGATCAACATATAGGTCAAAGCATACACAATAATTAATAGAAGAGCAGGAGTAGCAAACCAGTACTAGCGCTAAGGTCATGATAGGACTTCAACATCTACTTAAGGTGGTTTGTAAGTGGTGGTCTTCCTAGTGCTACTATTGTTTCATGCAGTAGAAGAATGCCTGCTGCAGTCCCTGGAGTCAAACACAGACTGGAACCTTATTATGTAACCAAATTCAGATATGTCCACATACTGTACATCAATCTTCCATGTGCTACAAGTTGCATTACACATAACGTATTAGCTTTGTGTTACTCATTGGTGTCAAGCATCTTTGTACATGACTTTTTCTATTCCAAAAAAATGTATTCACAAAATAGTGCATTTGTGTGGCTGCAGCTGTTTATGCTTACGAAATGCTTTGTTTTAGTATTGTACTGGAAAACACAATAGCATATTATTTCAAATGCAGATACAGCCAAGGTCACACACAGAATATACTTTAGGCATGTCACATAGTTTTTAAATCAGAAAAAGCTGTTTTTGCATCCTATATGCATTGCATTGTTCATGGTTCAACTAAAAAGGCTGTTCAAAGTGCAAGGACACTAGATATACTGCATGTGGACACATCTGTATGAAGATGTGAACCCTCATTGCTCTGAGTATAATAGAGGTTACCTTTAAAACAGACAAATCATTGCCCCTGAAAAAGAAGAGGTCTTACCCGGAAGGATAAACTGTGTTCACAAAACCCTGATGCAAGTCCTGACATTGTACTCAAAGAAAAGCCTCCCACCTTTTCAGCACCCTTTGCAAATGTGGTCATGAGCAATACAAGTAATAATGGTGACATAGAAATTGAGGATTTATTTTATTATTTAGTTATTAACAGTTTCTTATATAGCGCAGCATGTTCCGTTGCACTTTACAAAGGAGACAGTGATACAACAAACAGGGAATTTACAGACAGTCAAAAGGTAGGAGGGCCCTGCTCGCAAGCTTACACTCTATAGGGAAATAGGTATTGATACATAAGGATAGATACTGTATTCTTTATTGCATCGATTCCACCAGAATGCAAGGTTCTGTGAATGGTTCTGGAATTTGATAAGCTTGCCTGAAGAGATGAGTTTTTAGGGAACACTTAGAGGATGCTGCTTTGGATGTGCAAAAAAGGTGAGGTGGGTATTTTTGTACTATCTGACACTAAGGAGGAGGTTGAAGCATTTCTTGCCAATGATACAAAAAAGGCCAATGTCTTGAATTATGTTTACCCCAAACTAAACATGTATGAAGGCATTAGTTTCATTTGAGAGGCAAAAGTTAGTAGAGGTAGGGATGTTAACCATCTAGGCATCCTCTACCTGTTATGTCCTTTGCAGTGAGTTTATGCAAGTTAATTCGCAAAAATTGAAAAAAAAAATCCTGTAAAATAATAAGTAGTCCAGTATCAGCTTCCAGCAGTTTGGACCAGTAGATGTACTGCTGCCACCCTCATCATGAACAACCTCATTAATGATGGGAAGTAGTCCTTCCAAAAAAAATGTCAACAAACCAAGCACTTTAGCTATAAAATGCCTGCCCCTTTTGCTGAAGTGCTTGGTTTGTTCATTCCATATTGAATATCCAACATAAAGTAGTAAAGATGGGTGGGAGGTCCAAAGTTCCAAAGTTCCATCTTGCATCCTTTGTGGACTAGATTTAGTAGAAAACAGGGGCGGATTGGGGACTAAAAGTGGCCCTGGAAAATATCTGGAAGTGGCCTCATGTGGGCGGCACCAAAGCAATAATAGGTGGAGCCTAATTGCAAGGGGTGTGCCCTAGCATGGAAAAAGGCATGCCCATTGCACATTATGCCCAGGTACTGGCCATTACACATTAATACTAAACACTGTGATGCCATTACACATTGTGCCACACACCGTAATGCCATTACACATTGTAATACACACTCTAATGCCTATTACACGTTATACCACACACCGTAATGCCCAGTACAAAGTATACCACACACCTTAATGCGCATTACACATTATACCACAAATAATGCCAAGTACACGTTATACTGCACACAGCAATGCCCAGTACATTTTATAACACACACACTGTAATGCCAAGTACATGTCATACCACACACCTTAATGTCCATTGTTATACATTTTGCACCTCCCCCATTATATATATATATATATATATATATATATAACAACAGTGAAATGGCAAGAGACATACCTTAAATACAGTGTAGAGCTCCTTTCTCCCTCCTCCCCACTGTTCACGCTGGCCGGGACGCTGCTGGAAACCGGAAGTCGCCCCTGTCCGGAAGTGATGTAATCAATAGGCTGCTATAGAACGCTCATGGAGAGCAAGCTTGGAGGTCAGTGTTCGCGAAAACCACCCAAAAAAGTGGGTCCCGGGGACCCTTCACTTCTAAAAATTGGGGTCCTACCTGACCCTTTCTGGGTCCCAACGGAATAAAGCCTCCTCTCCCCTTCTCCCCAGCATGGCACATGTGGGTCGGGGAAGTATCAATTGGCCCACTCGCATAAAGATATATACAGTATACAATAGAAACTATATAAACCCGAAAATAGGGACAGTGCGCGCCGAAGGCATTTTTTGGGGGGGAAGTGGCGTGGTCACATAGTAGTACCAATTCACATTACAGCACACACCGTTATGCCCAGTACACATTACAGTACACACCATTATGCCCAGTACGCATTATAGCACACCATAATGCCCAGTACGCATTACAGTACACACCATAATGCCCAGTACACATTATAGCACACACCGATATGCCCAGTACACATTATAGCACACACCGATATGCCCAGCACACATTATAGAACACACCGATATGCCCAGTACACATTATAGCACACACCGATATGCCCAGCACACATTATAGAACACACTTTTATGACAAGTATATATTATAGCACATAAGTGCTGCTTACCTACATGCTTGTTGCTAGGGGTTATATGCTCCTTGCAAGGGTTACATGCTAGGGGGCATTTTATGCTGGTTGCCACAGGGGAGAGGGCGTTTTATGCTGGTTGACATGAGGTGGGAAGGAGGGGGGGGGGGTGGTTGGCATTTAAGGTTTATTGCTAAAAATTTAGGGCATTTTTTGGGGGGGAAGTGGCGTGGTCACATAGTAGTACCAATTCACATTACAGCACACACTGTTATGCCCAGTACACATTACAGTACACACCATTATGCCCAGTACACATTATAGCACACCATAATGCCCAGTACACATTACAGTACACACCATAATGCCCAGTACACATTACAGTACACACCATAATGCCCAGTACACATTATAGAACACACCGATATGCCCAGTACACATTATAGCACACACCGTTATGCCCAGTACACATTATAGAACACACCGTTATGCCCAGTACACATTATAGCACACACCGATATGCCCAGTACACATTATAGCACACACCGATATGCCCAGTACACATTATAGCACACACCGATATGCCCAGTACACATTATAGCACACACCGATATGCCCAGCACACATTATAGAACACACTTTTATGACAAGTATATATTATAGCACATAAGTGCTGCTTACCTACATGCTTGTTGCTAGGAGGGGTTATATGCTCCTTGCAAGGGTTACATGCTAGGGGGCATTTTATGCTGGTTGCCACAGGGGAGAGGGCGTTTTATGCTGGTTGACATGAGGTGGGAAGGAGGGGGGGGGGGGTTGGCATTTTAGGTTTGTTGCAAAAAATGTAGGGCATTTTTTTGGGGGGAAGTGGCGTGGTCACATAGTAGTACCAATTCACATTACAGCACACACTGTTATGCCCAGTACACATTACAGTACACACCATTATGCCCAGTACACATTATAGCACACCATAATGCCCAGTACACATTACAGTACACACCATAATGCCCAGTACACATTACAGTACACACCATAATGCCCAGTACACATTATAGAACACACCGATATGCCCAGTACACATTATAGCACACACCGTTATGCCCAGTACACATTATAGAACACACCGTTATGCCCAGTACACATTATAGCACACACCGATATGCCCAGTACACATTATAGCACACACCGATATGCCCAGTACACATTATAGCACACACCGATATGCCCAGTACACATTATAAAACACACCGATATGCCCAGTACACTTTACAGTACACACCGTTATGCCCAGTACACATTATAGCACACACCGATATGCCCAGTACACATTATAGCACACACCGATATGCCCAGTACACATTATAGAACACACTTTTACGACAAGTATATATTATAGCACATAAGTGCTGCTTACCTACATGCTTGTTGCTAGGGGTTATATGCTCCTTGCAAGGGTTACATGCTAGGGGGCATTTTATGCTGGTTGCCACAGGGGAGAGGGCGTTTTATGCTGGTTGCCATGAGGTGGGAAGGAGGGGGGGTTGGCATTTTAGGTTTGTTGCCACAGTGGAGGGGGGGGGGGGCAATTTTTGCTTTTTGCCACGGAGGGGGAGAGGGGGGTCGTTGCCCAAGGGCTGGAAAAGCCGACATGCTGCTCAGCAGAGTAGGTGAGCGGGCTATCAGCGCGGCGGGGGACTGGATGTGGCTGGAATAGCTGACACGCTGCTCTGAGTTGTTTTAGCCACATCCAGCCCCCCGTCATCCTGACAGCCCGCTCACCGACACCTACTCTGCTGAGAGCGGCTGTTACAGCTGCATCCCATCCTGTCGTCGTCCCTCTGTCGTCGTCCCCGCGCTCTCAGCAGCGGATTGGACTTACATGCCGGGGGGCGGCCTGGGGGATGCACAGTGACTCACACGGTAACCTGCTCTCAAATTGCAGGGCGCGCGGCTTTAGGGTGCGCATCGGCAGCAACCTGTAAAATGTACAGTGATTGGCTGCTAGGCGGCCACTGTACAATGATTGGGTCCTGGCAGCCGCTGCAGTGATTGGTTTGCAGCGGCTCACGGCGGCGGCTCACAGGTACAGAATCTGCACAGCGCGTCCTCGGGGACCCCTTTAGTTTTGAAAACTGAGTCCCCGGGGACTGTTTTGGGGTAAAATATGCACTATAGTGCGTTTTTGCGAACCCCGGAGGTGACCATGATAACTGGTTTCTCCTTCCTGGTTAGTGCTGTCCTGGCTGCGCTGAACAGCTTAAAGGGAAAAGAATGAAGAAAGGTTACAATAAAGTGCAAGTGCATAGTGACTATCGCTGGTGAGACATTATCAATGTTACTGGGTGATGGAGGACATCTAGATTGATACCTTCCCTGTGTTGGTATATATATATATATATATATATATATATATATATATATATATATATATATATATGTACACGTTTATATCCAATGTTTCGGGGCACAGGCGCCCCTTTGTCAAGGAACAATGGGTGAATCAAGGTGCAAAACTAGTGTCTTACCTTAAATAAGGTGCAGAGTATCTAGCTGCCTACAGCGGTACTCAGAGGACTTGTGCAATATTTTCATATTTAAGGCATTCAAATAAATGCTAGGTCACCTAGCATTTATTTGAATGCCTTAAATATAAAAATTGCACAAGTTCTAGCAAACAGCGGTACTCAGAGGACTTGTGCAATATTTATATTTAAGGCATTCAAATAAATGCTAGGTCACCTAGCATTTATTTGAATGCCTTAAATATAAAAATTGCACAAGTCCTCTGAGTGCCGCTGTTTGCTTACATTACATTATATATATATAATCTCCAAACGAGTAATGGTCATGGTCAGCACTCCACCAACTTAGTTTAAATCTGGGTGCCCTCCCAGGTGAGTTGACTCCTCGCTCCCCATGTATGCAGATAGCTAGATGGCGGCACTCCCAAGGCATAGATAACAAGGCTGGACGCACAAGTTTTAAATGTATTCTTTCACATTTTCGTCGACATATCCAATATGTCCAGAAGGCACCGGAGCTGCTGAGTCTACAGGAGAGTGCCAGGCCGCAACAAAAAAATCTCTCTCTAATGGTCCAACGGTTTTGGGGTTCCCCTCGCCGTCAGGGACAGCAGTACAACAAATACAATATCAAAGAATACTTAAATAACCAACACAACATCCCACCCCCTGTGACACATAATTGCAGTAAATGAGCTCACCTGCTGCATGCCGTGTGTCCTAATGCCGCCCCCCAGAAACACACAGTGCGCCCAGCCCGCCACTTATCCCCGCGTGCAGCACCCGGATTGATAATTCCACCCGCAGGGTTGATCCATGCTCCACCAACCAGAGGCGGAAGCAGTCATCACCCGCCTGCTGGAACCTGGGCAGGGCTCGTTAGTTTGTTGGCTAGCAACATATGTACACATAATATATTAAAAACAACAGCAAATGACCGTCTATTGCGGGTGATCATAGAAACATACAATGGGCACACTATAAGTTTAATAGTTATTATTTTATAACTTTCATTTAGACGTGTTAAACCTAACGTATGACCTAATCACCCGTATGCAGTCAATAGATACTGTAGTTCCATAGACCACCTAAAAAAATCACTAAATGTCAAATATATATATATATATATATATATATATATATATATATATATATATATATATATATATATATATGACTGTTAGGGTCCAACGTTTTGGGGGTATCGCACCCTGTTGTCAGGAGGAAAGGTACCTTTCCCCGAAATGTTGAGGCAATAAAACTCTTTTTGCAGTGCCATGCTTGGTTCCATTCCATTAGAGAAAGTGGAGGGAGAGCGAAATATTGAGAGGGCAGGGGAGAGAGCGATAGGGAGTGCAGGGGAGATAGTAAGAGTGAACACAGGGGAGAGAGAGGCTGCAGGGGAGATAGTGAAAGAGACCGCAGGGCAGAGGGAGAAAGTGAGAGATACCACAGGGGAGTTATTGAGAGAGACAGCATAGGAGATGGTGAGAGATAAAGCCCGGGAGAGACAAAGAGAGGCCACATAGGAGTTAATGAGGGAGACAGCAGGGGAGATTGTGACTGAGACAGAAGGAAAGATGAGGAGAGTGAGAGTGACTGCAGGGGAGATAGTGAGAGAGACAGTAGAGGAAATAGTGAGAGACAGAAGGGGAGATATTGAAAGAGACAGCAACAGGTGAGATAGACTGCAGGAGTCAGGGAGTACCTTTGTGTTATGCTCTGATCTGCTGTTGTGTCAGGTGCAGCCTTCTCCTCCTGTTGATGTCAGGTGCAGCCTTCTCTCCCGAGTACCTCCTGTGCGGTGCTGGGGAATCGGGATTCAGGAAGCAGGGAGTCAGGACTCAGGACTCAGGAGTCCAGGCAGGAAGAACAGAAGACGAGAGGAAGTGAGTTGGGGGCGGGGCTTCCTAGTGAACTGGTAAGCTGATCCGGAGGGAGAGGGGGGGGGATCAAATTCTGAGTCACTTCTTGCTGCTGCTGACCCCCTTGACCCTTGTGTAACCTCAGACTGTCAGCCCAGCTGAGTTGTGACACACAGCCGCACACAAGTAGTCTCCATCCACAGTGTGATAAGGCTGCCTATGCGTAGCAGCGCAGCCTTATCACAGATTAGTAATATCTGTGGACATGCAGGGCTTCTGTAGCCCTGAAGCCAAGGTCCACACAGTTTCCAGTTCTCTGTGATACAGCCAAGCTGCCGTGCATAGGCAGCCTTATCACACTGTGACTGTGTGGACGTATCCTGTATGTTGAAGTGCCTGCGGCTGCTGCAGGTCCAGAAGCTGCAAGTATGCTCAGGTAGGAGGGACTGGGAGTCTGGGACACAACAAAGCTGCTGCTGCCCGCATAGCCAGTACTCTGCGGCGTCCAGCTGCAGTGTCTGAAACGCTGATGGCCCAGCCTTCCACTGACCTCAGGAGACAGGGCTGAATATGAAGTATTCAGCTGGGCCCTGTCTCCGACCTGCAGCGTCCGACTCCCCAGCCAAATTGTGTGGGTGACGTCACACCCGCGAGTGGGTGGAGCCATGTCCCTTTTTCGGCCTCATCTTAGTCCGGCCTCCCGGGAAACCTCCCGGTGACTTAAATGGCCAATCCGCCCCTGGTAGAAAACCAGGTATTATGCTCCATACTCATTTATTTAATGTGCACCCAGAGACTCTCGGTATGGAGGAATATACAGTACCATGTTTTTTCTACAAAATCTTGCTTATCTCTTGTACTAGTGACCAGTGCTGTGCATTAAGTAAACAATTCTAGAAAGCAAAAGTGTAAGTTATAAATAGGTAAAGGAATTACAGTATAATGTTTGTATAAAACTCATTTGTACACAGTTTCTGGTAGTAAGAAACTTCAGAATCATTTTAAAGGTTCCTTGCGTGACACAAAACAAATGCATTTTCTCTGCAAATCCCCTCTTTGACGTGAACCGCAGCAAACAACGCCGGTGCGAGGACCTTCGGGAGACATACAGTACAGGTGCTTGAATGAGTTTGGGAAGAAAATGTTATTTGTGAAATACATGCATTTTTTATACTTATTAAGAAGAAAAATGACACATTGAAAACAACAATGTATCCATCTTTCATATATCCCAGCTTATTAAGATGCATTATAATAGCAACGCCAGGCATCTAATCAACATAAAACGCCAAGCTTTTTTCCGGAATTCTATGGTCTCTCATAGAACAAGGCTGAAGAGTCATGAATCCTCTCAGCAACAAGGCCGCATGAGAAAGGTTTATGAGGCTATAAAGTCAAGCGACCTGCTTCAAGGAAGCAATGAAAGGTCCTTTAATGAAAATGTGTTTTACACACGGACAACTGCACCAGAGAATGTGATAAGTATCAATGGTCTCCTCCGGAAAGCAAAATGTAGGGACGAATATAAGAAGGTTTAATAAAATTCCTACTCATTTACATGTTTATTTAATTCAAGTTGATCTGTAGACTAAAGGGATGATTTGGACTTGGAAGCAAAAGAAATAACGAAAGTAACCTGGCACCTGGAATAGACCATGCTGCAATGCAGGGGGTGCTAATACATTTCTGGGTGTTGTATGCAGAGTAAATACTGGATGCTTTTGCAGGCAGCCCCTTAACATGCTGGGCTACTTATTTTTGAATAACAATTTAGATTTGATTTTGGACACTTGCTTTCCAAATCTAATGTTGATGCATATTGTACCCCCCCCCAACACACACACACACACACACACACACTGCATCACCTTTTATTGTTTTTGCTTCTCTCCCACCTCAGAGTCATCCCCTGAATGCAGAATAATGACAGCTTTGACCTTTTTCTTTTAACCAGAGGTTAAAAGGAATATGTAATTATTTCTGATGTGGCTAAATAATGCAGGTCTTTAATTATGAGTGTTTTTATGAAATATATAAATACCAAATGATTTTTGGACTCTTCATCAGAGAGGTGTCAGAAGTGAAACAGATGCTACCTGTATTATTTCCAACAAGGCCCTTCTGATAGAGATTCTTAATTTTGTGATAGGCAGACTCGGTGCCCCCCCCCCCTCCCCCTTTCAGATCTCGGCGCCCTAAGCATCTGCCTACTTATAGAATCGACCCTGCAATCATCTACCTCTGATATGTTCCTGTGGTACTTATGTAGTATCTGGGCTGCCGATTTTGTGATTGTATGCCTTACCTTAAGGCATACAATCAGATGCGATGCGATGCGATTCAATGCGATTTTGCATAGGATTCAATGTTAAGAAGGTCCTGTTCATTTCCCCACTATCCAAGTGGGCATAGAGTTGATTTTATATAGCGTGGCGAGCGCAGCGAGCCACCGAGCCCGAAGCGTGGCGAGCGAAGCGTGGCGAGCGAAGCGAGCCCCGCGAGGGGCCGCATATTTCTTAAAAAGTATTCTGTGTCCCCTCGCGGGGCTCGCTACGCTCGCCACGCTTCGGGCTCGGTGGCTCGCTACGCTCGCCACAGGTTTATATCCAACTCCATGCCCACTTGGATAGTGGGGAAAGGAAAAGGACCCCTTTTTCCCATTGAATTCTATGTTAAAATGGACTCAGACCATTTTAACATTGAATCCTATGGAAAAATCTTGACCATCGCATCGCATACGATTTGGTCGCATGCGATGCGATGCAATGCGATCCGATCCGATTTCTAAATCGGACGCCCAGATACTACATAAGTACCGTTCCTGTAAGTCTCTCACCTTTATGTATTCACATGGGATGAGCACGTGGCCTTGGACACTTCCCTCTTCAGTATTCCCAACACTGCTTCCTTCCCAGTTCATCAGGTTATAATGTTAAGGAGCCCGTACAGTAATAAGTCCCATCTCCGATTCCGAATAACTGATTGGAGAACTCTGATCATTGCTGATTCTCGGAGGATTGGCAAAAAACATGGTAAAAATCCTCAACCTTGACGATCACAGAATTGAGGATTTCCCACAAGTTGGCTTTGCCCATTTTTTTGGTTCACAATGTATAGATGTGCAGATAGATAGTTTGCATACAGTGTTGGCTACATTGCTGTGTGTATGACATGTCATTTACCAGGACATTTACCACTCAAGGTAACTATATGCTATTATTGACCTTTGAGGAACTCCGGTTGACCTGACCTCAAACGGTCCGCTACACCACTAATGAGCCAGTTCTACTTGCACTAACCCAGTACATGTCCAAGGAGTATAACAAATACAATGTTGCAGGAACTGTCACGTTTCCATGTTTTATAAGACATACAGTACATAGCGTAAGTATAAATAGAGTGACATTATGTTTGAGGTGGGTTAATGTTTTGTACAAGATTTGCAGAATAAAATTAAGATTAAAGTGCACCAGACTAATGTATAATATTTCTTTATGAAATTGGTAAGAATAGAACAAATCTTTTGTTAATCAGAGCATACTCTTCATAGTGAAATTCAGAGGGTGAGTGCGCCAACCTGGGTGAGTCAGCAGACTATGCATTGTACTTGTGTTATTATCTAGGAGAGTGCAGGACAGCTTTTGAACGTTTTATGATGTGAGAGAAGGGAATGGAGCCCGCAGGAATCTTCATACTGATAGTTATAGATTGGGAGGGGCCAGTTCACCCAGCAGCACAGAGTATATCAGGAGTTTAGAGAGGACAGGACAACATATATTTTTTTTCTATTTCTGTTTTGCATACATAAATTACATTAATATTGCTGGTTAGCATCTAACTCCAAGATACATTGTAGGCAGTGGCCACTGGGCTTCAGCTGTCAAAGGGTCCACAAGAAAGGGTGTTGCTGAACTAGGACAGATATCTCTCTACTCAATTCATAGAGATTGGCTACAGTCACTGCTGACTCCCAAACCCCCTTTAAGTTTTTTTTCACAAATTGAGATCATTACTATACTGTAATATCACATCGAGGGCAGTATTCAATGAGAAAAATTCTCCGTGTTTTATGGCGAGTTTGTGCTTTTCTCGCGTTGGACGGGGACTTTTGCTCTCAAAAAGCAAGCAACCCTATTCAACGTGCACTTCTCACCATCTTTCTAAGTAATTTTCGCCGTGTCTCTCCGTGTAGCAATTCTCCATCTTTTCATGGAGGAGTGGAATGTGAACTTTTACAATAAAAGGTTTTTTGTTTTAATTTTGGTGTAAAAAAATCAGGAATTTTATTCTGAGAAGGGGCATGCTATTTTTATTCATGTGCTTATAGCACATGAATATATATTTAATTTAAAAAATATATATATATATTTTTTTTTTACACAGAGCAGCCAGCAGGGGGCCGGGAGCCGAGCCGCTCATTAGATATTCATATATTCACTGCACCCGATCATTACATATGCACGATTGGGTGCAGTGAATACCCGGCCCCCTGTTAGCTCTCCCGGGGGGGGGGGGGGGGGCAGTCTGTGCTGCCTGGCTCTCGGGGAGCCCACCTCCCCCCCCACAAACGTTCTGAGGCAGGAAGGGAGACTTCCATCTCCCTGCCTGCCACCGTCCTCGGGCTCCCTGCGGCATCACCTCATACGCTGGATTGGCTGATACTCGCCGCGAGGGGCGGCGAGTATCAGTCACATTGAATAGTGTATAAAGTGCCGTCACGGAGAGTCTCCAAACATGGAAAATCTCCGCAAAAACACGGCGAGTGCATGGCGAGCGAAAAAAAACGCTCGCCATGCACGGAGAATAATCACATTAAATACTGCCCTTAGAGTGGGTTAGTAAAGCTTGGAGAAAGAAAAAAATGGTGAGAGAAAATGTACCAATCCATCCTCTCCTGTAATTTTTCTAACACAGCTTGTAACATGTAAGGCAGAAGCTGATTGGTTGGTATTTTATGTCTTACAATTCTATGTCTCTTCAAACTGTATTATTTAAAAAAAGAAACTTAAAGCTCTATTATTAATCCCTCCCCAGGGACCTGGAACCGTGCACTGTGCTGTAACATTATTGTGCAGCGGGTGTTACTGACCCCAGTGAAGCCGTTGTTGCAATGTATTGTGAAAATTCTTTACATCGACAAAAAGCAATGATGTACCAATGTCAACCATCGATGGCGGCCACATCGATGACCATCCCTAGCGTACACTGAGAAAAAAAAACCTCTTCCTAATATACAGTAACTGACTGAGAGCAGGCAATTCTTACTGTAGTTTCCCTTTGTCATCTATAAATCTGAAATCTGACAGGGTTAATATGAAACTAGAGATGAGCTATGCAGTCAGGACTGTAGCTCAGGGTGTGTATAGTGGACACAGCCTTAGGCACTATGAGCGAATTACCCCTAAATTTGTAAATATGCCCCCACAGTGTCCTCCCCCTCTGCCCAACACTCCTTGCTTAATGATAGATCTATACACAGACATATGGGAATGCTTCCATGTAGCGGTATGTAGAGGTCTGGCCAGCCTGTGAGGCGCTATACAGTATATCACTGGTTCTGTACCATAGTTGCCAACCCTCCTGCATTCTGCAGGCGACTTCCTGAAATAGCAGCGATCTCCCTCTCTCCCTCATTAGTCTAGAAATCTTCCTCATGTCACCTAGCCCACATACACTGTTACATTTTTTTGGGGGGGAAATGAATAAGAGATAGATACATTTATATTACAGTAGAGTAGCTCTTACTAACTGCTTGGGATCATCTACATTTGGATATAAGTCATTTTAAAATATTCCTTCCAGATGTAGCAGTACACACCCACGCTTCTAGGTGCCACGTTCACAAGCTCTTTTCAAAATCTCTCCATATATGGAACTAGACACGCCCTCAAGGGGGCGCTGTGCAAAATTCTACTACCAACTGTAATCTCCCTGAAACTAGTAGGCAAGTATGGTTCTGCCGAGCCTGCATTATAATATATCCTCCTGTATTATTGTGTATTATTTGGTGTCGACCTATTGACTGAACAAATGGTATGTAAGCCACCCGGATACTGCTTCACAGTACATGATCCACCTGCTAGTATACTGTATGTGGAGTACAGTTTTATTGTTTCATAAAGTGCCGAATGCAGGGCCGGTGCAAGCCCCCCGCCCCAGGCAAAACCCGCCGTGCCGCCCGGCCGGGGGGATGGTGCGGACGATACTGCGGCACGGGGGGTGTATTCGGGTTCGGCGGGTGCGATACGGCACGGAGGGTGGGTGCGGGCGATACTGCCGCGCTGAAATCCCCCCAGCGGGGAGCAGGAAGCGGGCGGCGGCCGGCGCGGGGGGGGGGGAGCAGCGTTAATTAACGGGTAATTAAAGTTGATCTGTAGACTAAAGGGATGATTTGAACTTGGAAGCAAAAGAAATAACGGAAGTAACCTGGCACCTGGAATAGACCATGCTGCAATGCAGGGGGTGCCAATACATTTCTGGGAGTTGGATGCAGAGTAAATACTGGATGCTTTTGCAGGCAGCCCCTTAACATGCTAGGCTGCTTATATTTGAATAACAATTTAGATTTGATTTTGGACACTTTCTTTCCAAACCTAATTTTGCTGCATATTGTACACCCCCCCCCCCCACACACACACACACACACAGTTCATCACCTTTTATTGTTTTTGCTTCTCTCCCACCTCAGAGTCATCCCCTGAATGCAGAATAATGACAGCTTTGACCTTTTTCTTTTAACCAGAGGTTAAAAGGAATATGTAATTATTTCTGATGTGGCTAAATAATGCAGGTCTTTAATTATGAGTGTTTTTATGAAACATAGCGGCCAAACGATTTTTGGACTCTTCATCAGAGAGGTGTCAGCAGTGAAACAGATGCTGCCTGTATTATTTCCAACAAGGCCCTTCTGATAGAGATTCTTAATTTTGTGATAGGCAGACTCGGTGCACCCCTCCCCCTTTCAGATCTCGGCGCCCTAAGCATCTGCCTAGTTATAGAATCGACCCTGCAATCATCTACCTCTGATATGTTCCTGTAAGTCTCTCACATTTATGTATTCACATGGGATGAGCACGTGGCCTTGGACACTTCCCTCTTCAGTATTCCCAACACTGCTTCCTTCCCAGTTCATCAGGTTATAATGTTAAGGAGCCCGTACAGTAATAAGTCCCATCTCCGATTCCGAATAACTGATTGGAGAACTCTGATCATTGCTGATTCTCGGATGATTGGCAAAAAACATGGTAAAAATCCCCGACCTTGACGTTCACAGAATTGAGGATTTCCCACAAGTTGGCTTTGCCCATTTTTTTGGTTCACAATGTATAGTTGTGCAGATAGATAGTTTGCATACAGTGTTGGCTACATTGCTGTGTGTATGACATGTCATTTACCAGGACATTTACCACTCAAGGTAACTATATGCTATTATACCTTCTTTATTATTGACCTTTGAGGAACTCAGGTTGACCTGACCTCAAACGGTCCACTACACCACTAATGAACCCGTTCTACTTGCACTAACCCAGTACATGTCCAAGGAGTATAACAAATACAATGTTGCAGGAATTGTCACGTTTCCATGTTTTATAAGACATACAGTACATAGCGTAAGTATAAATAGAGCGACATTATGTTTGAGGTGGGCTAATGTTTTGTACAAGATTTGCAGAATAAAATTAAGAATAAAGTGCACCAGACTATGATTAATGTATAATATTTCTTAATGAAATTGGTAAGAATAGAACAAATCATTTGTTAATCAGAGCATACTCTTCATAGTGAAATTCAGAGGGTGAGTGCGCCAACCTGGGTGAGTCAGCAGACTATGCATTGTACTTGTGTTATTATCTAGGAGAGTGCAGGACAGCTTTTGAACGTTTTATGATGTGAGAGGAGGGAATGGAGCCAGCAGGAATCTTCAAACTGATAGTTATAGATTGGGAGGGGCCAGTTCACCCAGCAGCACAGAGTATATCAGGAATTTAGAGAGGACAGGACAACAGATATTTTTTTCTATTTCTGTTTTTCATACATAAATTACATTAATATTGCTGGTTAGCATCTAACTCTAAGATACATTGTAGGCAGTGGCCACTGGGCTCCAGCTGTCAAAGGGTCCACAAGAAAGGGTGTTGCTGAACTAGGACAGATATCTCTCTACTCATTTCATAGAGATTGGCTACAGTCACTGCTGACTCCCAAACCCCCTTTACAGCCCCCTTGCGCCGAAGAGTCTCTGAATGGGAGATAAAAGATCAGAGTGTTTATATAACAAGCTACAGCTCTTCTGTTGTGTCTTAAAGAAAGAAGAGCGGAAGTTTTTTTCACAAATTGCGATCATTACTATACTGTAATATCACATTGAGGGCAGTATTCAATGAGAAAAATTCTCAGTGTTTTATGGCGAGTTTGTGCTTTTCTCGCGTTGGACGGAGACTTTTGCTCTCAAAAAGCAAGCAACCCTATTCAACGTGCACTTCTCGCCGTCTTTCTAAGTGATTTTCGCCGTGTCTCTCCATGTAGCAATTCTCCATCTTTTCATGGAGAAGTGGAATGTGAACTTTTACAATAAAAGGTTTTTTGTTTTAATTTTGGTGTAAAAAAATCAGGAATTTTATTCTGAGAAGGGGCATGCTATTTTTATTCATGTGCTTATAGCACATGAATATATATTTAATTTAAAAATATATATATATTTTTTTTACACAGAGCAGCCAGCAGGGGGCCGGGAGCCGAGCCGCTCATTAGATATTCATATATTCACTGCACCCGATCATTACATATGCACGATTGGGTGCAGTGAATACCCGGCCCCCTGTTAGCTCTCCCGGGAGGGGGCAGTCTGTGCTGCCTGGCTCCCGGGGAGCCCACCTCCCCCCCCACAAACGTTCTGGGGCAGGCAGGGAGACTTCCATCTCCCTGCCTGCCACCGTCCTCGGGCTCCCTGCAGCATCACCTCCTACGCCGGATTGGCTGATACTCGCCGCGAGGGGCGGCGAGTATCAGTCACATTGAATAGTGTATAAGGTGCCGTCACGGAGAGTCTCCAAACATGGAGAATCTCCGCAAAAACACGGCGAGTGCATGGCGAGCGAAAAAAAACGCTCGCCATGCACGGAGAATAATCACATTAAATACTGCCCTTAGAGTGGGTTAGTAAAGCTTGGAGAAAAAAAAAAAATGGTGAGAGAAAATGTACCAATCCATCCTCTCCTGTAATTTTTCTAACACAGCTTGTAACATGTAAGGCAGAAGCTGATTGGTTGGTATTTTATGTCTTACAATTCTATGTCTCTTCAAACTGTATTATTTAAAAAAAAAAACTTAAAGCTTTATTATTAATCCCTCCCCAGGGACCTGGAACCGTGCACTGTGCTGTAACATTATTGTGCAGCGGGTGTTACTGACCCCAGTGAAGCCGTTGTTGCAATGTATTGTGAAAATTCTTTACATCGATAAAAAGCAATGATGTACCAATGTCAACCATCGATGGCGGCCACATCGATGACCATCCC
This sequence comes from Crinia signifera, assembly GCF_055691185.1. Taxonomy (NCBI): domain Eukaryota; kingdom Metazoa; phylum Chordata; class Amphibia; order Anura; family Myobatrachidae; genus Crinia; species Crinia signifera. Next base: position 97,358,199 of record NC_139227.1, read on the forward strand.
TAGCGTACACTGAGAAAAAAAACCTCTTCCTAATATACAGTAAATGACTGAGAGCAGGCAATTCTTACTGTAGTATCCCTTTGTCATCTATAAATCTGAAATCTGACAGGGTTAATATGAAACTAGAGATGAGCTCTGCAGTCAGGACTGTAGCTCAGGGTGTGTATAGTGGACACAGCCTTAGGCACTATGAGCGAATTACCCCTAAATTAGTAAATATGCCCCCACAGTGTCCTACCCCTCTGCCCAACACTCCTTGCTTAATGATAGATCTATACACAGACATATGGGAATGCTTCCATGTAGCGGTATGTAGAGGTCTGGCCAGCCTGTGAGGCGCTATACAGTATATCACTGGTTCTGTACCATAGTTGCCTACCCTCCTGCATTCTGCAGGAGACTTCCTGAAATAGCAGCGATCTCCCTCTCTCCCTCATTAGTCTAGAAATCTTCTTCATGTCACCTAGGCCACATACACTGTTACATTTTTTGGGGGAAAAAATGAATAAGAGATAGATACATTTATATTACAGTATAGTAGCTCTTACTAACTGTTTTGGGGCTCATCTACATTTGGATATGTCATTCTAAAATATTCCTCTCAGATGTAGCAGTACACACCCACGCTTCTAGGTGCCACGTTCACAATCTCTTTTCACAATTTCTCCATATATGGAACTAGACACGCCCTCAAGGGGGCGCTGTGCAAAATCCTACTACCAACTGTAATCTCCCTGAAACTAGTAGGCAAGTATGGTTCTGCCCAGCCTGCATTATAATAAATCCTCCTGTATTATTGTGTATTATTTGGTGTCGACCTATTGACTGAACAAATGGTATGTAAGCCACCCGGATACTGCTTCACAGTACATGATCCACCTGCTAGTATACTGTATGTGGAGTATAGTTTTATTGTTTCATAAAGTGCCGAATGCAGGGCCGGTGCAAGCCCCCCGCCCGCCCCAGGCAAAACCCGCCGTGCCGCCCGGCCGGGGGGATGGTGCGGACGATACTGCGGCACGGGGGGTGTATTCGGGTTCGGCGGGTGCGATACGGCACGGGGGTGGGTGCGGGCGATACTGGCTCGCTGAAATCCCCTCAGCGGGGAGCAGAAAGCGGGCGGTGCGGGGGGGGGGCAGCGTTAATTAACGGGTGGGATGGGGGTCGGGGAGGGGAGAGAGAGGAGGATTACATCCTCACCTGCTCCCCGCTCCCTGCTTTCTGATACCTCTCTATGGTACCTCTGCGGTTCAGTCCTCCAGTGGCCGGCACCCTAGGCAAATGCCTAGTCCTGCCTAGTGGTGGCGCCGGCTCTGGCCGAATGTGATCCATGTACTGTACACTTGGAATTCTATTCTTGTGTCATTTGTCTAAATCCTTGTTTATAGCACATTGATTGCTTTTATATTGGACTTAATAGAAATGACTGTACACTCATTACGCATGTTTGGCAAATGTGTCGGAGGGGGGGGGGGGGCATAACATGGGGTGCCAGCGCAACTTTTCCATGTGTCAACCTTCTGCCTGAAGACCAATAGTGGTAAACCTACAGATGGAGCCTTCTTCAACTAGCCGTCTCTGGATAGCCATGGCTCACCAAGGCCTATTGTTCTCAGCTGCAATACAGTACATAGAACAATACAGTAGGGGATTAGCATAGGATTAAGTCCAACAGCTCTGGCTCATCCTATTAAAGGGCTAGATGAGGATGGCTCTATCTGTATCAGCTGTCGACCTAGACAATGTCAGTGTAATGGTCCACACCCCTCTGTGTCTGCAGCTCCTTCTGCCATTAAATCAGACCATATCAAAAATGGGTCATTTTGGGAAAGATCCTTTCAATGGCACAGGAGCGCCTGGACCACAACAAACAAATCTGCAGGTCCCGATAAAGGCATAGTAATCGCTCCTGCAGACCCCCAGCGGGAGCAAGCACCTCCATCACATGGTCTGCGGGGGCTATTGCTACCCCAAGGAATACATACAAAAATACAATAGGTGGTGTCTATTACAGTTCTGCGCCAGGCCGCCACAGAAATTACAAAGAAGGGTATCCAAGGAACCTTCAACAATTAAAACATCTAAACAGCAAAAGTTTTGCAACTCCAGATGGCGCCAGTGAGTCAGAAATGATCTTATAATACCAAATGTTAAATGATAATATAGAGGGGAAAGTGGAAAAAATACTTCCTTTATGCACGGCGATCAAATTTCATATGCGGAGTATCTCTGTCAGGTGGTAAACTCCGGTATATGTAAAAGAAAGGCTCAAGATGGTGAAGCCAGTTTTAATACACATATACATACATAAACATAAAATACAAATAAATGAAAAATAATGAATCCAGCAAAAAGCAACAAAATCCAGCAATCAAGAAGCCCAGTACAATTACCGAATATAGTATCAGAACTGGGTGTTAATCAGTTCATGAGCTTGGTGTAATAGTCACCAGTCTGGTCCCGGGTAGCAGTCCTGGGTGTAGAATACCGGAGGTAAGTCCCTGGTGTCTCCTTGGGCTGGATCAAGAAAGGCTGCCACTTCACTCTGCCAACGCGTTTCGACCTTATAATGAAAAGGTCTTTCTCAAGGCTTGTGATGTGGCATGGGCAGCTCCTGTTTATATAGTGGAGGTAACCTCGACCACACTGAGTGTGTCGGGGTGCAGGTGCGCCTGGCCGGAGCTGTGTATCCCTAGCTGCTGCTCTGAGACAGGGTAGTTAATCCTGTACTGAGTATACAAAAAAAGAAAAATGGGGTGTAGAGCTGCGCTTCAAAATTGATATAAATGTATATAAATATATACACCTTGAAATAAGGAATTCTATGGATAAAAAAGGGATGAAGGATTGGTTGATCTAGTACAAGAAGAATTTATTATCTAAAATTAGCACATAGCCAAAAATACAATTGTGATAAAATGTATTACATATAAAAGTTCATCTCACCAGATACAGTTGGAATATGGATAGGGCCCGGAAAAGTCCAGAAAGTCCTGTACAGGGCTGGGGTAGTAAAACGTCCTGTGTATGGCTGGGAAATAATACCCAAGAGGAGCAGTAGGGAGGGAGGACCAGGTGACGGTGTAGGGAGTGGCTCAGGTTGACACAATATGCCGACTCCCTCCGCTAAATTCACTGAAGCGGGATATGGTCCTCAACCTCTACCTTTCCTGCTATTAATTGTAATCCAATGTCGGGCCAGTTGGAGATGGTAATGCCGAACTGCAGTATTGTAGATGGCCCGATTGGAATCCACAAGTAGTGGGGCTTGGTTTGTGTCCCTGTTGTAGCAGATGGTGGGGAGGACTCGATGGTACAGACCAGGAGCGGCCCAGAATGGCACAAATAACCGTCTCCCTCCGCTGGATGTGATGATGCGGGAAGTGGTCCTCAACCTCGACCTTGCTGCTAATGCTGGGTAGTCCAATTTGGACAAGGGTGGTGAAAAGCAACACAAATCAGTGCTTCCGGGTTCTTTGATATAACCAGTTGGAAATCTGGATAGAGATGAAACAGCCTGTGTCCTGACCGGTTTCGCTGCTCCAGGCAGCTTTGTCCTCTGACAAAGCTGCCTGGAGCAGCGAAACCGGTCAGGACACAGGCTGTTTCATCTCTATCCAGATTTCCAACTGGTTATATCAAAGAACCCGGAAGCACTGATTTGTGTTGCTTTTCACCACCCTTGTCCAAATTGGACTACCCAGCATTAGCAGCAAGGTCGAGGTTGAGGACCACTTCCCGCATCATCACATCCAGCGGAGGGAGACGGTTATTTGTGCCATTCTGGGCCGCTCCTGGTCTGTACCATCGAGTCCTCCCCACCATCTGCTACAACAGGGACACAAACCAAGCCCCACTACTTGTGGATTCCAATCGGGCCATCTACAATACTGCAGTTCGGCATTACCATCTCCAACTGGCCCGACATTGGATTACAATTAATAGCAGGAAAGGTAGAGGTTGAGGACCATATCCCGCTTCAGTGAATTTAGCGGAGGGAGTCGGCATATTGTGTCAACCTGAGCCACTCCCTACACCGTCACCTGGTCCTCCCTCCCTACTGCTCCTCTTGGGTATTATTTCCCAGCCATACACAGGACGTTTTACTACCCCAGCCCTGTACAGGACTTTCTGGACTTTTCCGGGCCCTATCCATATTCCAACTGTATCTGGTGAGATGAACTTTTATATGTAATACATTTTATCACAATTGTATTTTTGGCTATGTGCTAATTTTAGATAATAAATTCTTCTTGTACTAGATCAACCAATCCTTCATCCCTTTTTTATCCATAGAATTCCTTATTTCAAGGTGTATATATTTATATACATTTATATCAATTTTGAAGCGCAGCTCTACACCCCATTTTTCTTTTCCTGTTTATATAGTGTATCCTTAATTGAAGAGATCAGCGGTGAACGAGCGTCCACCTGTCTTCCCCGCTGTCACCGCTGATCGCTTCCGGGTTTCAGGTTTGCGTCGCGTCACTTCCGGTATGTGGAGCGCTGTTTGCGTTCCAACCAGCCGGAAACTCTACTTCCTGGTCCTCCGTGATGGAGCGTACCAGGGGTAACGCAATGATGGAAACTTGTCCTTATTGTTACCACTGATTTGGCATTGTAATCTGTGATGGGGCGAGATGATATGCGGTGATCAGGTCATGAAGTACAATATTATATATCACCTATAATCGGCCCATAAAGTGCATATAAATAATATGTGCAAAAGAATGCAAAAATAAATAGATACATAATGAATTTAATATATGCATATGAAAAGATAAAATACTTTAAAATACATACAAATACATTTAAAAAAGTTACATATAAAAAAAGTTACATATAAAAAATCAGTAATTTAAAAGAGTGCGGTCTAAAAAATGGAATAGCACTAAGATTCAATTTATAAAAACCATTTTATCTCGAAGTCAGCGTTAAGACCACCTGGTTTAAGGGTTCCAAAATCATAGATACAGCGCATCTCTGCTTTAGCTAGAGCAGTACTCAGATTGCGTTGCCTATTGTCGGTCTTAACGCTTTTGATCGCAAGGAATCTTTTAATTCCAGTACTTGATCTATTATGGACTTCGTTGAAATGCTGAGACAAAGCATGTGTGGCGAGCCCTTTTTTAATGTTACGTAAATGCTCGCCTATTCTGACCTTAAATGGTCTTGACGTACGTCCAATATATACTAAATTACATGTGCATTCCATCATGTAGACCACACTCTTTGTGTTGCAAGTTAAAAAGTCCCTGAGTTCAAAGGATGTACCATTGATGGTAATATTATCGATTTTTTTACTACCATCCCCTTTAACTTCCTTACATCCCGGGCAAGTCCCACACCGATGAAATCCTTTTGTAAGGATCTTACCCTCTTTCTTTTGAGGAGGGAGGGCACTTCTAACTAATTTGTTTTTAAGGTTGGGCGCCCTTTTATAGATGAACTGTGGTCTTTTGGGGATGATTTCCCCTATTATGGGGTCACGAAGTAAAATTTCCCAATGACGCCTAAAGGAGTTTTCAATATATTTATATTGCGCAGAGTAGTTAGTAATGAAGGCCCACTCTGCTTTGTTGTTCTTTCTCGGTGCATCTGCCTCTACATTGTTAGCTCTAATTTCCAAAAGGGCTTTGCGGTCAGTGTTATCTACCATGATTCTGGCTTGTTGGATTGATCTATCTTTATAGCCACATTTTTTAAATTTCATTTCCAATTGGTCAGCTTGCATTTTATATATTTCATTTTCACTGCAATTTCTTTTAATCCTTTTGAGTTGGCCACCTGGAATTGAGTCTAACCAATTATTGTGGTGGCAACTCGTGGTCTCGATATAGGTGCCAGAATCCGTGGGTTTCGTGAAGGTTTTTGTGCATAAAACTCCGTTCTGGATAAAAATGGTAATATCTAAAAAATCCACTGAAACTTCACTAATATTAAAAGAAAGGTCTATATTTAAAAGATTCGTGTTTAAATATGTACAGAAGGAAGACAGGGTTTCCCGTCCCCCCTTCCATAGGAACAGTATATCGTCTATATACCGTTTCCAGGATACCAGGTTCGCCCCAAAAGGGTTGTGGGACCAGATAAAATCCTGCTCCCACTTCCCCATGAAGATGTTAGCATAACTTGGGGCGAACCTGGTACCCATCGCCGTGCCGACCTTCTGAACATAAAAGGTCTCGTTGAACATAAAGTAATTGTTGCTAAGGATGAATTTAATACCTTCTATTAAAAACAGTTGTAACGGGGTACCTAAAGTGCTTTTCAAAAGTGCTTCTGTGCAGGCCTCCACCCCAGCCTCATGTTGGATTATCGTGTATAACGATCTAACATCTGCGGTCACCAAGACGTATCCCTCCTCCCACTGGACCGTGGATAGGTAGTTCAACAAGTCTTTGGTGTCCTTCAGATGCGATGTATTTTCCAGTACCAAAGGCTGTAGGTGGAAGTCTATGAACTCCGATAAATGTGCTGTGAGGGAGTTAACCCCTGACACAATAGGACGCCCTGGGGGATTCAGGGGGTCCTTGTGTACCTTAGGTAGAAGGTAAAGAACCGGAATAGCTGGTTCATCATTCAATAAGTATTTTGCCTCTCTATTTAATAGGACACCCTCCCCTTCATATTTTTCTATCATTTTTTTTAATTTTTCTAAGATGGTTAGAGTGGGGTCAGCTCTTAATTTATGATAAGTCGTCCTATCTTCCAAATGTTTTAACACTTCGGCCTCATATCTGGTTCTATCCATTATAACTATACCCCCTCCCTTATCACTGGGTTTAATAGTTATAAGATGATTCTCACTAAGGTTCTTCAATGCTGTCCTTTCTTTGAAAGTGAGATTGGATTTGAAGTCCTTTTGAGGTGCTTTTTTTATATCATCCTGAACTAGGGAACAAAACGTATCTATAAAGTTCCCCTTCATAAATGTAGGGCAGAAAATTGATTTGGGTCTAAAAGGAGTCTCATTAGGTCTAATGAGTTCCTCCTCATTATTCATTGGTTCCTTGTTGAGGAAAAACTTTTTTAGGCACAATTTCCTTAGGAACTTGTGTACGTCCACAAATGTGGTGAATTTGTCTAAAGGGACGGATGGGGCATATTTGAGTCCTTTACCTAAAACAGCTGTCTCTATTTCGGTGAGGACATATGTGCTGAGGTTAAAAATTTTGACCCTGGTAGCTTCCTCTATTATTGGAGGGGCTAATTTGACCTTAGATTTTTTTCTCTTGATCTTATTCTTTTTTTTCCTCTGCAAAATTTTAGTTTTATTACCACCCCTTTTGCCTCTGTGTATTCTTTTGGTTACCGTCTCACGTGTGAGGACTGATGTTTCCCTAAAAAATGATCTCCACGGTTGTCTCTCAGGGGATTGTACCTATTTCTATTTTCTCTAGGGGTACGGTCGACATAATGATCGTCATCCCGAACTCTCCAATTACGGTCTCTTTGATATCTGGGTCTTTCCTCCCCATAGTTTCCCCTCCGATTAGAAGTTACAGGATGGGATTCTCTATTCCCATTCCATTCTCTATCCCACTTAGGCTCCCTGTCCCTCCTTTTTGGTTGAAAATGTTCTTGAACGGTTCTTTTGTAAGGTGTGGGATTTTTATTTTGTTTTTATTGTTATTTTTTCTATTTTTATTAGTCAAAAAAGGTTTATTACCAGAGGTGGTTGGGGTTTCTATGGAGATAAATGAACCTTGAGCATCAAACTCATTCTCCTCATGTTCCTTTTTGTCACGGAGAAATTTCCTAATTTTTCTATCTACTAATATTTTTTCATTTCTTTTGATGTTGGACTCTATTTCCTTTTCCAAATCTTTATATTCATTAAGATCAATGAAACGACCTATTAGGTCCTTATACTTTTTGATTTCACTGTCTAATGTTTCTAATTCCCTCTTTCTTTCTTCTATAATAATGCGTATAAGGGAAAAGGAACACTCATTGATGACTCCTTCCCATGCATCCAAAAATTCCTCAGAGGCATCTAAAAAACTTGCTTTTTTATTAATACGCAGACCCTTTGGTATGATCTGATGACTCAAATACTTGTCTAAGGTGGCCACCTCCCACCAAAGTTTATTTTCCTTGATGAGAAGTGCCTCCAATTTTTTCATTATGGATTCTAATGTGTCATCTAAAAGGTCAATACGTTCTCCATCGTTTTTAAAGATATCCTCTAATAGAGTCTTTCTGTGATCTCTATATTTGAACATATTGCTGCTGAACTGTTATAGACCAAGGATAGGTTACAGACAAAAATACAATAGGTGGTGTCTATTACAGTTCTGCGCCAGGCCGCCACAGAAATTACAAAGAAGGGTATCCAAGGAACCTTCAACAATTAAAACATCTAAACAGCAAAAGTTTTGCAACTCCAGATGGCGCCAGTGAGTCAGAAATGATCTTATAATACCAAATGTTAAATGATAATATAGAGGGGAAAGTGGAAAAAATACTTCCTTTATGCACGGCGATCAAATTTCATATGCGGAGTATCTCTGTCAGGTGGTAAACTCCGGTATATGTAAAAGAAAGGCTCAAGATGGTGAAGCCAGTTTTAATACACATATACATACATAAACATAAAATACAAATAAATGAAAGATAATGAATCCAGCAAAAAGCAACAAAATCCAGCAATCAAGAAGCCCAGTACAATTACCGAATATAGTATCAGAACTGGGTGTTAATCAGTTCATGAGCTTGGTATAATAGTCACCAGTCTGGTCCCGGGTAGCAGTCCTGGGTGTAGAATACCGGAGGTAAGTCCCTGGTGTCTCCTTGGGCTGGATCAAGAAAGGCTGCCACTTCACTCTACCAACGCGTTTCGACCTTATAATGAAAAGGTCTTTCTCAAGGCTTGTGATGTGGCATGGGCAGCTCCTGTTTATATAGTGTATCCTTAATTGAAGAGATCAGCGGTGAACGAGCGTCCACCTGTCTTCCCCGCTGTCACCGCTGATCGCTTCCGGGTTTCAGGTTTGCGTCGCGTCACTTCCGGTATGTGGAGCGCTGTTTGCGTTCCAACCAGCCGGAAACTCTACTTCCTGGTCCTCCGTGATGGAGCGTACCAGGGGTAACGCAATGATGGAAACTTGTCCTTATTGTTACCACTGATTTGGCATTGTAATCTGTGATGGGGCGAGATGATATGCGGTGATCAGGTCATGAAGTACAATATTATATATCACCTATAATCGGCCCATAAAGTGCATATAAATAATATGTGCAAAAGAATGCAAAAATAAATAGATACATAATGAATTTAATATATGCATATGAAAAGATAAAATACTTTAAAATACATACAAATACATTTAAAAAAGTTACATATAAAATAAGTTACATATAAAAAATCAGTAATTTAAAAGAGTGCGGTCTAAAAAATGGAATAGCACTAAGATTCAATTTATAAAAACCATTTTATCTCGAAGTCAGCGTTAAGACCACCTGGTTTAAAAGAAAGAGGGTAAGATCCTTACAAAAGGATTTCATCGGTGTGGGACTTGCCCGGGATGTAAGGAAGTTAAAGGGGATGGTAGTAAAAAAATCGATAATATTACCATCAATGGTACATCCTTTGAACTCAGGGACTTTTTAACTTGCAACACAAAGAGTGTGGTCTACATGATGGAATGCACATGTAATTTAGTATATATTGGACGTACGTCAAGACCATTTAAGGTCAGAATAGGCGAGCATTTACGTAACATTAAAAAAGGGCTCGCCACACATGCTTTGTCTAAGCATTTCAACGAAGTCCATAATAGATCAAGTACTGGAATTAAAAGATTCCTTGCGATCAAAAGCGTTAAGACCGACAATAGGCAACGCAATCTGAGTACTGCTCTAGCTAAAGCAGAGATGCGCTGTATCTATGATTTTGGAACCCTTAAACCAGGTGGTCTTAACGCTGACTTCGAGATAAAATGGTTTTTATAAATTGAATCTTAGTGCTATTCCATTTTTTAGACCGCACTCTTTTAAATTACTGATTTTTTATATGTAACTTTTTTTATATGTAACTTTTTTAAATGTATTTGTATGTATTTTAAAGTATTTTATCTTTTCATATGCATATATTAAATTCATTATGTATCTATTTATTTTTGCATTCTTTTGCACATATTATTTATATGCACTTTATGGGCCGATTATAGGTGATATATAATATTGTACTTCATGACCTGATCACCGCATATCATCTCGCCCCATCACAGATTACAATGCCAAATCAGTGGTAACAATAAGGACAAGTTTCCATCATTGCGTTACCCCTGGTACGCTCCATCACGGAGGACCAGGAAGTAGAGTTTCCGGCTGGTTGGAACGCAAACAGCGCTCCACATACCGGAAGTGACGCGACGCAAACCTGAAACCCGGAAGCGATCAGCGGTGACAGCGGGGAAGACAGGTGGACGCTCGTTCACCGCTGATCTCTTCAATTAAGGATACACTATATAAACAGGAGCTGCCCATGCCACATCACAAGCCTTGAGAAAGACCTTTTCATTATAAGGTCGAAACGCGTTGGAGAGTGAAGTGGCAGCCTTTCTTGATCCAGCCCAAGGAGACACCAGGGACTTACCTCCGGTATTCTACACCCAGGACTGCTACCCGGGACCAGACTGGTGACTATTATACCAAGCTCATGAACTGATTAACACCCAGTTCTGATACTATATTCGGTAATTGTACTGGGCTTCTTGATTGCTGGATTTTGTTGCTTTTTGCTGGATTCATTATTTTTCATTTATTTGTATTTTATGTTTATGTATGTATATGTGTATTAAAACTGGCTTCACCATCTTGAGCCTTTCTTTTACATATACCGGAGTTTACCACCTGACAGAGATACTCCGCATATGAAATTTGATCGCCGTGCATAAAGGAAGTATTTTTTCCACTTTCCCCTCTATATTATCATTTAACATTTGGTATTATAAGATCATTTCTGACTCACTGGCGCCATCTGGAGTTGCAAAACTTTTGCTGTTTAGATGTTTTAATTGTTGAAGGTTCCTTGGATACCCTTCTTTGTAATTTCTGTGGCGGCCTGGCGCAGAACTGTAATAGACACCACCTATTGTATTTTTGTCTGTAACCTATCCTTGGTCTATAACAGTTCAGCAGCAATATGTTCAAATATAGAGATCACAGAAAGACTCTATTAGAGGATATCTTTAAAAACGATGGAGAACGTATTGACCTTTTAGATGACACATTAGAATCCATAATGAAAAAATTGGAGGCACTTCTCATCAAGGAAAATAAACTTTGGTGGGAGGTGGCCACCTTAGACAAGTATTTGAGTCATCAGATCATACCAAAGGGTCTGCGTATTAATAAAAAAGCAAGTTTTTTAGATGCCTCTGAGGAATTTTTGGATGCATGGGAAGGAGTCATCAATGAGTGTTCCTTTTCCCTTATACGCATTATTATAGAAGAAAGAAAGAGGGAATTAGAAACATTAGACAGTGAAATCAAAAAGTATAAGGACCTAATAGGTCGTTTCACTGATCTTAATGAATATAAAGATTTGGAAAAGGAAATAGAGTCCAACATCAAAAGAAATGAAAAAATATTAGTAGATAGAAAAATTAGGAAATTTCTCTGTGACAAAAAGGAACATGAGGAGAATGAGTTTGATGCTGAAGGTTCATTTATCTCCATAGAAACCCCAACCACCTCTGGTAATAAACCTTTTTTGACTAATAAAAATAGAAAAAATAACAATAAAAAACAAAATAAAAATCCCACACCTTACAAAAGAACCGTTCAAGAACATTTTCAACCAAAAAGGAGGGACCGGGAGCCTAAGTGGGATAGAGAATGGAATGGGAATAGAGAATCCCATCCTGTAACTTCTAATCGGAGGGAAAACTATGGGGAGGAAAGACCCAGATATCAAAGAGACCGTAATTGGAGAGTTCGGGATGACGATCATTATGTCGACCGTACCCCTAGAGAAAATAGAAATAGGTACAATCCCCTGAGAGACAACCGTGGAGATCATTTTTTAGGGAAACATCAGTCCTCACACGTGAGACGGTAACCAAAAGAATACACAGAGGCAAAAGGGGTGGTAATAAAACTAAAATTTTGCAGAGGAAAAAAAAGAATAAGATCAAGAGAAAAAAATCTAAGGTCAAATTAGCCCCTCCAATAATAGAGGAAGCTACCAGGGTCAAAATTTTTAACCTCAGCACATATGTCCTCACCGAAATAGAGACAGCTGTTTTAGGTAAAGGACTCAAATATGCCCCATCCGTCCCTTTAGACAAATTCACCACATTTGTGGACGTACACAAGTTCCTAAGGAAATTGTGCCTAAAAAAGTTTTTCCTCAACAAGGAACCAATGAATAATGAGGAGGAACTCATTAGACCTAATGAGACTCCTTTTAGACCCAAATCAATTTTCTGCCCTACATTTATGAAGGGGAACTTTATAGATACGTTTTGTTCCCTAGTTCAGGATGATATAAAAAAAGCACCTCAAAAGGACTTCAAATCCAATCTCACTTTCAAAGAAAGGACAGCATTGAAGAACCTTAGTGAGAATCATCTTATAACTATTAAACCCAGTGATAAGGGAGGGGGTATAGTTATAATGGATAGAACCAGATATGAGGCCGAAGTGTTAAAACATTTGGAAGATAGGACGACTTATCATAAATTAAGAGCTGACCCCACTCTAACCATCTTAGAAAAATTAAAAAAAATGATAGAAAAATATGAAGGGGAGGGTGTCCTATTAAATAGAGAGGCAAAATACTTATTGAATGATGAACCAGCTATTCCGGTTCTTTACCTTCTACCTAAGGTACACAAGGACCCCCTGAATCCCCCAGGGCGTCCTATTGTGTCAGGGGTTAACTCCCTCACAGCAAACTTATCGGAGTTCATAGACTTCCACCTACAGCCTTTGGTACTGGAAAATACATCGCATCTGAAGGACACCAAAGACTTGTTGAACTACCTATCCACGGTCCAGTGGGAGGAGGGATACGTCTTGGTGACCGCAGATGTTAGATCGTTATACACGATAATCCAACATGAGGCTGGGGTGGAGGCCTGCACAGAAGCACTTTTGAAAAGCACTTTAGGTACCCCGTTACAACTGTTTTTAATAGAAGGTATTAAATTCATCCTTAGCAACAATTACTTTATGTTCAACGAGACCTTTTATGTTCAGAAGGTCGGCACGGCGATGGGTACCAGGTTCGCCCCAAGTTATGCTAACATCTTCATGGGGAAGTGGGAGCAGGATTTTATCTGGTCCCACAACCCTTTTGGGGCGAACCTGGTATCCTGGAAACGGTATATAGACGATATACTGTTCCTATGGAAGGGGGGACGGGAAACCCTGTCTTCCTTCTGTACATATTTAAACACGAATCTTTTAAATATAGACCTTTCTTTTAATATTAGTGAAGTTTCAGTGGATTTTTTAGATATTACCATTTTTATCCAGAACGGAGTTTTATGCACAAAAACCTTCACGAAACCCACGGATTCTGGCACCTATATCGAGACCACAAGTTGCCACCACAATAATTGGTTAGACTCAATTCCAGGTGGCCAACTCAAAAGGATTAAAAGAAATTGCAGTGAAAATGAAATATATAAAATGCAAGCTGACCAATTGGAAATGAAATTTAAAAAATGTGGCTATAAAGATAGATCAATCCAACAAGCCAGAATCATGGTAGATAACACTGACCGCAAAGCCCTTTTGGAAATTAGAGCTAACAATGTAGAGGCAGATGCACCGAGAAAGAACAACAAAGCAGAGTGGGCCTTCATTACTAACTACTCTGCGCAATATAAATATATTGAAAACTCCTTTAGGCGTCATTGGGAAATTTTACTTCGTGACCCCATAATAGGGGAAATCATCCCCAAAAGACCACAGTTCATCTATAAAAGGGCGCCCAACCTTAAAAACAAATTAGTTAGAAGTGCCCTCCCTCCTTAAAAGAAAGAGGGTAAGATCCTTACAAAAGGATTTCATCGGTGTGGGACTTGCCCGGGATGTAAGGAAGTTAAAGGGGATGGTAGTAAAAAAATCGATAATATTACCATCAATGGTACATCCTTTGAACTCAGGGACTTTTTAACTTGCAACACAAAGAGTGTGGTCTACATGATGGAATGCACATGTAATTTAGTATATATTGGACGTACGTCAAGACCATTTAAGGTCAGAATAGGCGAGCATTTACGTAACATTAAAAAAGGGCTCGCCACACATGCTTTGTCTCAGCATTTCAACGAAGTCCATAATAGATCAAGTACTGGAATTAAAAGATTCCTTGCGATCAAAAGCGTTAAGACCGACAATAGGCAACGCAATCTGAGTACTGCTCTAGCTAAAGCAGAGATGCGCTGTATCTATGATTTTGGAACCCTTAAACCAGGTGGTCTTAACGCTGACTTCGAGATAAAATGGTTTTTATAAATTGAATCTTAGTGCTATTCCATTTTTTAGACCGCACTCTTTTAAATTACTGATTTTTTATATGTAACTTTTTTTATATGTAACTTTTTTAAATGTATTTGTATGTATTTTAAAGTATTTTATCTTTTCATATGCATATATTAAATTCATTATGTATCTATTTATTTTTGCATTCTTCTGCACATATTATTTATATGCACTTTATGGGCCGATTATAGGTGATATATAATATTGTACTTCATGACCTGATCACCGCATATCATCTCGCCCCATCACAGATTACAATGCCAAATCAGTGGTAACAATAAGGACAAGTTTCCATCATTGCGTTACCCCTGGTACGCTCCATCACGGAGGACCAGGAAGTAGAGTTTCCGGCTGGTTGGAACGCAAACAGCGCTCCACATACCGGAAGTGACGCGACGCAAACCTGAAACCCGGAAGCGATCAGCGGTGACAGCGGGGAAGACAGGTGGACGCTCGTTCACCGCTGATCTCTTCAATTAAGGATACACTATATAAACAGGAGCTGCCCATGCCACATCACAAGCCTTGAGAAAGACCTTTTCATTATAAGGTCGAAACGCGTTGGCAGAGTGAAGTGGCAGCCTTTCTTGATCCAGCCCAAGGAGACACCAGGGACTTACCTCCGGTATTCTACACCCAGGACTGCTACCCGGGACCAGACTGGTGACTATTATACCAAGCTCATGAACTGATTAACACCCAGTTCTGATACTATATTCGGTAATTGTACTGGGCTTCTTGATTGCTGGATTTTGTTGCTTTTTGCTGGATTCATTATTTTTCATTTATTTGTATTTTATGTTTATGTATGTATATGTGTATTAAAACTGGCTTCACCATCTTGAGCCTTTCTTTTACATATACCGGAGTTTACCACCTGACAGAGATACTCCGCATATGAAATTTGATCGCCGTGCATAAAGGAAGTATTTTTTCCACTTTCCCCTCTATATTATCATTTAACATTTGGTATTATAAGATCATTTCTGACTCACTGGCGCCATCTGGAGTTGCAAAACTTTTGCTGTTTAGATCCCAAGGAATACATGATTACATGCGTGTATATACTGTATGTGCTATGTGTTTAGAAATCCCACCCAGTGGCAAACGCAGGATCTTCAGAAGGGGGTTTCCAGAGGGGCGGAGCAAAGCACGGAGATGGATACTTAGGTGACCCAGTATATGCCGGGTCAGTTAAAGTATTATAGATAGATAATTTATAAATAATAATAATAATAATAATATAAAAAAAAAAAATATATATATATATATACATACATACATATACATACATACAGGGGTGTCAACAGCAGTATAGACCCCTAGGCATAGCAATGTATATTGGGTCCCCTACCGATCCTTCAGAGAAGGGGGCATTGGGCTGAATGAAGGGGCCCTGATACATAACTTCCAGGGTGGTAGAGGATGTTTAATATGCAGTGGAGGGGTGTATAGTGGAGTGGGCTCATTATTCATAATTTTCTGGTGGGAGGACAGCTTGCTTGACTGCAGATATCTCCAGTTCCCCCACCTACCAATTGGTATTAGGGACTAGGGGATCAGAGTTCAGGAGACAGAGCAATCTGCCCACGAGAATATAATACTACATACCAGGTGTGTGGAGCTGGAGCAGTAACCAGCTGCTGGAAGGCTGATATATCTGGTTCCGGGAACAGTAGAGACAAACTTCTAGTGTCAATCAAAGGGGGAGAGTCCCAGCTTTTGGAATATACCCTCAGAAAAACTCTAAATCAGACAGAAATTGAAATATCTGACTGGGAATAACATTTAACAGGCTTGGATGGGGACCACTGCTTTGACGTCAGATATCTCCAGTTCCCAAGGGCCGATTTTTACAATTCTTGTACCCCTGGAAAGAGGGGACCCTCAGCTTTCAGCTGAGGGCCATTAGACTCCTGGGGGGGTTTCTGGGTACTCAGAAACCCCCCCTGCGTGTGCAACTGATCCCACCGGCACCATGTGGTCGACGATGCAGAGATAGATCTATAGGTCAGTACCACAGAACAGACCTTGTAGTAAATGATGGTTACAAGGGGCCTAATTCACATTGGCTCATTAAGCAGCAAAGATCGCTGCTTACCAAGCGCTGAAATGCTGCCCTGCCAAAATGCTTGCCACCCACCCGCCCCTAAATCCCCTCAGTACCATGTGGGGAGATGTGTTCTCTATCACTAGCAGGAGAAAACATTTGATGGTCGCCGACCGTTGGAACAGAGCCGAATTCGCCCCATTCTGAACGGTAGTGAGTTAGTCCCAAGGTGTTAATACTGGACACCGGAAAATGTAGGCATGTGATAACCAATACCAGATTAATGCCCTGTTCCTATCTTCTCTTTAGCTAAAATAATGATTTATATACACTGTGACAAATGGACTTTAATAGATTTACCAATCAATTAACAAGATATATAGAGCCTGATTTCATTGCCCACCTTTAGATTAATTGAACTCATACATTAAGTCAAGAACAGGACTTCATAGGAGGCAGACTTTATAACAACAAAAAGGAAACATTGGCAACGCGTGACGTATTCGTGATACAGCAGAGTCCACGCTGGGATGCTGTAACATGGACGTGTAAAGCTTTCATACACCCGCAGCCTTCCCCCTTGTTCCGCTGAGAAGGGTTCTCTCTTGTAATCTCTGTGATACATTAATAATGCCTGCATTCCAAAGCCATTCCACCCCAGGCAGGCTGGTCCAGTATCCCGGGGAACACAGTGGAAGCTGGAATACTTAGCAACCATGCTGCTTGTAAAATGCACTTTATACTTCAGCTTGAAAGCAATATAAACTATTGATAGAATCAGATTTGTTCCCCGGCCTCCTCTGGTCTTGCCCGGTAGCAGGTTTTTCCAGTCAATAGGCAAAAGTCAGTCGTTTTAAAGGGCACCTACAGGATCATGTACAATCAGTAGATGCAATGGCGGTGTAGGCTACACAAGTATTCATGAAGAAATACAGGATATTGGGACCGGTGACCCAATAGAAGGGTGCAGGTCTATAGGTCAAACAGAATTAAGTCAGCAACCGCTAGGTCGATTCCATAGGGTCAACATGCAGATGGCAGACAGGGTTAAAAGGTCAAGAAGGTTAATTGTATTGACATTGAGAAAGCTTGGAAGATACAAAAGTTTGACACAGTCAACATGGATTTTTAATTTTTGTATGTTGAACCATGAAAAGACCAAATTAGTGGGAACATGCGCCCTCATGGCCTCGATTTACTTGCAGTGCTTCAGGTGGGTCACTATTCCCAATCGTAGTCCACGTGGGTGGTGAAGTCTGGGAACCTTGAAAAAATGTACAAAAAAAACCTGAAATGAAAAAAAAAAAAAAATGACCATTTGAACCTTTTGTATCTGTTGACCTTAAGCACTGTCGACCTTTTTTATGCGTTGACCATATGATTGTGTCTTGGGTTATACGTGTACCCCTGATAGCTGGCGTTATTGGGGATTCTTGAAGTCAAGAGAAACAAAATCACCCGAAGAGTGATCTTATCCTGATACCTGTGTTTTTGTGCGAAAATGTAAATTATAGCACAAAAAATTGCTGTAAATATGTTTTTTTTTTTTTATATATATCTGCTGATTTACTGCACTCAGCTGAATTCTCCCCCAAATCTGCATTATCGGCTCATGCTAAGACCATGGTGCCGCTATGTGTTTTTTCCCCTGAGATTAGGGGGTTGCAGCAATACATGATGATGCTCCAAACTACAAGGGACATCTGGGGGCAAGACCGCCTATCTGTACCCGGCATACATAGGTAAGTGGGCACAGGTGGCACTTCTGCCGCTGGTGTACGATTCTGCCCTTTCTTGAAACAGATATTTTGCATATCTCCTACAAGAGATAAATGAGCTTCACGGTGAGGACATTCAACAGCACTATGCTTATATACTGTATTGTATACCATGTAACTTAGACACCCTTGTAGGAGCCAATGAATAGGCATAACAAGTTGTGTATGTGGCATAGAACTGGTTTAAGCACAAACTATGGCACCTTTAATCCATCACACAGGCAGTGGCAGGGGTTAAGATCATTTGGTCTACAGAATAATGGTCTACAGTCATTAGGTCGACACCATTAGGTCAACATGGGTCTAGGTCGACATGGTTCTAGGTCGGAAGGTCATTAGTTCGACAGGTCATTAGTTCGACAATGTCTAGGTCGACAGTCAAAAGGTTGACATGGGGTTTTTCACTGTTTTTTCACCTGAATGTCAACACAGTTGACATGGACACCATTTGAAGTGCACCGCATCCCCTCGCTGCCCTCGCAATGCGTCGGGCACGGTGCCTCGCTACACTCGGCACACTATTTTATTGTCCCACCACGCCCTAGTGGATGGTAGGGCATGAAGTACCGCCTGTCGGCACATGTCGGCTAAAAACAGTGAAAAACCCCATGTCGACCTTTTGACTGTCGACCTAAACATTGTCAAACTTATGACCTGTCGAACTAATGACCTTTCGACCTAGAACCACGTCAACATTTTCCCATGTCGACCTAACGGTGTCGACCATCATGCTGTAGACCAAATGACCGCATCCCATTGGCAGAGTAAAAAGTCTGCAGCACAGAGCATTTTAGCACCTGGCTCCTACAAGTTGGGGCTTAATGCCCGACCGCCAGCCATATCTTCATTTATCAAATACATTATCTGATAAATGAAAACATCATTACCCAATAACTCTTGTGTATTCCAATCAGGCTTAAAATAAATGAGTATAAAGCATGGAGCGTAAAGATGAAATCAATACGTTACAGACATTAATACACATAAATACTCTTGTAAATCAATGGTGATCAGTAAGCGTTACCATACCACATCCATCAATCCCACGGTCACACCCGACGCTCTGGCCGCTGCCTCCCGTCACCTAGGCCCTGGATCTGAACTGTAACTAATGCAGTTTGGGGACACTTGCGTTCAGACCTAGGGCCAGATGTATCAAGCTTCAAAGAGTGTTAAAGTGGAGAGTGATAAACAACCAGCCAATCAGCTGCTACCTGTAATTTTTAAAACCCAGCCTGCAACATGGCAGGTAGGAGCTGATTGGCTGGTGGTTTATCACTCTCCATTTTATTACTTTTTGAAGCTTGATACATCTGGCCCTAATAGAGACGTGTGCGCTGTTAGAAGGTGCACGTGTGCTGCCGGGACGCCTATTTGTGATGGGTCTTCTCCACCCAGCTTGGGGTAGGTGTGAACCCCAATAAAATGATGCTGGCTGTATCTGTGAATGGAAATAGTGGAAGGAAGAGATGACTATAGCATGCATGACCACAAATGGATTCTCGCATTAGTATAAGGTAGTAATCCTGGCTGTCACAGCGGTCTGCACCTGCTGATAGCCACTCAGAATGGCATATATGGCACTACAAGGGGCATTACATATATGGCACTACAAGGGGTATTACATATATGGCACTACAAGGGGCATTACATATATGGCACTACAAGGGGTATTACATATATGGCACTACAAGGGGCATTACATATATGGCACTACAAGGGGCATTACATATATGGCACTACAGGGGGCATTACATATATGGCACTACAGGGAGTATTACATATATGGCACTACAAGGGGTATTACATATATGGCACTACAGGGGGTATTACATATATGGCACTACAGGGGGTATTACATATATGGCACTTATATGGCACTACAAGGGGTATTACATATATGGCACTACAAGGGGCATTACATATATGGCACTACAAGGGGAATTTCATATATGGCACTACGAGGGGCATCACATATATGGCACTATGAGTGGCATCACATATATGGCACTACGAGTGGCATCACATATATGGCACTATGAGTGGCATCACATATATGGCACTATGAGTGGCATCACACATATGGCACTATGAGGGTTATTACATATATGGTACTACAAGGTGCATTACATATATGGCACGATGAGGGGCATTACATATATGGCACTAAAAGGGGCATTTTAGTGAATGACATACATGGCACTACAGGGGACTTTCATATATGGCACTGCGAGGGGCATCACATATATGGCACTACGAGTGGCATCATATATATGGCACTATGAAGGGCAGTACATATATAGCACTACAAGGGGCATAACCTATACGGCACTATGTATATGATACAACAGGGGCATTCTGTATATTGCACTACTGAGTGCATTATGTGTGCAAATGGCACTACTGCGGGCATTATGTGTAAATGGCTCTAAAATGCCATTGGGGGAGGCAGATGGACACCAAATGTATAGTTAAGCCACTGTATGGTGGTACCTGGAAGAACTGGAAATGCTGGTGCCACCCGGAGAGAATGCAGAAAGCTGCATCTTCTGCCATGAAACAACAAGGAGGAAACCCCCTGGCAACAAGCAGAAAACCCCCTGACAACAAGCAGAAAACCCCCTGACAACAACCAGGAATCCACTGGCAATAAGCAGGAATCACACCTGAGCAAGTCATTTAAAAATGAATATATACATCAATCTTAGAGGTAAATTATCTAAGATAGACATTCAACTGAAGATGGGATGTTCTCCATAGAGCAACCAATTACATTCTATCTAGTAACTTCTAGAAAGAGATAAATAAATAAGAAGTGGATCCTGATTGGTTGCAATGGGCAACATCCAAACTTCAATAGAACTCCCATATTAGTCAATTTACCCCCAGTTCCCCGCCCAATAAAATGACGGAACAACATCAGCGACGTCAGCACTGGCAGCTCTGCGCAGTCATATGGAGCAACACTTGAATTGCTCTGTCAGCTGCCATCTAGTGGCCACAGGTGCACAGAACACTTGAATTCCCCACATAGAGGTGAGGAGCAGAGTTAGCCTTTATTACAGTATATAGGATGGCCCTTGAAGGAGGCATCAGATAAGATTGTATTGTACATTTACTTGCTTTATTAAGTCATTTTTCTTAATGATATAATATCCTATAATGTAACAATTTATACTTTAGCTGCATATAAAAATAATTTCTTCCGTGCCATAAAAAATAAAATAATAAAGCTGACAAGAATCCTGCGATTGGGGAGGTTGCGGCGTCTCACCACGCATCTGTAAATCCGGCTGAGCCGTGAGGAAGTGAAATCATGCAGATGTACAGAAGGCAGCAAATACATCAGTCGGGATATTAAGCGAGCAGATGAAAATCGCAAAATGCCATGTTTGCCTCCATCCTTAAAATAAGCTGTCAAGATGCTGCGGACGTCACCGGTGTTATATTCTAAACCATCAATGTGAAGATTGTTTCTCGTCTCCTCGGTGCTTACAAGGTTATGTCTGTTATAAGCCAACCACAGATTCCATTGTTCTTTTCACTTTTCCGTTTCCAATCTCCTCCCTTCACCGAGAGACAATCTGTCATCACCAATGTCTTTATTCCAACAGCTATAATCATCACTCGGACCAAATATCTTTACAGAAAGCAGTTACTAGGAGTATAATGAGAATCCCTCTATGAATACGGCTGTTTTTTTTTAAACTGCACATAAAAAAAAAAAAGATCGTAAAAGTTATTTCAAAGTCCCAGTTTCTAGCGAGGAGCTTGGTGGACAATGCGGCCTGATGACCGATTGGGAAGATAACGACGGGTTCGGTACATAAGTCATATTGATAATGATAGAATAGAGTTCCTTTAGGGATGTGCGTGAGGATGTTAAAATGCAGCGTTAATAGTTTAATGGGCTAATGGCTGGTGGCGACGTAATGTAGGTAGATAAACAGCTCCGAGGGTGATTGGTAAACACGTGTAATGCGAGTTTAAATCGCCATGTTCGCCATTAGGACTTATTAATAACCATTTACGGACAGGCCAAGCAAGAAGACTAAACACAGCCTCCATCATAAAAATAACCTAATTAGTCTGTAAATGGAAAGTAGATCTAATGAAGCCAGCTGAGAAGGAATAATAAAGGCATGCGGTTACACAACAGTATGGAGAGGGAAAATAGGGTTCAGTAAAAAAGTGAAGTTTTGAAACTTCCATTACGAGGCTGTTGAAATGATTCTATCAGGATTGCTTTGATACTGTATTTTAATGAGCACAGTGTTGGACTGGCATGCCGGGGTGTCTGGATGATCCCCGATGCGCCGCACTGCTCCAGAGTACCGCCCCCTGTCATGGGGCTGATGGGCACAGACCACCAATGTAGCAACTTAATAACTAGAATAGCTAGTGGGTGTCGTGTGTCCCCACTGTAGAAAATATGGGCTAACGTTATCTTAGCCCGTATGTATACAATTAATTGTTTGGTTTGTCTGTCCAGCTACAGTATTTGCCGGTGTATAAGACGACCCCCAACATTTCCACTCAAAATATAGAGTTTGTTATATACTCGCAGTATAAGACTACCCCCTCTTCCGCACACCAAATAAAACGTAAAAGAACATCAGATTTGATTTCAACATGTTAATTTATTTTATACCGTATTATACAGGTATTACATGAGTGCCATTAGTATTAGTGCCATTACAGTACCTGTCATTGTCACCATTGTACGGCCGCAGCACGACCGCAGCGCCTCCGGCCCGCCCTGCATCTCCCTGTGACCCATGCAAGTGCGCATGTGCGAGCTCTGCATAGACAAGGGGCAGGCCGGAGCAGACCGAGCCGGTCACGCCGAAAAGGCTGGCACACCTGTCTCGCTGCTGATGCTCGCCGCAGCCACGCTGATGACCCGCCGCGGCCACACTGATGACCCATCGCGACCTCACTGGATACCGCGCGATACTGGATGGTATGTAGAACGAGGTGTGTGGGCATCAGGAGGCCACTATGGGCAGCTATGTCTATCCCAACTAAAGTGCACCCGGCGTATAAAACGACCCTCCCATTTGGAGGCATGTGGAGGGGAGGGGGAAAAAGTTGTCTTATACGCCGGCAAATACGGTATGTTTTCAGACTCCCCTGCACTGATTGCAATGATTCCATTGTGACTTTGTCCAGTTGGATCTTGTACAGGTTTTGGAGAAGTTTGGTTTCTGGGCCGGACTGGGACCAGAAATCGTCCCTGGCATTTTGAGCACACGAGCCCACCTGTAGCAGGCGGGACCCTTGTGCGGCAGAGCAGCGTGGTGAAAAGGGGGCATGGCCTCATGGAAAGAAGGCGTGGCATTACAAATAGGAGGCATTACACATTAATGAACATGACCCAAAGAGAGGTTCAGCTTCTGAACCAGTAGCTTAGTTTATTTGGAGCAGTAGGTACCACAGTATCCACTGTGGTTACACTGGTTAAGGTGGGAAGCAAATCGGGGTTGAAGCAGAAGTGGAGCGCTGCCGAAATTTTCGGCAGGTAGGCTCAAATCTAGTAGTTACACAACTGGTGGTGCTGGGTGCTGTAAAAGCGGTTAGGAATAAACATGGGACACAAATTATTATCAGACCAAAGAGGAAGAGATTATTATTATAACTCTGATAAAGAGGGCAAATTCTATTATTAGAGGGAGCATAGAATATTGTCGTTCTATTGAAGGGGCCCAGATTATTATAAATAGTCATGATAATGGATTCAGATTATTATAATTCCCTTTAAAGGACAGAGGATATTATTACAGGATTTACGGGACCAAACCAATCCGTAGCCAATCGGTGACCTTCTGCCTTTGCTGTTTTTAAAACAAGTTTGTTGTGTTCCAAAAGGGGCAACACTTTTGTCTGCAGAAGTATAATTACATTTTTCGTGGAGAGACCGCCAGCGAGAATCATGCAACATACTAACAGCATACTTCTACTTGCATATAAAGCTATTACCCATACTGCACCAGCTTATATCTCTTTACTTATCACAAAATATCTCCCATCTCGACCATTGCGCTCTGCACAAGATCTGCGTCTCTCTTCTAAATCGATCACCAGCTCCCATTCACTATTACAGGACTTTCATAGAGCTGCTCCCACCCTATGGAATGCCATTCCACGCACAATAAGACTCTCCACTAGCCTCCAAACTTTCAAGCGTTCCCTGAAATCTCATCTCTTCAGGCAAGCCTATCATATTTATATACCACACGCATAACCCTCTAAGGCACTTATATATTATATTATCGCTTCTCGGCCTTTTGGCTAAGATCAAGTGTAGTATCTGTTCTTATCAGTTGGGTATGGACTGGCCTCTGGCAGAGAATAGAGAAAGGTGAGACTGAGTAGCTGCTCTGATGGGCGGAGGGTGTGGGACCCCTCTGTTTTTTCCCGGGAGTAGTGAAAAGTCTCACTGAGTATCTTCACCTCTGCCTTTGGTAGGAGGTGTTGTTTCCGTAAATCCACTGGTAAGAGGGGGGGAGAAACACTGGGCCTAGTAGTTTGACTCTCTTGACGGGGTTTGTAGCCCCCGAAGGATGAGTCAGCGAAAGGCTCAGTCTAGTATCCAATCCCAGGGAGCGGAGAAAGGTTGGGACTGAGTAGATGGCTCCTGTTCCAGAGGTTCGTAGCCTCTGATGGGGAGACCGCGAAAGGCCCAGCTTAGTACCTTAACCCTGGGAGCGGAGAAACACTGGGACTGAGTAGATTGCTCTTCCGGAGGGGGTGCAGCCCCTAAGGGAGTCTTTCGAAAGGCCCAGTGGAGTACCCATTCCCATGCCAGGGGCTGGAAAATGCCTGCTGGTGAGACGGAGAAAAGCTTGGTCGGACGCTGAAGGGTCGGCTGCCTGGAGCCCGAGGCTGCACTGTGCCCCCGGGGAAACTCGGGGGTGCCTGATCTGCACTGGTGTCCAGCACCATGCACTTTATGGCACACACACTGCGCACTTCCCTCTAGGTTAGGCTACACGTCCTTACCTCGTCCTTTTGGATGGGGTAGGACAATTTTTTACACCCCCACCCCGGCCTTCTGGCTAGGGCCTCTTTTATTTATTTCTTTGATTTGCACTTTTGAGCACTTCACGTTTTTCGTTAGTTTGTCACGTTTTTTTGATTTGGGTAGTGCGGCTGTCCCTAACGGGCCTTCCGTTCCCCAAACGTGGCTGGGACTCTTCACCTTTTGGGGAGAGTCCCGGTCCCCTCGAGGGCAACCCCGAGCCGCAAGGCGGAGGGAAGCCTAAGTCGGGTCTCTCCAAAGCACGGGCTGCGGAGGACCCACCGTCCGAAACCCTTCCGGGGGTGGAGGAAAAGCGGGTCTCTCTAAGCTTCGGCGAAGAGGACCCACCGATCCCTTTTTTCCCTTCCTTGGCCTTATGGTTGAGGGGGGTTAGGGGAACCATGGGGCCTTTCTCCTTTGGGAGAGGGCCACACGTTCGTACGGCTGCCCCCTTTGCACGTGTTTAGGCACAGCACTGGTGGTGGTGGGAGCACACCTCGGGCTCCCTGAGTTTCTTCAAACTCACTTATATATTATATAGCTTCCCTTCTGGACTTGTAACTTGGTGGGACTGCTATGCTATTACTGGTGCCTGTCCTTGTGTTTCCCTCCTATATCCCTATAGATTGTAAGCTTGTGAGCAGGGCCCTCCTACCTCCAAGTCTGTCTGCTGTTACCCAGTTTGTTTTATCACTGTCTACTATTGTAAAGCGAAACAGAATCTGCTGCTATATAAGACACTGCAACGGATTCTGCTGCGCTATATAAGACACTGTTACGGAATATGTTGCGCTATATAAGACACTGTAACGGAATCTGCTGTGCTATATAAGACACTGTAACGGAATCTGCTGCGCTATATAAGACATTGGCCCTTATTCTGATTGACGCGGACTTTACCGCGTACTTTCGGATCGCGTCTTTACGGCGTCTGCACATGCGTGGAGAACGCCACGCGCATGTGCCACGCATTGACTCGGTACCAGTTCGCCCAAATCCCGTCCAGAACTGTTCACCGCTATCATTCGGGAAATAGGGGCGTATTATGGGCGTCATGCGGAATGACACATGGGCGTAGTTTCAAAGTGGGCAAAACGGGGCGGAAACATGGGCGGACACGGGGGAGTACACTTATGTTGGGGGGCGTACATTCGGAAACCACTCCGAATGCACGCGATCAAAAAGGGCAGAAATGTGCGGTGTCCACAAGTGTACTATTGCTTTGCGGACACCACTCGTTCATGCGGTAGGCGAACGTACGCCTAATGACTACAAGCATTAACACCTGAACCCAATAGAATCTACTCCTTTACTCATTACTCACTAATAGGCCGCTTGTCAGTGCTTTAATTGAAACCATTGCACTTCAATTGCTGTAAGGGTTAATGTGTGCAATGCATGTGTTAGGCATGCTTGTAAGGATATATTGGAATCTAATTGATTCCAAGTCCAAATAAGCAGTTTTTTATGAGGATAGGTAATTGAATAAGTGGGTCATGTGATGTATTGCAGAAGATACTTCATAGTGGGTTGTTTGGCGTAAATACTCCGCTTACGTGCGGTAGCACCGCTTGGCTCCCGTTCGGATGCGGTATTCCCGAGCATACTCTGTAATACTCTGTAATACCGTGCCGAATCGGAGTGTTTCTCCCGCACACGCATGCTTTGTATGTCGTCCGTAAACACGCCCTGTTCTTCAAGAGTGAGTCCGTCCGAATGCGGAGGACACGTGGGCGTTTCTACGGACGATGGCCGCATGCGGCAAAACACCGTGGCGTGCGGACCGCTCCGTAAGAATGCGGGAATTTCCGCACAGATCAGAATAAAGGCCATTGTAACAGAATCTGCTGCACTATATAAGACACTGTAACGGAATCTGCTGCGCTATATAAGACACTGTAACGGAATCTGCTGCTATATAAGACACTGTAACGGAATTTGCTGCGCTATATAAGACTCTGTAACGGAATCTGATGCGCTATATAAGACGCTGTAACGGAATCTGCTGCGCTATATAAGACACTGTAACGGAATCTGCTGCGCTATTTAAGACACTATAACGGAATCTGCAGCGCTATATAAGACACTGTAATGGAATCTGCTGCGCTATATAAGACACTGTAACGGAATCTGCTGCGCTATATAAGACACTGTAACGAAATCTGCTGCGCTATATAAGACACTGTAACGGAATCTGCTGCGCTATATAAGACACTGTAATGGAATCTGCTGCGCTATATAAGACACTGTAACGGAATCTGCTGCTCTATATAAGACGCTGTAACGGAATCTGCTGCGCTATATAAGACACTGTAACGGAATCTGCTGCGCTATATAAGACACTGTAACGGAATTTGCTGCGCTATATAAGACACTGTAACGGAATCTGCTGCGCTATATAAGACACTGTAATGGAATCTGCTGCGCTATATAAGACACTGTAACGGAATCTGCTGCTCTATATAAGACGCTGTAACGGAATCTGCTGCGCTATATAAGACACTATACCGGAATCTGTTGCGCTATATAAGATGCTGTAACGGAATCTGCTGCTATATAAGACACTGTAACGGAATCTGCTGCTATTTAAGAACCTGTAACGGAATCTGCTGCTATATAAGACACTGTAATGGAATCTGCTGCGCTATATAAGACACTGTAACGGAATCTGCTGCGCTATATAAGAACCTGTAACGGAATCTGCTGCTATATAAGACACTGTAACGGAATCTGCTGCGCTGTATAAGACACTGTAATGGAATCTGCTGCGCTATATAAGACACTGTAACAGAACATGCTGCGCTATATAAGACACTGTAACGGGACCTGCTGCGCTATATAAGACACTGTAACGGGACCTGCTGCGCTATATAAGACACTGTAACGGAACCTGCTGCGCTATATAAGACACTGTAACGGGACCTGCTGCGCTATATAAGAACCTGTAACGAAATCTGCTGCTATATAAGACACTGTAACGGAATCTGCTGCGCTATATAAGACACTGTAACGGAATCTGCTGCTATATAAGACACTGTAACGGAATCTGCTGTGCTATATAAGACACTGTAACGGAATCTGCTGCGCTATATAAGACGCTGTTACGGGACCTGCTGCGCTATATAAGAACCTGTAACGGAATCTGCTGCTATATAAGACACTGTAACGGAATCTGCTGCACTATATAAGACACTGTAACGGAATCTGCTGCTATATAAGACACTGTAACGGAATCTGCTGCACTATATAAGACACTGTAACTGAATCTGCTGCGCTATATAAGACACTGTAACGGAATCTGCTGCACTATATAAGACACTGTAACAGAATCTGCTGCTATATAAGACACTGTAACGGAATCTGCTGCACTATATAAGACACTGTAACGGAATCTGCTGCACTATATAAGACACTGTAACGGGACCTGCTGCGCTATATAAGACACTGTAACGGAATCTGCTGCGCTATATAAGTAACTGTAATGGAATCTGCTGCGCTATATACCGTAAGTAACTGTAATGGAATCTGCTGCGCTATGTAAGACACTTTAACGGAATCTGCTGCTATATAAGACACTGTAACGGAATCTGCTGCGCTATATAAGACACTGTAACGGAATCTGATGCGCTATATAAGACGCTGTTACGGGACCTGCTGCGCTATATAGGAACCTGTAACGGAATCTGCTGCTATATAAGACACTGTAACGGAATCTGCTGCGCTATATAAGAAACTGGAAATAAATAAATAATAAACAGCTGCTGGGTTAAATGGGTAAGATTATGGTTAACATTTACTAAAATGAGAGTTCAATTAAGAATGGGATGTTACCCCTAGCAACCAAACAGATTCTACTTCGCCTTCAAGACGATAATAGATAGAATATTATTGGTTGCTATGGGTCCCTTGGTATCTTCAATTAGTGTTAGTGTCTTGTTTGTGTTTTAGACCAGCATTTGTGGTAATCTGCCCATACAGGGCCTTCTTATTGCTTTATTCTTTATGTTTTTATGGTTTTTGGGATTTCCCCACTTGTATAGCAGCATTGGGGTACACTGGCATTGTACTGTATAATAAAAATGCTAATGAAAGGCAGTGATGCAATAATGCTGACTTCCACAAAATGTCTAACGCTGTTTTTCCTCTAGTGTTATTTTGTTTGGGAAAAATGGAAATGCCGACTTCTATGCTATACTGGGCGGGGAAATGGCAACACTACTTATAATTGCCAGTGAGTCAAGAATATATCATTTTCTACACTTTCATTAATCTTCAAATTATTATATTAATTTGGGTCAGATGGCTTCCTGTAAAACGTTTCTGTTGTTTTTACATGAATGGAGATTAGTTTGTGCATCATTACTTATTTAGAATACATTATTGTAATTACCTACATTGTAATTTTCTAATTCAATTATTGTAACTTGGTAGTTGTAGTGGTTAGCATTACTGCCTAGCTTTACTATCAAGGCCTCATCTGGGAAGTTTGTTTGTTCTCCCCATGTTGTTCTCTGGGTGTGTGTGTGTGTGTGTGTGTGTGTGTGAGTGTGAGTGAGTTACATCTAGTACTAAGTATAGATTATAAACTCCACTGGGGATGTGTAATATGTGCGTACTATATATATATATAACTGTTAATTGATAATAAATGTGCATTATATATACTGTATAATGTCAAATAGTAAGATTCGTGTTTCATATAATGCTCTAAGTGTTGTATAACATAGGATATAATGAGGTATGATGTACAGATGTGTAACTTAGGCTACAGATGGATCCCCTCTCATTCAGCTCCAGCGCTCGCCAGAATATCCCCGCTGGGGAGAGCTGGCTGAGAGGGACTCCATCTGATTGGGATGCACGAGCTTCTCCAGGGCCGGTGCAAGCCTACCCCCACCCCAGGCAAATCCCCCGCCCGCCGCCTGCCCGCCGCCCGTTCGCCACCTGTTTGCCGTCCGCTGCGGGGGAGATTTCAGCGGGCAGCAGACGGCAGGCAGCAGGCCGGCGGGGAGTGCGGACGATACTGCACCACGGGGTGGGGGTGTGGGCGACACTGCGGCGTGTGCCCACAACCCCCGTGTATGGGGAGGGGGGAGAGGGAAGCTACGCTACCTTTCTCACCTGCTCCCAGTCCCCGCGGGACTTCCTGCTCTCTATGGTACCTCTCCTCCTCGGCGGTTCGGTACCGCCCTCCAGTGGCCGGACCTGGCTAGTGGTGGCGCCGGCCCTGAGCTTCTCACACGCACGCAAGTCCCAGTCACTCGGCGGCAGGGATCGGAAACCCTGCCCATCTCCACTTCAGGGAGATGCAGGGAGGCGGCGACCGACGAGGACCGGCGGCGAGGCAACGGGGAGCTCCATCACCACCTTAAAGCGGTCGGCGGCAGATGGCGGGGGCTGGCAATTCCCATGCCAGCCCCAGCCTGAATGAGAGGAGCTCGATCTATACGCTAGAATTTGTATATATATATTTATATATACTGTATATATTGTAATCCTTTGAAAACTAAAATGCTCTTACACAATGTGACTTTAGCGTTCTCTGCAGCAGTGACAATAGAGTTAATTGATACAAAGTTACCAAAAATAGTAAAATGTTAACGTGTAATTACTATTGATCTGTTGAAAGGCAGAAAGACAAAGTGAATGGGAATGTGCAGCAGCTGAACTATCTGCTAGTGGTTTGCAAGATGCTTCTTCATTGCCTTGAAGATGGGCTCTCTAATGTAATTTTCCAGTTCTTAAACAGTTCACTCCATCCTGGAAGTTTTAGTTCAGCATCCACAGACTTTACCCAAACATTTTATGCATAAATGGTGCTTACAATATTGTCCAGAAATGAGGATTAAACCCCATACACATTACCCAATCCCGATGGTGCCGACATTGGCGGCAGCAGGGTCACTTGCCAATGCCAGGTGCGAGGGGGACATCAGCTGCTTGAGAAGCGGTTAACGAAATGGAGTGTACACACTAGGCGATATTGTAATCATTGTTGTTCAGAAAACCCTTACTGAGCAATATTGTGAACAAAATTGCAAAGTGTGTATGGGGCTTTACATCTGCTTTTCTTGTCTGCAATCTGTATCAGTCAACTATCACAGGGAAAGGACTACAGTCAAGATATCCCAATCAGCCAGTGGCCAGATATCCCAATCAGCCAGTGGCCAGATATCTCAATCAGCCAGTGGCCAGATATCCCAATCAAACACTGGCCAGATATCCCAATCAGCCAGTGATCAGATATCCCAATAAACCAGTGGCAGATATCCCAATCAACTAGTGGCAGATATCTCAATCAGCCAGTGGCCAGATATCCCAATCAGACAGTGGCCAGATATCCCAATCAGACAGTGGCCAGATATCCCAATCAAACACTGGCCAGATATCCCAATCAGCCAGTGCCCAGATATCCCAATTAACCAGTGACAGATATCCCAATCAACCAGTGGCAGATATCCCAATCAGCCAGTGGCCAGATATCCCAATCAGCCAGTGGCCAGATATCCCAATCAGCCAGTGGCCAGATATCCCAATCAGACAGTGGCCAGATATCGCAATCAGCCAGTGCCCAGATATCCCAATCAGCCAGTGGCCAGATATACCAAACATTCAGTGCTAAGATATCCCAATCAACCAGTGGCCAGATATCCCAATCAGCCAGTGACCAGATATCCCAATCATACAGTGGCCAGATATTCCAATCAGCCAGAGGCCAGATATCCCAATCATACAGTGGCCAGATATTCCAATCAGCCAGTGGCCAGACATCCCAATAAGACAGTGCCCAGATATCCCAATCAACCAGTGGCAGATATCCCAATCAGCCAGTGGCTAGATATCCTAATCAGCCAGTGGCCAGATATCCCAATCATACAGTGGCCAGCTATCCCAATCATACAGTGGCCAGCTATTTCAATCAGCCAGTGGCCAGATATTCCAATAAGCCAGTGGCCAGATATCCCAATCAGCCATTGGCCAGATATCTCCATAAGCCAGTGCTCAGGAATCCCAATCAGCCAGTGGCCAGATATACCAATCAGCCAGTGGCCAGATAGCCTAATCAATCAATGACCATATATCCCAATCAGACAGTGGCCAGATACCCCAATCATCCAGTGCCCAGATATTCCAATCAGCCATTGACCAGCTATCCAAATCACCAAGTGCCCAGTTATCCCAATCAGCCAGTGGCCAGATATCCCAGTCAGCCAGTGGCCGGATATTCTAATCAACCAGTGGCAGATATTCCAATCAGCCAGTAGCCAGATATCCCAATCAGACAGTGGCCGGATATCCCAATCAGCCAGGGGCCAGATATCCCAATCAGCCAGTGGCCAGTCATTCATATCAGCCAGTGCCCAGATATCTCAATCAGCCAGTGCCCAGATATCTCAATCAGCCAGTGCCCAGATATCCCAATCAGCCAGTGCCCAGATATCCCAATCAGCCAGTGCCCAGATATCCCAATCAGCCAGTGCCCAGATATCCCAATCAGCCAGTGCCCAGATATCTCAGTCAGCCAGTGCCTTGATATCCCAATCAGCCAGTGCCCAGATATCCCAATCAGCCAGTGCCTAGATATCTCAATCATACAGTGCCCAGATATCCCAATCAGCCAGTGCCCAGATATCCAATAATTTTACAGTTTGTTCCACATGTTGTAAACAAGGTTTTTCATCCGTCATGGCCTCAATGGATATTATTATCTGGAAACACATCAGCCTTGGCTGACATCTATTATAATGTGAAGTATTTTGTTGACATGGGCACTGAAAGGTCCATGAGGACGTTATGTTCCCAAGTTCTCGAGAGCCTTAGATTAATTGCAGCAATATGCAGGGTTCTGTTCTACATTTCTTAGTGATTGGTATGTTTTACTTCCCTTAAAATAACATATAGACAACAGTAATCTCATTTGTGTCTTGATAGAGATTCTTATACATCATCAAGGAGAATTACCAGGTAACATAGACTATAATATAATGTTATTTGTACAAGTGCTTTTTTCTGTGAACTGTTTGATTTCATTTGCCGTTTTGCGGCAGAGGCAGAATGGACAGTCTGGACCAATCTGTAACAAACAATTAAACAATGTGATAATACAAAGCCACAGTCAGCCAGAGCGGACAGAGTTCATAGTCTGCAGCTGCATTGAATGTATAATTAACGTCTTTCCTTTTAAAGAAAGCAATAAAACAAAGATGGGTGGAACGTACAATATGTTTTTGCATCAAATATTAATTTATCTTGTGCACTAGAGTAAAAAAGGGGCAAGTGTGCAATTGTTTTCTGTGCACCCCTCTCCCAATAGGTTGCTTAGGCCTCCAAAATGTCCTGCTGGCTCTTGGTGCCATCTTCTTATCCATGTCTTTTTCATATAGACAGTGCACAGAAGAAAGCAAAAACCGACTTCTCCTCTGAGAAATGGATCCTTATTCTGGTTCATTTGCAAAGGCAAATTCCTTCTCAAATGGACAAAACCATGTGCTCTGCAGGTGGGGCAGATGTAAAATGTGCAGAGATAATTAGATATGAGTGAATTATTTTGTTTCTGTGTTTCTGATTTTACACTGCAATATACTGTAGATCTCATTTTGAAGTAAAACCCCACCCAAATCTAATTCCCACCTGGAGTGCAGCATGGTTTTGTCCATTTGAGAAGGAAGATTAGATTTGCGCTATCTACTATTAGATTTCCACTATATAGTTTTGGCTACCAAGACTATTTTTCTATTCCATTTACACTGCACGGGAGCGCTCATTGGGATCAAATCTGCATCAAATGTAAAAAAAACATCGGAAGCCCATTCGAATTTCTATTCAATTTTGCTTCTATAAGCAAAATTGAATAGAAAAATAGTGCATATCTAACTGTGTGTATGCTCTGTAAGATTTAGCAAAACACAAATATGTATGGCTACGTGTGTGTGTGTGTGTGTGTGTGTGTGTGTGTGTGTGTGTGTGTATAAACATATATGTGTGTATATATATTTAGAAATATATATGTATACAGCATGTATAAATAAATATATATGTGTGTGTGTGTGTGTGTGTGTGTGTGTGTGTGTGTGTGTACAGTATGTATGTATATTAGGGTGACTAACTCATCCCTTTAATCCAGGACACATATTAATTACACAGGTTCTGTGGCTGGCTTTCACCTGGTTTTAAACTGCCACAGATCAAGACTCCATTTCACCTGGTTTTAAACTGCCACAGAACCTGTGTAATTAATAGGTGTCCCGGATTAAAGGGATGAGTTTGTCACCCTAATGTATATGTTTATATATATATATATATATATATAAAACCAGAGGAGAGAACCGGCACAACAGGACTTGTGTGTAGCCCAAAATAATAAAATGCCCAGGTGCCAACAATAGTGGCCTTGCAGCCCCTTGTAGATACAAATATGAAGAAAGGGCACTCAGGGACTCGTGGAAGGTGAAAGGTGGACTGATTTATTCAGTCAAATAACGCCTACGTTTCGGGGTCTCCCCCTTCGTCAGGACAAGTTAGTGGTACAACGTAGGCGTTATTTGACTGAATAAATCAGTCCACCTTTCACCTTCAACGAGTCCCTGAGTGCCCTTTCTTCATATTTGTATATATATATATATATATATATATATATATATTGTGACAAGAACACTGGAATAGTGTTTGAGGGCAGGTATATTTGTCCCAGGTTCTTGTCTTACACCTTTTAGAAACAGGAAAACTTCCATGAGAATATTTCTTTTTTGTAAGCTGAGTAAAGGCCCAGCTCGGGTGTTTGGCCTCACAGAGGGCTAATCAGCACTTGCAGCTGTGCAAGGCTCATGTAGAGCTGCAGGACTGATCAGTGTGGGCAGACTGCAGAATCTCTGTGTGAGAAACAAGCTGCCTTATACAAGTGAGCCATCCAGTGTTAACTGGAAAACTTTGCGTTTTGTTTAGAGACAGTTAGGAACATCTTGTGTTTAGTTAGTGCCGGACCGGCAAGGTATTTTCTTTTGATATATATATATATATATATATATATATATATATATACACACACACACACACACACACAGACACGCACACACTGCATGTCTTTGGCACAGGCTTGTAAGTTGCAGCTGCTTTTACACTATTGATAAAAGGTTACATTCCTGATCCCAGCTGTTGGCAGGTGATAAAAGGCTTTTGTATATTTTCATGGCACCCTGCGTGATACAGGCCCCATTTCAAAGGAAACATATGGTGTTACATCTTAGAAGAGACGCGATCAATAGCTACTTTCATGGGCAGCTTTCGATGCGCTGGATCCACTGACCAGCCTTCAGAGTCTTCATCATGAGTCAGGGACGTACGCTGGAAAGAACTCTCAGACAATTGTGTACGTTGTGACACAGACAACTACTCCAGGTATAGCCAAGCACAGCTAACTGTTTATGCCAATTCCAAAGGAAGTGGTCGATTCAACAGCATTAAACAATATTTCTAAAATAAAATGTTAACATTTCCCCGCTGAGGGCATCTCACGCCAATTAAAATACTATTTTTTTAAATTATTTTTGTATTGCATTTGTTGTGATACTTTGGCCGTTTGGAGGCATGGGATTTGTAGATAGCATTGCCAACAACAGTATAGTATTAGCATTCAGCCAATCAGAAGTGACTATTATTATCAGTTCATAATTTGCACCTGCGGTTGATCTTCTACAAATGGACAAATGATTCTCCCTCAGAGCCGCATACGTACAGTATCTTGTATGCAATCTGCATAGGACACGGGCGCACTATCATGAATGTACTTTGCCCATGCTTACATGCCCCCTGTAATGCCAACCTTAGCACAATGGTCATTTTAGGATCACTTGGCTATGGAAGTGTATAAATTGTTAGTGTGCATCTTCAGTGAATATAAAAGGCATAAACTGCATTGGCGCCAACCTCTCGCTAAGGCCCAGAATGTGCATGTTTTATACTGGAAGGAGAGAGAGAGAGAGAGAGAGAGAGAGAGAGAGAGAGAGAGAGAGAGAGAGATAGAGAATAATGACAATCCCATTGCATTTCAATATACAACCTGTTTCAGGGTGAATGCCCACAGACCCAGTTGAATGCCCTTAGTCACATTAGGTGAGCGAGGGCACATCTATAGTGCAAGAACAATAGGTGAGTGAGGGCACATCTGCAGTTCAAGAACATTAGGTGCACGAGGGCACATATGTAGTGCAAGAACACTAGGTAAGGGAGTACACATCTGCAGTACAAGAACACTATGTGAGTGAGGGCACATCTGTAGTGCAAGAACACTAGGTAAGTGAGTACACATCTTCAGTACAAGAACACTATGTGAGTGAGGGCACATCTGTAGTGCAAGAACACTAGGTGCATGAGGGCACATCTGTATTGCTATAGCATTAGGTGATTAAGGGCACATCTGTAGTGCAAGAACATTAGGTGAGTGAGGGCACATCTGTAGTGCAAGAACATTAGGTGAGTGAGTACACATCTGCAATACAAGAACACTAGGTGAGTGAGGGCACATCTGTACTGCATGAACACTAGGTAAGTGAGTACACATCTGCAGTACAAGAACATTAGGTGAGCGAGGGCACTTCTGTAGTGCAAGAACAGTAAGTAAGTGAGTACACATCTGCAGTACAAGAACATTAGGTGAGCGAGGGCACTTCTGTAGTGCAAGAACAGTAAGTGAGTGAGGGAAGATCTGTAGTGCAAGAACACTACTGTAGGTGAGCTACTGTATATCAGGCATTTGGGTCCTGAAGCAAGTAATGTGAGCAGGAGATCCAGCATTTATATAGCGCTGTCCAAGGTCCTTAATGCAATTACTAAAGTGCTGAACAGTATACAGTATATATACGATCTGTTCTGTGTGAGCTTCATATGTTAACCAGGTTGATTAAATGCTAATTTTGAAAGTGATATGGACATTTCATGAGTGTTCCCCTGTGTAGAGTTTTTGCCTATATATGCCCATTGATTTGTTCCTAATTTATTCTCGGATTTGGATTATTGCTTGTAACTACAGTAATCGATACATTTCAGAATTTGGAAAACTGGATATGAACCATGATAAAGTTGATGTTGCACGCAGTGGAGCAACTGTTTGCTATTGCACATGCACCACAGCAGCATTGCGTACTGCGATTAGAGATAATGCACGCATATTATTATTGAGTGACTGGTAATCAGCGTTCAGGGGAGTGGTAACAGGGCGGCTATAGAACACAGTGTTAGGACCATTTTCTGTGCATGTAGAATGGAGCCAAAAATGTACACATCCTAGCTTTTCCTTTCACTTGGTCCTTGTACCATCCTACTGTACCCTCAATGTACCAAGTGGATGCAACATCATACAACTAAGCCATCTATCCTTATACCCATGTCTATGTACTGGAAGACGAGAACATGTTGGCCCATCAGTTGGAATTTGCTGAATTCTGAGACAAGTTTATATGTGCTGGATTTCTGAAATCTCATTAGATGGCTGCTCGTCTGTGTTATTACAAATTAGTTAATATCTTACCTCTGTTTATGTGTATCTCTGTGTGGTAGTTATCTGACTGCTTTTAGTGGTGTTATATCTGCTTGATAAATATACAGTATTTGATCTTTCCTTCTAGATAAGACACTGGGACA
Organism: Crinia signifera; assembly: GCF_055691185.1. Classification (NCBI taxonomy): domain Eukaryota; kingdom Metazoa; phylum Chordata; class Amphibia; order Anura; family Myobatrachidae; genus Crinia; species Crinia signifera. The sequence continues at coordinate 97,396,189 of NC_139227.1, forward strand.
GATTCTCTAATCTTCAAAAGTGATAAAATGGAGAGTGATAAACAGCCAGCCAATCAGCTCCTGTCTGACATTTTTCAAACACAGTCTGTGACATGACAGGTAGGTGCTGATTGGCTGGCTGTTTATCACTCCCCATTGTATCACTTTTGAAGCTTAGAGAATCTGGCCCAAAGTGATTAATCACCACCCAGTTATAAAGATTGTTACAAAATATAATACACAGCAATCAAAATATGCAATGGGAATTATAACAATGGAATGGAAAGCGCGAATGTGTGACTATGTATGTACCTCTAGGACCTTATTCTGGTCCACACGCTACACTGCAAACTTTTGCTGAGTTGGGTGTGGACTAAACGCTGTCCGCATGGCGCCCACCCCACCCTCACACATCAGCGACCATTGAATGATTTTTCCAGCGATCACAAATCTGAGGCACCTCTATGTGTGAAGCAGCTGACATCCGCTGATGTATGAACGTGCGGGGGATACTCCCGATGCTAGGCTAGCTGGCCAGGGGATAGGTTGGGGGTCTGGGATTACCTTGGAGTCACTGGACTGTTAACCACAATTGTTACTCTGACATGGAATGCGACACTATAATCTACAACTGCTGATATCCATGTGACCGTGTTAATGTTGGAAAAACAAGGGTGCTGTTTGAACTTTTACCTGGTCTATGTGATATATATATAGATAGATAGATAGATAGATAGATAGATAGATATATAGATAGATAGATAAAGGTGAGGGAAAGCACCTCCTAGTTTGATATGTTATTAAAAGTTCAGAACCCTTCGCTGTGTGGAAATGAGCACCCCCATTCAGTGCATAGGATTTTTTAGAAAAAAAATATAAAGATGATAGTGTGATACAGGAACAAAAATGTATTTACACAAACCGGACTTCATGAGAAGTCCAGCATTAATTGCAGAGGACGAAACGTGTTGAGGAACATATTTGGTGGACAGTGACGGACCTCATAGGTACTGGCAAAGCACACACCAGATAAGCTTTTATTATATTTTGACACTGTAAGGGCAACTGAGTTGTCACCATTTTGTGTAAATAAATTTGTGTTACTGTATTACACTATCATCTCCTTTATATATTTTTTCAAAAAATTCCTATGCACTGAATGGGGAATGTCTGTGCAATGCCAATGAAGTGCAACATAGACGTCTGAGAGACCCTGAATGCTCCTGCTTAACCCAGGACACTGAACATACGCTCAAATTACAGTGGTGGGATACCACTGACTACAGTACTCCTTTACTTTTGGGGGTGCTCCTTTCCACACGGTGAAGGGTTCTGAACTTTTAGTAACATATTACACTAGGAGGCGCTTTCTCTCACCTTTATCTATAGATCCATTCGAGAGGACAGAATCATTTTGGAGAGTAGCAGCCGCCCTGGAGAAGGGGCACTGTGTTTTTAACCCCTTCCTGACACAGCCAGTTTTTGCCTTCCTGACAGAGCCCTTTTTTTCAAATCTGACATGTATCACTTAAGTGGGGATAACTTTTTTTTGCTTTTACTTATCCCAGTGATTTTGAGATTGTTTTCTCGTGACACATTGTACTTCAAATTAGTGGTAAATTTGGGTCGATACAGTCTGTGTTTTTTTGTGAAAAATACCAAAATGTCGTAAAAAAATGGAAAATTTAGCAATTTGCAAAATGTTACATTTTCTGCTTGTGAGACAAATAATCATACCACTCAAAATAGTTAATAACTAACATAGACCATATGTCTACTTTATGTTTCCATCATTATTTCAACTTCCTTTTAATTTTTTTGGACACTAGGAGGCTTACAATATGAATAGCAAATTCTCAAATTTTCAAGAAAATTTCAAACACTGATTTTTTTAGGGACCAGTTCAGTTCTGATGTGACTTTGAGGGACTTGTATGTGAGACACCCCCATAAATGATGCCATTTCAAAAACTGCACCCCTCACAGTATTCAAAACAGCATTTTGGAAGTTTGTTAACCTTTTAGGTGTTTCACAGGAATTAAAACAAAGTGTAGGTGAAATTTCAAAATTTCATTTTTTTTGCAGATTTGCAATTTTAATACATTTTTCTAAGGAACACAGTAGATTTTACTAGAGAAATGTGACTAAAAATTGATTCCCCCAATTCTTTTGTTTTCATAAATATCCTATATGTGGCCCTAGTGTGCACGTTGACCAAACCACTGGCTTCATAATAGAAGGAGCACCTACTTGATTTTGGAGCCTCCTTTTTATGAGATTATTTTTTAGGCACCATGTAGGTTTCTAGGCACCATAAGATGCTAAAATTTAGGAACCCCCCACAAGTGACCCCATTTTGCAAACTACACCCCTCAGAAAATTCATCTAGGGGTATAGTGTACATTTCAAACCCCCAGGGGTTTCACCAATTGTGGTACAACTGGGCAGTGAAAATGAAAAATTTAATTTTTTACACAAAAATGCAGTTCTGGCTCAAAATTTTTCATTTTCACAAGGAAAGAAGGAGACAAAGCACCCCAAAATCTGTGCCCCAATTTCTCCCGAGTACGGCAATGCCTCACATGTGACCAAAAAATACCATTTGGGTGCATGGCAGGACTCAGAAGGGAAGGAGTGATTTTTTGATTTTGCAGCTCAGATTCTGGTGGAATGTTGGTGGGTGCTATGTCGCATTAGCAAGACCCCCCAAGCACCAATACAGTGGAACCCCCCCACAAGTGACCCCATTTTGCAAACTACACCCCTCAGGGAATTCATCTAGGGGTATAGTGTACATTTCAAACCCCCAGGGGTTTCACCAATTTTGATACAACTGGGCTGTGCAAATGAAAAATTACATTTTTTACACAAAAATGCAGTTCTGGCTCAAAATTTGTCATTTTCACAAGGAATGAAGGAGACAAAGCACCCCAAAATCTGTGCCCCAATTTCTCTCGAGTACGGCAATGCCTCACATGTGACCAAAAAATACCATTTGGGTGCATGGCAGGACTCAGAAGGGAAGGAGTGATTTTTGGATTTTGCAGCTCAGATTCTGGTGGAATGTTGGTGGGTGCTATGTCGCATTAGCAAGACCCCCCAAGCACCAATACAGTGGAACCCCCCACAAGTGACCCCATTTTGCAAACTACACCCCTCAGGGAATTCATCTAGGGGTATAGTGTACATTTCAAACCCCATGGGGTTTCACCAATTTTGATACAACTGGGCTGTGCAAATGAAAAATTACATTTTTTACACAAAAATGCAGTTCTGGCTCAAAATTTTTCATTTTCACAAGGAATGAAGGAGAAAAAGCACCTCAAAATCTGTGCCCCAATTTCTCCCGAGTACGGCAATGTCTCACATGTGACCAAAAAATACCATTTGGGTGCATGGCAGGACTCAGAAGGGAAGGAGTGATTTTTTGATTTTGCAGCTCAGATTCTGGTGGAATGTTGGTGGGTGCTATGTCGCATTAGCAAGACCCCCCAAGCACCAATACAGTGGAACCCCCCCACAAGTGACCCCATTTTGCAAACTACACCCCTCAGGGAATTCATCTAGGGGTATAGTGTACATTTCAAACCCCCAGGGGTTTCACCAATTTTGATACAACTGGGCTGTGCAAATGAAAAATTACATTTTTTACACAAAAATGCAGTTCTGGCTCAAAATTTGTCATTTTCACAAGGAATGAAGGAGACAAAGCACCCCAAAATCTGTGCCCCAATTTCTCCCGAGTACGGCAATGCCTCACATGTGACCAAAAAATACCATTTGGGTGCATGGCAGGACTCAGAAGGGAAGGAGTGATTTTTGGATTTTGCAGCTCAGATTCTGGTGGAATGTTGGTGGGTGCTATGTCGCATTAGCAAGACCCCCCAAGCACCAATACAGTGGAACCCCCCACAAGTGACCCCATTTTGCAAACTACACCCCTCAGGGAATTCATCTAGGGGTATAGTGTACATTTCAAACCCCATGGGGTTTCACCAATTTTGATACAACTGGGCTGTGCAAATGAAAAATTACATTTTTTACACAAAAATGCAGTTCTGGCTCAAAATTTTTCATTTTCACAAGGAATGAAGGAGAAAAAGCACCTCAAAATCTGTGCCCCAATTTCTCCCGAGTACGGCAATGTCTCACATGTGACCAAAAAATACCATTTGGGTGCATGGCAGGACTCAGAAGGGAAGGAGTGATTTTTGGATTTTGCAGCACAGATTCTGGTGGAATGTTGGTGGGTGCTATGTCGCATTAGCAAGACCCCCAAAGCACCAATACAGTGGAACCCCCCCACAAGTGACCCCATTTTGCAAACTACACCCCTCAGGGAATTCATCTAGGGGTATAGTGTACATTTCAAACCCCCAGGGGTTTCACCAATTTTGATACAACTGGGCAGTGAAAATGAAAAATTACATTTTTTTACACAAAAATGCAGTTCTGGCTCAAAATTTTTCATTTTCAGAAGGTATGAAGGAGAAAAAGCACCCTAAAATCTGTGCCCCAATTTCTCCCGAGTACGGCAATGCCTCATGTGTGACCAAAAAGTGGCAGGACTCAGAAGGGAAGGAGTGATATTTGGATTTTGCAGCACAGATTCTGGTGGAATGTTGGTGGGTGCTATGTCGCATTAGCAAGACCCCCAAAGCACCAATACAGTGGAACCCCCCCACAAGTGACCCCATTTTGCAAACTACACCCCTCAGGGAATTCATCTAGGGGTATAGTGTACATTTCAAACCCCCAGGGGTTTCACCAATTTTGATACAACTGGGCAGTGAAAATGAAAAATTACATTTTTTTACACAAAAATGCAGTTCTGGCTCAAAATTTTTCATTTTCAGAAGGTATGAAGGAGAAAAAGCACCCCAAAATCTGTGCCCCAATTTCTCCCGAGTATGGCAATGCCTCATATGTGACCAAAAAATACCAGTTGGGTGCATGGCAGGACTCAGAAGGGAAGGAGTGATTTTTGGATTTTGCAGCTCAGATTCTGGTGGAATGAATGGTGGGTGCTATGTGACATTAGCAAGACCCCCGAAGCACGGTGAAATGATGAACCTAATAATCCATAGATGTGTGGTATATTTTAAAACACTCCTTTATACATAGGCCGGGTTTGTCGGGGCAAGTTTCACAGTGGAAAATAGTTTCCTTTCTTATTCCCTTTTTATAGCAAACTTTGCACCTTTTTTGTGTCCTGCCCTTTCTTGCAGTGGAGGGGATTTCGTTAGGAAAATGCTGCCCTGGTACAATACGGGGGCCAGTACTAGAAGTACTGGGGCCCTCTGCCTGCTGGTTCCCAAATATTAGGCCCTTTATGACTTCCTCTTGAAAGTGCATAAATGTCCCCCTCTGGCTGGTAGAACGGAATAGCACGTAAGCGTTATACAGTGCCATCTGGATGATATACACGGCCAGCTTCTTGTACCAGATTTTTGTTTTCCGCAGGGCACTGTACGGCTTCAGTACCTGATCTGAAAGATCCACTCCGCCCATGTACCTATTGTAATCTAGGATACAATTAGGTTTTGAGGTGTGGGTACTGGTACCTCGTACAGGGATGGAGGTGGTACTGTCTCCATGAATTGTTGTCAGTATAAGGACATCCCTCTTGTCCTTATATTTGACCAACAACATATTTTCGGTGCATATTCCCCTGCTTTCACCCCTTCTCATTACTTGGGCAATGTGCGTTTTTGGGAGGCCTCTTTGGTTCTTACGCACAGTACCGCAAGCTGCTGTACCTCTTGAACCAAGGGCCTTAAACAGGGGGATGCTAGTGTAAAAGTTATCCACATAGAGGTGATAACCTTTATCCAGGAAGGGGTGCACTAAATCCCAGACAATTTTTCCACTAACACCTACGAGGGAGGGGGGGCATTCTGGCGGTTCAATTCTTTAATCCTTCCCTTTATATACCCTAAACCTGTGGGTGTACCCTGAGGTGCTTTCACACAGCTTATACATTTTTATGCCATACCTTGCCCTCTTACTGGGAAGGTACTGGCGGAATTTAACCCTTCCTTTAAAATGTATAAGGGACTCGTCAATACAAATAAATTTTTCAGGGATGTACATCTCTGCAAATTTGGCACTGAAATGATCAATGACCGGCCTGACTTTGAATAGCCGGTCAAAGGTGGGATCATCTCTGTGTATTATCGGTGTAATGTAAAAATTTAAGGATTATCTCAAAACGAGCCCGAGTCATGGCCATACGGTAAAATGGGGTGCTGTACAGAACATCTGTACTCCAATATTGCCTAATTTCTGGCTTTTTTACTATGCCCATATGTAACACCAGACCCCAAAACGTCATCATCTCTACTGCATCTACAGGGGTCCACCTAGCAAATGATGACGTGGGGTTTTGAGCAATAAACTGCTGGGCATATAAATTAGTTTGGTCCACCATTAAATTTATAAAATCATCAGAGAAAAATAATTTGAAAAAGTCAATTTCTCTGAGACCTGCTGAATCAAATTGGATTCCTGGGATGGCCAAAAACTCAGGAACCTGGGGCTCAAAATTGTCTGGTGGTGGGGTCCATACGGGATCAATCATTTGGGGGGGGGTCTCAGCTGATCTACGGGGGCGTCTTTGAGGGGGTCCCTCATCAGCAGAGGAGGAAGAGGAGCTTAAGGCGAATCCTTCAAATTCCCCGCTTGCATCACTGGCTGTGTCAGAGTCAGAGTCAGAGGCAAGCATGGCATATGCCTCCTCCGCTGAATACATTCTTCTGGATGACTGGGATGACATTTGGGATGACATTTGGGATGACATTTGGGATGCCATTTTTATTTTTGTGTTTCTGTAAGTGTAATGTTTCAACACGTGTATAGTGTAGGGGGGGTACAAACTTTATTTCAACACGGGGGGTATGTAGTGTGTAGTGTGTATGTAGTGCAGAAAAAAAAATACTTTATACAGGAATTTGATCCCAATAAAAAAAAAAAAAATTGAAGGGGTTAAAAAAAAAAAAAAAAGGTCCTGCGCCAAAAATTGAGCACAGATGTTGGTCAGTAACGTCCGTCACTGAACAGCGCTCAAAGGCAACAGGAATTTGATCAAAAAAAAAAAAATAGATCAACCCTGTGCCGAAAAAGCTGATCAGTGATGTATGTCACTGATCAGCGCACAGTGGCCACAGGACACCCACAAAATCACAGTGTGTGTAAAAAAAAAAATTAAAAAAAGACCCCACAGCACCCTCAAAAAAAAAAAAAAAAGGTGATCAGTGATGCGACACTGATTACCAGTGAGGGGCAGCAGGTGCACAACCTTATGTGCAACTGACAGTGCAACTGGCAGCAACTGACAGGTATATATAAAAAAAAAAAACCTGCACCCCCAAAAAGTTGCTGATCAGCACAGATATACTGATCAGCACAAAAGGGGGGGTAGCAGACACAAAATATAGCACTCTCTATCACTCTCTGTCACTATCTCTCTCTATCTCTCACTATCTATCACTCTCTATCACTCTCTATCACTCTCTATCACTCTCTGTCACTATCTGTCCCTATCTCTCACGCTCTGTGACTCTATGACACTGCTGCAGCAGCACACACAGAAGTCACAAGATCCAGGAAGTATTCAGCTGCTGGCAGCACGCTACCAGCGGTGATCAGCGGTGATCAGGTAAGTTTCAGGCAAGGATCAGGTATGTATCACGACAGATTGGCACGGTGACCGCTCTGCACGCAATTCCAGACCGGAATGGCGTCTGCAGCGCAGTCACCGTTAGTTTAAATCACGCGCCTTGGCTGTGATTGGTCCTTGGGTCCCACGGACCAATCACAGCCTTGGGGGCAGGTGGGGTGAGGTGTCATCGTCACCGATGACCCCCTCATGCCCCCTGACGCCCGGCGGTGATTGACACCTGTGTTACCGAGCGTCTGATTCGCCAGTAACACAGGAAAACGCTGTGAATGGCTGTTCACACTGAACAGCCAATCACAGCGATCGCCGACGGGGGGGCGGCATCGCAGCCCCCCCTGGGCATGCAGGGACATGTCTGCTGTCAGGGACAGCAGACATCGTCCCTCTGTCACTGCGTCTCGAGACGCAGTGGCACTTTGAAGTCATGACGTATATATACGTCATGTGTCGGGAAGTACATCCCGGCCATGACGTATATATACGTCAAATGTCGGGAAGGGGTTAAAGCATTTGGAGTGTAAGTAACTCCCAATTTAACTTTTAGTAAAGGACAATTATTTACTGTATCTGCTGGTGACCATAAAGGGGATTAGCGCTGGTACCACCCTTGCATTGTGTGTGTGTATATATATATATATATATATATATATATATATATATATATGTATATATATATGAGCCAAGGGAGAACTGTCACTCAGGACTTACTTGAGCTGCAGTAACAACAACTTGCTCCGTTGCCGTAAGTGAGGGGGCTGCATGAGACACACAGCCAGTAGTATAGGTAGTGGGGATACAAAGGCACTCGGAGACTGAGATGGGTGAAAAACCATGGACCAAGCCCCCGTCGTCAGTAACATACCAGCCTAATTGTCCTGACGACGGGGGCTTGACCCCTGAAATGTAGACATGCTATTCACATAATGGATTAAACCTGGTCCATGGTTTTTCACCCATCTTAGTCTCCGAGTAGCTTTGTATCCCCACTATATATATATATATATATATATATATATATATATATATATATATATATATATATATATATAATTATACATTTAAATATTAGTTTGTTTTAACTGCTTTTTAAATTGTGTTTCAGAGGCAAATTCAGGCGAAGAATATAATTGTCATTAGCTGCGCACAACTGCTGGTTGTTGGTAACAGGATGAAGCATCCACAAAGAATACTGTAGCACTACATTCAATGTCTAAATTTGCACAAAATCACTTAAGTGATTGATAAGATACTTAGGGAGGAATTCAATTATCTGCCGTAATTTACTCAGGTAATTGACCCACCAAAGACAGTTCCATTTGCGCTGATACCGAATTCCGGCAACAGTAGGTGTCCTTTTTTCGAACGAAGCCAACATCACAAAAACACAGAGGTCTGGGAAGTTATCCCAGACCCTATGGTTTGTTTTGTTTTGTTTTTGGAGCAAAAAAAAAAATATTTTCTTTTTTTTTTTCTGAAAATTGACCCCACAATTTCTTCCCACCCTCTCTGGTTGGCCATTGACCATCACCTCTCCTCTACCCTGTCTCTGCCTCCCTTATGCGAATCCTAGATTTTGTAAGTGCTGCCCCTTTCTCTGGAACAAGCGTCCACACTTTAGTAGACTCTCCCTGGCCCTGAAATGCTTCAAATGGGCCCTAAAAAACCCACATGTTCACCGCAGCATCCCCTGGCATGGCTCACTTCGTAACCGATGTGCTCTGCACAATTTACCGCACCCAGACAGAGTGCAGGTGGAACATAAAGAAAGAAAAAGTCAACAATAGTAACATCTGCATTTAATTGTGTATGTAAGATGACATGTTTTATTAATTACTTGCAAATAATAATAATAATAATAATAATAAACATAACAATAATAATAATAATAATAATAATAATAATAATAATAATAAATATAATAACAACAACATCAACAACAACAATAATAATAATAATAATCAACAATAATAATACTAGTAATAAAAAATATAATAATAATAATAATAATAAATATAATAACAACAACAACATCAACAACAATAATAATAATAATCAACGATAATAATACTAGTAATAAAAAATACAATATAAATAATAATAATAATAATAATAAATAAATAACATAACAATAATAATACTACTAATAATAAATATAATAAAAACAACAACAACAATAATAATAATAATAATCAACAATAATAATACTAGTAATAAAAAATATAATAACAACAACAACAATAATAATAATAATAATAATAATAATAATAATAATAATAATAATAATAAAACATAATAATAAAAGAACATGTCATTTTACATACACAATTAAATCCAGATGTAGTATTGTTATTTTTATATTATTATTATTATTATTATTATTATTATTTTTATTATTATTATTATTAGTATTATTATTGTTGTTAATATTATATTTATTATTAGTATTATTATTATTATTATTATTAGTAGTAGTAGTATTATTATTATTGGTATATTATTTATTATTAGTAGTATTATTATTAGTATTATTATATGCAAGTCTTATACAAATGTCTGTGTGCCGATTTATCCTCACCTCTGACCAGTCTACGCATTACATACATGTGTCATGTCAGCTATACACAATGACTAATAAAGTGATTGAGACCGACGTGTGATCGCTTACAGGATTCCAATAATGAGATACAGCTGTTAAAGTAAAGCCCTCCCCCCACAGATCTCTATCCCAGCACCTGCACATGTACCCATGGGACGGAGCCACCAGATGAGCAGATTAAAATATTACAATCTGAAATCAATTACTGTAGAAAATCAGAGCGGGTCAATACGTGAGCTGAACCTGATGCCGGCTGAGACAGGAGCTGTCACGGCGGCCTAATATAATTATTTAATGCAGCCTCATTGCAACCTCTCAGTTCCAGCACCTCAGAGACAAACGAGAACATCTTTTTATATTTGTCTATATGTCTGGGAATTTCCGGGTTGTCCTGACGATGAATCTTTGGCCGGTGCGACACTTTATCTGACTATATAATAATAATACCACACTGGATATGAATGGTTTCCTCAGCGCTAATATAGATTCTTTCTGATTCTCATATGAGTTTACACCGAAAAAGAAGAAAGAAAAAAACACAATAGTATAATATTGTTTGACAGAAAAGATTAAATATGATACGCCTTTAAATGTTTGAAGACTCGTACCAGATTTTTTGTCTACCTGATTAAGAGTAGACAAATACGTTTGTGGTTTGAGGGGGATATTCACCACCGAGGGAATCCACTCTTCTATTGCCCGTATTCCAGACTCAAAGGGATAAGAAAGATATCATGGTGCAATACGTTTTATTTAATAAAAACAATTCCTTAAAAATCCACGTGAGGTATATAACAGAGGACTCTCACCATTTGCGCATGTCCACAATGCAATTGTAGACCAAAAGAGCTTGATGTAACAATAACAGGCGTCCCTGGAAACTCCTTCGCAGTGATGAGAGCCTCTGCAATCCTCCTCAGCGTGTAGATAGCCGACCGGTTTCGATACAAAGTATCTTCTTCAAGAGTGTGTGGCTGCGCCACTGCGGGATTCCCACATTGCATCTTAAAAATGTTGAGAGGTGCTGAAAAGTGGTCAAGTGGAGAGTGAAAAACTACCAGCCAATGAGCTCCTAGCTGCCATGATACAGGCTGTGTTGTATAAAATGACAGTTAGGAGCTAGTTGGTGGTTTATATCTCTCCGCTTTATCACTTTTCAAGGCTTAGTGCATCTTGCCCCCAGTCACTTACGTCCAATCGTAGAGCATCCACCGTGCAATTGCAAGCAAGATGCACTATGTAAATAAGCTAGTATTGTGCTCATCCTGCGCCCCTTTGCGTTCTTCATGATTTGGTGAAATCAGCATTGCCTCCAGCTTCGTACACCGGCGTCTGATATCCTTCTTAGAAACACAGCTCAGCAAACAGCCTCTCAGCTCCATCGGCGAATTTAATTGGAACAAAAATACATGTTGAGAAATAAAAATCCCACATTTATCTGCAAACAGAGGAACATTAGTCATTTTCTTTGGACAGATTTGTTACAAACACGTTGTCTGTTGCTCAGACGAGCAGGTGCCTTGTTCCTATGTTTGTACACTGATTGTCAATTTGTATCCTAGATTTTCCTGCAGCGAATTGTTGATCCCGACTTAATAAGCTGCTATTAATTCATGCTACAGTAAATTACATTTATTGTATTAAAATGACATCACAATTTTCCGGTGGATGTTTCCGCTGATGGGGACTATCCTGGCAGAATCCCCTAATGGCTCATTAGTCCCTTTAACTATCATCTATCTTCTTAGGAAAAATTATACGTTGAAGATACAAAATGTCCAAATATGTACTTGAATATACGTCGGAGGGCGTTCTGATCACCCTGAGCATTACCCCCATTACAGGAACTGAAGAAGAGATACAAAGGATTTGGTTGACTGATTCAGATCTGAACGCTCATCTGCCCCGCGCCTGCGAGTATACAGCCGCCGCCCAGCTATCTACTGTACTCGCAGGGGTGGGGCAGAGTGAAAACTCGCCCTATGCAAAATTCGAGTAAATTGCGAATGGAGAGTTATCTGCAATCCGGTTGCACATCAATACACAATTTACTCACCATCTAATTATTTTTGTAGGCTATAAATATGAGCGTCTGACCCTTTCACAGCTGGGCGACATAGACAGGCTGGTCGGGGCCGGCTGATCGGGGCCGGCGCTGACATCACAGACCCGCCCCTAACACTTTGAGTGCCGAGTGAATTTGGCAAAATAGGTGTGGAAATTGCCAAGCAAACATGTTTATCCATCATAAGGACCAGTAATGTTACCTTTTATAGGAAATATAATCTTTTTTTACACAATATTTTTTTAATTTGACTTTATATAACAAATGTAAGCGATGCTGGCATTTATAGCAGATATTTTTCACATCGCTCACAGAAATGTTGGCACTCAAAGGGTAAAAACGTTTGCATGCGTGTGAGTTTTTGGGCACTCCCAGAAAACTGCCGGTTTTTACCCCCAAACACTGACTTTCTGTCCTTCAAATGCAAATAGGGTTGCGATTAGATATTTTTGCCATTTCTGCCGCTATTTTGGCTTGCGCATGCGTGTGCAGTCATTTCATAATTTAATGGCGAATTTGCACAACAGCGATAAGGTATGAATGACGCACTTTGGGCCTTATTCTAGTTCACTCTTAGAGGCAAATTCCTTCTTAGCTGGACAAAACCATGTGCACTGCAGGTGGGGCAGATGCAACATGTGCAGAGAGAATTAGATTTGGGTGGGGTTTTTCTTCAAAGTGAGATCTATATTGCAGTGTAAAAATAAAGCAGCCAGTATTTTCCCTGCACAGAAACAAAATAACTCACCCAAATCTAATTCTCTCTGCACCTGTTACATCTGCCCTCCTGCACTGCACATGGTTTTGTCCATCTGAGAAGGAATTTGCCTCTAAGAGTGAACTAGAATAAGGCCCTTTGTGTTTTACTCGTATTGTGGAATCTTTTCCAACTGGCTTCCAATTGTAATTACGGCTCCATTCATCATATACTGGCTCTTTAAACAAATTGTTCATATGGAAGTTGTCTCGCAAAGGGGTATGAGTCATAGGGTTGACAGAAATTCGTTCGACGGGCAAAAAGTCGACACACAAAAAAAGGCTGAAATGCATTAGGACCCCTTTGTTAAAAGGTCAAAACAAGCAATAAATGACATGTAAAACATTGACATGATGTCTTCCGTTTTTGGTGTTCATGTCGACATAAGTCAACATGGACACACATGGATGTGTTAGTGCCAATCAGCTCCTAGCTGCCATTTTACAGTCTGTAAAAATGATAGTTAGGGGGAAATTGTGTCGACATTTTGTCCATGTTGACTTTTTCATGTGTCAACCTGTTGCCCATCGACCCCTTGACCAGATACCGTCATGAGCACGTGTGTTGGGTGATGTCGCTGAACGATATCATTCAGCATGTATGCACATTGGGGATTATTCTGGTTCCCTCCTTCTGGCAAATGCCTTCTCAAACGGACAAAACCATGTGCACTGCAGGTGGGGCAGATGTAACTTGTGCAGAAAGAGTTAGATTTGGGTGGGGTTTACTTCAAAGTGAGATCTATATTGCAGTGTAAAAATAAAGCAGTCAGTATTTTCCCTGCACAGAAACAAAATAACTCACCCAAATCTAAAGCTCTCTGCACATTTTACATCTGCACTACCTGCAGTGCACATGGTTTTGTCCATTTAAGAAGGAATTTGCCAGAAGGAGTGAACCAGAAAAACCCCCTATATCATTTGCCTTTGGGTTCTGCGCAAATCGTAACCTTTTCTCTGTGTGTAACTACTGTATTTGTAGATGTTAAATTGTTATTTTACCTAAAACATTTGCACAGAATCAAAAGAGTTTTCTGCTGCCGTCTTTTCTTGGATTTGAACAGCAGCGAGAACACTCACTTCCCCGAACTCGCACTAGATAAGTCACCATAGAGATAAACCTGACATTGAGGCAATAAAGCAATATACTGTAGTGAAATGATCAGAAATATTAACTCTGCGTTACAGAAATGTTGTCAATATTTCAGCTGCAGGAACCGAGGGAAGGTTCTGTTATTGGATTTCTAAAATGGGAAAAGGGGGTTTAAATTTAGCTTATAGTAGCGATTGTTAGTCGGCGCGGCTGGTGGAATATATGGCAGCTCGCTACCAAATGAAGGACAAGCGAATGAGTCTATTTAGCACCCAGCAGCCTCATTATCATCAAGCACAATTTAAATGTTACAATTGGCTTCCACATGCAAGATCTGTGCACTTGTTATGTCCACTACTGTATATTAGCATATACCAAATAAAGTGATGCCTACAGGATGCCTGAAGGTAACGACACCACTGAAGATGGGAGACATGAGAGAGACGGATATATCATTAATAAGTAAAAACAATGACTGTAAGATGTGTCTGTTTGTGAGTGTGTTTGAATATATATATATATATATATATATATATATATATATATATATATAACTACTCCTCACCACTATGAGGTAAAGTACCACCAGTGACCACTAGAGGCCACCCAACAGACCAAATTACACCTTTGTGAGCTAAACAATGTAATAACAGAAAATGAAAGCTATTTTTACAGGGATACTGCGTGAAGATATGTTTTTTTGCCAGTCGTTACATGTTTGTTGCCAGGGGTTTCATGGTCGCAGGCAAATTAGCGCTACCAGCATTTCCAGTTAATGTTCCAGTAGGACCTCTAGCATCTGCATCTTTCAAGCCAGCGGCCATTTTTGTTGAGTTATTTTCATCAGATACCATGCGGTATATACAGTATACAGCTATGTCCAAAAGATTTGAGACACAAGTTTTTAAAACTGTTTGTCAGATGTTACTCTACTGAGGTTAACCTTTTCTTATTCAAGACCTCCGCAATTCACCCTGGCAGCTGTCACTCACCGTCTGTCACTCACCTTCTGTCACTTACCTTCTGACTGGTGACTGACCATTCTTGCCTAATCAATGCTTGATATGTGTCAGAATTTGTGGGTGTTTGTTTGTCCGACCGCCTCTTTGAGATTGACCACAAGATCTCATGGGAATAAGATCTGGGGAGTTTCCTGGTCAGGGTCCCAACATTTTAATGTTTTGTTCCCTGAGCTATTTAGTTATCACTTTGCCTTATGGCACGGTGCACTATCATGCTGGAATAGGCATTGTTCCTTTATCAGTTGGTTGGGAGAAGTTGCTCCTGGGGGATGTTTTGGTGTCATTCTTTATTCATGGCTGTGTTGTTTTGAGTGAGCCCCCTCCCTTGTCTCAGAAGCCACCCCACACATGAATGGTCTCAGGATGCTTTACTGTTGGCATGACACAGGACTGATGGTATCGCTCAGCTTTAATTCTCTGGACAAGTGATTTTCTAGAAACACCAAACAATCTGAAAGGGGACTCATCAGAGAAAATTGCTTTACCCCAGTCCTTAGCAGTCCTATACCTGTACTATTGCAGAATATCAGTCTGTCCCTGATGTTTTTCTTGGAGATAAGTGGCTTCTTTGTTGCCCTTATTGACATCAGACCATCCTCCAAAAGTCTTCGCCTCACTGTGTGTGCAGATGCACTCAAACCTGCCTGCTGCCATTCCCGAGCAAGCTCTGCACTGGTGGTGCCCCAACCCATCAGCTGAATCAACTTTAGAGAAACAGTTCAGGAGCTTGCTGGACATTCTTGCGTGCCCTGAAGACTTCTTCACAACTATTGAACCTCTCTCCTTTAAGTTCTTGATTTATCCAGTAAATGGTTGATGGCAATCTTTCTAGCAGCAATATCCTTGCCTGTGAAGCCCTTTTTGTGCAAAGCAAGGATGAGTGCATGTGTTTCCTTGCAGGTAATCATGGGTAATAGAGGAAGAACGATATTTCAAGCAAGTTCCTAATATTGCCCTTTTTTGGAGAAAGTGAAAGATGGTATAACTACCACCCCTGGGTACTCTTGGCAGAGAATGAATGTCCCTTTTAGTGTCCACGTGGTCGGCCCATGATTGGAAAAGTAACCAATGTCCACTGGATTTGAAGCTGAGGGAAATCTTGGATGATGTCACTTGTTCCAGAGTGAATGACCATGGGAGGATTGTTGGAGATATTGTCCATAGTGGTGAATGCCGAAATCCTGGGATCTCCTGTAGGGCTGATTTAGGCTGGTGACCTGTTTGCTCGGGATGGAGAGTGGGTGTAGCAGACAAAACTGACACGTTTTGCAACGCCGTGTATCTTTTTCAAAGGTGGATGGTATGAAATTTAATATTGTATCACTCTCAAAACTTTTGGCCATGGCTGTTTATGTGCCTAGGGGTAATATGTGCCTTTTTGAGGGACAGCACAACATGCTCATATAAATGAAAGCCCTGCTACACTGATGGCCATCTGAGATCAATTGATGCTCTTTGGTGGGTGTGTGCGTGTGTGTGATTATGACTTAAAAAAATGGTAACTGGTGAGGGAGGTGGCGATGGTCAGTAAATTGTAGCTGTGGAGGGTGTAAGTGAAGTTGATGCTGCAGTCAAGAGCAGTGACATGATGGGGGGGGGTTAGAATGTCCTTTGGGGCAACCTGGCCCCTAACTTTGCCCCTGGTCTACACTGGGCTGCTACACGCTGATGAGCAATTGCCATACAGTAAAGTAGATAACAGAACATCATTGCCGAATCAGCCCCACAGGTGTTAGTGATAGTTGCCCTTTAAACCGAGTCTGTAACTTTCTCAAATATATGATATAAACCCACATCTGAAATGAAACATTTTATACAGAATGATCTTGGACTCGCTTCAATGTTCCCCTCCGTAATGCTAAATTAATAAGCAATCACAAACCCAAGGATAAAGACTGAGTTTCCCGAATTAAACTGGCCTACAATATGGTTTCATATCTGTTCTTTGAATATTGCTGTTACTAAAATGAGTCACTTTATGAGCAGATAGATATCGTTTGTGAGCCAAGGCACCATCAAAATTCTCTTTTAATAAGGCATGAAAAAGGCAGAACTGGTTCGCTCTGTTCTAACAATAATGATAGGGAAAGGTAATGTCCAGCACAATTAGGCCAGGACTACGGCTGTGCGTCCTAATTAGCAGCATCTCATTGTATCCTCTGTCTGCACAGAAGTAGAAGTTAGGGAATAATATTAAGGAGCTGCCTCGGAATGGTCGGAGGGCGCTGTACTCCTATTACCAGGAACCAGGGTGGTCCATATTGGCAAAGTACAGAGCCATTCAGCTGTCAGTATCGGGGGACAAACAGGTCAAGGGAATATAAATTTCATTTCCTGCACCAGGAATGGGGACGTCTGCAGATTATACTTACAATAATACAGTACATTTATTTTCAAAGCACTTTTTTTCTACCAAAGGCACTAAGAGTACTTTACCATGCAGATGACATTGCACATGGGGCCTAATTCAGGCACGGTCGCAAATCGGATATTGTACACATATTGGTCGAAGTTTTCTTACTGCACATGCATACCTCCTGACTGTCCTAATGATGGTAGGACATTCCTGCTAATTGGACGCTATCCCGCTGTCCCACCCGCAGGTTGTAATGTCCTGTAGGCTTGTGGGGGAGGAGCTGGGAGAGGGAGTGATCAGCCAATGATCACTAAATAGATGTTGCACGTATGGCCCTGCCCAGCTGCTTGGAGAATGCAAGCCCCACCCATACAGAAAGAAATTGCTTATTACTATTTCAATGAATTACTATATCAATAAATAAAAAAATAAAAAATGGTTTCTCTTATGGACTTGAAGATGTAAGAGAAGTTGTGCCTTTGTTAAAGCTTCTATACATTAGCCGAGGTAACGCAGGCAGCCTCCCCTGCGATACTTCGACTGCTACTTGACGGAGAGCCACAGGCTCCCCCGGCAGCAGGAATGCATTGCGATACATCATATGTTGGCCTTTATCACATTTGCTGCCAGTGACTGCCACATGATCTGACAAATCCTTGTTACCGCCATGGCTGGCTCCAGATCAGTTGCGCACTCGACTGCACATCGGTTGGAATCCGGAGGTAAAACACATAAAATATAGCACTTTTCACATGATTTTATCGGCCCGATGGATCGAAATGGTGTGAAAAGGGCCATATTGTATGTCTATGACCATTACAATGTCAGTTGTATCATATTTTGGGTAATTTCTTCCCCCGAATAAAATAATACACAGATTTGGAACTCTGTGTGATGCACATTAACAAAATCACAATCCTGGGTCTTTTGTTAGAATTCCTTAAAACATAATTGTTTCCGAATGGTTTTGAATTGCCGCGGGACTTTACAATGCAAATAAATTTGCGGAGTGAGGAGCGGGACCTCTGATCCCACCCCCCTCCTAACACATTCATTCTGCAAATTGGACTTTGTGCTTGTGATTTATTTTTCTCTGAAGAGCTGGAACTCGGAGGCACGTGCTGCAATCTTTTATATAAAATAATTGATTCTATATATCGGAGCAGATGCACGGAGCCTTATTACAAATGATGCATTGAGAGACTACATCCTGCCCTTGGTTTTGAATGGCTCTGTGTTCTATTGCTAAACACTATTAAATGAAGTGTTCCTGTTAATGTCGAAAATATGATTGTTAGTACATTTAAACCCCAAGGGGCATCTAAAGAGTTTTAAATGTTTCTCTTTCTATAAATCAACCATTATGCTGGAGACCAGAACATGTGCAGAAAATCACAATTACCTTGTTATTCACTTACCATATTCCAAATCACTCTGCAAAGGTCAGATAAATAACACTGCATCGATATATATATTGCGCTGCTCATCCGCAGACCGGCATTGTTCGGACCATTTATCTCTCCACCACTTTGTGTTTGGCAATCACACGATGTTGTTGTGTTCAAAAGCAATGTTTAATTATTTGTAAAGAGCAGAGAATGACACTATATCATCAGGCAGTGCTGCAGAGCATATCATAGGAATAAACAGCGGTGCCAAGAGAGGGGGAAGGGTACTAATTCCCTGGGCCAAGGTCTAATAGAGGGGCCCAGTGGTGGCAACTCTTCTTCATCCAGCACGTGCTGCTGTGTGCCGGGCTGCAGTGTGGCCAGGGAGGTGCTTAAAGTGCTATTTTTTCTATATTTTATTCTAAGGGTGCACAACCACGCCCCAATGTTTAGGCCACACCTCCTGTAAACTAGCTGGGCCCGGACAGGTTCTCTACTGTCCTTTCAATGAATGGTAAAGCTACTGTAGCCCGGGAGGATAAGGGGTTTGACAAAACTAGAGAGAGACCATGCTATGATGTTCTTTTTCACATTATGGCCTTTAATCAGATCTGATCTCAGTACAATTTTTTTTCGGAAAATGGGCAAAACCATGTGCACTACAGGTGGGGTAGATGTAACATGTGCAGAGAGGGTTAGATTTGTGTGAGTTATTTTGTTTCTGTGCAGGGTAAATACTGGCTGCATAATTTTTACACTGCAATTTAGATTTCAGTCTCGACACACACCACCCAAATTTAACTCTCTCGGCACATGTTACATCTGCCCTTACTGCAGTGCACATAGTTTTGCCCATTTTCCAAACAAAATAATGTACTGCAATCAGATCTGAATAAGGGCCAATATGTATATATTTACAGAGTGCATCCATGCACCTGACTTAAGAGCCCTTTTTTATGCAGTTACAATAGCCATAGTAAATAAGACATTTCAATATACTGTCATATGCAGGATTCAAACCCATAACTTATTGCATTCCAGTCGCACACCCTACTAAGATCTATTTGTTTTTGCAAAATAACTATGAGACTTCAAGCTACAGTATGTGAAGCTACTTGTACTTTGTAAATTAATAAATCAGCATTGCAGCAAGGCAGATCTATGTAGTTTGCATCCACACATCTAATTCCCTGCAGCCACATACTGTACTACATAGATCTGCTTAGGCTGATTAATGTTTTCTGTAAAGGACAAGGGGCCTTATTCTAGTTCACTCCTAGAGGCAAATCCTTCTCAGATGGACAAAACCATGTGCACTGCAGGGGGGCAGATGTAACAGATGCAGATAGAATTAGATTTGGGTGAGTTATTTTGTTTCTGTGCAGGGAAAATACTGACTGCTTTATTTTTGCACTGCAATATAGATCTCACTTTGAAGAAAAACCCCACCCAAATGTAACTCTCTCTGCACATGTTATATCTGCCCCACCTGCAGTGCACATGGTTTTGTCCTTCTAAGAAGGAATTTGTCAGAAAGAGTGAACTAGAATAACCCACAAGATGAGCTTCAAATGCAGTAGGTTAGAATTCTTTCTGTTCAAGGCCCATGGCTCAATGAATAGAGTATCTGCCTACAATGCCACAGGCCATGGGTTGGAATCCCTGGTATGCTTGAAATAAAAAAAAAAAGAGTTTGACTGAATAACATCATTAAAATCAAGTTGTGCTCATGAATGTTGTTTAGGTATGAGCAGAGAAAAGGGTTGGGGAAGAAGAAAGGTGCGGTCAGAATGTGCCAGACTTCAAAGAGAAGGGGAGTTACACATGAAAGCAATTCGGTACCCCCTGGCATCTTGTTTGCAACTTTTCACATTATGTAGTGTCTTATTTGCAAAACAGACAGAGAAGGACGCACAAGCAACTTCTCATGATTAAAATGATATTACACTGTTTCCAGGAAAACACTGTAACCTTTCAATTCTTACGTAGATACAGCTGCAATCACGCACACAATAAGGGCATGCTGCAAATAATTGTACTCAGCAGAAGCTGCCTGTGCATCCGGTTTGACCGATTTTGCAAATACTGTACAAGGCTATTTGACAAAAAAAGTCACAAACAAGAGGCCCAGCACTACAGAGTCACACGGGATCTGAGGATGCGGACCCTGGCTTGGTAAGGTGACACCAAACTCCACTCCACGTGCATGTATATCACTCGTATATGGATGCAGTAAGTATACAGTAAGCTAAATTTCTGCTGCACACAGAATATCATGGAAGCAGGTTTGTAAGAGTGAAATTGCACGCTGGAGATATTACTTATGTTCCCGGAGAGGACAAAATTAAATTAAAAAGGTCATGACCAGAGCACCGGTGACATCCTAGAGACCAGCCTGCCGACTAGCCATCTCTGCGCTGACTATTTGTCAGTAGCTCTAATAACGAATCGGAGAGGAAATGACTATTCCTGACTGTGGCTGCTGAATTCATTGTTGCAGGTCTAACAAAGGCCGATACCTCAGGGGCTGGGGCCAGAAGCGGTAATGAAACAAAGTCATCAGACAGCTCTGTCCTGGCCGCCCATTATTGTGTCCCTTACTTAACCCAATCGCAGGTGCTGTGACTCATTTCACTGAGAATAAACATGCCTCGTTCAAGCTGCTGTACTATGGGACTCCACACAGTGGGTGAGCCCAGGGAGAGCGAGAGAACAGGGAATTCAGCCAAACACAAGTAATTGCTTCTGCAAGAAAAATATATTTACTTCAAATTCAGCTGGTTCAGCCCATTTAAAACTGACAACATAGCATAGTAAATGCAGGGTCATTCCACTCATTTCTCTGCAAGAATTCAGCAAAGGACCTGCTGTACCAGCGTAATATTACACCGAGAAAATCAGAAGTCTGTGTATTATCCCCCTGGTAATATGGATGTGAGCTGCCACTCTGCTTATCTTTCCTATCACTTTTTAATTTGTGCTACAGTGTATTTTGGGGCATCCAGGGCACTAGAAAAAAAGGAGTTTAGGGTACCTGGCTGTAAATTCTAATTGGGTATGGGTAAAAACTGGACCCAGACAAGACCCCAGACTGCCGGTCGGACATCAAAATCTGCAGTCCGGAGTAGGGATACCAATCCCGGGGCATTTTTTCAATCCCAGGATTCGGGATTGAAAAATTTGGCCTCCCTAATAAAAATAAGGGCCCCTCCCCCAGATGCCACTATAAATGACTTCTAAGCCTGCACCCCCGCACATCCTCTCTGCCCTGTCACTTACAGCGGCGGTGACAGGTCACAGGAAGCAGCAGGACCGTCTATCTCCGGCGGGTGGGCGGTAGGCTGGGCGTGTAACAGTGGGCATCTGTCCAAATTTGGGACAGTGTGTGCTTTGTCGACAGGCATAGAAGCGGCCGGGCTGTGCAGCGTGACGTGATGTCAGGGGTCACGCCACGCAGCCTGGGTGCTGCCATGCTTGTCAGCACAGCACACTGTCCCTCCTGACTCCCGAACAGCCGCACCGGGGGTATGGAGCAGTCAGCCGGGCAGCGTCTGAGCCATATTCTAAGGTGCTCAGCGCTGCCTGGCTTTAAACAAAAAGTACATTTTTGCATGGGGTTACTTATCCCAGGATTGGAAGCTTCAATCCTGTGATTCAAATCCCAGCGATTTTAGGCCAAAATCCCGGGATCCCACCGATCCCAGGATTGGCCTCCCTCGTCCGGAGCTTGTAGTGTCCGGTCCGGGGGGGTGTCCTGTCTGGGGGCGGGGGGTGCCTGTGACAGCTGTCTCCAGGCAGAGCTGGGCTGGAGGGTAGAATAAAGCCTCCCTGTACGGTCCGAGCATGTAGCGAAAACCGGAACGGTCCGGACCACACGGGGAGCCTGTAATCTCCCCTTCCTCACCAAGACAAGACACCCTCAGGATGGGACCCCCCCCCCCCCCGGACCGGACACTGCAGATTTTGATGTCCGACCCGGCGTTCCGAGGTCTTGTCTGGGTCCAATTTTTACATAGTCCCATTCTAATTTACTGTATAATAAAGCTCATTTACAAAGATGCAGTGCACATGCTGTTTAATAACTTGCATTATTGCATTAATTGGCGTAGCCGTCAGGGTGCGACTTTTTGCACATTTTCAGGTGTAGCATTTGTACTATTGGAAGCTTTGGTTTTTGAGCGCTGGCCAGGAACATGGATGCCCCAAATTATGCACAGATTCTACAGCTGCTTTTATGGATTGATATTACAGGTATTTAAATGAAATGAAGTGGTGGGTATGGCACAATCCTGGAGCATCCTCTGTTACCCTGAGAACAAATGTTTCACTTTCAGTTTGGCATACAAAGCCCGTAAAACAAAAGCGCACCAGTGGTGGCAGTTCCGGTTTATGAACTGTGAAGTCGCTCAACAGATAAACGATGTTCAAAGAGAGAGTCTCAAAACATGATACATGTCAGGTAGGAGCTGATTGGCTGGCTGTTTATCACTCTCCATGTTATCATGTTTGTAGATTAATACAACGTTGCGATCAATGATTCCCCCATCCTGCTGACACAATATATATGCCGACTGGTTTCACTAAATGATGGCATCTAACTGGAGTTATTAAGTAAGGATCTCAAAAGCAAGATTTGGTTGAAGTGTGTTCAACCTGAAATCTTAATTGCAGCGTAAGAATAAAGCAGCCGGTATTTACTTTGCACAGAAACAAAATAACTAACCCAAATCGAATGCTCTCTGCACTTACTGAATAACACCCAATGATTGCCGATCTGTCGGGTAATGAAGTATATTAAACATGTTAAAAATGGCTTAACCCTTTACGAGAATGGTCAGAATAAGGGGGATCTAGATCTTTAAACATGTTTTATAGTTCCTATCCCCGACACTGCCCCAATACATTGGAAATGTACAGAAGATATAACTCTAGGGAGTTGTAAGATGCACATGTGAGATGCAATACGACTGTGCTGTAAATGGCAGCCACACTTTTGGTAGAATGTTCTGGTTTATTGTTGCCAACTTGTCATGGTTATAAGATCAAAGCTTAAGGTAATCCGGAGAAATGGAGTCGTCGCACATAATCCACTCTTCTTGAAGGTCTTGAAGAACTGAAAGGCATGTACGATGAGTAACAGTCAGCATGAAGCCGCCATAGATGTTTGCTAATGGAATGAACAGCACACACAGTAGTACACAGACAGGAATTTTGTGTGGGGTGCTGGAGGTTTAATCTA
This sequence comes from Crinia signifera, assembly GCF_055691185.1. Classification (NCBI taxonomy): domain Eukaryota; kingdom Metazoa; phylum Chordata; class Amphibia; order Anura; family Myobatrachidae; genus Crinia; species Crinia signifera. Next base: position 97,420,361 of record NC_139227.1, read on the forward strand.
GGAATGCGGCAGAATATTGGAGGTTTGATAAAACTCCTGCTTATGGAGTGGCACCGGAATAATGCGGAGGATGGTGGTTAAGAGAACATGCCATAGCCCGAAGGTGTACTTTATTGAGAAATGACAATTGCAGAATACTTGTAGTATGGTATGAAATGAAAGCAGTAAGCTGGAAGAATGCAGGCCAGTTCTACAGAGTCACCTGGTTGATATGTGTAGATGACTGTGGGAAGCTGGGAGAATGTAGGCCAGTTATTTTCGGAACACAGATGAATGCAGAAAAGCTGGGAGAATGCAGGCCAGCTATTAAGGAACACTGATGTAAGTTCCTTGCTAATGTGATATTTTTTTTCTCAGTTTTGCCTGATATAACTATTGCAAAAAACTTTAAATCCTTAGCAAAACACCCAAACATTTGACCCTCCTCATTTTCATTCTAATGACTTAATCAGTTAATTAATAGAAATATTAAATATTTTACAAGCAAAATGTTGCTTCATTATAAAGCAGTTGGTGTTTATCATCCTGTATGTAGCACATTCTCATCCCCCTGATACACGTAAAATGTTCCTTGGATCTTATTATCAGCGCCTGGCTCACCTAATAACAAATTTACTAAAGCTTGATTAAGCACAAGTGCCGAGGGGTGAGTTAGGCTAAGCACAGCTCATATGTCTAGCTTATATTCCTTTCGTCAGCTGAGGAAAATGAGCAAATGATCTCAGCGAACGAGAAAAACCTACGGATACAGGATTACCGCACATGCACCCGACTCACTGTATTTTGCATGATTTATGGGGTCTATCAGCTAGTTACAATCTCGTTGTTTTTAAAAGGCAATTTGACAACCCATTATCTCTGCACAAAGCCGTATTCATTTTAGCAGATGGAGTGACGAGCAGGGCCCTTTGATCACGCATTAGGCATTCAGGGAGTGCGAGAACAATTTTAGGATGCAAGTTTCTTGTTTGATCTCTAAACTGTATAATGAGTTCAGTTGCCACCTCCAGAAGACCTGGATTAGAATGCAGTAATATTCAGTGTCAGGATTTTACCTCTGCTATGTTCATTTATCACTGAATCATTTTTTTTTACCACTGTGTACTGTACTTGCGCCATGTGACTATTTTATCTCCTGACAGCAGTCAGCCAGCTGCAATCTGTGTGACGGACGAGGGGATCAATGATATTTACATCTGTAAATTGCTGTTGTCCCATAAAATGCCCCGTATCTAATGAGCAGTGCGGAAATGAATAGGTCGCAAAGGCCCAGAGGTATTTTGCAGAGTTTTGAGAATATTGCCCTTAAAATCATTGCATGACCAGGCAAAATATTGTACTGTATATTACTGTATTTATAATGGACACTTTGAAGATGATACGCATATTGTAACGTTGGTGTTATGGGTTCTTGTTACGATCTGATCGCTCATGTTGCAAATTTGCAGATGACTGCAAACCCACAATGTGTAAATCTGCGAGTGACTTGCAAAAATTCGTACTTACAGATGAAGCCGGGCTCCCTCTTGCTGGGGAATCACCAGACTGTCACCGCTGGCGATCCGCCAGCAGCCCGGTTTTCCATCTGACTGAGACGCACGTGCGTCTCACGAGCACGCGCGTCTGTTTCCGTGCGGCGGGGCGATGGGACCCTGTCCGTCTCCGCTTCAGGGAGATGGACAGGGTTAGGGGGGGGTGCGGGGAGGTGGTGGGGACCCCGGGTGACCACCGACAAGACGGCGGGGACCCAGGGGAACCGTGCGAAAGGTGGCGGGTGGCTGGGGATGGCGGCTGGCGTCACCATCGCCATCCCCTGCAAAGCCGAGCCCAGCTCCATCTGTAATTCACTCAACATCGAATGATTTTTCCAGTCTGTGTAAATGTGGGTAGTACATCTGAACCTTCCACAACTGCGACAGAAATAGCCTGATTGGGGCTGGCGCTGGTGTTACAGACCTTCCTTTAAAATGCCCCGATATGCCTGCGTTTTTCCTGACACTCCCAGAAAATGTCAAGTTACCACCCCAAATGCCGACTTTCTGCCATCAAATTGCAAACGGATTAAGATTGGAGAGTTTTCGCTTTTTTTTTTTTGCTATTTGGCCTTGTGGATGCGGGCTACAATCTGTACGCATGCCCAGTCATTCGATAATCGCTAGGATTGCGAATTCGCAAATCAGCGATCAACTCTGAATAATTTCCGTAGACTGGAAAAAAACTGTAGACTTGGATTCTCTAGGCCTCTATGTTATGGCCAGTTGGTATTCACAATTTTTTACCATCAAAAGTGATCATTATATTATTTTAAAGTATTCTCAAGAGGAATCTATGCAAAGTTGCATGCATCTGAACCACTTGGTGAAGCGGCTGGACCAGTCAGAAGACAATATGTCTTCTACGTGCTGAATGAAGGTCTTCCAGTGACTCAAAACGAATCCTGCACATCTTCTGCTTGATTTTTGGTAACACAAAGTCATGTAAGGAGGCCAGTTCTGGACGGTGCACTGGATGAACAAGCTCCACTTGACAAGACATTGGTATACATACCAGCCCCAAGTTTTGGCCACAAAAGCAGTCACCATCTGTTTGGCCGTGCTGTACTCTAACTGGAATGTCAGTGGTGGCCCACCTCCAACTGGGATCCGTTGAGCTGGCACTTATTTGTTCTTGGGTTCAATAGTGTAAGTATAGGATTCATCGACACTGATGACCTCTCAGACAGAAATTGAAGTACCGCAATCTAACCTGGCCAGGATGCTACAGCACAAAGTCAGCCAAGCCTCCTTTTGCTCTTGGGCCCCAGCAAGGTTTCTGCTCACTGCCAACAAAATCTGTCCGTGAATGTTCAGTGGAAACTCTGGTGGCCATCTTTTTAAGGGAGGGAAGCATCATTCCCAGAGAATATTGGAAAATGTGCAATAGATCGCTCCCAATACTTGACAATATTGTGGCTGCCCCATGGGCAATTAGAAGATTCTATGTGAATTGAATCATCGGAACCCCAGTCTGCACACTTTAGTTGTGGTTAGGGGGTTGGTGGGGGGATAAGCCTTTCACAGGAGAGTGGATAAGTTTGGCTCTTCCATCCTCGCAGTTGCAATGTTACAGCATCCCAGAATTGCTGCAGTGTGATACCCTCACAAGAAACTGTGGACCCTATTCTGGTTACGGCGTACGTACGTTCCGTATCAGCGTACTGTACGTTTGCCGTACGCGGCCGTTGAGCGAAAGTCCACCCACAAAACAGCCGCATACGTACGGGCACAAACACCGACAAAGGGGAGTGGCGTACAATTGAGCGTACGCCAACGTACACGGACGGATCACCCCTTAGACTCCGACAACTGGCGTACAACAGAGCGTACGCCACCGTTTACGGACATCTCTCGTCCGTCTTCCCACCGACTTCTTGCGGCTATCTGAGCGTACGCCACCGTGCACGGACGGGTCTCTATTGTTTTCAATGGAAAACTCAGCGTATGTCACCGATCGTGAGAGTGAGCGTACGTCCGTGCACGCTGGCATACCCTTCACATATATGGCCCTGCTAATCTAGCCTTTCAACTATGATTAAGCCAATTAAATGAAATTCTAATTGTTAATCAATTATTGTTTTAGATTACCTCAATTGTCTACCTTAATGAACAGCCTAATAAAAATACATTTTACCCCTCCTTACATGTATATTTATTATGTTGTAATGTTGCATTTTAATCACTATCTATGTGTCCCCACATTGCTTATTACATTCAGGTGTATGTGTTTGAGTAGTAATCAGCGTTAATTAGCAGACACAGGCGTCCGCTCTCATGCGGTATCTGTAGGGGTGGTCTGAGGTGGCGGTTGGCGTCCGCCTGTTTTGTGTCCGACATGAACGGTGCTTTCTCCGATCGAGCGGTAGTAGCAGCGTACATTTTTTGTGTGCACATCCCCGTTTACGCCCATGTTTACGCCCAGTTTCCCTCATTATTTTGGCCGCTCCCCTCAACACGCCCCTATGCCGCCCACAGTGACCGTACTCTTGCGGACAGTTTTTTTCGCACGTAAAGACCCGTCCGTGAGCGTTGTGGAGTCGCCGCGCCTGCGCATTGCGGAAGGTACGCATGCGCAGATAAAAAAAAAAACAGGAACGTACGCTTACGGCCCAGCCGCCCGAACCAGAATAACCTCCTGTGTCACGCACATAAGTATTACTCATTAATGGTATTTTTTTTTATTCTTTTATATCAAATACTCCCCCTATACTTAGTAAAACTCTTCTGAACAGTGGGCACTTCTTAGAAGATGTTATGATGACCTTCTTTCCTCAATAACTCCACCTGTGTTCTAGTAAAAGTTTGGAAGAACTGCTGCGATAAATCTTTTCAATGAGCAGACGGTATTAATGTACTTGTCCATGTTATTTTAGGAATTCCTATTGTCTGTATGTTGCTGAAAAGAAAATCAATAGAATATTACGGAATGACATTGCAGCCAGCACGTCCTCGGATTCCCTTGATGTCACCAGGATCCCGGCAGATTGTTCTCAGAGAACAAGTTTGGAAGACTTTTTTTTTGTTGTTGTTTTAAAGTTACCAGAAACTGTCCTCAAAGAAACCCAGTTACTTATTTATTAGAGAAGTTTAAGTTTACATGGTTGTGATTTCTCGGCTAACTAAGATGTATTGTTGTCATTTCATACGGAGGCTTTTAGTATGAAGAAATAAGATCCGGAGTACTGTACTTGCGCTTAACGCTGTAAAGCTGTGCATTAGTCTGCAGATGGGCCTACTAGTGTGAAATGAGTAACACTAAGGCGGCGGATGTAATGCATTGTGGGTTTGAGGATACCGGCTGAAGTCTGAGGTTTTTTAAAGGGGCAATCATTTACAAGGCAAAACCATGCTTTGTAAATGACTACCCCTTAACAAAAATGTCCAAGTTTGACCGCCGGATTCACATTGCATTACTGTGTAGTCCAAATCCCAGTAGGGTCCTCACTAGGAATTTAAAGACCCATTCTCAAATTTTTTTCATAGCATGCAAGTTAATTGTAAATGACTGAAAATTTAAGATAATAATATTAGGTACTTGTGTACTAGCACAGCGCCCATCGCATTGCAGACCATAAGGCATGTGATGGTATGCAATGCGATGCGATGTTACGCAATGGCAGCCGATGTTATACAATTTTAAATTGTATACCATCGAATTGTATGGCATTGTATGCCATTCTATCGCATATACAATGCTATGCGATTTAAAATTGTATAAGCACTCTAATGGGTTTTCCCATGTTAAAAGTGGCCCCTATAAGTTAATTAAACGTGTTGGGTGCTTACTATGTTAAAAGCACCCCCAAGGGCACCCCCACTATTAACGCCAACCCGAAGCGTGGCGAGCGCAGCGAGCCCGCGAGGTGCGGCGGTACACGTCCTACGACCTCTTTATACCCCCACTATCCACGTCGGCGTGGAGTTGACTTTATATAGTGCGGCGAGCGCAGTGAGCCACCGAGCCCGAAGCATGGCGAGCACAGCGAGCCCCGCGAGGGGACGTGGAATACATGTAAAGTAATATGCGTCCCCTCACGGGGCTCGCTGAGCTCGCCACGCTTCAGGCTCGAACCCCCATCTTAGTTAATTTCCCCTTTTGAGAGTGGCTATATATGTGCTTAAAAGGCAAAAATACTGTTCTAACCTTTTAAACTGTTGACGCTTTAGAAATACAGGCAGACTCGCCAGAATGATGCCGGTGAGCGTGCAGAAGATTACATAAGGCTCGTAAGAACATTGTTGTATTTCTTAGTTATTTATTGTAAATGTATTATTTAACACAATGCCTTGTTTTTCAAATTTGTAAAAAAAAATGTCTATGATAAGCTGTAAACAGAAACAGAGACATCGCTGTCTCCAGGGGTTGTTTAATGAGTGCAGTTGTCTATTGGTGAGGGGGGTGTAAAGTTGCTGCCTGCATCCCCCCCCCCCCCCCCCCCCTCACCTCTCCTGATATTCTGCTACTGCAATCTGTCTTACTACCTGCCTCCCATTCTTATCTCTATTATGACATCGGCTAAAGGATGCACAAATACAAGCAGCTAATGGGTTGATCTGACAAGATTTTGTTCCCTGACACAGGATATTAAAATGACCTTCAAGCATTGGAGACTGCACATATATTAGTCTGCAATGCTCTGTAGCCCCGCAAAAAAAGTTATTGATATAAACAAAATAAATTGTAAAAAAAACAACAAAAAAAACCATCACAGATGAGGGGGTTCGGATTTCTTCATTTATAAAAAAAAAAAACTTGTGTACTGTATTTTGTGTTCAGGGCTAGACACTGCCACTGAGTTAAAAAATAATGTTCAGTAGTTGGCATGAGAACTAGTTAATAATATAAGCTCTGTAAGTCACAGTATGAAGTTGTAATTTGTTTAAAAAAAGAAAAACTTCTGCGTGTTTAATAATAATAATAATAATAATAATATATTGTCACTGCAACATTAAAAATGTATAAGTGAAATTCAAAATGAAAAGAGAAGAGAGATAAGGAAATACTCATCATATCACATACTACAATTCAAACACAAAACAACAGATGGGAAAAAACTATTCCGCAACCGACTAGTACGGCAGCTCAAGCACCTGTAACGTTTCCCAGAAGGCAACAAGGAGAAAAGAGAATAGCATGGGTGACTAGAGTCTGAAATAATTTTTGTAGCCTTCGCTTTTCCTCTCTTTAAAAAAATTTCTGCCATCCTAGGTAGGGGTTGGCCAATGACTTTTTCAGCAGCCTTGACAATCCTGTCTAGAGATCTTCGATCAGAGCTCCTGGAATTTCCATACCATACCGCAATGGCATAAGTCAACAGACTCTCAATTACACAACTGTAGAAATTCATAAGCATGGGCCTAGATAGGCCAGCTGCTCGTAGTCTTCTCAGAAAAAAAAGGCGTTGCTGAGCCTTCCCAACTGCCACTGCGGTATGTGTGGACCAGGACAGATCTTCCGAAAACGTAATACCCAAAAATTTAGTGTCTGTAACCCTTTCCACCTCCTCACCATGTAAGACCAAAGGACTGGTGATTGAACTTCTGGATCTTCTAAAATCAACAACTACCTCCTTAGTCTTTTTACTATTCAGGAATAGGCTGTTAGCCTCGCCCCACTCAATCAAATGCTGCACCTCTGACCTATAGCTTTCTTCCTCACCCCCACTAATCAAACAGACCACTGTAGTATTGTCAGCAAATTTAACAATGAGGTTAGACTCTGAGTTTGAGAAACAATCTAAAGTGTACAAAGAGTACAAAAAGGGACTTAAGACACACCCTTGAGGGACACCTATGTTCAGGACAAGTTCTGACGAGGAAGAAGAACCCACCCTAACTGACTGAGGACGATTCGTCAGAAAGTCCAACAGCCAGTCACAGATGGGAAGACTATAACCTATCTCCCGAAGCTTCGCAATCAACACCGCAGGCACAACCGTATTAAAAGCGGAGCTATAATCCACAAATAACAGTCTAACATAGGAGTCCTTTGTTTTCAAATGACAGAGAATCTTATAGAGGGCAGTAAGAGCAGCATCCTCGGTGGATCGGTTTGACCTATACGCAAACTGATAACGGTCAAAATCCACCGGGATGACGTTCTTTAAGTGATTCAAAACCACTTTCTCTAAGCACTTCATAACTAGAGAAGTGAGGGCAATCGGACAGTAATCATTTAAACAAGATGCCCCTACTGACTTAGGGACTGGGATAATTTTTGTGACTTTAAAACATTGTGGCACAATACAAGATGCTAAAGATAAATTAAAAATCTAGGGCCAGACAGTGGAACTGTGTTTAACAGTAGTGCTCAGTATGTGCTATGTTACCATGTTAATAATGTAAGCACTGTGAGGCAATATGAGTCACAATAAGTCTGCAGAAGAGCAGGAGCAGCAACCGAGTACTAGTGTAAAAGCCAGATAAAAGTTGGAGGGGTGTCACAGGAGGTCAGTACCACCAGGCCTCCTTCCTCAGGGAACCCCATACACTTTTATCCCATCTGCAGCTGTGCAGATTAGTAAGGCATTGCACATTGCAATCCAAAGTGAGAAGAGGTTGTGAAGTTTGAGTAAGGGGCAGAGATACATGGCCCTGTGCCATCAGCAAGAAAAGAAGCAGCAACAGCTAAATGGGAGAGAGGTAGGTGAGGAACAGCTCAGAGTAGTGAGTTGCTAGCCTATAAGTTAAGGACTCAAGAGTGGGCATGAATATGTTTGTCAATATGTACAGTATGCATATACTGTAGGTTTTTTACTGTGTGTGACAGTGGGTGTATATATGTGTGACTTTATATAATGGTGGGTGCCGGCTCTCAGCTCCTACTAACTGGGTATCTGCCCTGTGCCTTCAGCTTCCACCAGATATATATATATATATATATATATATATATATATATATATATATATATATTGATCGATAGAGAGAGAGAGAGAGTAAAAGAGAGAGAGTTGAAGGTAGTGGCACTTGAAGACTGCTTATGTAAAACATAAAAGCATCAACTTTTAAAAAAAGTGATGCACTGCATATCCAAAGTTTCGGGGCATGCAAGTCCCATTTTCTCGGATATGCTGTGCACCACTTTATAAAAGTTTTCTGATATTAGCAGTCTCCAAGTGATGCTACCTTCAACTCTATAGATTACTATGCTGTTAAAGGCACCGGAGCCCGGACAATACAAGCAAGGGTGAGTGCCGATCCTTTCAGCCACCTATATTTACATATATATATATAAAAGTTCCAAGAAGAGTCGTACAATTTTCAACCAATCCAGTGCTGTAGTCACATACTCATAATATAAATACTGTCCTTGAGCATGAAGGAGCAAAAATAAACAGCGACCAGCGCACCACAAATAATGCTTAAGAATAAAACTCAGCAGCACACTGAATGACATGAGCATCACGCAAAAAGGTTTTACTTATCCTCATAATGAAGAGCTATTCAAAAAGTTGGGATGCCACCGAAACAGCTGCTGTTGAGCCCATTGAGGGGTAGCTATCCTGAATGAATATGTTGCGCTATATAATACTACTTTCAGACCGCAAATGCCGTGTCGCACACCGGATTAGGACACGGGTCCCATCCCCAGAGCAACACGGCAATGCGGTCTGAAAGTTCCGACACCGACACGGCATATTGCCGAGTCGGTGACGTCACAGGGGGGCGGAGCTAAGCGGCGGCGCGTTATCGGGGGCTCTGGAGGAGGCAGTACTTGGAGCTGACAGTGCTGCCTCCTCCATACTGTGAACGGGACACGGGTCGCTCGACCCAGGCACCCGTTCACACTGCACTTGACACGGGTCATAGCCGTATTCAACCCTGGTCATTTCCAGGGTTGAACACCCGTGTTGCTCGACCCGTGGTGGCCTTTTCAGACCGCACCTTGACCCAGTCATTACCAGGGTTGAACACCCGTGTTGCTCGACCCGTGGTGGCCTTTTCAGACCGCACCTTGACCCGTGTTGGGGCCGCAAGAACACGGCATTAACCCGGGTCTAGAGTGCGGTCTGAAAGCGGTATAAGTAACTTTAAAAAAGTATATACACACCAACAAAAGTGGTGTGGCTCAAATATCCTGGTCACAAATTGTGTGGCCTTCTACTGGTCTGTACAGTCCTTTAAGCACACAGGATGAAAAGTTCAATTCTATTTATTACAATTTGTAATTCTTGTTCAAAGGATGGTGGTACATCAATATTCAATAGTAACAAACAACATGTCAGACAAAATCCAACATGTTTTATCTCTTTTTTTATTTGGGTTAACAGACCCAAATAAAGGTCAAATTGTACCAACTCTGTTGGGGATATCAACTGGCAGCGATTTGGGTCCAATTTCACCAGATTCTCGCGGATCGGGCTGAGAAATCAGCCAAATTTGCATGTGTCTGACGTCCCTTGAGAATCATAACTATAATAGGAGTGTCCAAACTGGTCGAGGTCTACCAACAGTTCTTGGTTTCAAGGCCACCTGTGGATCTACAGAACGTGTTGGTTAGGAATGAATGCAACACATGTTTGAAGATTCATGTTAATAATGACTAAACCTGTGCACCAGGCCAGCTAGGTGGTCTGGAAAACATGAACTGTTATTAGATCTCGGGGACCGGGTTGGTCAGTTTAGGATTATATTTACTCCAGTGAATGTATCCAGATCCAGAAGGGGGCAAGAGGTGAACAATGTCTAGCAGGAAAGATGCAGAGAGATGAAGTGGATTGACAGCAAAGCAGGCAATGATGTAACAATGTATTGGCATGTACACTTGGCCTCTGTAATAAGCAAGTGACAAGGCAAGGCATACTCTAACATATGGTGGTCTCCACCTTACTCCAAAAGGAGGTTGCTTGAGGTCATGATGGGGTCAAAGTACAGTTATAAACTCCATCTAGAACAGGGGGAGTATAATAAAGCCTGAGAAGTGCTTACTATGGAGTGCATGTTTAAAGTAATAACAGGGATCAGTTGTATGTAATTGGCCAGCATATAACACTCTCGGGGAAATAGAAATGCATTAGACAACCTGATGAGGTTGCAATGCGACAGAATGGCAGATAACTGGAGGATAAAGCAGCGTTTCTGGGCAGAGGAATGTCAGGCACTGTTAGTAATTACAGAGAAGAGTTTGGTAAATAAATCTATTTGCTGAGATGCAATACTGTATAATGGAATGGTGGACAATGATTGGAGCCCATAGTGGGAAAAAGGAGACTATAATACAACAAATAATACATAGAATGCAAAAAGGGTTCCGGAAGGCACAAAGTGTTGTGAGCTCGGCCGTTGGTTGAGGCTAATACTGCATGATAAAAGACGATAGTTGCCTAAAAAGAAGTGCATACTTGGATGAACACAACCGCAAGGTAACTAATGAAAGTGAAAAGCAACAATATATATTGAAATAATGGATGGCTGAGATCTTGGTTTAATGATCAATGGTCAAATAATATTTATTCATTTAGGGCCTTATTCAGATCTGAGCTCAGTACAAATTTGTTCGGAAAATGGACAAAACCATGTGCACTGCAGGTGGGGCAGATGTAACATGTGTGTGTAACACTCTGATTGGTGCATAGATCTGGCAATCCAATAATAAGCATGCTGGCAGCCATTTGCTGTCTGGCTGCAGGCTGGAAGGCAGGTAGAGAATGCTGTGCTCTGATTGGGTGTAATTTATAATCAGAACTTCTTACAAATTCCTTCTCAGATGGGCAAAACCATGTGCACTGCAGGGGGGCAGATGTAACATGTGCAGAGAGAGTTAGATTTGGGTAAGTTATTTTGTTTCTGTGCAGGGTAAATACTGGCTGCATTATTTTTACACTGCAATTTAGATTTCAGTTTCAGCACACCCCACCCAAATGTAACTCTCTTTGCATAGGTTACATCTGCTCCTCCTGCGGTGCATATGGTTTTGCCCATTTTCCGAACAAATTTGTACTGAGTTTAGATCTGAATAAGGCCCTTAGTCCGAGGATTAGTAGTTCTTGAGTTAAAAATCTAGTAAGTCACCAGACGGAGAAGCAAATGTGATCTTCTGCTTCCATGCGCAGCAATAGGAAAGTGGTCAATGATTGTATGTCATGGACATTCCACAGGATGCCCAAGTTTGGTGAAATCGACATTTACTGACTGTTTACTAATACCATTGGTTATATAGCATTCCTAATGGCTGATCTGTGTCATAGCGTATGCTCTAGCACGGTCCTTCCCGTATTGCCCAAATATATCAAGACGCTAGACAAATTATTCCATACTGCATACGATGCATGAACCTAAGAAGGCCAGGGAGCATTCCATCTTGAATGGACGCGCCAAGTGGTGTACAGTATATGATGCATTTTCAGCAGATTATTTGTCTAGATTTAGAACTGAAGGTCCCTTCAGCAGATTCACATAAGGGAGGAATGAGGATATTTCTAATGTTTGGGCCATTTTTTAAGCTAAAAAGAGGTCAGTAGTGTTTTATCTGACACAGCTATCGGGCAAATATCCTTTATAATCCTGCTGACATGTGGAGATATTTGGTTGAGTTGAGTGGTGACAGGAATCCTTTTTTGATTCAATGTTCTTTTGTGAGTTTGGAATTAAGATGGACTCACGAGGTAACGAGCGTTCTCGTTTCTAGTTCACTTAATCAACTTGCACTATAAACACTCTCAATAAACATTGGTCCCTTTTCCTCGATCTCAGCAGCTGTCTGACTGTATAAGATCTACGATAATACCTAAAAATGGCATTTAGACTTTTTAGTCATTTTTTAGACTTTGAGGATGGAAGCTGGAAGCAAGTAGAAAGCAATTAACTTCCGTCTCTTTAGTGAAGAGAGAAGTCTATATAGACTGATCACTGATGGTGACGTTGATGCCAAAAAAGTGAACAATTTGTTCATTGTGGCACATAGTCAATTTGACCTATAGATTGCCAATACTTGGATAGAGAGAAGGGAAACAGGGTCATTCCATCTAAGAAAAAAAGTATTGATGTACCAATGGTAGAAGAGGACATGGCTCTTGTTTGTTATGTTCGGGTGCAATTTAAATTTAAAAAAGTACATGAGGATGTTGGCGCCCATTGCAGTACCAGTACTCTGTAAGAAATAGTCCCATCCAATGGCAAATAACAAACACACAAGGAACACAGTACTGCAGGCAGAAATCACGGACCCTACAAGGCGGTACTAGACACCGCAGATGACTCGCAATGATGTATGTGCTGCACACACAGAAAGCCGGTGGAGCGGTTATACTCAGCAGTTACACTCAGCAGCGGAATTGTATTCCACCCAGATTCTTGGTCAGAGATGACGCTAGGCCATGCCCCAACGCGTTTCGGCATAGACTTCGTCAGCCCTCTACATTGGGGCGTGGCCTAGCGTTGTCTCTGACCAAGAATCCGGGTCTAAGACAATACCGCTGCTGAGTTTGCTGGCAGCGAGTGAAACTATATCTCTTTCTCTTTCACACATACAGGAACACAGAGGCAATCACAAGGTAGCAGACTAGCTTTCAAAGTTTTTGCTTCGAGAGGGCTTAGCTAGTGTATTATAATTATAAAAATGTTTGAATAGCGCATCTACATTCTTTCCATGTGTGTGTGTGTTTTGGTGTGTGTGTTTGGTGTGTGTTGCTGTCAGGGGCGGATTGGGACTTGAATCCAGCCCGGGAAAAATCGTGCAGCAGCCCCGGATCACCTGACAGCACTGCATGTAATGGTAACCCACTGCCTACGCCCGCGTGTTCCCAGCAACAGCAGCAGAAGGCCCATGGGAGGCCAGAGCTGGCCCTAACCATTTTGATGCCGTAGGCAAGATTTTGGCTGGTGCCCCCATAGAACCACGACTAGTTTCACCTCTGACCCAGCACCCTCTCCCAGCACAAATCATCCAGTAACACATAATCCTCACCCTCATAATTAGACATTTTGGTGCCTTATGCCAGCAAGAACACTGGCGTCCACATCCACGTATTTCAAATCAATCCAATAAAGTAGTTTGATCTTGCTGGGAAGGGGTGTGGTTATACAACAGTGCCTCCAAATCAAATTATGCCACATAATAGTGTAACCCTATGCACATTACATTACAGGATAGTGCCCCTTATTCACACAGTAGTACCCCTTTACCTTATACATGTTACACCTTACAGTAGTGCCCCTTATTCATTTTGTGAGAAAGTAGTGTCAGTCACATTACAGCATGCAGTATTGCTGCTTATTCACATTACTCCACACTGTAATGTTCCAATACACATAATGCCACTCAGTAGTAGCACCCCTTATACACATAATGCCACTCAGTAGTAACACCCCTTATACACATAATGCCACTCAGTAGTAGCACCCCTTATACACATAATGCCACTCGGTAATGGCACCCCTTATACACATAATGCCACTCGGTAATGCTTTAGCTCATAGCTCCTGCCCCCACTGTCACTTCCTTTCACATTCACAGAAAACCAGAATCCATACTAAATATATATGGAGAGCAACATAAATTCTATACTATATAAGAAAAGCCATATCCACATAAAATTACAGTGAAAATGCACAAATACTAAAAAAAACTTTTCCACATAAAATAATATATTAAAAAAGCCAGTTGCACATAAGGGATTACATAATGATGACTGGCATTGGAGATGCTGGCGATCAGAATACCGGGCCGGCATTCTGATAGAGGAAATCCCGACAGGAATCAGGTAAGTATACTTATCTGCAGCCCCTAACCCTCCCTGCAGTCTGACCTTAACCCTTGTACCAAGCTAACCCTAACCTCCTCCTCCCCCCCGCAGCCAAACCGTAAGTCCCCCCTAGTGCCTAAACCTAACCCTCTTTCCACAGCCTAACGTTAACCCACCCCGCAAACATATGAGTGGGATGTCAGCAGATGGGATTCCAGCATCGGTATAATTATCGATGTCAGGATTTTGTCTGCGGTCTTATGGCCTCTAGTCGGATTGTTGACATTGGTTCTCTAACTGCCGGCATCCCATTGGCAGTCAGAATACATTACAAAACAATTACATAAAAATACACTAAAAAGGCCAAATCCACATACAGTAAAAACACATTGGAAAAGCTAGATCCACATAATACACTGGCAGGCTATGAACAGGGGGAACAGGGTGTGGAGATATGGGCTGTAAGGGACAGAGGTTGTGAGGTGACTGTGAGTTGGGGTAACAGGGTAAAAGTGTGGGGTGATGGGTAGTGACCAGGGGAAAGAGGGTGTGGGGTCACAGTCTGTGGGCGGGAAGGGGTGTTGCAGGGGGAAGCAGACACCAAGTGGCGGTGGTAGCAGGTGTGGGGTGACAGGATGTGAGTGGCGGCAATGTGTGTGGGAATGATGGATTGTGACTGCTGTGTAGTGGTTGTTGGTGGTGAGCTGTGACCAGGGGACAGAGGAATTGGGAAATACTGGATATGAGTCAGGGACAGAGGAATGGATGGGGAGAGGAAAGGAAGAAAAATGTACTCTCCTGAGATCTATATCTTAAGTAAAAGCTATGGGACTGTCCCACTCTCTTTCACAGTCCCTTTCACTATTCACCTTCCATGTCACTGGTCTGCAGCTCCACCAAAACTATTGCTCCCATACGACATTGAGTGCGCATAAATGACAATCAAATCACAGGCGTAGCAGGGCTTTCCACATTAGTTCGAACGCAGGGGAGGTGAAGCCAGAAGGGAATCTGGTTATCTTTGCCTTTGGTGATAGCTGGCCCTGCCGGTCCATGGTGTGCACCGCAATCTTGAGTGGACGGTCATGTAGCTAATGTGTGGTCTGGTGCGCATCACACCGTACTACATGTGTGTGCCTTGGTGTGGGGGAAGCAGGTCCTGGAGACAGCCCAAGTCCTTAGCAGCTGCATCCCCTACACCATGGGTCTTCAACCTGTGGCCCTCCAGATATTGTGAAACTTCATGTTCCAACATGCATTGCCACATTTTTTCCTATAAGAGCATGCCAAAAAACCTCAGGGCATGCTGGGACATGTAGTTCCACAACATCTGGAGGGCCACAGGTTGAAGACCTGTGCCCTACACCAACCATGGTTACGCCACTGGAACTGGAACCCCCTTACCCACACGTAGGTGCCCCCGCTGAATAATCTATAATCTGGCCTTGGCAGTAAGAGTCACCAGTGTCGTCCCAGTCCACCTCCTGCACAAGCTCAAGCTTAGCTGGCCCCAGTTCACCTATACCTAGGCAGTATACAGACAATTAGGGCTGAGGGCTCAGTATATAACATATAAGAGCAGTGAGGTCACAGTATACAGATATTTAGGGCTAAGAACAGTGTGTATATAATATATCCTGTATCACACAGGGTAACCTTCCAGAGTGCGCAGATTAGAACCACCAGGGATCCAGAAATTCCCAGGGAGGGGCCCCTGACTTTCAGCATGGGGGAGCCCGAAACCTGTCATAACTGCGTGCAGGTTCTTTAGCTATTGATGGGCGGCAGAGAGCAGAGTTATCGCATGCACCATAATGATTTTATAACTCGGCGCACTGCACACCACAGCAGCAGCCAACCCACGCCCCCAGAATCTCTGTATTCACGCTGACAACAGTACAGGTCAGGGAGGTAGCTGGGAGGCTCTGCTGCTCGGGCAGGATGGCCCTACTGATGTTTGTTCATAGACGGGTCTCACTTACTGAGCACAGTAATACCGGCCGGGCAGCTTCTTCTGTCTACTAGCCGTCAGGTGTGCCAGCAATGTGATTGTGCGGCTGAAGAGCTTTTACTTCCGCCCGGTGAGCAGACCACACCCCTCCAGCAGCCCAGCTTGTCTCCGCCTCCACCGTCTGTTACGCGCTTACGCAGCATACAGTGTAGAGCTGCCCGATCGGAGATGAGCCTCCATGCACATGCCCCAAACCAATGCCAGTGCCCAGCTAGCCCAGGGGGGGAGCCCAGCGGCCCAGTTTTAATGAGTTTTGGGCCGGCCCACCGGGAAATAGCCCGGTTTCCCGGCGGGCCAATCCGCCCCTGGTTGCTGTGTGTGTGGACTCAGTAAGTAAGCACCTGTCAATATATGTAGTTAGTGTGTACAGTCTCAGACCCCATCCCTATATATATATATATATATATATATATATATATATATATATATATATATATATATACAGTATATATATATATATATATATATATATATATATATATATATGTATATACTAGGTATTTCATTGCGCCCTACGGGCGCTCTTCACACCGTCGTAAGGGTCTGCACCCCCTTAATTTGTGAACGTTTGTATATGAGAAATATGGTTAGAATTGTATGAAAGATGCCTGTATTGCAACTTGAGTTATAGGTGAAATGTGTTAAATAGAGAGCATATGATGTGGAAGGGGGTGTGTATTGTTTTGTTTAATTAAAAAGCGGTTACAGAGTAAGATGTACATTGATAGTGTGGATGGTACAGTGACATTTGTGGGTGTGGGGGGGGGCTGTGTGTGCATGTTGTTTAGGTGTGTGTGCAATAGTATAGTAGGGTGTTTTTGAGTCAGCGGCTCCCCACTGGCGGAGGTCACGACACAGGAAACCAGGAGGCTGGGTAGTGATAGGGGTGTGTGGGAATAAGGGGGACTAAAGAGGAGGGTGGGGGACACTGTGCAGCTTCTTCCAGTGGGTGAGGGTCCAGCGTGGCAGCACAGGAGTACAGGACGGTGACCCTGAGTCAGTGTCTCCTCCTACTGGGTGGGAGTTAGGGTGCATGAGAGCAGGAGGCTGGGCTATGAGGCATGATAGGGGAATGTGGGCAACACAGCATCAGCGACTCCTTAGTGGTGGAAGTTACGGTTCAGGAGAGCAGGAAGCTGGGTAGTGATAGGGGTGTGTGGGCATACGGTGGGGGGGGGTTGCCGCGAATCGTGGGACGGGGTCATGGGGTGGGGGGGTGCCGTGAATCGTGGGAGGAGGGGGGTCGCCGGGGGTGCCGCGAATTGCGGGAGGGGGGTCACGGGGTGGGTGCCACCAATCGCGGGAGGGGGGGTCGCCTGGGGGGTGTGCGCTGCGAATCGTGGGAGGGGGGGTCGCGGGGGTGTGTGTGTGCCACGAATCATGGGAGGGGGGTCGCGGGGGGGGGGGTGCCGCAAATCGCCACAAGAAGAAATAAACACAGAACATGTAAATGTTGACATAAGTGTGGCACTTCATTGGCGAATCGCGGGAGGGGGGGCTCGGGGGGGCGGCAGGTAGCGCTCACCTGGTGGCTGTGGAATAGGTTCCTGGGCAACATGGGTAGGCAGAGGGTGTCTGGCACTGTGGACTTACTGGGCTGGTTCTCTGTCATGTGAGTCAGTCATGTAAGTCAGAGGCTCCACCCAGCGTTACAGACACACTCACAAACTTTGAGTGACAGGTATAGCCAAATATATAAGAGATATGTACAGTATATGATTTTGCATATAGGCTACTTCCCAGCAGTACAGATAGTAAGGACAGGTTAGGTTTGGTAACGTTTGCCCATTTGTTCAGCTCATAACTTTGGTGGCTGATTAAATCTTCTCTGCACAGCTCTGCATTATAATAAATAGATATTTTAGGCCCTTTCCCTTCAATTACTGTACAAACCACAATGTGGAACATCCATCTGGACTATGTCATTGTGAATTCAGGAATGCAGTCACTTATAGCGCACGTAGCATTGATCTGAATAAAATAGACACATGCACGATCCAAAACGGTGCTGCGGTGTCATGTACCGCTTTTCATACTGTATGTTTTGCTTCGGCAAACAATGTATCCTGCGAGCACAGGCGCGATGGCTGTCGGTGTACGCACGCCGCACTTACATGTACTTCTTACAGCAAATCAACTCTCTCTGCTCATGAACTCTTGGAACGATATCTATGACAGATTGATTATTGCTCTGGCGGTAAAGAGATTTGAAAGATATGCAAATGCGATTTGTAACTGAAAGCTAAACAGACAGCTACACGGGGACGGGAGCACAATTACAAACCAATACATATGTCAGCAAAGGTAGCAAGAAGGACTGAATTCTAGCCTCCAGCAAAACACAGGAACGTATGTTCCGCGCGGTGAAACAAGGCCACTTCCTGTACGTGTAACAAAGCAAAATGCCGTAAATGAATATTATTGTTCTGCAAATGTGGATATTTCCATCTCCCCAGCCGCCTGTTTGCTTATTGTCCTCCATGCAGGAAATGAGGGGCTGACAAATAAACCGTAATGACATGTTTAATAAAAGGCGTATTTGTTAGAGCTGCTGTTAATTGCAGAACTATAATATTGCTATATGAATTTGCCTTTTTAAGATGCAAATTATTGCTGAAGCCTCTTTATTTTCACAATCTATTATATCGTTTTCACATAGTACAGTGCAGTAGATTATAATTATCGGCGAAGACAAGAAATCCCATTGTGTAGTGTAGAGAGGTGTTTTTTTTTATTGTTGTCATAAATGTAATTATACAATATGGGATTTAATGACATGATGCAGAGAGGTATTAGCCGTCTATGGGCCCGGCTCAGCAGAGGACAGAGATCGGCAGAAATAGCCACCTGCGCATGCACCAATGCACGTGTGCAAAATCACAGGCATAACGGGGGCAACAACTGAGAGATGGGGGCTGCAATAGACTGGAGGGAGGGGGGAGCGACAGCATGGCATTGCGAGGGTGAGGTCTGGACACTGCAGGCGCATCCAGACCATTTTAGGGGTACCACGGCTGCATGATGTCACACGCAACCCAAAAAATGGCCGCCCCAAGGCTACACAGCTATGCTGCCCATGCAGTGGCAAATTTATAGCGCGCTGTGTCCTGACTGTAATCTCATACCCTCCAACAACTGAAGGGCAGAAATTAGTACACATTCAGAAAGGGGGCATGACCTCATGGAAAGGGGGCATGGCAACACAAAAAGGGGCGGGGTAATACACATTATACCACACATCGTAATGCCCATTACACATTGTGCCACACATCATGATGCCCATTACATACTATATAACAAACCATAATGCCCATTACATATTTGATGCACAAATGCTGCTTACCTACATGCTCATTGCTAGGGGGTTCTTTCTTGATGCCAGGGGCTTTATCATGCTCGATGCCAGGGGCTTCATGTTTGATGCCAAGGGGGCTTCATGCTCGTTGCCAAGGGCTTGTTGCCAAGAGGGAGTGCATTGCACATTGCCAAGGGGGAAATTAAATGCTGATTGGAGAGTGGGGGTAGGAACAAGTCGGGCGGACGCATACCGTGTGCCCACACGGGGCTCGCTACGCTTGCCACGCTTCGGGCTGGCATGGATAGTGGGGGGGTTTCAGGAACACATTCACACCTGTCATGTCACGCAGGTTAAAATGGTCAATGGTTCCCACACAATGTAATAAGCGCTGACTGACTACGCTAACTGCGTAAGTTCCGGATAGCCTGCGAACGGGTGGGAACACAAAGCTGATACTGACATGGACACTGACTACGCTGCCTGCGGGAACACTACACTGATTCTGACAGGGACGCTGACTATGCTGGCAGTGGGAACACTACGCTGATTCTGACAGGGACGCTGACTACGCTGCCTGCAGGAACACTACGCTGATTCTGACAGGGATGCTGACTACGCTGCCTGCGGGAACACTACACTGATTCTGACAGGGACGCTGACTACGCTGCCTGCGGGAACACTACGCTGATTCTGACAGGGACGCTGACTACGCTGCCTGCGGGAACACTCCGCTGATTCTGACAGGGACGCTGACTATGCTGCCTGCGGGAACACTCCGCTGATTCTGACAGGGACGCTGACTACACTGCCTGCGGGAACACTACGCTGATTCTGACAGGGACGCTGACTATGCTGGCAGCGGGAACACTACGCTGATTCTGAGAGGGACGCTGACTACGCTGCCTGCGGGAACACTACGCTGATTCTGACAGGGACGCTGACTATGCTGGCAGTGGGAACACTACGCTGATTCTGACAGGGACACTAACTGCACTGCCTGCGGGAACACTACGCTGATTTTGACAGGGACGCTGACTACGCTGGCCGCGGGAACACTACGCTGCCTGCGGGAACAGTACGCTGATTCTGACAGGGACGCTGACTACACTGCCTGCGGGAACACTACGCTGATTCTGACAGGGACGCTGACTACGCTGCCTGCGGGAACACTATGCTGATTCTGACAGGGACGCTGACTACGCTGCCTGCGGGAACACTACGTTGATTCTGACAGGGATGCTGACTACACTGCCTGCGGGAACACTACGCTGATTCTGACAGGGACGCTGACTACGCTGCCTGCGGGAACACAACGATGATTCTGACAGGGACACTGACTATGCTGGCAGCAGGAACACTACGCTGATTCTGACAGGGACACTGACTATGCTGGCAGCGGGAACACTACGCTGATTCTGACAGGGACACTGACTATGCTGGCAGCGGGAACACTACGCTGATTCTGACAGGGACACTGACTATGCTGGCAGCGGGAACACTACGCTGATTCTGAAAGGGACGCTACGCTAACTACGTAACTGCCGCCGTGAAACTACACAAGTACCCATTATCTCATTGATTGAGAGCCAATGGTTCCCTACATCGATGGTACAGAGCCACTAATGTTTTTAATTTTTTTGTACTAGGTTCCAGGACACATAGCCTTGCTCATCTCCCCGCCGCACCCATTACGCCCTTCCTCAACCTATTGGCCTGCACACAGGTGACTGTGGACCGTCTATAGGTGAAACCATTAAAGGTTTCACTGTCAATGGGTTATTACCATCATTTTGACAACCAATGGTACTATTGATGGCGACCATCGCTGGTCAACACAGCGATGGCACCATTTCTTTAGGCACAAAACATAAAAAAGCAAGTAACCTTGAACTTTGGGTAAACCCTGTTGCACTGCATTTGGCGGAGGTATTAAATGTACAGTGATTAGTTTTTAAAGATATGTGTCATACTACAAGCCGGATTTAGATGTTGGAGGACCCAGGTACTAGGGGAGGGGGGGACCGAGCTGCCCAGGTACCAGGTTTCTTTGGGTAAAACGGGTTGAATCGGATTCTGCTTTCACACCGCAAACCTGCTTTAGACCACGTATTTACATGCGATGTGAAAGGGGTTAAACTTTCGTTTTAGAAAACGTTTTAAATACCTGGTGTAAGCAGGTTTTGCAGTGTGAAAGTAGCAATACTGTACTGTGGAAATTCTAGAAAGGATACAAAATACGTACCCTGCAAAATACAATAACTTGTCATGAGGTCATTCAATGTCAAACAGTGTCTGTGGTACAAAGGGAATATCCCGGGCAGGTAATACTCCCTATATGCTTGCTTTATGTCACATATTGAACTAATAGCCTTGTGGCTAAGAGTATACAAGCACCCTGAGGAAGGATTATATTTGAAACGCGTTGGTGTGAAGGGAGGAACCAGACAGTTAGGACTCATACGGACCCCCTCCATCGGGTCATCACAGTCCTTGTTATCCCACTCAGTCCGGGTGAGTGGGACGCATTGGTGCTGCTTTGAGTCTCCTGTCATATACTCCCGCTTTTAACTTTGATGTTTTTATCTGGATTTTTTTTTTTTCAAAAATAAATATTTTTGCTGAAAGACGACCTGGTTTCCATCTCCAATTTGACTGATCTATTCGGATGGAAAAGAAACCCTGATGTGAACATAGGGAACATATCCCAGGTCAGTACTGTCCATTGAGAGTGTGCGAGGTGCCTCATTTGATGGGAGTAAAAGATACCTTGATGTGCATATAGGGACTAGTTCCCAGGTCAGTTATATTATCATCGGTTATATTTGAGCTATCTCGTGAAGATCATCCTAGTTGCAGTGTAAAGAAACCCATATTCCTTTATTATATGTACTCTTATTTATTTTTTATCTTTTTTGTATTTTGCTTAATTATGTCTATATGTATTATTATTGTGTAAATTATTTTATACCTATCCATCCACATATTATGCAATAAGCAAATAAAACTATATATATATATTCTTATAATACCATATTGATCCAATTTTTAGCGCTCCACTTTTTTCTTTATGTCACATATGGCAGTAAAATACCTACAGCTCTGATAACTTAAAAAAAAAAAAATCCCAATTAAAACTGACCAAATCGCAGTTGGGAGCAGGCAATTATCACTTCCATGAAGCCTGTTTTGAAGTGTATAAGGTAATTTACCAGCGCATCCCTATAACGCAGTTATTGTAACATTATTTTACCAGACAAAATAAAACCTTTAAGTAACATTATTAGAAATAAATACGCAAAAGTTCACAGCCATTTCTTACTTTTTATTTGAGCCGTATTAAAGAGACTTTGGGCTTCGGACACTTTATTTCATTGTAACAGGAACACATCCAATTATTAAGCCACCTGAGGTGAGCAGACTCTGTACGCTTTGCAAATGCAACGCAGCCAAATGATTGACCTTTGAGTGAATTGTATGTGTCTGGCCAATGGCCTGGTATTCCCAGAGCGAATGTCCTGCGCTAGTTATAACAATGAAAAACATCCGGAAAATGATAAGGGAGAGGGTTTTTGTGCGGAAATGCCAGGGAGAGAGCAATTAGTTGACGGTGTCCAAGATGTGTCGGCTTTTTATATATACGTCCTTGGTGCCAAATAAAAAAGAGAAAAGAATATTTTAGCTTTTTCAAAGTCTGAGAGGTAGGAAACAGCATTGGCATAAATTTGTGATGTTCAACAATACTGGCTTAAAGGGAATTTGGGCCTGATTCGTGTGTGGATGCTAATTCAGACACGGCTGAGATTCCATTCGAAGGTTAGTGAGCGGTAAATATGCTAATACTGACTCAGCCAGATATGAGCGGCCTCGCTGACATCAGCGACTCCCACAAAACACCCTCCTCCTGTCAAACTTTTATATGCACCCTCTATGGATTTGCCACAATACAACCAAGTTGGTCCTGTGAAGTTGCGACTGAACTGTGTAATGGGGCCCATACACCAGCAGGGCAAACCTCTGATCCCACATACGGCTGGCCAATGGTGGGAATGTCGGAGGTCAGAATATCAATGCCAGTTCCACGATGGAGGGAATTCTGATACTGGTCAAGTGTACTTACCTGGCCCCTGACCTCCTAACCCACCTTCCCACAGCCTAACCCTCCCTGCTAGTTTCTAACCCTAACCCATGTGCCCTGCTGCCTACACCTAACCCTACTTCTCTGCAGTCTAACCCTAAGGCCTCCCCCCCAAGCCTGTCCATAATCTTCTCCTCTAGTGACTAACCCTAACTCCACTCCACCCACAGCCTAACCCTAACCCAGCCTGTCCCTAACCCTCTCCTCTAGTGACTAACCCTAACCTTACCCACTTACCCCCCCCCCCCCCTCTGCCTAACCTTAACTTCCCCCATCCTGTCCATAATCCTCTCCTCTAGTGACCAACTCTAACTCCACTCCCCCCCCCCCGCAGCCTAAACCCTAACCCCACCCAGCCTATCCCTAACTCACTCCTCTAGTGACCAACACTGACCTCACCCACCTACCCCCCTACAGCCTAACCCTAACCCAACCTATCCCTAACCCTCTCCTCTAGTGACAAACCCTAACCTCACCAACATACCCCCCCCCCTGCAGCCTAATGGTAACTCCCCCCAGCCTGTCCCTAACCCTCTCCACTAGTGACTAACCCTAAGCTCACCCACCTACCCCCCGCAGCCTAACGATAACTCCCCCAGCCTATCCCTAACCTTCTCCTCTAGTGACTAACTCTAACCTCACCACCTACCCCCCCACCCCCCGCAGCCTAACCCTAACTCCACTCAGTCTGTCCATAATCCTCTCCTCTAGTGACTAACCCTAAATCCCCTCCCCTTGGCAGCCTAAACCCTAACCCCCACTCCCCCCCAGCCTATCCCTAACTCTTTCCCCTAGTGACTAACTCTAATCTCACCCACCCACCTACCCCCTTCCCACAGCCTAATCCTAACCCCCCATCCTGTCCTTAACCCTCTCCTTTAGTGACTAACTCTAACCTCACCCACCTACCCCCCCCCCCCCTCCCTCCCTTGCGATTACTTTGTGCATCAACAAAACATACTCCCTGCAATAAGACAAAGGATTATTACACTATCTCCTCTGCCATCCACTCAGTAATTCCTGGAAAAGAGGCATTTGATAGCTTACATCTCTGTAATGGAAGAGCTGACAAGAAAGAAATCTGAAGGTCAGGGAAAAAGAAGGGTAACTACACATTTTGCACCTAATAGACATATACAGTAGCAGTATTACTGTGATACTGTATCAAACCCCTTTATATATTATTAAATAAGACTCAGTGCGCTTTTCTGGTACATAACAAAATAGAAACACTGCGGATGTTATTTGTGTTTCTTTATACTTTTATTAGATCAATATTTACAGATGTATTAAAAACAAATACAGCCTATTAGCATGGATAAGGCAGCATAGAATATTCCGCCACATATCATCCTGCAAGTGATCAGCCTGGATGATTGGGACTCCCCGCCGTTCCCGGTTCTGCACGCAGATTTACATCTCTCTTCTGTATGAATCAGGACTTCCCAGCGGAGTGTAAATTAGTAGTGCAATAAGAGGTATGCAATGGGATTGTTGTCATGCAGGGCGCATAAAACAAGGGGTTTCTTTTATGGAGTCCTCTGGAAAATCTGATTTTATTTGTCCTAGTTTTTGCAAAGACTGTGAACTTACATAATTGCAAAATCCACGTCCTGCAGACCCGAATGGTTTATAGTTATAAGCCATACATATTTAACGGCAACTTTTCACAGGTGCTGAACATGGTATTATGCTGAAATATATGAATATATTGGTAGCAAATGCAGACGTAATGTAAAATGAGGAATAACAAAGATGTGTGCTAAGAGTAAAGCATTACAGGAAGCTTAAATATAGAGGGATACACATTAATACTGTCATGCATGAATCAGGTAATGGGGTCAAACCCACAGCACATGGGGGATGGCTCATGCCAATGCCAAAAAAGACACGTCTACCATTTGGGGCATGGCTACAACCAGAGCAAGTCTACTGTTAACCACATAGGTACCAATAGTGTGCGGCATATCTACCATGACATTGTGTCAGAAGCACGTCTAGCACCTGGAATATGTCTATTCATGGCAGGATGTCTACCACCGGTGTATGTCTACTGTCAACAACATCTCTACCAATACAATGTGTCTACCACCAGATCATACCTATCAACAAATACATGTTTACCAATAGTGTGTCTAACACCAAAGACTATATCTACCATTCAAGAGTGTCTGCCATCATGAGAGTGTCTACCACCTGGAACATTTCTATTAGAGAGAGCATGTTTGCCACCAGAGCAGATCTACCATCTGGAGAGTGTCTACCACCCGGAAATTGTCTATCAACAAAAATATGTTTACCAACCACCAAGCACCATATCTACCATTCAAGTATGTCTGCCATTTTGAGAGTGTCTACCACCCGGAGTGTGTCTTTGAGTAAGATCGAGTCTGCCACCAGATCAGGTCTACCCTAAAGGACATGTGTACCAATGGAGTGTGTCTACTACTTGGGGCATGTATATCATTAGAGCAGGTCTACCAGCAGGAACATGTGTACCAACCACCTACAATATATCTACCAATCGAGTGTGTCTGCCATCATGAGAGTGTCTACTACCTGGAGCATTTTCATTAGTGAGCACTTGTCTACCTTCAGCAGGACCACCACTAGGAATCGCAGGGCACAGGACTAGCCTTCAGTCTGACGGCCACCCCCCCCCCAGTACCATTACGGCCACCGCCCCCCCCCCCAAGTACCATTACGGCCGCCGCCCCCAGCGTACCATTACGGCCTCCCCCCAGTACTATTACGGCTGCCCCCCCCCCCCTCCTGAGTACCATTACTTACCATTACTAGCTGTGGCGGCGCATCTCCACAGGAGGGCACAATTCACAGTGCAGCCTGCAGAGCGCCGAGCACCTCTGTGTCCTAGGCTCGGTGCTCTGCAGGCTGCACTGTGTATTGTGCGTGCCTGGCTGGAGGGAGCCGGGTGGGGGAGGCGGTGTGCAGCAGCGAGAGTCACCATGCCGCTGTCACTGTGGACAGTTGCCCGGGGCCCAGGACAGCTGTACCCACAGCACCCCTGTTGGCAGCCCTGACCATCAGAGCAGATCTACCACCAGGAACATGTACACCAATAGTGTGTCTACCACAAAGGACACTTTTACTATAAGAGTATGTCTGCCACTTAGAACGTGTCCATCACTGGAGCCTGTGTACCATCAGGAAATGTGTTCCAATAATGTGTCAACCACCAAGGACATATCTACCATTCAACCATGTCTACCATCTGGAGAGTTCATACCACCTGGAACATGCGTATTAGGAATAGCACATCTACCACCAGAGCAGGTCTACCATAAGGGACATGTGTACGAATAGTGTGTCTACCACCAAGGACATTTCTACCACTTGAGCGTGTCTGCCATCTTGAAAGTGTTTAACACCTGGAGCATGTCTATGAGGGAGAGCAGGTCTACCACCAGAGCAGGTGTACCATTAGGAACATGTGCACCAATAATGTGTGTCTAACACTTGGGTCATGTCTACCACCAGATAATGTCTACCATCAGAGTATGCTGCCACAGGGAGTGTGCAGTGCTAGGCTGACTCTCCAGGAAATCATTGTTTTCCAGATATAGCTAGGTCACTGCTGCTATAAATGGGATGGTGAAAGGGGAGAGATCAGGGTAACAAATTTGAACATACAAGAGGAGTTGTAGAGTAAAATGACTGATTCATTCACCCAGGAGAGGGTTATACAGAGAGAACAGAAGGGGAGTAAGGACAGAGCCTAGGGGAACACTGGCAGGAAGAGGGGGTAGTAATAGTAGTGGGGGAAATAGATGTGGTAAGATGGATAGGAGGAAATGGTAACAGAGCCTATATGTGCTGAGGGTATATGTCTTTACCTACTGTATGAGCATATACTTAGTACATCATAACATTTTATAATTATCACTTATTGTATACCTAGCTGCTGTGTGGGGTCCCAGGTACTGAGCTCATGTTATGATAAATTCTCCTTCCACATAAAGTAATAAATCCTGTTCTCACCACTGCAGTTGGGGAATACACAGTACGATGAGCAGCTGCAGAGTATATTACTGGATGCACAGTAACAGGTTGTTGTGTAGAGTACACTAACACAGACCAATGTATCACTGATATGGTTATTAATAGTTTGACCAAGGGTTCTTAACAGTATTTTACTGGGAATAAAATCAGGTTTGTGGTCAATGTTTCAGGGATTAAAGTTGCAGCATCTTTTGATTGGAGAAAAGTACAATCCAGCATTAACTGAAATCAGGGAAATACTGCAATAATATGGTGTATTCCATGGCTTCACAACTAACTAAAAGGCTGTATTTCCTGTATTGCCTGGTGTATTTTCTGTAGTGCCTGGTGCATTTCCTGTAGTGCCTGGTGCATTGCCTGTAGTGTCTGGTGCAATTCCTGTAGTGACTGGTGCATTTCCTATGGGGACTGGTGCATTTCCTATAGTGCCTGGTGCATTTTCTGTAGTGATTGGTGCAATTCCTGTAGTGACTGATGCATTTTCTATAGTGTCTGATGCATTCCCTATAGTGAACGGTGCATTTCTTATAGTAACTGGGGAATTTCCTGTAGTGACTGGTGCATTTTTTATGATGACTGGTGCATTTTCTATAGTGACTGGTACTTTCCTATAGTGAATGGTGCATTTCCTGTAGTGACTGGTGCATTTCCTATAGTGACTGGTGCATTTCCTATAGTGACTGGTGCATTTCCTGTAGTGACTGATGCATTCCCTATAGTGAGTGGTGCATTCCCTATAGTGACTGGTGCATTTTCTGTAGTGACTGGTGCATGTTCTATGATGACAGGTGCATTTTTTATAGTGACTGGTACTTTCCTATAGTGAATGGTTCATTTGCTATAGTGTCTGGGGAATTTCCAGTAGTGAATGGTGCATTTTCTATAACAATTGGTACTTTCCTATAGTGACTGCTGCATTTCCTGTAATGAATGTTGTATTTCCTGTAGTGACTGGTGCATTCCATATAGTGACTGGTGCATTTCCTGTAGTGACTGGTGCATTCCCTATAGTGACTGGTGCATTTTAAATGATGACTGGTGCATTCCCTATAGTGACTGGTGCATTTCCTGTAGTGACTGGTGGTGCATTTCCTGTAGTGACTGGTGCATTTTCAATGATGACTGGTGTATTTCCTGTAGTGACTGGTGCATTCCCTATAGTGACTGGTTTATATATATCAGGAGACCCAGACTGTGCCCTCTCTAATGATTAAGCAAACGAATGTGGTGGCTGGCCACACCCCTTCTGGAGACTCTACATCGGGGTAAGCCAACGTTCTGCACAGAAATCAGCGCCTCTGTAAATGTCACCAGATTCCGTACATGTGGAAATACTCTGAGTCTCCATCTCATAAATGCTGCATGTTCTAACCCCCCAAGTAAATATTGATGATATATTGATATTTTCCAGATCCCTATATAAATTAATGAGCCTGTGTCACTGGTCCCCTGAAGGGACCGAGGTGATTTGTTATTTTGCAGCTTCCCTAATTTGCTATCTTCCCCGGGCTGTACATTATCACAAATAACAAATGACATCTGTATACCTCTCTCATTAACATGCATTAGGTACATGGAGAACACAATGCTTCTGTCTGACACATTCTGCTTTATTACAATCCATACAGTGTGAGCGTTGCACGGTGGCTGTAACCTAATGAATTGGAGGAATACTTCCAGCTCTCGCCTCAGCGATGGGTCACTTTTTATTTTAATTACCGTCAGCTGATAATAGAGAATGACACAAAGTGTTTCGAGCATCATTGCGGTGTCGGAATGTAACATGCGTGTCCTGCATCTGTTTTGCTGAATGCTAATGATGATACTGTGGTGCACCGACCCTTAACGTGTGCGTGTGTAAGTACACCAATGGGGTGCTCGTCCTACTCACTGACAGGGTGAGGGCATATTCAGTGACTGTAACATTACGGGCAGCACAAATGTTAAAATCTTTCTTAACTGGGTAAAACCATGCTGCACTGCTGGTGGGGCAGATGTAACATGTGCAGAGAGAGTTCGATTTGGGTGGGGTGCGTTCAAACTGAAATCTAAGCTGCAGTGTAAGAATAAAGCAGCCAGTAATTACCCTGCACAGAAACACAATGGCTCATCCAAATCTAACTCTCTCTGCACCTGTTTCATCTGCCCCACCTGCAGTGCAGCATGGTTTTCCCCATTTCAGAAAGATTTTGCATTTGTGAACAACTCTGAATCAGGCCCTAATTGCGGAGGTCATCTTATTCAGGAGTTCGACAGAAATATGGGTCCGATTCGGACTTATTTGCAGGGTTGCAAAATCGCATTCTTTAGGAAACTACAGTAGCTGGGAGATACGGCCGGCTACGTGACTCATGGGTGGCCAGCGCAAGTCTTACCTAGAGGCCAGGAAGTCGCCGTCACCGCCCCACCCATCTCCAAACGGCATCAGACTGTCAACCACTGGCGGTCTGACGCTGTAATGCTTCCATCATTTTAGGACCCATTTACACATGTGCAGAACGGGTGATACTGATACTCAATACTTTGTGACGCACAACGCAACATTTGAAGTGCCCCATTGGGCGCATCACAAACAGCGGCGCTGGTTTTAATTTGTACTTTAAACGGCTGCTCAGTTTTTAAAGCAGGAGGATGGGGAATGGTACATCTATCCTAACCTAAATATATTTATTTTATGATTGGCCGTCAATTTTTAATCTGCCACAAATAATACATGCCTCTGCGCCCGCGAACCATCTATCTCCACATTACCTAATTTTCTGACACCATGTTTCTGTGATGCAGATAAGTTGCTGACCTAAATTACTGCAGACAGGGAAGACATGGCAGCACTGAGCGTCAGGCAGAGGAGTCACATAGAGAAGGAGACGTTTATCTGTAACTTGGCTTTCGGTGGGTCCTGATCCTCACTGAGGATCAGGCCCAAGCTGCTCATTGTATGCAGTAATGATCTCAGGTCCACAGACATAGAATAGAATTGATCACCAATCACCAGCTAAACTAATAATTGGCTGATAATCCACATAGGGCGGGATGTTGTAACATCCGCTTCCCATTATTGCCGGGCATCGCATTATTAATAACGGCATACAGATGGAGCGTGTCTCTTCTTTGCAGGGGATGGCGATGGCGATGCCAGCCACCATCCCCCGCCACCTGTATCTCCGAAAGGGGACGTGCGCGCACGAGATGTGCGCGCTTCCCATTCCGACGGCTTCCCCTGGGTCCCCGCCGGCTTGTCGGCGGTCACCCGGGGTCCCCACCGCCTCCCCGCAACCCCCCCCCCTAACCCTGTCCATCTCCCTACAGGTTCCCGTCGCCCCGCCGCACGGACACTGAGACGCGCGCACGCGTGAGACGCACGCGCGTCTCAGTCAGATGGAGAGCCGGGCTGCTGGCGGATCGCCAGCGGTGACGTTCTGGCAATTCGCCAGCAAGAGGGAGCCCGGCTCCATCTGTATGCTGTAACATATGCGGTTATTAACGCAAGGGACAGCTCTTGCGATAAGGGACAGCTCTTGCGGCGCCAGTGCTGGACTTCCGGGTCTGTGACCAGGGAGTCCATCTGCGCATGCGCAGAGCGCCGGGGCCTGCCGCAGGGCATGCTGGGAGGGATCCGTGACGGATAGCCCATAGGCTTCTGCAGGGAATCGCCAGCTTTCGCTCACACTGTGGAGGGGGGTTAGAGCATACAGAAATGCCGTAAAAACCCCAATAACAGGGTTTTTACCGCATTTCTGTGTTAGACAATCTCCCTCAGTGTGTTAAATTTGTTATGTAGAGACCGGCACCAGAGTTTTATCCTGAGCTTTCTCATACAGCATCAATGCAGGGTCATAACTAGATGCAGGGCCGGACTGGCCATCTGGCAAATGAAAGAAAGGGCCGATGACCAGGTGGGCCAATTTGTCCATCCATTTTTCTGCAGCAATTGAAAGCTCCTCCGCCGCCGAGCGGCCAAGTTATTTGCATATTCATGTCATGACGCGGCTTCGCGATTAGGTCACGACAAGTTCCAGACTCGGAGTATGATCGGCGCGAGGGACACTACAGTGTGTCATTTGCACAGGGTAGGGATGTTATGATGACCAAGCTGGCCTAACAGTGTGTGAAAGGCGTGTACGGCGGGCGCCATCTTTATTATGCCTGCGCTCCAATTCTGAGTCTTCGAAAAGGGGGTGCAGCCACCCAAAATGGGGCGTGTCCTTGAGTGTAGTGTACCACACCATGTGCTTGATTCTGGTTTACTTGCAAAAGCAAATTCTCTGTCTATTGGACACATTCATGTGCCCTGCTGGGGGTTAGATGTAACATGTGCAGAGAGAGTTAGATTTGGATGAGTTATTTTGCTTCTGTGCAGTGTAAATACTCGCTGCTTTATTTTTACACTGCAATATAGTTATCAGTTTGAAGTAAAACCCCCAGGCAATTCTAACTCTCTGCACGTGTTACATCTGCCCCACCTGCAGTGCACATTGTTGTGTGTCCATAAGAGAGAGACTTTGCTTGTGCAAGCGAACCAGAATAAGGCCCATGGTGTGGTACACTACACTAAAGAACACAACGCATTTTGGGTGGCCACACCCCCTTTGGAGTGGCCACACCTCCTTTTCTGGAGCTGAGGTGGGCCTGTGCACTTTAAATGCCAGGACCTATTTTCCAGTCCCAGTTCAGCCCTGACTAGAGGGGTGTGCAGTGTGCCACTGCACACAGCACTGCAGGATAGGGGGCACCGTACCCCTAAGTACTTGTGGAAATATTAACGCTTATGCTAAAGACTGCAAGAAAATCTAGATGTAAAACAACTGCTAAGCTTATATTTGTAAAACATATAGATTGCTAGAAAGAGAAATTGCAGATCTTACATATTGTATCTTTTATTATTTCTGTGAAAAGCGTGTGATTATAACTTTGTAATCTATTACTGTGTATTAAGAAGTTGTAGATGTCACAACATGTCAGTCTTTCTTAGAAACGCAAAAATCTCAAAATCTGAATTTTTATATTGTTTTAAAGATAATCACCAAGCCCTAACACTCTATGCTTGATGATAGTGACTATGTAATTGAATGATTTTTAAACCATGGGAGAAAAAATCAGATGGCACAGTGGTTAGCATCTGCGTCTCTCAAAACTGGGAATAAGAGATCGATATGTGCGGCAATCCTGAAGACAAGAGGAGGAAGGAAATGATCCGGGAAGAGAGGGTGAGGACTTGGGCAGGACAATGGGGGAAATTTACTAAGATGAATTCGTAAAAATATTTGGGGCGTATTCGTATTTTTGCTATTTACTACGCCAAAAATATGAATTTTCGTATTCTTAGTAAATTTCCCCCAATGTCTCACTTTTGTGGCTCGGGGATAAGATGAAGTTGGAGAGGGAGTTATCCGAGTTTTGTAGGTGGGTTTAGAGTTGGAACTTGATGGAGCCATTGGCGCAACTTGAAACAGCACAGGTGGAGTCATAAACGCAAATCGGACAGAGCTGAGCTGACAGGAAGTCGTTTGGACGTGGTTACCTGCAAAAAGGTGCGGATTACAGTAATCCATATGGGAGATGATGAGGGTTTGAAAAAATGGACAGATACATTATTGTGAAGTTGCTTGATTGACAGAACTGAATGTGAGGAAAGAATGATAGGGTTCGAATGAATACCAGACAGAGAATTTTGGGGGGGGGCGAAGTAACAGATGTTGTCAATGGAGAGAAAAATGCATGTTACAGAGGGAACCATTGCAAGATCAGAGACAGGGATTCCAGATGTATCCTTGTTATGTTAAAGGAAATGTCCAAGAGGAGATGGCTGGCTAAATATCGGCTTATAAATATAGGAGGGCAGAGGAGCTAGCAAATAAATGTAGAGGAAGAAGAGAAGGAGGAACTTACTGGGCATCAACAGAAAAGAGGAGATGAGTGGAGAAAGAAGAAGTCTGGAGACAGAAGAGGTGCCATAGAACAAGAAGGAGGTGAACCATGAGAGGACAGTATCCTGAAGTTAAGTAGAGGATTTAGAAGAGAAGATTTGGTCAATGGTTAAAAAGTCTATGCTCCTGGAAATTAATATTAATTAATGACATTAATTAATATTACATTTTCATAATTGGGCCTGTATGTCCTGAGCCAGGGGTAGCCAACTCCTGTCCTTGAGAGCTACCAACAGTTCACGTTTTCCAGCTCACGTCACAGGTGCACAGGTGCACTCATTACTGACTAACACATTGTAAAAGGTCCACAGGTGGAGCTAAATACTTCACTTATGATTCTGTGAGGAGATTTGGAAAATGTTAACTGTTGGTAGCTCTCGAGGACTGGAGTTGGCTCCCCCTGTCACATGCCCAGAAAATGCACATTGTCAATTGGGGAGGTGGACATTTGTCCAAAAAGTGAAATGATATAAGGACCCCAATGTCTCTGGGTGTTATGCCACTGTATTTTGTTCCTGATTGGCTGCCGGTCTATTATGTAGGCAGAATTACTATGTACTAGCTCATTATGCAACAGGGCTGTCTTGTAAACAGTCCCATTTGTCTCCATTGTATATTTTTCATCCCAGAGGTTTATCTCTGACCATAAACCTAAGAAGATGGAAGATTCATATTTATTAATGACACCATACAGTGTAATAATTAATAAATATGCATATGCGACAATATACAATGCAGCACATGATTGGTATAATATATATATATATATATATATATATATATATATATATATATATATATATATATATATATATATATATATATATAGCATAGAACTCTTTGTTTGATTTTCCAGTGGAGTGCCATAAGTTACGCTTCATGCCACACCGCTGTCTCATATAAACTCATAGCAGATGTAGCGCCTCTATAAATGAGCCTATTAATTGTCTCTTTCTTTGATTGTTTCATTTTTTTGTAACGTCGGCAACATTTTTAAGCAGTTGTGAGCAAATGAACGTTACAAAGGCGTAATAAACCATGCCAGCAGCCATCAGGAATGATGCATCCGGACAGAACATACATGTTTAATCAGTATTTCCGGAGGCCCCTAGAACGCGTCATTCTCTTATAGAACATATGGAATGCGTGCATGAAATATTGTGTCTGGAGGGACACAGGGAAGGGAACGGCTGCCGAACGGCACAGGAATACCAAGTATGCCACATACTCATTAGTATTAATGCAAGTCTTAGTTATTAAAATCTTCATTAAATAAAACTGAGAGAGGCTACGGCAAGAGACTGAGACAGTGGGAGGTTTGTCAGTAAATAAGACAGGATTATCCATGAAGGATGGCGTGTCAGAGTTACAGATGTTCAGATGAAAACGTTTAGCACGTTCCCTCAGTGAAATGCTTTGCTACATTTCATATTTAGAATAATGAGAGGGCGCAGTGGCAGCCAGGAAAATGTGATTGTAATATGCGTCCTCTTGATTTGGACATTGTTCATTGTGGAAATTGCAATTTGCCCCCAATCTCAGAGCAAACACAGACTTAAAATGGCAAATTTGATTCATAACGGATCAGATTTTTAATCTGTTTTAGTTATGAACCTGGATTGTTATTATATTTGTCGTCTATCGATCTTGTGAAGCCGGATTCATCTAATTCCACTTTCACAAGAAAGCACTTAGGGTCCGATTCACACGGGATATTTACATATCATGATTTGCACCTGTGCAGATCCGACCCCGCAACCTCGATCGTGGGGGGGCTGAGGCATGATTGGCATGCGTCTGGAATTTGAGGGTGGCGAAATGGAGCATTCCAAAAAACGTATTTATGGTAAGTATGCTTGTATATATATATATATATATATATATATATATATATATATATATATATATATACAGTAGGTATATACAGTATAGATAGTACATATGTATGTATAGTATAGTACATACAGATAGAGCTGCTCTCATCTGAGTGGCTCCCGGCACGCCGGTCGCCGATCGCCGATCGCCAGCCCGTGCCAGCTTACTTGGCACGCCTACATCAGAGACGCCCCATTCTCAGCAATGGACACTTGGGCATCCATGTTCACCGGCTCACCCTCCAACGCATGCCACCAGATGCCGATATCTGGAGCACTTGCGGCAACAGGGATATTTATAGTATGTATGTATGTATGTATGCATAGTAGGTACAGTATGTATAGAATGTATGTATGTATGTAAGTATAGTACATATGTATAGTACAGCGGCGTAACTATAGCACCGCAGCCCCCGCCACCGCGCGGGGGGGCGCTGTGCATGTGGGGGCGCCGGGGGCTGCGGTGCTATAGTTACATACCCCCCCCCCCCCAATCCCCCGCAGACTTACCTATCTCGCTGGTCCCGGCGGCTCCGTTCTTCTGCTGAGGACCACCACAAAATGGCCACCCCCATGTAGCACACTGTTCTCTGAAACTGTCTGCTGTATGGGGGCGGCCATTTTGTGGTGGTCCTCAGCAGAAGAACTCAGCCGCCGGGACCAGCGCGATAGGTAAGGCTGCGGGGGATTGGGGGGGGGGGTCTGCATGGGCGCCCCCCCCCCCCCCCCCCCCGGTAACGGCGGGGGGGCGCCCAAAACTTAACTACGCCACTGGTATAGTATGTATGTACAGTAGGTATGTATGTATAGTATGTATGTACAGAATATATGTATAGTATAGTATGTATGTATGTAAAGTAGGTATGTATAGTATGTAAGTATGAATGTACAGTATATAGTATGCATTGTATGTACAGTATGTATAGTATAGTACATAGGTATAGTATGTATGTACAGAAAATATTTGTAGTATGTATGCATGAACACAGAACATCAGAGGAACAAACTCTTCTCCTCCGTGTATATGACTTCTGCAGCTGTCTCTGCCCAAATTTTAATAGTAACTATGTTTAATTTATATAGCGCACTTTCTCCAACAGCACTCAAGGCGCTTTACAGACATTAAAAACAATGCAAATAATACAGAGGATGTTGGTAGTACAGTAACAGACAATGTACATAATACAGAGGATGCTGGTAGCACAGTAACAGACAATGTACATAATACAGAGAATGTAGGTAGCACAGTAACGGACAATGCACACAATGCAGGGGGTGTTGGTAGTACAGTAACAGGCAATGCACATAATACAGAGGGTGTTGGTAGTACAGTAACAGACAATACACATAATACAGAGGGTGTTGGTAGTACAGTAACAGACGATGCACATAATGCAGAGGATGTAGGTAGTCCAGTAACAGACAAGTCACATAATACAGAGGATGTAGGTAGTACAGTAACAGACAATGCACATAATACAGAGGGTGTTTGTAGTATAGTAACAGACAATGCACATAATGCATAGGATGTAGGTAGTACAGTAACGGACAAGTCACATAATACAGAGGATGTAGGTAGTACAGTAACAGACAATGCACATAATACAGAGGATGTTGGTAGTACAGTAACGGACAAGTCACATAATACAGAGGATGTAGGTAGTACAGTAACGGACAATGCACATAATACAGAGGATGTAGGTAGTACAGTAACAGACAATGCACATAATACAGAGGATGTTGGTAGTACAGTAACGGACAATGCACATAATACAGAGGGTGTTGATGGTACAGTAACAGACAATGCACATAATGCAGAGGATGTAGGTAGTTCAGTAATGGACAAGTTACATAATACAGAGGATGTAGGTAGTACAGTAACAGATAATGCAAGGTTTTTTTTTTTACTTTTGACAATTTGACTTTTTTAAATTCTTTATTTCCTACACTTGATTATTCAGGATTTGGGATGAACTCTGATTTGCTGCTAAATTTAGCTTCACAAAAAATAAACTATTAGGGAGCCTAAATATACAAATAAATATACACTGGTATCTTTAATTGATTTGTCTACATCCTTTGTTCTCAGCATAGTTGCCTAGCTCCCCACATTCTGCAGGAGGCTACCATTTCTGTCATAAATCTCCTGCTGCCTGGCACTGTACTTCAGATTCAGTCAGGCATGCCAAAAAGAGTTTCTTTACAAGGACTCAGTGATTCTCTGTAGCTGCTCAGGAGTCCCTGCTGATTACTCCAGTAAGACAGGAAAGATAGACAGAAGCACATAGGGGGAGATTCTCTAAGCTAAAAATAACGGGGTTTTTACTGCATTTTGGGATGCTGTAAGCATCCCCCGCCGGGTTACCGTGGCGGGGGGCATCGCCAGAAAAATCTGGCGATGCCCCATAGAAGCCAATGGGCTTCTACCGCATCCCACCGCCGCCCCACAACGCCGCCCCGCACGGACCCCCGCCGCCTCGCATCGCCCTTTTCCCCCCTCACCTGTGTCCGGGCAGCACAGAGCTGATCCTCTTCTGGGTGCAGGGAGGAGGACAGCCTGGCGCAGCAGCAGCGCCGGGTGTGGGAGGGAGGGGGGAGCCGCCGGGACCTGCTGGGACCCGGCGACTCTCACCACAAAGGACAGCTCTTAATGCAAGAGCTGTCCTTTGCTATAATTATCGCATATGTTAGAACATATGCAATAATTATAATTGCGATGGGCAGCGAAGGGGGGGGTGGAGATTCTTAGAGAATCTCCCCCCTAATCACACAGGGACTTCTTATCTGTACTAGTGTGCCCTCATCCATAGCATGCTGCAGCTAGTGAGTGACTTACGGTAAGACTTTATGTTAATATTCTTTCTTTAGATAAGCACAATTGTTTCATTAGAATATCTGATGTCCATAATTATTTGGCTAATGCTATAAAAATATGTAAAACAGCAAATCCAATTAATATAGTTAGTGCTTACAAGTTGCAGAAGATCGGACAATAAAATAACATTTATTACACTGAAAAAATACTTATATTCTTAAGGATGAATTCACGTAAGGTCAAATTGCATCTGGAATTTATTCCATAGGCATCACATTAATCATTTACACTGTGCTGAGTAAAAATAAAGAAATATTAAAGGGACTACAGTATATAAAGTACAGATGAAGCAGGCTCCATCTTTGCAGGGGCTGGCAATTCTATCGCCAGCCCCCACCAGTGGCCGGCTCTCACCAGGGGTGCGCTTGCACGAGCCGCTCGCGCACTCCCCGTGGCTACGGAGCTGGCTCCCCCGCCGCCTCTTCCAGTGCCCCTCGCCACCCCTCCATCCCCCCTATCCCTGCCCATCTCCCTGAAGAGGAGACGGGCAGGATGCCGCCGCCGCGGCGCAGTCCTGAAACTGTCTCACACGCAGGCGCGTCCCAGTCAGATGGAGCGCCTCTGCGATGTCGATCGCCAGCACAGCCATGCTGGCTATCCCCGGCCAAGGATGATAGGCGCTCCATCTGTAGTTGCAAACAAAAAAATAAAACTTCCAGGCAGCAATATTAGTATCAACATAGTAGTAGCAACAACAAGCATTTAAGCATAGTGGTGCTAAATACACTCTTTCGGGAGAGTGTGACACACACCCTCAATAGTGCCCCACGCTTCTCATGGCGCTTCCCACTGTGATCTTCAAAATGTGCAAATCTGAACCTAAAGAAAAACATTTGCGTATCATGACGCCATGGTATGTGACGTATGTGTCACTCCGCAGATGCCTGAAGATCAACTGATCGGCGAGTGACAATTTGTCTTTGTACGCAGCCGCTGGGACTGGCAAATCCGAAAGTGGGAGCCTCAATACAAACCATTGTTGGACAGTATTTGCAAACATATCCTCACAATTAGCATATGACTATGAATCTGAATGTGTATAAGAGGCCGCCACTTTCCTCGTGCCAAATTCCGTCACGCTTAAGCTGCAACTTCATTCGGACATGTACGCAAATGTCTTTGCCGCTGCAATTTAGTACACAAAATTTTCAAATATCAGATGCGCCGTGTGCGAAAGCGAGCTGCGTGACTTGTTTATCAGGCCCCAAGCGACAAGCGAGGTGCGCCTAGCTGCATATATCTGGTTATATATTAATATTCATTCCCTTGCGTAAACACAGAATGATGGACAGGAAGAAAGCCTCATTTGCCCTTTTCCCAGGACGTCTATAGATATGTTTAATGGGCATTGCATTATTGCTGTGAATTATAAAATATTGTATTTTTGGTATGCCTTGTAATTCAATTTCCCCCCACTGTTACAGAAAGGGCCTTGTTCTAAGGACTGAGCACTTAAATGACCCAGTTACTTCAAGTAAGTGTTTTGAACTGCAGGGGATTATTCTGAAATGTGTATAATCTATTACATTTGGAGGTACAATTAATCCCAACCCTGAAGGCTTGGAAATATTTAGTTTTCTGTGTCTCTCGGAGAAAGATCAGGTAATAGGAGCTGACTCGCTCTGAAGACAGAACATTTGGCACTAACAAGGTGCATCTTTAAGTACAGACTCTCAGTGCGCCGGTGGCCTTCAGATGTCAGGAGCCCTGAGGAAGGGGCTCAGAGCGTGGATAGGAGGAATCACCAAAATATGACTTATTATAGAGTTTCCAATCATTTTGAACAAATTGAAAGCCCAAAATAAATGAGGTGCTAAACAAAAGAATAAATCACCGCAGGAGTTGAGAGGAAAAACTTTCCAACACCCTTAAATGCCCGCCGCCAGGATGTTGCGCTGCAGTATGTGTCCTTGCCACGCAGTACTGTATATAGGGGCAATACATTCTGTATTCCTGCTAGTTACGTGTCCCAGCCTCAGGTGTATCACTATAGGTACATCTTCCAACTGTCCCGATTACAGCTGGACCCCCCCCCCCCCCCAATTTTTCTGGATCAGAGCAGGTTCATTACCATTCTACTCTTGGTGACTATAACTGGGTCCAGCCCCACCATTTATTCTTGTCATTGTTTTGCACCAATTGGTTCATTAATGCATTTTATTCATTTGTTTTTAATTGTGTAATAAATTTTTCTTACATTGTAATACCAGCGCTGCTATATACCTTTCCTTTGGAAAGTGTTGGATGTGACTGAGGGGTCAAGGGGATGTACTTGGAGAGAGAAAGTGCCATCTCTCTCTTTATCACTCACCAAGGCTTAGGCTATCTGGGATAAGGGGGACACTAGAGTACAGAGAAGGTAGCAAGCAGAGATTCACAGACAAGACAGATTCTATCTAAGGACAAGGTTAGGAGGAGGCAGAATAGTGCCCTAGATAATTGTATGCCCAAAAGTAGTACCATAGTTAGTATTATGCCCCATAGCAGAGCCCTAGTTAGTATTATGCCCCAAAGTCATGCCCTAGTTAATATTATGCCCCATAGCAGTGTCCTAGTTAGTATTATGCCCCATAGCAGGGCCCTAGTTCGTGTTATCTCCCAATGCAGTGCCCTTGTTAATATTGTGCCCCATAGCAGTGGTGCCCTAGTTAGTATTATGCCTTATAGCATTCCTCTAGTTAGTATTATGTCCCATAGCCGTGCCCTAGTTAGTATTATGCCTTATAGCAGTCCTCTAGTTAGTATAATGCACCATAGCAGTGCCCTAGTTAGTATTATGCCCCATAGCAGTGCCAGTTATTATTATGCCACATAGCAATTCCCTAGTTAGTATTATGCCCCATCGTAGTGCCCTAGTTAGTATTATACCCCATAGTAGTGTCATAGTTAATGTTATGCCCCATAGAAGTGCCCTAGTTAGTATTATGCCCCATAGCATTGCTATAGTCAATATTATGCCACATACAGTAGCAGTTCCCTAGTTGGTATTATGCCCCATCATAGTGCCCTAGTTAGTATTATCCCTCATAGTAGTGACATAGTTAATATTATGCCACATAGCAGTGCCCTAGTTAGTATTATGCCCCATCATAGTGCCCTAGTTAGTATTATCCCCCATAGCAGTGCCCTAGTTAGTATTATACCCCATAGCAGTGCCCTAGTTAGTATTATGCCCCATAGTAGTGTCCTAGTTCATTTATGCCCCATAGCAGTGCCATAGTTAGTAATATGTCTTATAGTAGTGTCCTAGTTAGTAATATGCCCCATATTAGTGCCACAGTTAGTATTATGCCCCATAGCAGTGCCCTAGTTGGTATCAGGGGTGATAATTTATGCTTTTGCTGGTGGGTGCTCAAGGGGGCGTGTCCTTTAGGGAAGGGGAGTGGCCATGCAATGGGCCCCCACAGACTCCTCCCCAGTTCAGGATGGAGGAAAGTGAGGATCCAGGCAGTGCCACAGCGGGTGCCTGCAGCACTGGGGTGGCAGCGGGGTACCAGAAGCGGATAGGCAGTCACCTCTGACTTCCCATCTGCTGCAGGGACCCCGACGCAGACTGTGTTTTCAGGCTCAACAGCACAGGTTGGTGGCGAGCGGTGGGTGAGCTCCAGACGTAGCCTGTGGGAGCTCATCATTTTCCATGGGTGCTCGGGCCCCAGAGCACCCATGTTTTCAGCATCTATGGTTGGTATTATGCCCCATAGTAGTGCCATGGTTAGTATTATGCCCCATAGCAGTGCCCTAGTTAGTATTATGCCCCATAGCAGTGCCATAGTTAGTATTATGCCCCATAGCAGTGCCCTAGTTAGTATTATTCCCCATAGAAGTGAACTAGTTAGAATGATGATGCATAGTAATGCCATAGGTAAAAGTAATATCTCTCTCTTAAAGAATATGAAAAGAAATCCATAGGATCCCTTATCATAGTATGCCACATTACAGTGCCCTGCATTGTACCATACTGTAGTACTGTACCTCCACATAACCATAAGCAGATTACATTAGATTCATACTATTGTGCTACATTACAGTGCACTCCATTTCATATTGTGACACATTACAGGGCCCTCCAGTTCATATTGTGACACATTACAGTGCACTCCAGTTCATATTGTGCTACATTACAGTGCACTCCAGTTCATATTGTGCTAGATTACAGTGCCCTCCAGTTTATATTGTGCTAGATTACAGTGCCCTCCAGTTCATATTGTGCTACATTACAGTGCCCTCCAGTTCATATTGTGCTAGATTACAGTGCCCTCCAGTTTATATTGTGCTAGATTACAGTGCCCTCCAATCCATATTGTGCTACAATACAGTGCCCTCCAGTTCATATTGTGCTACAATACAGTGCCCTCCAGTTCATATTGTGCTACAATACAGTGCCCTCCAGTCCATATTGTGCTACATTACAGTGCCCTCCAGTATATATTGTGCTAGATTACAGAGCCCTCCAGTTCATATTGTGCTTCATTACATTACCCTCCAATCCATATTGTGACACATTACAGGGCCCTCCAGTTCATATTGTGCTACATTACAGTACCCTCCAATCCATATTGTGACACATTACAGGGCCCTCCAGTTCCTATTGTGACACATTACAGGGCCCTCCAGTTCATTTTGTGCTACATTACAGGGCCCTCCAGTTCATATTGTGCTACATTACAGTACCCTCCAATCCATATTGTGCTACATTACAGGGCCCTCCAGTTCATATTGTGCTACATTACAGGGCCCTCCAATCCATATTGTGACACATTACAGGGCCCTCCAGTTCCTATTGTGACACATTGCAGTGCCCCCTTACCATAAAACATCCACTACACCCTCCTCTCACTGACAATGTCACACAATTCAGACTGGGATATGGATTAGGCAAATCTGCAAACTTGTTATGCAACTTTATAACCTGGGTCCATGCCCCCTAAGAATCTGGGCCCCATTGCAATGGCACCCCTTGCACCCACTATAGTTCGCCCATGTGTACCATGCTTTCTACACCTTAACCTAGTACAGCCCTGACATTGCTGGCTCCAATGCTGTAACAATATAACAGGGACCTCAGTGGTACCATAACTCAGAGGTAACAGGATTACTGTGCTGATTGTATGTGTTCCCTGATAACCCCACAGCCTGTTACTGTACCTGTAATGTCGTATTCACGCTAATCCTTTTTCCTGTTCATTTTCTATTCTTTTTTTCGGTGTACGCGGCGATCAATACATTAGTTCTGTCATAGAGCTTGCTCATGCATAAGTTCCATGGAGGTCAGTTTGTGCAATGTAACACTGTTTGCAGGACTTAATCGAATATTTGCCAAGCATTGTGCTCATTAAGAGTTTGTGGCTTGTGGGTATATTTGGATGGTAAATGCAATTTTTCAAAGTCTCCTGTAAC
The DNA here is from genome assembly GCF_055691185.1 of Crinia signifera. Taxonomy (NCBI): domain Eukaryota; kingdom Metazoa; phylum Chordata; class Amphibia; order Anura; family Myobatrachidae; genus Crinia; species Crinia signifera. The sequence continues at coordinate 97,464,117 of NC_139227.1, forward strand.
TATCGGTGCAGTTTATAATAACAGCAGTTGGCAGGATATGCCAATTAATGCGGCGTTAAGGGGAACTAGTATAGGGGTGAAAGTACCGCTGTATCCATAAGTTTAGCTCCATGATAATAGATGATATTAATTATCCTGTCCTGAATTCAACCCAAGTATCCTCACTCCCACTTTTAACAGAAGCCTTCCCAAGCCTGTGATGTATATTAACACTATATCATTGTTGTAACCAGGCAATCTGTCATCTACCCGAAAACTTCCTTATATCTTGATGTGAAATGTTCTAGGCTTTGTTAATAATAAACTCTGGGTGTTATTCAGCTTAGTTTGCAAAAACAATCTCCTTCTTTAATAGACAAAACCATGCTGCACTGCAGGTGGGTCAGGCGTAACAGGTGCAGAGAGAGTTAGATTTGGGTGGGGTGTGTTCGAACTGAAATCTAAACTGCAGTGTAAGAATAAAACGGCCAGTAGTTACTCTGCACAGAAACATAATAACTCACCCAAATCTAACTCTCTCTGGACATGTTACATCAGCCCCACCTGCAATGCAGCATGTTGTGTACATTAAAGAAGGAGTTTGCTTTTGCAAACCAACCTGAATTACTCTCTCTGTATGCTGTTGCAGGCTTGATTGCGTATTCTATTCAACTACTATTGCCTCTTTTGCTTATGCCGCAGTGGTCTTCCTACAGAGACACCTACTGGCCACAGTGCAAATCCACTGCCATGTATGTTACATCACGCCATCGGACGCACCATCCGTCACAGGGCCAGAGATTGCATTGGACCTACAAAGCAGCAGGCACGTCTTTCTCTCGCGCCAAGTTCCTATGTTGGGGCAGTACGGATGTTGTAATGGTTATAGCATTACTACCTCACAGCGCTGAGGTCATGGGTTCGATTCCCACTATGGCCCTAACTATGCAGAGTTTGTATATTCTCCCCGTACTTGCGTGGGTTTCCTCCGGGTACTCCGGTTTCCTCCCACAATCCAAAAATATACTGGTAGGTTATTTGTCTCCTAACAAAATTAACCCTAGAATGTCTGTGTGTGCGTGTACATGTGGTAGGGAATGTAGATTGTAAGCTCCACTGGGGCAGGGACTGATGTGAATGTTCAAATATTCTCTGTAAAGCGCTGCGGAATATGTGTGCGCTATATAAATAACTGGTAATATTCTCTGTACAGCGCTGCGGAATATGTGTGCACTATATAAGAAACTGTTAATAAATAAAATAAATAATAAATATGTGCTTAATGTACATGTTTAATACTAATTCCTGGACAGAGGAAGTCGCAGCCCAGAGTACGCGGTGAGCGCTGTTTTGCTGATCCCACAATGCAAATAAACTATTTTTAATGGAAAGTATAGTTGTATGCTACAACCATTAAAGTGGCTCAGGTGCTCAGAACGTCTCGCACCGTAGGGCATATTGATGTTGGGTGTATGAGGACACATTAGTATTAACGCCTAATTTAATTAGAACTATACATTAGATCCTTAACAGCAAATGTAGACTGGAAAATAAAATATAGGAAGATATTTATCATCTAAGACCTGAAGATAGCAGTAGGCACAGTAAGCACATAGCTAGCAACAACTCACGCGTGGGGGACGGGGGTGGAAGTTTGGGAGGTCACGGTCCTGCCTAGTGCACAGGTTCTCAAACTCAGTCCTATTTTGCGCATGTTTTGCAGGTCAGTGCTCGTTTTCCAGGTCTCCTCCCAGAATCACAAAGTGAAATAATTAGCTCCACCTGTGGATCTTTTAAAATGTGTCAAAGGGCAGTATTCAATGAGAAAAATTCTCCGTGTTTTATGGAGAATTTGTGCTTTGTTCGCCTTGGACGGAGCATTTTGCTCTCCAAAAGCGAGCAACCCTATTCAATGTGAAATATTCTCCGTCTTTCTAAGTGATTTTCTCCGTCTCTCTCCGTGTAGAAATTCTCCATCTTTTGATGGAGATCTGGAATGTGAACTTTTAAACTAAAAGGGTTTTTTTTTTTAATTTTGGTGTAAAAAAATCAGGTTTTTTTTTTCTGTGAAGGGGCATGTTATTTTTATTCATGTGCTTATAGCACATGAATATATATTTAATAAAAAAAATATATTTTTTTTAATTATTATTATTATTTTTTTTACACAGTGCAGCCAGCAGGGGGCCGGAGCGCTCGAGCCGCTCATTAGATATTCATATATTCACTGCACCCGATCGTTAATATGCACGATCGGGTGCAGTGAATACTGGGTCCCCCGCTGGCTATAGGGGGGGGGGCAGCCTGTGCTGCCTGGGTCCAGGGGAGCCCACCTCCCCTCCACATTCCTCTGGAGCAGCCAGGGAGACTTTAATCTCTCTGGCTGCTTCCGTCCCCCGGCTCCCTGAAAGCTCCCTGCCGCGGACGCTCGTCCGCTGCAGGGGTTAAGACTCGCCGCGAGTGGCGGTGAGTCTTAAATACATTGAAAAGAGGGAGCAGGAGGCTCCGGAACAGGGAGAATCTCCGCTAAAACACGGAGAGTGCATGGAGAGCGAAATAAAACGCTCTCCATGCACAGAGAACTTTCTCATTGAATACTGCCCAAAGAGTAATGAATGCACCTGTGCTCCTGCCGGGTGACCTGGAAAATGTGAACTGTGTGGGGCCCTGAGGATCGAGTTTGAAAACCCCTGCCCTAGTGAATCCAAATGCTGTAGAAAAAATATAAAATGATGTATTTCATTTCTCCACCACCACCCCAACCGCCCACCATCTGGATTCATGGACCATTGCTACATGTACAATTCAAGCCATGAAAACATTTCTGAAAGAGATTTAGAGCACATATTACTATCTTTCCTAACAGTATTTATTAATGGATCCAATGAAACTGGACGTTGCTCTTTGAGCGTGTGGTCATGGCTGTCTTCTGGGTCTCAGGGCGGGTGGGGGTTGAGTGGTTCATGGGTGGGGCTTATTTTGCCCAACATTTTATTTTTTGGAAATGTTTAACTTTGGGGAATATGAGTTCGTTACGTCATCTATAGCACTTTATAATGAGTAAAATGGAAGGGGGGGGGGGGGGGGGCTCGCAGTCTAGGAGCGTTAAGTTTAGGAAACTATTGCAATATTCCCCAGTTGTGGCATCGCACTTCAGAAAAGGTTTGCAAAAGTTCTATACTAATAATGCAGATAATGATCACAGAACTGCTCCTTTCCAGCCTGACAGCTCGTGGCGGAGGAGCCAGATAGCCTTTTTGTGTAATGGGGTTAATCGTTTTGCCTACACAATAAAATGCTGAAGTTTTTGGCTGCATTGATATAACGAAGCAGCCAGTAGCGCCTGTTAAGTCATTATCTTCAACATGGTAACCAATCTGTTATGTATAAGAACTCCAATCCGCCCTTGATTAGATCAGGGATTGCATGAATTATGCCCCATTATACAGTATGGCCGCTGTAACGAGTGAGATGTATCGTTGTTTTGTGATAAGTTACACAACATTTCTCATTTCCTGTTTCCTGATTTTCTGTGGTTGTCGCGTTAGATTTAAATTTTTGTGCATTCATTTGTCAAGAAAAAAATTGTGCCTGATGTGATAGAAGATACCCACTATGTACCCCATATTGCCATGCGGTAAGTTCATATATGGGCCTGATTCAGGGATGCCACTAGCATACCTCCCAACATTCACGATTTCAGCGGGACAGTCCCGATTACCGGGTCCTGTCCCGCTGTCCCGCCCGCGGCCGGAGGTGTCCCGTTGCGGGGGGGGGGGCAGTTGGGAGCCCCCCCAATTTAACAGAATAGACGCTGTGTGCATGCGCACAGCGTCTATTCCCTGCCGAAAACGGGGACGTGGCTCATTTGCATAAGCCGTGCCCCTCATTTACATAAGCCGTGCCCCCTTTTTGGACGCTGCGCGAGTGTCCCTATTTCTGCAGCTACAAAGTTGGGAGGTATGCACTAGTAATGTTGGGGCCCTGGACTAACCTTCAGTCCGGGCCCCCAGCCGCACCCCCCCATCGGCACTCCCCCCATGCACCGGCACCCCGCCTACCCCTAACCCCCCCCAATTACTATTACTTACCAGCAGCGGCGCGGCATCTCCCTCCAGCAGCGGCGCGCGGCATCTCCCTCCTTCCTAGATGATCGGGAGCGCACACTGCACAGTGCAGCCTGCAGAGCGCCGAGCCCCTCTGAATCCTAAGCTCGGCGCACTGCAGGCTGCACTGTGTATTGTGCATGCCTGGCTGAGGGGCGCAGGGTCGGGGATGCATTGTGCGGGTGCGGGGGGTGGCACCACTGTGGGCAGCTGCCCGGGCCACTCCAGGGGCCGGGGCCCGGGACAGCTGTACGCAAGGCATCCCCCCTGTTGGCAGCCCTGGCCTGATTCAGAGGTGCACGCAGATGGGAATGAAGCACTTGACTTTCTGTGACTTTATCCAAATGCCGACACAAACTCCATCCTGTGTGTAAACATAAACATTGCGCGCAGCTCTGAATCAGGCCCTTTATGAGGAGCACGTGTACTCGCAGTGGAGCGATATTTCACGACTGCGCATGCACATAGATATTTATGCGCAAGTGCAGCTGCTGGGTGCTGTGAGAGTGGCTAAGGCGGATAGATTATTCGTCAGGGGCTTGCACACAACTGTGCGGCCAGGCGGCTGGTCAGGAGATTCGCCCATGGGAATTCCACAGGATTTCATAAAGGTTCAAAGGAAAATGCTGGGCGTTTCCATCGTAATTCCCTGATTGGGCGGGGGGGGGGGGGAGTGTGGGCGACTGGTGGAATTGCAAGGCTGCGAAATTTGCAGCCCTGTGAGTCAACCAAAATAACCTCCTATACAGTATTAGGAGAACATGGGACTTCCCTCCCAAATCCCTCTGTCTGCTTTCACTAACCTACCCTCTCACCTTCGGTTCCTCATGGCTGTTAATCTCTCAACTTCACTTTCTCCAACTGCTCCTCCCCCCTCCCATCCCATACCTATCCTGACCACTCGCCCCCGCACCCCCACCCTCCCAATGACCCGCCCTCGCTTCTGCAATCCCAAAAACCTTATCCACATAAATACACAACCCACCCCCCCTCTTTCCTGTGCACTATGGAACGCCAGATCCATCTGCAACAAACTCCCTGCCATCCATGACCTATTCATCTCTAGAGCATTCCACCTCCTTGCTATCACCGAGACCTGGCTCTCCACCTCTGATTCTGTCTCTCCAGCTGCTCTCTCCCACGGTGGCCTCTCTTTCTCTCACACTCCCAGGCCTGACGGTCGCCAAGGTGGCGGTGTGGGTTTTCTCCTCTCAGCCTCATGCAACCACAGTGTCATTCACCCTGAACCCTCTCTCCTTTTCTCCTCCTTTGAGTCTCACTCTATCCGTCTATACTACCCCTACCACCTCCGTGTCGCTGCAATCTACCGCCCCCCTGGCCCTATCTCCCAATTTCTTGACAACTTCGCCGCCTGGCTTCCACACTTCCTCTCCTCTGACCTGCCATCTGTCATTCTTGGTGACTTTAACATCCCCTTGGATAACCCCGCTGATCCTGGCACCTCCAAACTCCTCTCTCTCTGCTCCTCTCTTGGCCTATCTCAGTGGACTACCTCTCCCACCCACATCCAAGGACACTCCCTCGATCTCGTCTTCTCTCGCTCTTGTTCCCTTACTGACTACACTATCTCAGCTTTTCCTCTTTCTGACCATCACCTCATCTCCTTCTCCCTCACTGCTTCCCCCTCTCCCACCCCCCCTCCCAAGCGCATTGTCTCACGGCATAACGTCAACACACTTGATCTTGCTGCCTTCTCAAACACGCTGTGTCCTCTTCTCGCCCCAATTGCCCTCATGTCCTGCCCGAACCTCGCTGCCTCCCTCTATAATGACACCCTATCTTCGGCATTGGACTCTGCCTGCCCTCCCTCCTCTATCCCCCTTCGATGCTCCAACCCCCAACCGTGGCACTCACCTATTACCCGATTCCTTAAAAAGTGCTCTCGCACTGCTGAGCGCTTCTGGAAGAAATCACGCTCCCTTGCGGATTATCTCCATTTCAAATTCATTCTTTCCTCCTTCAGCTCTGCCCTTGCTCTGGCCAAGGAATCCTACTTTAAGTCCCTCATCCTTTCCCAATTATCCAATCCCTGCAGGCTCTTCGCCACCTTCAACTCCTTGCTCTCCCCCCTTCCTCCAGCTCTTCCATCCTCCATCGTAGCCGCTGATTTTGCTACCTACTTTTCAACCAAAATCTCCTCTCTCAGGACTGCCATCACTGCTGCCATGACCTCACCCTCTCCCTCCTCCCCTCCTACATCTCCACTCCCCTCCTTCCAACCCCTGTCCTCATTTTACCCCACCACTGCTGCTGAAGTCCACTCTATCCTTCAATCCGCTTCTCCCTCCACCTGCCCGCTTGATCCTATCCCCTCCAATATTATCCGTCGTCTCAGTCCATCAGTCTGCTCTCACCTGGCTCACCTCTTTAATCTTTCCCTATCCTCTGGGATCTTCCCTTCCTCCTTCAAACACGCTCTTGTCTCCCCAATTCTCAAAAAAACAAATCTGGACCCCAACTCTCCATCCAACTACAGGCCCATCTCCCTCCTCCCTTTTGCCTCCAAACTCCTAGAACGTCTGACCTATAATCGTCTCCTAAGCCACCTTACTGCTAACTCCATTCTAGACCCCCTCCAATCCGGGTTCCGCCCTTTACATTCCACTGAAACTGCCCTGACCAAAGTCACTAACGATCTACTATCGGCTAAATCCAAAGGACTCTTCTCTATCCTCATCCAGCTTGATCTGTCGGCTGCCTTTGACACTGTTGACCACCCTCTCCTGCTCAACACCCTCCGCTCCTTTGGCATCACTGGCACGGTCTTCTCCTGGTTCACCTCATACCTCTCCGATCGCTCCTTCTCCGTCTCCACTCCGAGCTCCTCCTCTCCTACTACCCCCCAGCCAGTCGGTGTTCCCCAAGGGTCAGTCCTTGGCCCTCTCCTCTTCTCCCTCTACACCACCTCTCTGGGCACCCTCATCAGCTCCTATGGTTTTCATTACCACCTTTATGCTGATGATACCCTAATCTATCTCTCCTCCCCCGACTTATCCCCATCACTTCTGTCCAAGGTCTCCGAATGCCTCACGGCCATCTCAGCCTGGATGACCCAACGCTTCCTGAAACTAAACATGGCTAAAACTGAACTTCTAATCTTCCATCCCCCGAACATCCCCTCTTCTCCCACTATCTCCATCAGCATTGGTGAAACCGAGATCACGTCCACCGACCAAACGCGCTGCCTCGGTGTCATCATTGACTCCTCCCTCTCTTTCACCCCCCACATTCGTGCTCTCTCACAGTCTTGCCGCTTTCACCTACGCAACATCTCACGCATCAGACCATTCCTCTCCACTGACGCGACCAAAATTCTCATTCACTCTCTTGTCATCTCCTGCCTTGACTACTGCAACATCCTTCTCTCTGGGCTACCTCTCACCCGCCTCGCACCTCTCCAATCCATTCTCAACGCTGCTGCTAGGCTCATCTTCCTCTCCCGCCGCTCTACCTCCGCCTCCCCCCTCTGTTTATCTCTTCACTGGCTCCCCATTCCTTTCCGAGTTCTCTTTAAACTCCTCACCACCACCTACAAGGCTCTCTCCTCCTCCACAGCTCCCTACCTCTCTTCACTGATCTCTATCCACACTCCCTCCCGTCCTCTTCGCTCCATCGCTGACCGCCGACTGACCTCTCACCTAATCACCTCCTCCCACTCCCGTGTCCAAGATTTCTCTCGCGCTGCCCCCCTGCACTGGAACAACCTCCCGCCACCCATCAGGCTATCTGATTCCCTTACCTCCTTCAAGCGCTCCCTCAAAACCCACTTTTTTCGACTAGCCTATCCCTCCTCCTAACCTCTTTTGATCCTCCTATCCTGCCTCCGTTCCCCTCCGTTCCTACTTATCCTATTGTATTTCGTTCGTCCACCCACCTATTTTTAGTATGTTAACTCTTATGAGCAGGGCCCTCTTTCCTCACGTACTCACCCTACCTCATTACCTCACCTGTGCTCCTGTCCTGTTCTTCCCTTCCTCTACTTCATCTTCGGTCTCCTTGACTATTTTGACACCTACTTCTGAACTGATGCTGATTTTAGTTCTACCAGCTATACCCCTATTTATACTGTATCTTTCTACACACCCTGTACGTTACCTTGTAATTTGTTTTTTTTTTTGTTTGCTATGTACGGCGCTGCGGACACTTTGTGGCGCCTTATAAATAAACGTACTACTACTACTAGAGCTGGGGACTCCTAACAGTGGTCTAGAACCCCAGGTCCCGCTTGCACTGGGCCCCAAGAACCTAATAGTTCTTTCAGCTTCAATAAAATAATCTAAAGTGAACCCTTTATTGATTTTTCGGATATACATTTCAGGTCATTTCAGGTTCTTTTTCAGTTTTTACAAAAAAGTGAAAAACTAAAATTTTCTTTCAAAACAGAAATTGATGGCAGAAAATAACCCCTCGGCTCATCTAGTCTGCCCATGTTCACGCACCCATGAGTTCATTTGTGTTGGCAGCCAATTAACCTTCCAGTATTCATTTGGAGTGTGGGAGGAAACCGGATTACTCTGGGGAAACCCACTCGAGCACATGGAGCATTTACAAACTCTGCACAGATGGGGCCATGGTGGGAATCGAACCCACAACCTCAGTGCTGTGAGCCAGTAATGCTAATAATTACACTGTCTGTTCTTCCTTTTATATAGTTGTTTGTATGTTCTCATGCACAGGGGGTGGGGCTGAACAGATGGTGGAGTGGGAGGAGTTGGAGGAGTGTGTGTGTGTGTTTGGGGGGGGGGGTGGTGGAGACTGAAGTCCAATAAAATAGTACTACTGTATATATTGATATATTTAGCTGCCTGGGCTTTCCTCCTTTTTTGAAGATAAATTGTTCACTCTTTAAATAATTCTACAGAAAATAAAGGTTTATTAAAAAGTTTTGATGCACACTTGAAACATAACAGATGAAAAGACGCCGTTGATTACAAATGCATCAGCGCTCAGATCAATGGAGACAATCTTTTTAAATTTCATTTCAACGTCGTGAAGTTCTACACACAGTAAATGAAATGCTCGTACAATCTGGAGCGCTTCGCATATTGTTTACTTCAGAACAAGAGAATAAACCAGAGAGATATGAAAGGGATAAATCCGGCAGTGGGGTGTTACAAGCGCTCTTCATCTATTTTGGGTAATACTCCTCCACAGCGGCAGCAGTAGCGTTCCACATTAATTATACTGGAGTACAATGTGCTTCTGAGAAAGTCTAGTACAACGTTCTGTTGAGTTGTGGAAATGCCAAGTATACAGAACTTGTTCTAAAATAAGGGATTTGATACATTTAATGTACTAAAGTCTCACTTTTCTTTATGTTCTAAAATGTAGTTTAAGTTTGTTTGATTTGCAGCCGCCGATCTTACTGTCTGTTACCCTTCAGTGATGGTGCCCTGTTACTTGCAGACACTTCTTGAATAAGCCAGAGGGGAGCGGAGCTGCATGACATTCATCAAGAATAAACATTGGGGCCCTTTGGAATTACATTAAAGAGCTGGCACTAGGAGCTAACATCAGGGGCGGCCTAAAAAAGGTGTGGGTAGTACTTACACTGGCCTAGGTCAGTAGGGTAGCAGGGAGATTGAGTAGACTGCTCTCCCCAGTTCACCACATGCTGTTGTGCTGCGTAGAGTCCAGAGAGCAAATTCTCACTCTCTCCTTGCAGGATTTACGAAGAAGGATCCCTATGGAAGAAGGGGACAAATCACCCCGCCCCCTTCCTTTTTTTCTAAACACGTTTTGGGGTGGAGCTGTGGTCATGCCTCCCCAATTTGGCCACATCGCTTTTGCCCAGACCTGTCGCTTGTCTGGACAGCCCTTGCTAACGCCAAAAGCCTCTCTGTATTGGACAATGTTGGAGGGCACATCCTTCTGTACTGGACACTGGAGGAGGAAACACCCCTCTGTATTGGACACTGGTGGAAGGAACACCCCTCTGTACTGGACGCTGGTGGAGGAAACACCCTTCTGTGCTGGACACTGGTGGAAGAAACATGCCTCTGTACTGGACACTGATGGAGAGAACACCCCTCTGAACTGTACACTGGTGGTAGGAACACCCCTCTGTACTGGACACTGGTGGAGGGCACACCTCTCTGTACTGAACACTGGTGGAGGGCACATCTCTCTGTACTGGACACTGGTGGAGGGCACACCCCTCTGAACTGTACACTGGTGGTAGGAACACCCCTCTGTACTGGACACTGGTGGAGGTCACATCTCTCTGTACTGAACACTGGTGGAGGGCACATCTCTCTGTACTGGACACTGGTGGAGGGCACACCTCTCTGTACTGAACACTGGTGGAGGGCACATCTCTCTGTACTGGACACTGGTGGAGGGCACACCTAACTGTACTGGACACTGGTGGAGGGCACATCTCTCTGTACTGGACACTGGTGGAGGGCACACCTCTCTGTACAGGTACATGTGTGCTGACCTTTCCTGAGCATGCAGAGCACAGTACTGTTTGCAAAAGTTTGGGCCTCATCAAAAATCTGGAAATACCAGAGCATATATTTTATAACTTCTAGAAAAAAGATTTTTTGCTAATAATGAAGGTTTCATTTCCCTTCTAGTCCTGTGGAAATGTGGGGACATTTGCATAAAACATTTACTTGAAAAGTATAATGCTCCTTATCTTATTTGAGAAAGTCATTTCATATGTATAGTTCTCTTTAAAAGTCTATTAAGATTCTCAATGCTGTATGCTCTTTATTCAAGTTCAATGAAAAAAAAAAAAATTAAGTAAAACTTCTCTAAGTTACCGGTCCGTCCGACAGCAGAACGCCCTCATCTTTCCTCTGCTCGTGTGGTCTTGGTTTGAAAAATGGATGTAGTGTGGTTCTGAGGAGTGGCAGAGTGATCACCATTGCTGAGGGTTCAATGGCTAAGTGGTCCAGGGGAGAAAAAGGGGTGCAGAACCTCCAGGAGTAGTCAGACATTATCCTGAAGGTCCACATACCACATCTAGTTAGACAGTCAATAGGTCAACGTTGACAAAAGGTTGACACAAGCACACTAAGGGGTCAATTTACGAAGAAGGATATAATAAAGAAGGGATGTTGCCTATATCCTCCAATCAGAATGTATGTCTTATTTATTCAGCAGAACTCGTATGGCTTATTTATTTAGCACCTTCTAGAAAACAATAGATATAATCTGATTGGTTTACTGTGGGCAGCATCCCATTTTAGTAAATTTAGTAAATTTACACTTATCTGTAAGCTAATCGACACCTGTGTTAGACCGTAAACAACAATAGCCTCATTGCTAGCTTAAATTCTCAGACTTAATCAGACTTAATCTTCATGAGGTCAATAACATTAGAAATGTCTGGTTCGGTTCACCAGAAATCCAATGCCTTAAGTTTTTTGGAATCCGAACCAAATCAAAACCCACTATGGATCTACCGAGAAGATCCAAACTGAACTGTGTCTTTTCTTGCAGTTTTAAATTCGATTTTAAATCCAAATCTCAGATTTTTTATTCGGTTTGGATTGCAAAAATAACATTCATTTAGCTGTTTTTATTTATTTATTTATTTATTTATTTTAAATCCAGACCTTAAACCAAAACATTTTACGGTGATTTTGAAAAACCAAATTCAAAACGAAAACAATAAATCCAGATCCAAAATGGGAGTCAGCGCACGGCTCTATTAAAAAAAAGATGTGTCTTGATTCACCCGTATGCGGAGTGAGAATCATGGTGCATTTCCGATACTCTTCCGCTGGGAGAGATTACTAAGGTGCAACGGTTGGTAGTTTAAATCGCACATCCCTTTCCTTCAGTTCCATAATACTGCTTTCACATTGCAGAAACGGGTATTGACCCTGTATTCTTAAATGGGACTTTAAAACGGGTCTGGACCTTAAGACCTTTCATATTGCAGGTGAAAACCGTTTTAAAAAGCATTTAATACCAAACCTGTTTAACCCCCAAGGGACACTTTTCAAGCCATAGAAATAGAGCCATTCACACTGCCTAAAAAACGGCTTTGAAACGTGTAGGACTCTGCTTTTTAACCCCTTCATGACAGAGCCAGTTTGTGCCTTCATGACAGAGCCCTTTTTTTCAAATCTGACATGTCTCACTTAAGTGGGGATAACTTTTTTTTGCTTTTACTTATGATAATACAGAAAATCAACTAATCAATAAATCTATGCTTTTATTATATTCTGTTTTCCTGACTGCCGCTATTATTGCTGCAGATGACTTTAGCTTGTTGCACACTGTACTATTCACTGCGTATGAGGCCTTCCCTTTGCGCTAAACAGTTATAATGCTGTATGTTAGAAGCAGCAGCCATTTTGTTAGGCATGACTTGCATAATAATAATATTATTAAAATGGCTGATCATTCAGAACAGAGCTGTAAAAGTGATTTCCTATAGAATATTGTTTTTGGTTTTAGAAGCTTAAGAATGTGATGTTGACAGTATAATGTAGCAAGGACAGGAATCTAGTCTCCACAAACTGAATAAGATTGGAACAAGGCCACACATGCGTAGACCCACAAGGCCACTGAAGTTGGGTGTTGGGTTAATTATGACATCATGATTGAAAGCAGAGCTTTCCAATAAGACTCAATGCTTATGAGTAATTAATTAATTAATGTGATAAAGGTTTAAATATCAGAGTGATAGAAGGAGGGAGAAGGCAGTTGAGAAAGAACAAGGAAGCACAGGGGGCTGGAGGTAATTATGAAGGAGGTTTAATCATGGCTGATCACTGTCCTTGAAAGGTGTCCATTTTGATTTGATTTAGAATTACTGTTTAAGTATTAGCTAATCAATTTTATGTTTCTTGTGTTAGTCTGCATTTGCAAATATCTGTAATGAAGCTATTCTTTAAGTAAAGCATTGTCATACCTTTTATAACAAGGTTGTGTGGGTGTGCAATCATTTCAGCGTTGCCGTTATATTTAAAGGTAATAAAGTAAATAAATTTGGTTTGGGTTATTTATCATATCTAATCTTATCAGATAAATATCTGGTTTATCAGTTGGAGGCCCCAGCGAGATTCAATGATGGTTGGTGTCCATATTTTATCAGTTATTGAGAAGATCAAAGTTTGAAAAAAAAAAAATTTAGCTATTGGAAAAAAAAAAAAAGTGTAGAATTTTTTTAAAGTCGGTGCATTTGTGTACCCTAATCTTCTCAAACATCTGTTAAGGTATGGTAATCCACAATTACTTGAAGTAACTTCGCTATTTAATTATAAAACAAATAGATCGTAATTTAAGGCATGGAAAGACAATGCTGCATTTTGCAGACTGTCAGCTTGCTAAACCCCCCCGCATCGCCCATTTCTTCTCTGTGTCAGAGAATAGATAAGGAGAGCAGCGAGAAACTTGGCAAGGAGTTGTAAACAACATTGCTTGGGTCAGGACGAGTATTTCTTTAGTTTATTTGCAAAGCATGCAGACTATAGCAAGCATATTGGTATAAAGGTTATGCTGGCAATAAATTTTCTACTTTAAAAAAAAAAAAAAAATATTCTTTGAATAACAGTATTTTTTTTTTTTGTTTGTTTTTATTTTTTGACCGCGGTTGGATTGTTTGGTGTATATTGTCTGCTGAGGATATTGCTGAAGTAACTAATCTGTAGCGGTTGTTTTGATAATTAGAGTTTCTTTGTTTGTCCAATCTATAAATTTGAAAGAAGTTGCATATATTTGTTTTAGGTTTTCCCGTGCTTATAATTTGGTGATTAGAGATAGGTAGAGGAGATTGTGCATTTACGTCTCTTTCTGGTTGTCTGGCCAGCAACATGTGGAAGAAATGGAATGCATGATTTATCCATAATCTGTATTGTTTGGAAACCTCCGGATTGTCTACTGTATATGGTTTATATAAGAAAATGTTAATAAATAATTAAATATACGCTGCATTGTTAGAGCTAGCAAGCAGTTGGATTACAATAACAGTTTGAGCTAATTTCTTTATATCCATAGACAGAGGTCCGTTAAAATACAGAGTTTAAAGGAGTAGACGCTAATATTGTAAGCCAAGTAACAGTTCATTTTTACCACCAGAATAAATAAAGTTAATTGGAATATTGTTTATAACAAAGAAAGATCGAGTTTATCTCATTGTAAAGTTTTTTTATCTCTTGTCTTGCGGAGATGAAGTCCGTAATGTAGGACTGATGTTTTTCTGCTATGGGTTTTTGATTTAATTTTTTTTGGTTTATTAAACAAAGCAGCTGTGAGTTGGAAACTCTAAAGTGATGGATTCAGTTGATGTAATGCGAGATAAGGAGTTGTCCATGTTAGGTGAAGAAACAGGAAATGATCATGTGAATTCAATGTTTTTTTTCATTTAATGAGTAATACATTTTGGATAAGAAAAGTGATATATATCGATGAGATATAAGTCCAATATAACATCTATTCTTAAAGGTTCATATTGATATATTAGACCATGTTTTCTGTTGGCAATTTCTGTTGCCTATTTGTTTGATCTGGATACATATATTGAATCAGATATACCTTGAGTAATGCGCAGATAAGTCCTGGGTTTATTTTTATTCTTATGAATGGAAGGTAATCAGTGATAACTGACTCAAGGCTGTGGGGTTTTCTTTAAGCCAATTTTTGTTTTGTTTTTGATTTGTGTTAATTTAATTTTGTTTGTTTTGAAAGGGGGAGGGTACTAAATTTATAGAGTATCTTAAGGGGTTAATACTGTGGCCACAGTTAGCTAGATAACCAGGGGAGATAGTGATCTAAGCGTGTAATGATTGCTTAGACAATGTGCAGATATGGTAACAAAGAATGACATATTGCATATAATTTTTTTCTGATTTGATGAGTTGATTTTTTTTCCTGTGAACAGTGCTGACCGGTAGCGAGATTCACAGGGGGTATCTGCCACCTACGTACAAGGTAGAATATATGGGGAAACATAATAAAAGAAGACAGGGTGGGGGTGGGACACGTGACTACTGGTAACAAAGAATGACAGTAGAGACCCACAAGACTGGTAACAAGGAATGACAGGATGTGGAAGGCGTAGGTGTGGTAACAGTGAATGACACATAACGCATGGTTAGGTTTTTTGGGGACATTTTTCATTTATTTTATTTACATTTTTGTCTTTGAAAGAGGTAACACTCTTTTAAGCATTTGTATGGGATCACAGAAAGTTCTCTGAGTATGTGACTAGTGTGAGCAAGTGAGAAGGTATAGAAAATACTATGCTGGTCATAGTTAGTTGGAATTGGCGATGATGATGCACCTGTGAGGTAATGATTATTTGATGAGAGTGAACGCGCAATGGTCTGGTGACAGGTGGTGAAAGCTTCAAGAATTGAGATAGTATATCCCACTAACCCACATATGTTTGGAAAGATTGTACTGTCCCACTGAGGGGTTAATTCTGTTCAGTGAGAAGTGAGGAGAGGTGATATGTCTTTTAGAGCCTTAGGGAGAAAAAGAAAAAAATGGGGAAAAAAGAATAATTTTGAAATTTTTTGTTTATTTTTGAAAAAGCAGAAGGGAATAAGTTTTTTTTCAGTGATGAGGTGAGAGTAACATCAGAAATAACTCTGTAGGAGATTAAAGGCAGGAAATGGTTAATGAGATTGATAAGAGAGTAAAGTTTTATTCCTACATAATGTGAAATATCTAAGGAGTGTCACAGAACTGTTTTCCATAACAAGGACATGAAAGATTTTAGAATTGAAGATATTGTTTACCCTTTTGAAAAAGCACAATAAATATATTAAAGTTATTGCAATGTTTGTATGGGACAGTGATCAGCCATACCCAAGGATGACCTCCAGCCCCCTCCCCTCTGCTTCCCTCATGTGATAATGTTGTTTTGTCAACATCTGTTTAAAAAAAACTGCCATTTTTTTTTCCAAATGACAAATGCTAATATGATGTCTGAGCTTAATAATGCTATTGCTTTTGCTTGTTTTAATTAAATTAAATCCCAGCCAATAGAGGTGTGACCATTCCAGAGAAAAGATTAATTTGCAAATTGATGCATTTCATTTTGCACAGAAAAAGCAAGTGTTTTTTTTTTTAAATTATTATAATTATTATTATTATTACTGAGCCACTAGAAATTATTTAGAAAAAATATTGAGTCTGCAGGTAATGCTGCAGAATCCTTATCAAAGCCCTTATTGAAAAATGCAGATTTTATAGTGATTATTATAAGATGCATATTGAGTTGCATTTTTATGCTTACTGATTTATCTGATTGCATGTTGCCACTTTACTAGATTCATTGGTCATGCATATGAGCGCATAAATAAGGAATGGAGGTCACAATTAGGTGCAGCACTACTGGGTTCTGCTACTAGTAAATCGCATTTGCTGCACAACTAATCATGATATTCTCTCAAATATTTGTAATGATTTAATGATTGTTTTTTCTCAGAGTGGTTTGGAAGAAATTGTGTATTATTAACAGGAATCCATGAGAGACTGCTGTCAGAAGGCACTGACCGATATGAGGACCCTCACGGGGTTAGAGGATACGAGTGATGCTCATAGGGCATTAGCAATTAGTATTTTGATGAGTTTTTCATTACTAATCATGTCACAAGTTTCTAAACATCTATGGACCACAAGAAATAGTTTTCTTCCAGATTTTACAACAACGCATACTATTTAATACCCATAGTATTTGCAACACTCTGTTATTGCAGGTTATCTACCCAATGCGATTATTCTTATTATTTTTTTAGTGTAAATCAATTAATTTTACAGTTATGGAAGTATTACAGTCATCTAGTCATTGGTTTATGATCTGCATATCTTTTACTATCAAATAGCAGATAGTCAGGACTTACTACATTTATTTACAGCACAGTCCAATATACGTGGACTTAATTAAGCCAAAGTTTTATGGACAGCCCCACTATGTCCCACAATGAGTTGCATGATTGCTACCACAATGCTGATTCAATATGTTTATGATCTAATGATGTGTTTAAATTCTTTACAGGATTCTCTTACTGACACCTTTTCTATTACTACTACTAAATCTAACTGACACAGAGCTGACAAAGTACAATATACTGACATAATTGCTTCATTTGAGGCTCTGATACACGCACTGACAGAAACCACAGTACTGGATATATCAGATTTATCATATACCTGTCTTTACTGTAATGAACAACAAGCAGCGGCTTTGGGAGTTTGAACACATATACATGGGGGTTCACATAGACCCATCAGGTGCAACAGTTGCACACTTGACCGAGTGGCATCTGCTTTACCAATATGTTTAAGGACTGTGGCGGCTGCTGCAGCCTTTGTATAGAAATTACAGAACACCGCATACTATGTGTCTCTAATGCTACATCTTTTCTAATGAACTCTTTACGGACAAGACACATTTCCAGTGCATGGTTCTCTCGTTTGGAACTTTTGCTCCCAGCGCCACATGACCTGACCATTGTCAGGTGTGGTACGCTAAATCCTGCTACTCTGCTACCTGGTGGGACCCGGGAGTCCCAGAGGATGGATGAGAGGCAGGATTTAGAACATGATTGTGAGGAATATTTAAAGCAAAATTTCTCCAATTAGACCTGATATCTCTGACACGCCACTACCATCTACAAAGATTGTAGTTGTCACCAACAAGGAGACTCAGGATGGCCATATACGGGATATGCGGTAGTATTGGATTTAGAGATCCTCATTTTCCATCGTGAATTTGCTATGATATAATACACTAATATCACAGCAAGTAAAGGAGCTCATTGAGGCTGTGCAACTCCCTGCAAAGGCAGTAGTTGTTAAGTGTCAAGCTCACATGTTATAAAGTGATCTTGTTGCACTTGGTAACAAAAATAAGATGGCCACTGTTGTGAATCACACCACTATACAATTTAATGTTTTTACAATTGACCAGCAGAATCTCATAAAACATCAAGAGTTGTGTATTTAAAAGGAATGTGCCAATGGATGATGAATGGATACAGTCAAAAGGCTAATGGCCTATGTAAAGATGGTGGGGGCAGACCAGTAGCTCCCCAAACCCCTCCTCCTGGCATATGCGGAAGCTGCCCATGGGATGACCCATGTAAGGAGAGAGAGGGCATGTATGTTGATTTCATCTTATGCAGAGGCCCAAACGCATCTGCAGAAGAATGAACTCAGGAAAATTATTCCTATAGAACCATCTCACATCCGCCCTACCAAGGTCCATTCCTAAGGTTAAAAATAAATTTATTGAATTTACATGCATACAAAATTGTCATTATATTTAAATGGTATCTGATATGTTATCTTGATTACAAGGAACATCCCAGCTGTCCCATGTACAGCATCCTTTACAGCAAAGAAATATTTTTGAGAAGTTTGTGTTCAGATATGTTATCCCATAAGGTATATGGTATTAAAAAAAAAAAAAAAAAAAATTTATAGAGGTATTTGACAGGAAAGGTATTCCAAGGAATAAATCAATGTATGGTTATTAAAGGTTGGTTGCACTCACCATTCACTAAAAGGTTTTAGTCAAAATTGAACATGTTAACAAATGCATATTGAGAACACATAATTTAGGGTGGGTGTGGAAATTACCATGAGTTGACTTGAAGTTTTGTCTTCGGTTTTGTATGACATTCACACTACTCCTCAGCAGCCACTGAACCTGTCCCTTTATAAGATCATTATTTTAATTGATATATATATTTTTTTGGGAGACCATCAATCCCTATTCAACATCCAGCAGCAGACTTGTCACTCTAATTCTCACATCATCTAAATACTTTGACAGAAAAGCAAACAAGCTTATGAAGGGATGTTGTTATTAGGTCCAGCCTGGAGACTATGCAATAGTGAGAAAATTCTTACAATTAAATGTCTCGTAGATCAAAGGCAAGACCCGTCCCTGTGAAACAAACCGATTGAATAATGCGTCTCACTGCAAGAAGGTTTCCGACCTGGTGGTGATATCAGTTGAAAGAAATAGAAACTGATGCAGATAAATATTGTGACTGTGATTCCAACTTAATAAACTTATTTGATGATGGGCCTGTCCAGGGCCCCCACACAGACCAAGACAAGGTCCACGGAATCGGGGGGCATCCTTAGTGGTGTCCCTGCGGGTTGTGGGCAAGAAGAGGTCCACGGAATCGGGGGATACCCTTAGTGGTGTCCCTGCGGGTTGTGGACAAGGTATAAAACAATGATCCCCATGAGTGACCAAGTTTCCCATACACTCACTAACTGAAGAAGTCATTTTTTAAGTTTTCATTTTTTTTTATAGTGAATGAGGGTTACCAGGGATTGGTTGCTGGCAAGGACAGTGTGTATAGTTATCAAAGAGGTATTACTAGAGTCATGGTGGTGTATTCTACTTCTGCTTTTAATTTTAATCCCACAAGTATAGTAATAATCATAACAGACACACATATACGTCATACTACTGATGCTCCCAGGTTTCGGTATGCATCAGAGGATGGTAATAAAATACTGATAGCCAATATGTTAAACTAATTAAAAGGTTTAAAATAAATATATGAGTAATAACATAAAAGTAACTGAGAACATCCACACCAGAACCATTGATAGAATACATCTAGTAAGGTATCAGTAAAGAAGAGGCATTCTAAGTAAGGATGGTAACAATGGTGCAAACATAATATCTATATGCAAACTGACATTTCTTCTTTAAGACGCTCATCATGAGCTGATAAAAAGAACAATAAGGTAAACTGATTGTTGGTTATATTGTCATCTACGGTATCACTTCGGTAATATTGGGTTAATGGCTACTTATATTTGCAGTCAAATCAAACAACACTTTATTTTCTATGTAGGATTTACACAAGTGAATCTTATAAGGTTACTGACTCTCCCTAGGTTTAAAATTGGTAAAGAGTGTAATAACAGGAGATATTTTGGAGTACAACAAAACATGTAGTTATGTGACAGAGTTGGGTGTGCTAGTATAACATCTAGAAAAAAAAGGGGGTACTCATTGAATTGTTTCTTATGATGTTTTCTCAAACATACCGTCTCATAAGCCATGGACATTACCACAAGGATTATAAGGTTTCTAAATGGTTACAAACAAGATCTATTGTAATAAAATTTTACTTTTACTAATTAATACAGTGGTGATTCAACATGAAGATTTGAAAGTAACACATGGTATATTAGAGAAACACACTTATTTACATTATCCCAAGTTTATAAAATTGTATTTGAATTTGTGAATATAATTAAAATATGGTACAAAACGGATGGTGACATTAAAAGGAAAGTTGAATGAAATTATTTGGGTTGAAAAAATTTTAGTTTATTGAACAGGTGTGAGTGATGTGATTCACTACAGTTGGTTTATTTGGTTGAACCCCAATAACTGGTTCGCATAAGTCAATGTTATATATGCTTTAAGAAGTTTGATGTTTTTGCCAAGATAATATTATTGATTTTTCTGTATACTAGTGAAATGCTTCAAGAAGGTTTTCCGATGTATTAAGAGAGAAACAAATGATGCACAGTACGAGAGATGTGAACTTTTTTTCGGAGATATGAAAAAAGTTGAGGATGGACTGATAATACAGAAAATCAACTAATCAATAAATCTATGCTTTTATTATATTCTGTTTTCCTGACTGCCGCTATTATTGCTGCAGATGACTTTAGCTTGTTGCACACTGTACTATTCACTGCGTATGAGGCCTTCCCTTTGCGCTAAACAGTTATAATGCTGTATGTTAGAAGCAGCAGCCATTTTGTTAGGCATGACTTGCATAATAATAATATTATTAAAATGGCTGATCATTCAGAACAGAGCTGTAAAAGTGATTTCTTATAGAATATTGTTTTTGGTTTTAGAAGCTTAAGAATGTGATGTTGACAGTATAATGTAGCAAGGACAGGAATCTAGTCTCCACAAACTGAATAAGATTGGAACAAGGCCACACATGCGTAGACCCACAAGGCCACTGAAGTTGGGTGTTGGGTTAATTATGACATCATGATTGAAAGCAGAGCTTTCCAATAAGACTCAATGCTTATGAGTAATTAATTAATTAATGTGATAAAGGTTTAAATATCAGAGTGATAGAAGGAGGGAGAAGGCAGTTGAGAAAGAACAAGGAAGCACAGGGGGCTGGAGGTAATTATGAAGGAGGTTTAATCATGGCTGATCACTGTCCTTGAAAGGTGTCCATTTTGATTTGATTTAGAATTACTGTTTAAGTATTAGCTAATCAATTTTATGTTTCTTGTGTTAGTCTGCATTTGCAAATATCTGTAATGAAGCTATTCTTTAAGTAAAGCATTGTCATACCTTTTATAACAAGGTTGTGTGGGTGTGCAATCATTTCAGCGTTGCCGTTATATTTAAAGGTAATAAAGTAAATAAATTTGGTTTGGGTTATTTATCATATCTAATCTTATCAGATAAATATCTGGTTTATCACTTATCCCAGTGATTTTGAGATTGTTTTCTCGTGACACATTGTACTTCAAGTTAGTGGTAAATTTGGGTCGATACAGTCTGTGTTTTTTTGTGAAAAATACCAAAATATCGTGAAAAAATGGAAAATTTAGCAATTTGCAAAATGTTAAATTTTCTGCTTGTGAGACAAATAATCATACCACTCAAAATAGTTAATAACTAACATAGACCATATGTCTACTTTATGTTTCCATCATTATTTCAACTTCCTTTTAATTTTTTTGGACACTAGGAGGCTTACAATATGAATAGCAAATTCTCAAATTTTCAAGAAAATTTCAAACACTGATTTTTTTAGGGATCAGTTCAGTTCTGATGTGACTTTGAGGGACTTGTATGTGAGACACCCCCATAAATGATGCCATTTCAAAAACTGCACCCCTCACAGTGTTCAAAACAACATTTTGGAAGTTTGTTAACCCTTTAGGTGTTTCACAGGAATTAAAACAAAGTGTAGGTGAAATTTCAAAATTTCTTTTTTTTTGCAGAGTTTCAATTTTAATACATTTTTCTAACGAATACAGTAGATTTTACTAGAGAAATGTGACTAAAAATTGATTCCCCCAATTCTTTTGTTTTCAAAAATATCCTATATGTGGCCCTAGTGTGCACGTTGACCAAACCACAGGCTTCATAATAGAAGGAGCACCTACTTGATTTTGGAGCCTCCTTTTTATGAGATTTTTTTTTAGGCACCATGTAGGTTTCTAGGCACCATAAGTGCTAAAAGTTAGGAACCTCCCCCACAAGTCACCCCATTTTGCAATCTACACCCCTCAGGGAATTCATCTCGGGGTATAGTGTACATTTCAAACCCCCAGAGGTTTCACCAATTTTGGTACAACTGGGATGTGAAAATGGAAAATTACATTTTTTTACACAAACATGCAGTTCTGGCTCAAAAATTTTCATTTTCACAAGGTATGAAGGAGAAAAAGCACCCCAAAATCTGTGCCCCAATTTCTCCCGAGTACGGCAATGCCTCACATGTGACCAAAAAATACCAGTTGGGTGCATGGCAGGACTCAGAAGGGAAGGAGTGTTTTTTGGATTTTGCAGCACAGATTTTGGTGGAATGAATGGTGGGTGCTATGTTGCACCAATACAGTGGAACCCCCCACAAGTCACCCCATTTAGCAAAGTACACCCCTCAGGGAATTCATCTAGGGGTATAGTGTACATTTCAAACCCCCAGGGGTTTCACCAATTTTGGTACAACTGGGCTGTGAAAATGAAAAATTACATTTTTTTACACAAACATGCACTTCTGGCTCAAGATTTTTCATTTTCACAAGGAATGAAGGAGACAAAGCACCCCAAAGTCTGTGCCCCAATTTCTCCCGAGTATGGCAATGCCTCACATGTGACCAAAAAATACCAGTTGGGCGCATGGCAGGACTCAGAAGGGAAGGAGTGATTTTTGGATTTTGCAGCTCAGATTCTGGTGGAATTTTGGTGGGTGCTATGTCGCATTAGCAAGACCCCCCAAGCACCAATACAGTGGAACCCCCCCACAAGTCACCCCATTTTGCAAAGTACACCCCTCAGGGAATTCATCTAGGGGTATAGTGTACATTTCAAACCCCCAGGGGTTTCACCAATTTTGATACAAGTGGGCAGTGAAAATGAAAAATTACATTTTTTTACACAAAAATGCAGTTCTGGCTCAAAATTTTTCATTTTCAGAAGGTATGAAGGAGAAAAAGCACCCCAAAATCTGTGCCCCAATTTCTCCCGAGTACGGCAATGCCTCACATGTGACCAAAAAATACCAGTTGGGTGCATGGCAGGACTCAGAAGGGAAGGAGTGATTTTTGGATTTTGCAGCTCAGATTCTGGTGGAATTTTGGTGGGTGCTATGTCGCATTAGCAAGACCCCCCAAGCACCAATACAGTGGAACCCCCCCACAAGTCACCCCATTTTGCAAAGTACACCCCTCAGGGAATTCATCTAGGGGTATAGTGTACATTTCAAACCCCCAGGGGTTTCACCAATTTTGATACAAGTGGGCAGTGAAAATGAAAAATTACATTTTTTTACACAAAAATGCAGTTCTGGCTCAAAATTTTTCATTTTCAGAAGGTATGAAGGAGAAAAAGCACCCCAAAATCTGTGCCCCAATTTCTCCCGAGTACGGCAATGCCTCACATGTGACCAAAAAATACCAGTTGGGTGCATGGCAGGACTCAGAAGGGAAGGAGTGATTTTTGGATTTTGCAGCTCAGAATCTGGTGTAATTTTGGTGGGTGCTATGTCGCATTAGCAAGACCCCCCAAGCACCAATACAGTGGAACCCCCCCACAAGTCACCCCATTTTGCAAAGTACACCCCTCAGGGAATTCATCTAGGGGTATAGTGTACATTTCAAACCCCCAGGGGTTTCACCAATTTTGATACAAGTGGGCAGTGAAAATGAAAAATTACATTTTTTTACACAAAAATGCAGTTCTGGCTCAAAATTTTTCATTTTCAGAAGGTATGAAGGAGAAAAAGCACCCCAAAATCTGTGCCCCAATTTCTCCCGAGTACGGCAATGCCTCACATGTGACCAAAAAATACCAGTTGGGTGCATGGCAGGACTCAGAAGGGAAGGAGTGATTTTTGGATTTTGCAGCTCAGATTCTGGTGGAATTTTGGTGGGTGCTATGTCGCATTAGCAAGACCCCCCAAGCACCAATACAGTGGAACCCCCCCACAAGTCACCCCATTTTGCAAAGTACACCCCTCAGGGAATTCATCTAGGGGTATAGTGTACATTTCAAACCCCCAGGGGTTTCACCAATTTTAAAACAAGTGGGCAGTGAAAATGAAAAATTACATTTTTTTACACAAAAATGCAGTTCTGGCTCAAAATTTTTCATTTTCAGAAGGTATGAAGGAGAAAAAGCACCCCAAAATCTGTGCCCCAATTTCTCCCGAGTACGGCAATGCCTCACATGTGACCAAAAAATACCAGTTGGGTGCATGGCAGGACTCAGAAGGGAAGGAGTGATTTTTGGATTTTGCAGCTCAGATTCTGGTGGAATTTTGGTGGGTGCTATGTCGCATTAGCAAGACCCCCCAAGCACCAATACAGTGGAACCCCCCCACAAGTCACCCCATTTTGCAAAGTACACCCCTCAGGGAATTCATCTAGGGGTATAGTGTACATTTCAAACCCCCAGGGGTTTCACCAATTTTGATACAAGTGGGCAGTGAAAATGAAAAATTACATTTTTTTACACAAAAATGCAGTTCTGGCTCAAAATTTTTCATTTTCAGAAGGTATGAAGGAGAAAAAGCACCCCAAAATCTGTGCCCCAATTTCTCCCGAGTACGGCAATGCCTCACATGTGACCAAAAAATACCAGTTGGGTGCATGGCAGGACTCAGAAGGGAAGGAGTGATTTTTGGATTTTGCAGCTCAGAATCTGGTGTAATTTTGGTGGGTGCTATGTCGCATTAGCAAGACCCCCCAAGCACCAATACAGTGGAACCCCCCCACAAGTCACCCCATTTTGCAAAGTACACCCCTCAGGGAATTCATCTAGGGGTATAGTGTACATTTCAAACCCCCAGGGGTTTCACCAATTTTGATACAAGTGGGCAGTGAAAATGAAAAATTACATTTTTTTACACAAAAATGCAGTTCTGGCTCAAAATTTTTCATTTTCAGAAGGTATGAAGGAAATAAAACGCACCCCAAAATCTGTGCCCCAATTTCTCCCGAGTACGGCAATGCCTCACATGTGACCAAAAAATACCAGTTGGGTGCATGGCAGGACTCAGAAGGGAAGGAGTGATTTTTGGATTTTGCAGCTCAGATTCTGGTGGAATTTTGGTGGGTGCTATGTCGCATTAGCAAGACCCCCCAAGCACCAATACAGTGGAACCCCCCCACAAGTCACCCCATTTTGCAAAGTACACCCCTCAGGGAATTCATCTAGGGGTATAGTGTACATTTCAAACCCCCAGGGGTTTCACCAATTTTGATACAAGTGGGCAGTGAAAATGAAAAATTACATTTTTTTACACAAAAATGCAGTTCTGGCTCAAAATTTTTCATTTTCAGAAGGTATGAAGGAGAAAAAGCACCCCAAAATCTGTGCCCCAATTTCTCCCGAGTACGGCAATGCCTCACATGTGACCAAAAAATACCAGTTGGGTGCATGGCAGGACTCAGAAGGGAAGGAGTGATTTTTGGATTTTGCAGCTCAGATTCTGGTGGAATTTTGGTGGGTGCTATGTCGCATTAGCAAGACCCCCCAAGCACCAATACAGTGGAACCCCCCCACAAGTCACCCCATTTTGCAAAGTACACCCCTCAGGGAATTCATCTAGGGGTATAGTGTACATTTCAAACCCCCAGGGGTTTCACCAATTTTGATACAAGTGGGCAGTGAAAATGAAAAATTACATTTTTTTACACAAAAATGCAGTTCTGGCTCAAAATTTTTCATTTTCACAAGGAATGAAGGAGACAAAGCACCCCAAAGTCTGTGCCCCAATTTCTCCCGAGTACGGCAATGCCTCACATGTGACCAAAAAATACCAGTTGGGCGCATGGCAGGACTCAGAAGGGAAGGAGTGTTTTTTGGATTTTGCAGCACAGATTTTGGTGGAATGAATGGTGGGTGCTATGTTGCATTACCAATACAGTGGAACCCCCCCACAAGTCACCCCATTTTGCAAAGTACACCCCTCAGGGAATTCATCTAGGGGTATAGTGTACATTTCAAACCCCCAGGGGTTTCACCAATTGTGGTACAACTGGGCTGTGAAAATGAAAAATTACATTTTTTTTACACAAAAATGCAGTTCTGGCTCAAAATTTTTCATTTTCACAAGGAATGAAGGAGACAAAGCACCCCAAAGTCTGTGCCCCAATTTCTCCCGAGTACGGCAATGCCTCACATGTGACCAAAAAATACCAGTTGGGCGCATGGCAGGACTCAGAAGGGAAGGAGTGATTTTTGGATTTTGGAGCACAGATTTTGGTGGAATGAATGGTGGGTGCTATGTTGCATTACCAATACAGTGGAACCCCCCCACAAGTCACCCCATTTTGCAAAGTACACCCCTCAGGGAATTCATCTAGGGGTATAGTGTACATTTCAAACCCCCAGGGGTTTCACCAATTGTGGTACAACTGGGCTGTGAAAATGAAAAATTACATTTTTTTTACACAAAAATGCAGTTCTGGCTCAAAATTTTTCATTTTCACAAGGAATGAAGGAGACAAAGCACCCCAAAGTCTGTGCCCCAATTTCTCCCGAGTACGGCAATGCCTCACATGTGACCAAAAAATACCAGTTGGGTGCATGGCAGGACTCAGAAGGGAAGGAGTGATTTTTGGATTTTGCAGCTCAGATTCTGGTGGAATGAATGGTGGGTGCTATATGGCATTAGCAAGACCCCCGAAGCACGGTGAAATGATGAACCTAATAATCCATAGATGTGTGGTATATTTTGAAACACTCCTTCATACATAGGCCGGGTTTGTCGGGGCAAGTTTCACAGTGGAAAATAGTTTCCTTTCTTATTCCCTTTTTATAGCAAACTTTGCACCTTTTTTGTGTCCTGCCCTTTCTTGCAGTGGAGGGGATTTCGTTGGGAAAATGCTGCCCTGGTACAATACGGGGGCCAGTACTAGAAGTACTGGGGCCCTCTGCCTGCTGGTTCCCAAATACTAGGCCCTTTATGACTTCCTCTTGAAAGTGCATAAATGTCCCCCTCTGGCCGGTAGAACGGAATAGCACGTAAGCGTTATACAGTGCCATCTGGATGATATACACGGCCAGCTTCTTGTACCAGATATTTGTTTTCCGCAGGGCACTGTACGGCTTCAGTACCTGATCTGAAAGATCCACTCCGCCCATGTACTTATTGTAATCTAGGATACAATTTGGTTTTGAGGTGTGGGTACTGGTACCTCGTACAGGGATGGAGGTGGTACTGTCTCCATGAATTGTTGTCAGTATAAGGACATCCCTCTTGTCCTTATATTTGACCAACAACATATTTTCGGTGCATATTCCCCTGCTTTCACCCCTTCTTAGTACTTGGGCAATGTGCGTTTTGGGGAGGCCTCTTTGGTTCTTGCGCACAGTACCGCAAGCTGCTGTACCTCTTGAACCAAGGGCCTTAAACAGGGGGATGCTAGTGTAAAAGTTATCCACATAGAGGTGATAACCTTTATCCAGGAAGGGGTGCACTAAATCCCAGACAATTTTTCCACTAACACCTACGAGGGAGGGGGGGCATTCTGGCGGTTCAATTCTTGAATCCTTCCCTTCATATACCCTAAACTTGTGGGTGTACCCTGTGGTGCTTTCACACAGCTTATACATTTTTATGCCATACCTTGCCCTCTTACTGGGAAGGTACTGGCGGAATTTAACCCTTCCTTTAAAATGTATAAGGGACTCGTCGATACTAATACATTTATCAGGGATGTATAGCTCTGCAAATTTGGCACTGAAATGATCAATGACCGGCCTGACTTTGAATAGCCTGTCAAAGGTGGGATCATCTCTGGGTGGGCACTGTGCATTATCGGTGTAATGTATAAATTTATGGATTGCCTCAAAACGAGCCCGGGGCATGGCCATACGGTGAAATGGGGTGCTGTACAGAACATCTGTACTCCAATATTGCCTAATTTGTGGCTTTTTTACTATGCCCATATGTAACACCAGACCCCAAAACGTCATCATCTCTACTGCATCTACAGGGGTCCACCTAGCAAATGATGACGTGGGGTTTTGAGCAATAAACTGCTGGGCATATAAATTAGTTTGGTCCACCATTAAATTTATAAAATCATCAGAGAAAAATAATTTGAAAAAGTCAATTTCTCTGAGACCTGTTGAATCAAATTGGATTCCTGGGATGGCCAAAAACTCAGGAACCTGGGGCTCAAAATTGTCTGGTGGTGGGGTCCATACGAGATCAATTATTGGGGGGGGGGGTCTCAGCTGCTCTACGGGGGCGTCTTTGAGGGGGTCCCTCATCATCAGAGGAGGAAGAGGAGCTTAAGACAAATCCTTCAAATTCCCCGCTTGCCTCACTGGCTGTGTCAGAGTCAGAGGCAAGCATGGCATATGCCTCCTCCACCGAATACATTCTCCTGGATGACTGGGACGACATTTGGGATGACATTTAGGATGCCATTTATATTTTTGTGTTACTGGTAGTGAAATGTTTCAACACGTGTATAGTGTAGGGGGGGGTACAAACTTTATTTCAACCCGGGGGGTATGTAGTGTGTAGTGTGTATGTAGTGCAGAAAAAAAAAAATACAAAAAAAAAAAAAAATTGAAGGGTTCAAAAAAAAAAAAATGGAAGGGGTTAAAAAAAATAAATGGAAGGGGTTAAAAAAAAAAAATGGAAGGGGTTAAAAAAAAAAAAAATGGAAGGGGTTAAAAAAAAAAAAAGGTCCTGCGCCAAAAATTGAGCACAGATGTTGGTCAGTAACGTCCGTCACTGAACAGCGCTCAAAGGCAACAGGAATTTGATCCAAAAAAAAAAAAAAATAGATCAACCCTGTGCCGAAAAAGCTGATCAGTGATGTACGTCACTGATCAGCGCACAGTGGCCACAGGACACACACAAAATCACAGTGTGTGTAAAAAAAAAATGTAAAAAAGACCCCACAGCACTCACAAAAAATAAAAAAAGGTGATCAGTGATGCGACACTGATTACCAGTGAGGGGCAGCAGGTGCACAACCTTTGGTGGTACTGACAGGTATATATATAAAAAAAAACCTCTGTACCCCCAAAAAGTTGCTGATCACCTCAGATATAGTGATCAGCACAAAAGGCGGGGGCAGCAGACACAAAATTTAGCACTCTCTATCACTCTCTGTCACTATCTCTCTCTATCTCTCTATCTCTCACTATCTATCACTCTATGACACTGCAGCAGCAGCACTGACAGGTATATCTATATATAAAAAAAAACCTGCGCCCCCAAAAAGTTGCTGATCAGTTAATTTATACTGATCAGCACAAAAGGGGGGGCAGCAGTCAGTTATATAAAAAATATATAGCACAATCTGTCACTATCTCTCTCTCTCTATCTCTCTCTATCTCTCTCTATCTATCTATAGCTCTATCACACTGCAGCAGCACAAAATATAGCACTAGGCCTCTCTATCTCTCTCTATCTCTCTCTATCTCTTTCAGTTATATAAAAAATATATAGCACAATCTGTCACTATCTCTCTCTCTATCTCTCTCTCTCTATCTCTCTCTATCTCTCTCTATCTCTCTATCTATAGCTCTATCACACTGCAGCAGCACAAAATATAGCACTAGGCCTCTCTATCTCTCTCTATCTCTCTCTATCTCTCTCTCTCTAACTCTCTCTCTATCT
Source organism: Crinia signifera (assembly GCF_055691185.1). Taxonomy (NCBI): domain Eukaryota; kingdom Metazoa; phylum Chordata; class Amphibia; order Anura; family Myobatrachidae; genus Crinia; species Crinia signifera. The sequence continues at coordinate 97,494,025 of NC_139227.1, forward strand.
AATAAATCGCAGCAGCACAAGATGTCACAGGATGTCACAAGATGTCACAAGCATAAGCAATATCAATGATCAGGTAAGTATTTTGGATGGGTTCTGGTCAGTATAGGCGGCAGCTGGGCACGGTGACCGCACTGCACGCTATTCCAGACCGGAATGGCGTCTGCAGTGCAGTCACCGTTAGTTTAAACCCCCCTCCATGGCTGTGATTGGTCCGTCGGTCTGACGAACCAATCACGGCCTTTGGGGGCGGGAGGGGTGAGGTGGGGTGACACCAGTGTCACCCTTACACCCCGCGGTGATTGGTGCTGTACTTTACAGCACCAATCACCTCCGATCCCGTGTCACCGGCGAACGTTATTCGCCGGTGACACAGAAAACGCTGTGAATGGCTGTTCACAATGAACAGCCAATCACAGCGATCGCCGACGGGGGGGCGGCATCGCCGCCCCCCCTGGGCATGCACGGACATGTCTGCTGTCAGGGACAGCAGACATCGTCCCTCTGTCACTGCGTCTCTAGACGCAGTGACAGTTTTAAGCCATGACGTATATATACGTCAACGGTCGGGAAGTACTTCCCGGCCATGACGTATATATACGTCAAATGTCGTGAAGGGGTTAAACGTGTTGAAATACCAGTTAACTTTAACAGGTAAATCAACTCTGGCACCTTCACACTGCAGCCTTAAACGTTTTAAAAAGGAAAAAAAACGGCAATATACCGTTTTAAAAGTGCAGTGTGAAAGGGGTATAATATGCCAAGGGAACCAATGCACAAATGGGGCACCAGCTAGTTTTTAACTTGTAATCCCTGCATAAACAACCTGATGAAATTTCCTATGGGACTAGCAATGGATTGTGAAGGCCGCAGCTCTGCGCATAGTCAGCTGCAGCTAAGAGCGGTAATATCATCAGTTGCAGCTTCTGTAATTGATTACAGCCTGAGACTGTCCAATGAAGCTCTGGCCAGTTGGGAATTACTATATTACCGGTCTATAAAGTTGCTGAAAGTCATACACATCTCAAACTTAGCACCGCAGAGACCGAATGGGTCCATACAATTTAAATCAGCTGAGCGTCAGCCACTAATGTATGTTATCCTGTATCGCCATTAATAAAAACGTCTTCTCGGAACATCTGTTCAATAACTGTAATGTTTATTTTATTGGGTGAAATCTAATAGAGCACTAAAGAATGTTTCCATTAAATTAATGTTACAGATGTTTTCTGAATGTCTTAATGGGGCATTTTTATTAATGACAATATTGCGGTATTTAGATTTGTGTCTTAAATATAGCTGATTTCAATTAAACATTTTCCTGGAGAAATGGAACACGCACTTGAGCTGGGAGTTAATATATTCATATTTTTTAGAACAAAAAGTGATTACGCATCAAAGCTGTCGTGTGTGTTAATTATGGTACTTGGAGGCTTTGTGATATGTGCTCTGCATTATCAATGCCTTCTGTAGAGATTATCGCACATAAACTTAAATCGAGTGCAGGATTTTTTTTTTTTATTCATCTCCGAAAAACACAGGTGCGATGTAAAATAATATTCATTTTATGGTAAATAGAGGTCGGCGAGGACTCGATACGCTCTTTCAAGGTGAGGGAGAAGGCAACGTGGGAATGATGATCTGAATATCGAATCAATCAGGATCCTCAATCGCATATGAAGTTAGGATCCCCAGTTCAGTCTCCTAATGTTGTTACTCATAACCTTCGAGTGATAAGTCTCATCATCCGTAGCAGTGCAGGATGTCAGGGCATAATTGTTAATCATCCAATCAGCAGACAGCATTTAACCACAACTGCTACCTTCTTAACAAAGCCGTAATTACACCTTTTGTTGCCCTGTGGCAAATGTAAAATTGGTGCTCTGCCCCACCCCCAAACATTTTGTTCACTAGAGATATAAGGAGCATGCTCGCAGGTGGGAGCAACTTTCTATGCAGGGTAAGATAGATCATGAATAGAGTGTCTGACTGCATTGCAACAGTCAATGAGTTTGAATCCTGTTATGTCAGCATCTTGAAATGTAATAATGGACAGTGTGACTGAATAACAGAAACCTCTCAATTTAAGTTCATATAGGGTGCAAAGTAATAGCAGTGGAAGGAGATGCCGGACATCAGAGAGAAGGTAAGCTAAGTGAAAGTCATTTAAACAAACTACTGTGTGTGTTGGTACACTCTGCACTACCTTAATTAAGGCCCTACTAACCCAATAAATTCCCTCCCATCCCCCCCATAGTGCCTAACCCAAGCAACCCCCCCCCCCAACTGGATTACATTCCAATGGGCAGAGGATTTGGGTATGGGTAAAAAACGGAAACGGACAGCACCCCGGAACTCCAGACCGGACACGTTCCATTCATCAATATCTGTCATTCTGGAGCTTGTAGTGTCCGGTCCAGGTGGGGTGCATTGCTGAGGCTGTCCTGTCCGGTGGGGCTGCTCTGACACCTGTCACCAGGGAGAGGAGAATGGGGACAATACAGCCTACAGCCTACCTACCTGTCTGGACCATATGGGGAGGCTGTAATCTGACTGTTCCCCATGTCCCCAGTGAGAGTTATCACAGGCACCCCTATTGCTGCTCATGAAGGCCATCAGCCCAGTGGACGTATTTCTGCACTTACAAGCGAAAATAACCTGTGTATCATTTCTTGTAAATCCTTCATAATGCAGATGCGGGACGCCCGCCTCCATGCGTGGTAGGGATGTCTGAGACTTTTACCGTTGTCTTTTCGGGTTTCAAGTGAGTTTCGAGAGCCGACCAAATCAGACAGCACTTCAACTATTTTCAGAACATTATCTAATTTACTAATTCAGCCGCTCAGTTTGTGTAATTAAGTTCCAGGATTCTGATTGTGCACCTGCATAAGGATTCTCTTCTCATGACACGAAGATCGTTGCTGTAAAAACTGTTAATGTTTTAATTATTCCTTAAGTTGCCGACGCCAGGAGAAGAAATGTATCCGGGATGAGAAAGTACTGTAAGAATATTCAACGCTGGCAAACTTAGCATTCAGAACGCACAGTACATCCCTTCTGTCTGTGCAATTAGTGCCGCGCACATGCAGGAGACCTGGAGCATATTGTGAGGCCTAGTTATGAAAGGGAGAACATTCTTGCGCTATTAATCAAGCCCCACAGTATGCAAGATCATCGGCTGACAGCGCAAGAGGCGTCATCGCAGGGGCTCTACGGTACAACCCTGCCCCCCCCCCCTTCATCCCAATATTGTCTGGACTTCCCCATACCTCCCAACTGTCACGATTACAGCGGGACAGTCCCGATTTCCGACCCGGAAATCGGGACTGTCCCGCTGTAATCGGGACTGTCCCGCTGTCCCACCCGCGGCAGACATTGTCCCGCTGTGGGGGGTGGCAGTTGGGAGACCCCCCAATCTAATAGAATAGACGTCTATTCTCGTATGAAAATGAGGTTGCGGCTAATTAGCATAAGCCGCACCCTCATTTGCATACGTCCCGCCTCTTTTCGGACGCTCGTGCGGCGAAGTCCCTATTTCCCCAACCCAGAAGTTGGGAGGTATGCTTCCCCGGTCTTGGATATGGTCCCTTCATCTAGTGCCACATTACCAAATAGGCAGAGTAGGCATCGGACTATGGGCCCCACACCGTTTAGGGGCCCAGCAACAACGTTTTAATATAATGATAATTTATTTTCCGGACTGATCATAGATTGACAGTCATAGGGTCAACCACTATTGGTCGACAGTCAAAAGGGCGACAGGGTCTAAATGTCAACAGTCAAAAGGTCGACAGGGTCCAGAGGTCAACAGTCAAAAGGTTGGCAGGGTCTATAGGTCAACTGGCAATAGTCCGACAGGGTTTAAAGGTCGACAGACAATAGGTCGACAGCCAAAATGTCGATGTGGTGAAAAGGTCGCCATGAAAAAAGTTCAACATTCTTTTTTTACAAAATTTAGAGCCGACATGTGCCGACAGGCGGTATTTCATACCCTACCGTCCACTACGGCGTGGAGGGAGAATATAATGGTGTGCCAAGAGCAGCGAACCACCGAGCCCGAAGCATGGCCAGCGATTCGAGCCATGCGAAGGGACGCGGTACACTTAGTGTCCATGTCGACATAGACACCCAAAAACACACGAAAATTCATGTCGACCTTTTTTCATGTTGACTTTTTCCATGTCGACCTTTTACATTTACACTGTCGACCTATTGACCCTGTTAACCTTTTCCCTGTTGACCTTTAAACCCTGTCAACCTTTTCCCTGTCAAAATTTTGACCCTGTCAACCTTTTCACTGTCGACCTATACACCCTATCGACCTTTTCAATGACAAAAGTTGGAAACAAGTTGGACACAAGCAAAAGGTCAACATTAAAAATGTCGACGCGTGTTTTATTTATTTTCATACTTTATTAACCACGCGGACCTGTTCCAAAGCATCACGAGCCCAGCGGGGGTACGCAGTACACTATTTGGGGTCCTCGTGATCAGGTGTTGACTGACAGCAAAAAAACAACAACAAAAACAACACGTCAACCTTTTCCATGTGGAGCTTTTGTCAATGTTGCTCTTGTACATGTTAATCTTCTGCTGTCGACATAATGACTGTTGACATACACATTGTCTGTGAGATAATCCACACCTAAAAATAGTCCTTTAATATTGAAATACATTATATTTTACTGATTACTTTGGGCATCCTCTGAAAATGCTGTTTTGGGAGATTTAGCTGTTTACCTGATATGTACCAAGCAACAGAATGCGATAGAGTCTTCAGCTTGGATTCCGAGGGCGACGCCATTACATCACTCACACAAAAAGATAGGACTCGGGGTCATAAAAGTGGTAGTGTTACTTATCATTGCAAAGGGCGGCTGCTGCCACAAGAGCTGGCCTTTGCTTAAAGCTTCATGCAGAGAGCAATAATAAAACATGATATGTGGACAGTTAGGGGCAGGATGCACTTGATGCAAAATACAGTGCTTGCTGCATTCCACCCATTATAATAATATAATAATAATTAAAATTTTCAGAATTATTTAAAGTTTGCCTGGAATCTGAGATTGGGTTCTGTCTCTTTAACGCGATGCGGTCATTTGGTCTACAGCATGATGGTCGACAGTCATTAGGTTGACATCATTAGGTGGACATGGGTCTAGGTGGACATCGGAAAAGGGTCAACATGGTTCTAGGTCGAAAGGTCATTAGTTCGACAGGTCATTAGTTCGACAGGTCATTAGTTCGACAGTGGTTGACAGTGAAAAGGTCGGCATGGGGTTTTTCACTGTTTTTTTGAGCCAACATGTGCCGACCATTATGCTGTAGACCAAATGATTTCAACCCCTCTTTAACCTAGTGCAAGCCATCCCAGTATCCAGGCTTCAGATCTACAGTAAATAAATAAAGTGGAGCAGCCAGCGGTGTAACTATAGCACCGCAGCCCCCGCCACCGCGGGGAGGGGGGGGGGCGCTGTGCATGTGGGGGCGCCGGGGGCTGCGGTGCTATAGTTAACCCCCCCCAATCCCCCGCAGACTTACCTATCTCGCTTGTCCCGGCGGCTCCATTCTTCTGCTGAGGACCACCACAAAATGGCCGCCCCCATATAGCACACAGTTCTCTGAAACTGTCTGCTGTATGGGGGCGGCCATTTTCTGGTGGTCCTCAGCAGAAGAACGGAGCCACCGGGACCACCGCTATAGGTAAGGCTGTGGGGGATTGAGGGGGGGGGTTGCATGGGCGGCGGGGCGGGGGGGTAAGGGGTGCTTGGCGGGGCGGCGGCGGGGGGGCGCCCAAAACGTAGCTACGCCACTGGGAGTAGCGCTGATTTTTGACAATATAACAAATATTTAATAATAATATAACATTGCTATTGTTATTAAATATTTGTTATATTGTCAAAAATCAGCGCTGCTCCACTTTATTTATCTTCTTTGGCCCTTATTCTGGTTGGTGCGGCCGGAGCCGCACACGGTGCTCCGGCCGCACAAACCAATCCCCGCCCACGAGACGGATCGCCACGGCCGTCCGTACACGGACGGCTGGCGATCCGCATAAAAATGGTGGGGCGTACGCCTCCACCATGGTGGGAGCTGCCCCCTGCATTCGATGGTCGTCGACCATCGAAGGCAGGGCCGCACGCCACAGCAGCTCCCGCAAGCTGAGACCACACGGACAATCGTCCGTGTGATAGCTTGTATGGGGGCTGAGAGCTGACATCCGGCGACGTCAGCTTTCCGCCCCCATCACTGGCGTCATACCCTTATTAGCATGCATACGCCCCGCGTTTGCATGGGAACGCCCATGAAACGCGGGGCGTATGCATAGGGAAATGAGGGTATGAAGCCCCTCACGCCCCTATACGCCCCCTTTGCGGCGTATATTTTTTGTGTGCGGCGATTTCACCTGCACATGCGCAGAGTGACCTCTGCGCATGTGCAGTGTGAAAACATCGGCGGTACGGCCGCACGCGGGCCGTACCGCACAGATTAGAATAAGGGCCTTTGTTTGGGAGCTGACTACTCCCTCAAGCAGCTGCTGTCTTGATAAAACAACTCCTGGTAAGCGCTCTATACTAACTTCGGTTAGTTCTCCCCCTTTTTTCAGATCTACAGTGTCTAGGTAGGAAATCAAAAGGTCGACAACTATTGGTCGACAGTCAAAAGCTCGACATTTTTTGATTGTGGACCTAGACACTGTGGGGGAAATTTACTAGAGGAAATTTGTAAAAAAATAGGTGTATTTGTATCCAGAAATACACTTATTTTTGACATTTGCTATTCCAAAAATATGGCAATTCGTATTCGTATTGATAGCACATCAATACGAATACGAATTGCCATATTTTCGGGATAGTAAATGTCAAAAATAAGTGTATTTCTGGATACAAATACACCTATTTTTTTACAAATTTCCTCTAGTAAATTTCCCCCTGTAGATCTACTGGATGTAACCAGCCACCCTAACCTCTCCGCTCTCTGCATTACTTTTATTTAAAAGTTGCCATAATGATTTCTATCAAAGAGTTAATGCGCTGAGCTACACTAACGGCTTATAAAGTTTTCTCCCCCCCCCCCCCCCCCCCGTTAGTTGTATGTTTGTAAAGGAATGGGACGGTTTACGGCCCCCTCTGATTCTAAGGGTGCACCGGAAGAATTTATAGTGAGCAATTTTAATTTCATAGATCATTTGCTTCATTTTGTTTGTGCAACAATTAGAATAATATGAATTCATGTTTTTAACTGTTTACAGTTGATTGCTGTGCTTACTCCATGCATTCTGGTGTAAGGGCGGGAGAGGTGTGTGTGGCAGCCTAGAAAATCGGGTCACCCTCCCGACCCCCTGGAAAGGTGGGCAACCCTTCCGGTTTCTGGGGGACCCCCGCTCCCCCCCCCCCTGATCGCGGCTTCCCCCCTCCTCACCTCGCCATTTAAATAACCAGATCTGCCAATCTCCGTGGAGGAGGCGGGGTTAACGTGGCATAATCGCATCATTTTAGCCCCACCCCCTCTGAGGAAATCGGAAACCGGATCATTTTCCATCATGGGGGCGGGGCTTAATGACGGCACGCTTAAGCCCCCCCCCCCCGTAGTCGAATATGAGGAGGAGTGGCCACAGCCCATCGCAAATTGTAACCGTTTCTCGTGCAGACGACCTCAGAAAAGGTTGCATGGAGGAGAAACTTACTCTGGATTTAATAATATACCCATGGATATCAAATAAAAATAATATCCTACTCTTTATTCTACCATTGAAAGCAAAGGTGTTTTTTCTTCTTCTTCTGGCTGATGTCGATCTAAGGCCTCAGGCTGAATTTTAATTACCAAAATGAGACAAAACTGTTTTGAAAAATATGCCAGTGAGATATCATCGCTTCTCCTAGAAGAACATTTTGTAAGGAACCTCAGAAAGATGACATATAAGCATTCAAGGAGGTTTCTGTATCTTAGTAACTGTCTCTCGTGTCAGAAAGCGGAGAACGTGTATAAAAGAAGATAAAATAACTAATCATTATCACACAATCTGCTAATGGTATCTAATAATTGTTCGTGGTGTCAAAGAATCCAAGATTAAGTATAGCCCGTATTTTAAAACCCCGCAGGAGTTCTCCGCAGTGAGCCGGATCGCAGAAAACCTGTATTTATTTTTGCAATGGACGGTATTTTAAATGACGTTTTCAAATTTAGTTACTTTTTTTTTTTTTACTTTTTTTGTCAAATGTTTTGTCATCCCGTTAGATCCTGTGATTGAAATTTTTGTCATTAGTCTTCTCTGCTGCGGCATTGAGCCGGTGGTTGCTCGTGACCATGAAATGAATTTCCGCAGTGACCCGGGCTGGACCATGGTCGCACCCAATAATGTTGCAGTCTTAGTGATGTCACTGGTTACACATGAATTAACTGCTTCAACATAAACAATCTCAACAGAGATGTGCTGTTTGGTGTTTTAGAAATCTGAACTCATCTGTTCTGCAATCCGCGTGCATGACCAAGGGGGGGGGGCGCGGCCATCCTAGTTTCAAGGAGATTATAGTTGGGAATATAATTTTGCACAGCGCCCCATTGAGGGGGCGTGTCATGCTCCACCTAAAGGGTGTGTCTAGTTCCATATATGGAGAGATTGTGAAAAGTGATTGTGAACGTGGCACCTAGAAGCGAATACAAATGTGGATGAGCCGCAAAGCAGTTTGTAAGAGCTACTATACTTGCTAAAGTGCTGGGAAATGCTGATGATGATTCAATGTACAGTATATGTGTCTGTCTCTCATTCCCTTTTCCCCAAATATGTAACAGTGTAATGTGGGCTAGGTGTCATGAGGGAGATTGCTGGACTAATGAGGGAGAGAGGGAGATTGCTGCTATGTCAGGGAGTCTCCTGCAGAATGCAGGAGGGTAGGCAGCTATGTGTAATGAGCATGGTCTAGCGGTAAAATACTAACTTCCACTGAAACAATAACGCTCCTTGCACCAATCTTGACACGATTGATCAGATCAGGGGCAAAGCTTATTTCTGTATGTCTCAGTGGGCCTAATTCAGATAATAATTATGGGATCTGTGCAAAACTAATAAAAAAGCCGCAGGAGGCGTCTTGAGTTAAAAACTCCCAACTACAGGCTTCGCTGCGGCTGCATCCGATCAACTGCATGACCATAGGACAGCTGACTAGCTGAGTAATCCACGGGTTACCCAGAATGAACGCAGCCAGGGCCGGTGAAGCTGCTTTCAAGGTATGCAGCCACTGACTTAGGAACGCCTAGAAAACAATGGCAACATTATCTGGGATGCTTCCTGTCATCACCCCATATGTCAGCTGCAGTACATGCTTCTGCATTTGGGGCACTGTGAGCCATATAGCGGCCACAGATGTGCACGGTACGTGTACACAGAGCGGTTCCGGCTCACACAATGGGGCAGATGTATTAAGCCTTAACAATAGATAAATACAAGGGTGATAAAGAGAGATAAACATCCAGCCAATCACATCCTTACTGACTTTTTTCAAACACAACCTGTAACATGGCAGTTAGCAGGTGATTGGCTGGGCGTTTATCTCTCCTTATCTCCCTTGAATGTATCTCTTGTTAAGGCTTACAACATCTGTCCCAATGATCTTAAAACATCAGAGTTTTACATAAATATGGAATTGGCGTAAATCTCTGCATTAGCCCACGGGCTGGGGGTGCGATGTGTGATGGTTGCCGTTCCCCTAAATACAGTATGCTGTGTCAGAATAAAAGCAGTCTTTGTACATAAGCTGTTATAAGGATCAGCGCTGTTTCACATCTGCATTATTCCCAATGTTGCCTCCTTATATTCCCACAGACTGTGGAATCCCTGTCATTTCTTCGCTATGATTTTGCAGAAAATGGATTTTGTGATGCTGGAGGTGCAGCGTTGGATGGGAATACATGCACAGAGGGGTTTAAATTATTCCAAAAATAAAAGCTTCATCCTCTGAACAGCCAGGGCTGCAGAAGAATTAGCAGGATGCAGTCACTGATGAGGGACACAGCGCCATCTAGTGAGCACAGCAGTACGTTTCACCATAATGATTCTGTGTCTGTCACAGCTACAGTGTATTGGGGTGTGGATCAGCTGGTCACCAGCAAGTTGATAGACAGTCATTAGGTCGACACATTATGTCAACATGCATTAGGTCGCTGTGTGTCTAGGTCGACATGCAGGTAGGTCGACATGAGTCTAAGTCGACATGTGTTAGGTCGACATAGGCATGTGGTCGACAGGGTCATTAGGTCGACATGGGAAAGGTCGACAGGGTCATTAGGTCGACATGGGTTAGGACGACAGTTAATAAGTCAACATGTTTTTTTTTTACCCCTTATGTGGACACAGTCAACATAAACACTAAAACGTACCACCGCGTCCCCTCGCATGGCTCGATGCGCTCTCTATGCTTCAGGCACTAATTTATTCTCCCAGCATGCCCTAGTAGATGGTAGGGCATGAAATATTGCCTGTCGGCATGTGTCGTGTGGACATGGACACCAAAACGTATCACCGTCGTCCCCTCATTTGGCTCAGAGCGCTTGCCATCCTTCGGGCACACTATTTTATTCTCCCACCACGCCCTAGTGGATGGTAGGGCATGACATACCGCCTGTCGACACATGTCAGCTCCAAAAAAAAAAAAACATGTCGATCTATCGACCATGTCGACATAATGACCCATGTCGACCTGACGCGCCTGTCGACCTAACCCATGTCGAACTAATGACCCTATCAACCTAACTTATGTCGACCTAATGACCCTGTCAACCTTACCCATGTTGACCTAAAGTCTTGTTGACCTTACTGCATGTTGACCTAAACTCATGTCGACCTATCTGCATCTTGACCTAGTGTTGTCGACCTACTTGGTGGTGACCCAATGACCATATCCCATGTATTGTGGGGTAATAATCTCCATCTGATATAGGCGGTTATTCTGGTTCTTACACTCGCATGCAAATTCGCATTTGAGCGCAATGTTTTTCATCTGCGAATGTGCATTACATTTCTGTGCATGTTGATGTACCGGGTGCGAGCAACCGCAGCGAACAGAGTGTTTGCGGGGCGATCAAACCCACCACTGCGGGGTGGCGCAGCTGTGAGTATTTTAGCTGCGGTGCGGACTGATTGTCCGACCGAATGCGGTGCAGATGAACTAGTGCCCTCCGAGACACGAAAGCTACTTGTTTGCACCGAAGTTTTTGGGTGTGTAGGGTCGTGCCCGCTCGGTGAGTGGTCCGAAGGCCCATCTAGCACTTATTGACTACACCCAAGTTGACGCCCCGTTTTACTCCCAGTTTTGCCCACTTTCAAACCGCGACCCATAGATAGGCCCACATTACGCCCATATTGTCCGAGAGTGTTCGGTGGACATTTTTTTATGTAGCGATCCGACCGAATTGGTAATGCCGCCGTTGCACATACGCAATGCGTAGGCTACGCATGCGCACTTTGCAGAAATACGCAATCCGAACGAATGTGTAGCTGTCCGACTCAATCAGGATAAGGGCCCATGTGTGACTGCCCATACACACCAGGAAGAGTTAATGAACAGCAGACCATGTGTGACTGCCCATACACACCAGGAAGAGTTAATGAACAGCGGACCATGTGTGACTGCCCATACACACCAGGAAGAGTTAATGAACAGCAGACCATGTGTGACTGCCCATACACACCAGGAAGAGTTAATGAACAGCAGACCATGTGTGACTGCCCATACACACCAGGAAGAGTTAATGAACAGCAGACCATGTGTGACTGCCCATACACACCAGAAAGAGTTAATGAACAGCAGACCATGTGTGACTGCCCATACACACCAGGAAGAGTTAATGAACAGCAGACCATGTGTGACTGCCCATACACACCAGGAAGATTTCATGAACAGCAGACCATGTGTGACTGCCCATACACACCAGGAAGATTTCATGAACAGCAGACCATGTGTGACTGCCCATACACACCAGGAAGAGTTAATGAACAGCAGACCATGTGTGACTGCCCATACACACCAGGAAGAGTTAATGAACAGCAGAATGTTACATGTGATATCTTGCGGTTGGCCGTGGAGCAGGGACAACCCATGGAGCACGTAGTGATACATTCCCACCAGGCGACTTGCCTGACAAATGGTGCCGCTATGGTTGTGGTGTGTAGCCATCCTAAGACACGCACAGAAGAAGGCCAGTGGGCATGCTTCCAGGCAGTAACAGGCTGGTGGCTTAGCTCATGTACAAAGTCTAGATTACGGGAATGTCGGTAAAGGAATATGGTGATTAGGTCGACAACAGGAAGGTCGGCATGCATTGGGTCAACCACTGAAGGTCGATATGCATCAAGGTTGACACACCTGAAGGTCAACATGGGGTTAAGTTAGCAGTGTCATTAGGTCAACATATGCATTAGGTCGACATGGGCCAGGTTGACTGTAAAAAAGTCAAAAAAATTTCACTTTTTTGGCGGGGGAGAACCCAATGAATGCCAACCCTATGACTTATAGAAACATAGACTGTGCCGGCAGATAAGAACCACTTGGCCCATCTAGTCTGCCCCTTTTTTAAACATGTTACCTCAAACCATATTTGATCCATATTTCTTTGTAAGGATATCAATATGCCTATCCCAAGCATGTTTAAAATGTACTACAGGTTGAGTATCCCCTATCCGAAATGCTCGGGACCACGAGCATTCCGGATAGGGGAATTTTTTGGTTTTTGGAATATATTTTTTAAAGCATACTTACCTGTCCCCTGATGGTGTCCGGTGGTCCCTCTGCGTCCACGCAGTCCCCGGGCGTCCACAGCAGGCCTCCGGCATCTTCTCTGGGTCTCCAGCGGTCCCAGGAATGCATTGCGCGAGTGTGCGCGCGCGCCGGTGACGTCACCGGCGCGCGCGCACACTCGCGCAATGCATTCCTGGGACCGCTGGAGACCCTGGAGAAGATGCCGGAGGCCTGCTGTGGACGCCCGGGGACTTGGTAAGTATGAAAAGAGGGTTAGGGGGTTAAAAAAAAAAATTGGAATGATTCCAAAAACCACGGTTTTTGGAATAATTCGGATAAGGGATGTCCGGATACCGGATACTCAACCTGTACAGTATTTGCCTTTACCACCTCTGATGGTAGGCTATTCCACTTATCTACTACTCTTACTGTGAAGTAATTCTTCCTCAGATTTCCCCTGAATCTTCCTCCCTCTAATTTCAGTGCATGTCCTCGTGTTCTGTTGCTCCTCTTCCTGTGAAGAATGTCTCCCACCTGTACCTTGTTAAAGCCATTGATATATGTGAAAGTTTCTATCATGTCCCCCCTTTCCCTTCTCTGCTCTAAAGTATCCCGTGTGGAAAAGTGGTTTTATACGTAGACACTTGGCCGCTCACATAGGTCAATAGCATATGGAGAAACTGCCCCTGCCATAGGGAAATGCTGGTTCTGATGGTGGTACCGATGGTGGTGGCTAAGCAATTAGTATTAGTGCATGTACGGATGCAGGCAGCGGGCATCTCAGATACAGGGATGTACAAAAGGGAAGAACATTGGGATTTATGTAGTGTGAATGGAGTTCTAATGAAGATGGGATGTTGCCCATAGCAACCAATCACAATCTACTTATTTATTTAGCACCTTCCAGAAGATAATAGATAGAATCTGTTTGGTTGCCCATAGCAACAGCCCATCTTCAATAGAACCATCTTCATTGTGTCACAGCCCCATCATTAACATGAGAAACATTTTCAGTTTAATCAAAGGCAAAGACAAAACCTGGTGGCACTGTCACATGAGGGGCCACAGACCATCTCCCACTTCCTGTCCCATCGTCCCTCTGTCTAGGTGGGCAACATATTTTACAGGAATGGACAGGGAACTAAAAGTGGCCCTTGTAAAATATGTAGATGTGGCCCCACATGGGCGGCATCAGAATTGTAGCGTGCTGTGCAGTCATGACAGCATCGCCCCCCTACCCCAACAATCTGCCAGAGAATGGAAATGTCACCAATATAGAGGAGGAAGACCGTGTGCAGGTTCCATGTGGGCCATCTCCTCGCTCAGTGCTGCAAATACGGGTCACTAGGGTCACACCTAGCGCTGTCCCAGAGTCCCTAGCGCCTGAGCAGGTCTCCGGGAAGATGGCACGGGGGCCATTTTCCCACTGTGGCCACCCAGTGGCGTAACTAGGAACAATGCACACAAACTAGCAACAAAGCGCCCCACCCCCCACCTCGACCTCCCACCCAAGTAATGGAAAACACTTACCCTTACCCCTCCACATGCCACGGCCACCGCATTCAGGGACCCGCAGTGCAGATCTCCGTCTCCTGCAGTGATGAGAAATGACCATCACAAAATGGCTGCCCCCTAATAGTAGACAGTTTTTAGGGATGCTAGAGGAGGCCGCCGCCTCCTTTAGCATCGCTGAAAACTGTCTGCTGTATGGGGGCAGCCATTTTGTGTGGGGCAGTTTTCATTAGCACTGCTGGTCTGCAGACGGAGCCAGGAGCAGGAGGACCACACACACACAGACGAGTCCCAGCCACAGACGCTTAACCATAGCCCCACAGACAGGCGCCCACACTTACTTAGCGCCTCCCCGCCATAGCGGGAGGCTGCGGGGCTATAGTTACACCACTGTGGCCACCGCACAATTTTTGCAGGTCATTTCTGCAGCCAAAGTGGGACTCCGGAAGGTAAGCATTTGTGCTGGCATCGTTAAACTGACATGAAAAGCAGCTTTGCATACCAACCAGAATGACCTCCCAGGGATAGGCAAACTGGTCCTCAAAATGTACCAACAGTCGATCTGTAGAATGTGCCAGTTAGTAATTACTGCACCTGTGCACCAGCTAGGTAATCTGGGAAACATAACAGTTACTAATGACTGCACCTGTGCACCTGTGCACCAGCAGCAGATAGGTGGTCTGGAGAAATAAGACAGTAATGACTACACCTGTGCATCCACTAGGTGGTCTGTAAAATGTGATACAGTAGTTATTAATGACTGTACCTGTGCACCAGCTAGGGGGTCTGGGATATATGACAGTTAGTAATGACTACACCTGTGCACCAGCTAGGCAGCCTATGTGCACCAGCTAGGCAGCCTGGGAAACATGACTGTTAGTAATGACTACACCTGTGGACCAGCTAGGGGGTCTGGGACATGTGACATTTAGTAATGACTACACCTGTGCACCAGCTAGGCAGTCTGAGAAATGTGACAGTCTGTAATGACTACACCTGTGCACCAGCAAGGGGGCCTGGAAAATGTGATCCATTAGTAGATCTCAAGGACTAATTTGGCCAGCCCTGTACTACACTAAATTTGGTATTATCTAACAATGTAGTTGTGTCCCTTCTCTCTGCTTTAATTACGCAAATAGAATTTTGAGTGAAAACATGCTCATGTGGCCTGGTTACACGAGACTTGGAGCACTGACAGGGGTAACTGGCGCACTGACAGGGGTAACTGGCGCACTGACAGGGGTAACTGGCGCACTGACAGGGGTAATTGGTGCACTGAGGGGAAATTGACGCTACTGAAGCCACAGTAAGAAGGGACACAGCTATTTGTGAACCAGAGAATAACTCGCCATCCAGCACCAAGAAACGCACGTATCTGTGAGCTGCTTATTGGCTGCGAATGATCCCCTGTGACTCTCAAGAAACAAAAAGCAGTGAAACATCCCCTCAAACATCTGATACATGAATTAAACATTGCACCAACAAATGTGCGATTAGCACGTAAGTGGGTCACATAAGAGACTGTACAGTTATGTCTGCACATGACATTTGCAATTTCTCAGCGTCATTTTCTTTTTAACAATGTTTCCATCTCTCTGCACAAACACGCGCACATCTTGTAACACTATGATAATTAAATATACACGTAGGCCCGCTGTGATACCAATTCGGTGTCCAATATTACACTAATGGTGAGTGACATTTAATAGCACAAACCAATTCTGAAATGAAAATGCGCGGTCCGAAATGTCATGTCATCCACATGCAGTATGTACCTGTCATACATATGTCTAAGACATGTTCTACATTTATCTGCTGTTAGCCCTAATAGGCACAGATGTGTTCATATAACATTATACATAATTGATGCCGGTAGGTCTAACTTGCCCTTTTGGAGCCGAATGAAATGAAGTATGGTTATTACAAATACCAGTTTCCCCATTAATCAGACAGTGTAATTCTAAGCTGCTGCTCTTAAATATGTTACAAGAAGCTAAGGGCCTTATTCTGGTTAGGTCGGTGAAACGTACGTACGGTCCGTCTCACCGTACGTTTTCCTTACGCTCGCGGTGAGCGAAAGTCCGCCCACAGAACAGCCGCACACGGATGGTCACAAACACCGACAATGGGGAGTGGCGTACACTTGAGCGTACGCCACCGTGTATGGACGGATCTCCCTCTTAGCCACCGATACCTGGCGTACATCAGAGCGGACGCCAAAGTGCACGGACGGATCTTGTCCGTTTTCATACCGGCACCTTTCGTATATCTGAGCGTACGCCACAGTGCAAGTAGAAATTGAGTCCAACAGCCCGCAGTGTCATGCCACAGCCGGGGGACACTTTTTACATAAGGTCCCCCGGCCGTACCATGAGCACCGTGGCTGGTCAGCCTTGGATGGGGTACCTGGAGGAAAGGGACCCCCCCAATAAAGGGGTCCCCCCCCCCCAAGGCTTCACCCGTCCAGGGCTGAAGCCCGGGGCTGTCACCGGCGTCCCTGGCCATTGGACGCCGGCCTGATGGTGTCAAATTTTTCAATCCTAACATTGCTTTATACAGGAGAACTACAAGTCCCAGCAGACCTCCGCCGCAGGCTGGGACTTGGAGAACCACAAGTCCCAGCATGCGGGGCATTAATGGGCCCACTGGGACTTGTAGTCCACCTGTAAAAAGAATGTTAAAAGAAAACACACACACAGGAAAGTAAAACTTTATTACACACACACACACACACACACACATACATCTCACTTTTACAACCACATACTCACCGATCCAGGATCCAGCGCTGGTCTCCCTTCTGCTGCAGAGCCGGCTACCCCCGCACTGACAGCGGGGACAACCGGCTGTCTCCGATGCAGCTAACAGCTTCTGTCGCGTTGTCCCAGCGCGACACAGGCTGAGAGCGTCTTCGGCTTATGCGTCTCCATGGAGACGCATAGCTCAGCCAACCAGGGTATGTGGTTGTAAAAGTGAGATGTGTGTGTGTGTGTAATAAAGTTTTACTTTCCTGTGTGTGTGTTTTCTTTTAACATTCTTTTTACAGGTGGACTACAAGTCCCAGCGGGCCCATTAATGATCCGCATGCTGGGACTTGTGGTTCTCCAAGTCCCAGCCTGCGGGGGAGGTCTGCTGGGACTTGTAGTTCTCCTGTATAAAGCAATGTTAGGATTGATAGATTTGACACCATCAGGCCGGCGTCCAATGGCCAGGGACGCCGGTGACAGCCCTGGGCTTCAGCCCTGGACGGGTGAAGCCTTGGGGGGGGACCCCTTTATTGGGGGGGTCCCCACTTCTCCAGGTACCCCGTCCAAGGCTGACCAGCCACGGTGCTCATGGTACGGCCGGGGGACCTTATGTTAAAAGTGTCCCCCGGCTGTGGCATGACACTGCGGGCTGTAGGAGCCCGGTGCTGGTTTCAAAATACGGGGGACCCCCAGATTTTTTGTCCCCCGTATTTTTGGAACCAGGACCGGTCCAAGAGTCCGGGGCTGGTTTCAGAAATACGGGGGGACCCCTACACTTTTTTCCCCCGTATTTTTGGAACCAGGTCCGGCTCAATGAGCCCGGGGCTGGATATGTTTAGAAGGGGGGACCCCACGCAATTTTTTTCTAAACAAAACACATTTTTTACCGCAGAACCATGCACAGATCCCAATGATCTGTGCAGGGTTCTGGCCAACTCGCATTTCAGAACCTGGTCTGAAAAAATGGCGATTATTAGACACCTTAAAAGACCCATTCTCTATCACCATTGGGACAAAGGTTCCCCCATCACCACTGGGACATAGGTTTTCTATCACTGTTGAGTCTTACAGTAGGTTCTTCTTCACCGTTGATATATAGGTTCTCTATCACCATTGGGACAGAGGTTCCCCATCATCATTGGGACAGATTCCCCATCACCATTGGGACAGATGTTCCCTATCACTGTTGGGTCATACAGTAGGTTTTCCTTCACTGTTGATATATACAGTAGGTTCTCCATCACCATTGGGAGACGATTCGGCGCTGGGGGGAGGGGTGGGGTACTTCGCGGGCAGCAGGCAGCGTTTCAGCACTCGAAAAGCAGCGAATTTCACTGCTTACTGAGCCAACCTCAATTTGGTTGAGGTTGGCTCAGTCTATTTAAGATATGGTCCGGTCCTACCGGAACAGGTGCTGGGTCCAAGGCGGAACTAGTTGCATTGCTAGGGGACAAGATCCAAAATCTTGCCTAGGGCATCACATTGGTAGGTGTCTGCTCAGACAGACTGTAATTATCTGTAGAAACATGGCAGAAATTTCAATTTGAAGATGTCTTCTTCTTACATTATCCCTTTCGAGGGAAATCTTGTGGTGCCTCTCAGGGTGATCAAGAATGGGTGCAGGGGGCGGGCAGCTGACATCATTCTTCCCGAGCGTCCACGCATATAAAAGTGACTTGAGAGTCAGATTTATATGCGTGCGCCATCACCGTCATTCGATGGTCGCCGACCATCGAATGATCTGGGAGGATCCCCCCCAAGGCTGCGAATGGATGTTACTGTGTAACATCCATTCGCAGGCCCTGCGAGTGAATCACCCTTTTAAATGGGTGGCAGCCGGGCCACTATTTGCAGGGCGAGTTTGGTGGACTCACAAAGGCTGCGCCCAGAATAACCCCCTGAAACAAGCAGGTCACTGAGAGCAACAGATATTACTACTAGGCATTTGCATTGTACATGTTCTCACGCAATCCCATTTAGGAGCTGAGATTAAATGGACTGGATTTCATTGCAGTGAGTTACATTTCCAGGAACACAGCTGAAAATAAGAACAGTTTACTGTAGGTAATAACTGGAAATTTTATTCAAGAGTACATGAAAGTCACGTAAATGCACAAGGAGACGGAGTCATTGGCATTAGGCTAGACAGTGCAGGTAAATAACCATTTCTAGGTAACTAGCAGAGACCGAGGATGGATTTATGAGCTGGAGAATTTAACAGGACAATTCATTAGAGGTCGACGATAGATAGACGATAAATGGAGAACGTAGAGCTACAGTAAGAACGTAGAAACAATCTAGTGGAATTTGTTCTCCACAATCATAAGATAAAAGCTTTAAAAAAAAAAATCATTTTTGTTTATTCTGCTGGAGAGAGAAACATTCCATCAGCTCTAGGTCTACATTTAATAAATAGCATTAGCAATGATCATTCTTCCAAATGACCTCCCATATAGTTACACAAGGCTGGGACAATGGTATGGGGCATGGAGGGGTACAACCTAAAGCTGGAGAAATGTTGTATCCTCTTGTATCTACATACTAAATAACTGTATGTTACACTGTTTGTCTGGGACACACTGTTAAATAACATCTTATTTTTCTGCAGATTCCGTTACAATTACACACAGAATATAGGCATGCCGCATATCATTTTAATCAGAAGAAGCTGCTACTGTATTTCATATGGTTCACATTGTGATGCCAATAAGTGAGGGCGAAAAGTGATAACATGTACAGTACATGAGCTATTTTTAGAGATCAAAGTATATTTTACTATTTTAATGTTAGAAATTAAAAACAAACAAACAATGGGCATTAACTTTCTAAGCTCCATTCATTGCGCTGTGTGATATAAAAGCGACAGGCGAATGTGAAGGCGGAGTCACAATATCAGGAGGAATAAAGGTCATGGGGAATATCTGCAACTACTTATTTATAATGCACCATAAGCAATCAGAAAACTTGTTACCTGTTAGGATGGAACAACCAATTACACAGAGGCCCTTATTCTGATGGTGTGTGTGGTCGGACGTCCGATGTTTGGTATTTGCGCATTGTGTGTGTGGTCGGTAGTCCGATGTTTGGTATTTGCGCATGTGCACAGGCGTATCTGCGCATGTGCAAACACCTCGCACATCCGAACACGGAGTGAGGTCCGTGCAGAAACCAATTGTATGGAACCATCGAAGCAGGGGGTGGAGAGGGGCGTGAAGGGCTGTTTGGGCTCACCCCGTGTTTTCCCATGAAAATGAATGGTAATGCGGCAGTGACGCACATGTTGGGGGGGGGGGGGGGACAACTGACATAGTCGGAAGTCAGCTGCCTGCACATATCCCTGCTTTCACAGGGAATAATGGGGCAGATGTATTAAGCCTTAACAAGAGATAAATGCAAGGGTGATAAGGAGAGATAAATGTCCAGCCAATCAGCTCCTTACTGACTTTTTTCAAACACAGCCTGTAACATGGCAGTTAGCAGGTGATTGGCTGGACGTTTATCTCTCTTTATCACCCTTGCATTTATCTCTTGTTAAGTCTTAATACATCTGCCCCAATGTCCGAGTGGTCTGGAGCACTCGGTGCTGTCTGACTGCTCGGTCCATCATTCGATGGTCGGCGACCATTGGAGGATGGGGGAGGTTCCGTTAGATGTAGGAGGTGTTCACATCCACTCGCGGTGCGTACGCTCGGCATCTTACCGCATTTGGACGGTATGAGCGATCCGTATGGTAGGCGGGGCTAAGAACACTCGGTTCCTGTCCGAATTACGCATCCGTCCAAATCAACTAGAATAAGGGCCAAAGAGCAGAAACAAGGTTTAGGGTTAGGGGCGGCAAATAAATAAAACTTTGCCCACCACGTGAGCTGACAATCTAGAAGGAAGGCACGGCATGAAGAAGGTGCATAAGTGACCGTCAGATTTAAGATTGAAACTGTTTTCATTTTCTAACACCAACAAGCGCTATGGCCCAGCCCCCCATTTAGCAGTGTGGATTAGTGGCAGTACGCTTTCCCATTATGAAGGACATATCACACAAATTCGGTTTAATGACAAACTGTCCGTGTGCGGACAAGACGACTGCTTCCAGATTGTCCCATTTAATCCAGGGCTGGTGAGCAAAACTGCAGCAGACATTGGGGGAATGCTATATTTTTTATAATAAAATTGAACCTTTGTTGTCATTTGAAATAATTAATTGAAATAAATACACATTTAAAATAAAATAAAAATGCATAAAATAAATAAATACACCAAATAAAATAAATAAAATACATAAATAAGTGAAATTAAATAATTAAATACATTTAATAACATAAATAAAATAAAATGCAGTTCATTCCACCAACTACAGTACTAACACCCCAGTTGTGTTCTTTTCCTGTGGCGTTCCTGCTATCATATTACCATTGCACTCTAACAACACCCTGGGAGAGAGTCTATGGGATAAATATACTACGATGTGATTTTTAATGGAGATGGGATGTTTCCAGTGGTGTAACTACTGTAAGGCAGCCCCAGCAGCCACTTGGGGGAGCAAGTGGCAGCAGGGTCTGTGTGGGCGCCAACACCCTCTCGACGCATGCTGCTGCCTGCCGCTGCCTGCTGGCTGAGCACCGGAGGCGAGTCAGCCATGACAGTTACGACAAATCCCCCCCACTGATTCAATTGACTGTACACAGAGACGGCTATTGGCTACTGTGTACAGGATGGACGGGCGGATGGGCGTGCTGAGGCGGCCTGGGATGCGTTGGAGCCAGGGAAAGCAGCAGTGTCTGCTGGTTTCTCTGCCTCTCTCCGCCACAAACTTTTTGGCAGGGGGGAGCAAAATTTATAGTTACACCATTGGATTTTGGTATGGGCAACCAATCAGAATCCACTTATTAATTAAGCGCCTTCTAGAAGATAATAGATAGTATCTGATTGGTTGCCCATAGAAACATCCCATGTGACACACAACTCCCATCTTAGTATATTTCTCCGGGATGCGGTCATTTGGTCTACTGCATTATGGTCGACAGTCATTAGGTCGAATCCATTAGGTCGACATGCTAAAAGGTCGACATGACTCTAGGTCGACATGGGAAAAGGTCGACATGATTCTAGTTCGAAAGGTCATTAGTTCGACAGGTCATTAGTTCGACAAGGTCATTAGTTCGACATTGTCTATGTCGACATTCACAAGGTCGACATGGAGTTTTTCACTGTTTTTTGAGCCAACATGTGCCGACAGGCGGTATTTCATGCCCTACCATCCACTAGGGCGTGGTGGGAGAATAAAATAGTGTGCCGAGCGTAGCGAGGCACCGTGCCCGACGCATAGCGAGCGCAGCGAGCGATGCGAGGGGATGCAGTGCACTTTAAACTGTGTCCATGTCGACTGTGTTGACATTCAGGTAAAAAAACAGTGAAAAACCCCATGTCGACCTTGTGAATGTCGACATAGACAATGTCGAACTAATGACCTTGTCGAACTAATGACCTGTCGAACTAATGACCTTTCGACCTAGAATCATGTCGACCTTTTCCCATGTCGACCTAGAGTCATGTCGACCTTTTAGCATGTCGACCTAATGGATTCGACCTAATGACTTTCGACCATAATGCAATAGACCAAATGATCCCAACCCATTTCTCCCTATGGGGTAAAATGTACTAAGATGTGAGTTCTATGGAAGCTTCCAGAAGGTGCTAAATAAATAAGTATTGGAATCTAATTGGTTGCTACGGGCAACATCTCATCTTCTATAGAATGCCAATCTTAGTAAATTTACACCTACAAGAGCCATTGTCTGTGCGCAATATACTTCCGTAAGGTTGTGTCTATTCTGAGAACTTACCAGATACATATGAACAATAAGGAACTTTATCCATTATAACCTCATGACTAAACATCTTGCTCCTCAATGCCAAGGGGGCGCCCAGGCCGATTAAGCATGCACGTCCTTTTTACCCACAGGTGAGAACGCTAGAAGCGAGCGGAGGAGCTCAGGAATCCACCTTCCCACTGACAAATCCTATTACCATTCAACGTCATGTCAGGTTGAATCAGTCAGAATGTGTTACATCCGTCAGGTAATGCAATTTGACTGATGCAACCTGACAAGGCATGTCACGCCGTGGTACATCAGAGGAATTATTTCCGGAAAAAAATGCAGTTTCCTCAAGATCAACATTTAATAATAATAAGTTCTCAGGATGAAATGTGATTTCCGTAGAGATCACGTTCTTGCTTAGCGTTCCCTCACCTATTCTTAGCATTAGAGGCTACTCATTAAGTAAGCACCTCCCATTTCTTTATATATAGAGGATTGAAAGGTTTTTAATAGCTATCTGAGGTCTTTCTGGAAATGTGACAGTTATTGAATGTAAGACAAAGCCTGTCAAGCACAGTATACTGTATGTGATGTAATGTGTACTGATGTTACTCAAATATGAAAGGTAGAATAACATTTATAGGCAGTTCGAGCCTCCGCATCTGCCAAACTGCAACCGCGAGGAGGCAGAATCCCAGGGAATGCTGGGAGTTGTAGTTCTTAATGTTCTAGCATGAAAGCACTGCTTTCTGTTTGGGGTACACAAAGGACACCATGGAGCAGGGGCGTTTAGAAAAGGAGACCCATGTGCACAACCTCCTCTGTATGGGCACAGTTCTCTGTAACCGACGCCTGGCAGCACAATACTGTCTGAGCACTAGAGGGCCACAAACTTTATTGCACATGCGCAAACCCTGGGGGGAAATGGTGCGACTGCCTCTTCTGTGGAGATTTCCTTACTGCACATGTGCAAAACTGGAAAAATGTGTCCTGGGTGTGCAGTGCGGGCCCCCTTAGACTCAGGGGCCCAATGATTAAAACAAGATTCCCTACTCCCTATTATCCTCCTCAATATCAAACAAGCCCTAAAAACATTCCTCTTTATTAACCCCCCCCCCCCCCGAGCATTTATTTTTCAACCAGTTCATCCATCGACTGTCCCTTATTTCCATTAAGTAGAGTATGTAAATGCTTACAGGCAGGACCCTCCTACCTCTTGCTCTTCCCTAGCGCACACATGTCAGTTGTGCCCTACTCCCTTGTCTCTAGACTCTGATCATGGGCATATATATATATATATATCTGCGGCTGTGCGGCTGTGCGGGCCGCACTCTCGGTCCTTGATGTGCGATGGCTATGAAAGAATTGAGCCAACTGCCAGGCGGTGATACAACGTTTCGATTTATTATCGTCTTCAGGTATATATATATATATATAAATAGTGCATTCTCAACATGTACCTCTTGATTGGTCAGAAATCATTGGGAGAATGTTCTAGCTGCCATTTTTCTGTAGACCTGTGTCCATGACATTTTTCTATTGAGATTGCGAACAGAAAGGCCGGTTTCACACAGTCCGGCTCCTGCCGGACTGTGAAATCCCGCACGGCCAGGGAGCCGTGCCGCACACATTAGTTGTGAATGGACACTATTGTGTCCATTCACACGGGACGGCCACGGCTCGGCCGCACGGTTGCAGCCGGATCCCGCCTCTGGAAGGGACGGCTGCCGGACTGTGGCCATCCCCTCCATGATAAATTAATGTGTGCTGCACGGCTTCCTGGCCGTACGGGTTTTCGCCGCCCAGCAGGAGCCGGAGCGTGTGAAATAGCCCTAAAAGTACAGTGATAACTATGTTTTGTTGTGCATGATGAGGATAATATAATAATAATAATAATAATAATATATTAAAATAATAATAATAAAAACAATAGTGTGTGTGTAATGCAATATGAAATCATGTGGAAAGTTTTGCAAGGATTCAGTGAATTCCTATTTAAAATGAGGATTAATGAATTTCGTATTCTGCCAAGAATAAAATATATCACCCCTTTTCTGCGCGGTGACAACTGTTGGGTTTGGGGATAAATAAGCCCGGATATAACTCTGTTTGCTCAGCATTACTGTATCTTTGCTGCACAAAATGAAACAAAGAAATAAAAATGTTTCTCTGGGACGGAAATGAACAGAAAGAAGTAAGACGAGGATTAAACTGACAATAAAAAGACTTTCTAAACAACATCTGACTTTAAAGCAGCTTTTCAAAATGTTCTCGTTTTACTGCAAACAAATGACTTCTGCGACTGTACAAGAAACTACAAATAACAGAACTTTCTTGATGTTAGCGACGTTTTCCGAGCATCCGGCTCATGTTCCGGAAGCAACGTTTAATGAGAAATGAGACATGGCATCCATTGGCTTATTGTATTTAGGGAAAACTAATTGTGTTTAGACCCATTCATTATTTCTTATACCCCATTCACACCAGCATAATTTCCCGGGTTGGGCCAGGGAACAAGCCGCAACTAGCGCAGGTGTGAAAGGTTCCTGGGGCAAAATCCCGGCAAAAATTGCAGAGATTTCAACCCTGCAATGGAGCAGGGTTGTTTCTGGGTTTAACCCGGGGACCTGACTGGTGTCAATGGGGTAGGGGATACTTACCCGGGTTGCCGATCCTCGATGTACTGTCCGGCCGCGGATCCACACAGGCGGCCTGCGCAAATAACGGGACAGGCGGCGGATGAAGATGACGCAGCTTTCCGGCAGCAGTAAGGGTACCGGAGAGCTGCGTCATCTTCATCCGCCGGCTGTCCCGTCATTTGCGCTCGCCCCCCGTGCGGATCCCTGGCATGCACGGTGGACCAGCAACTGGGGTGAGTATTCTGCACATCTCCTGCTGCCTCCACCGCCATCCCGCCGACTGCCTGCCTCCTCCCCACCTCCTCCTGGCCTCCTCCCCGCTTCCTTCGCGCCTCCTTCACACACCAGAAAATGCAGGGACTTTTCTGGTGTGAAAGGGGCCAACCCAGGAATGGCCCGGCATGATTCCTGGGCCATATTCCCAGGTGGGTCCCTGCATTTTCTGGTGTGAAAGGGGTATTATTGGTGCGTGTTGGAAATTCATTATCGGGTGAATGTATTAGAAATGACTAAAGGTGCCCATACACTGCTGCGATGTCTCGCAGCAGTGTAGGGACACCCGATACCCCACGAGCCATCCGGGATCTCCCCAATTCACAATTTGTTGTGGCGGATCGCATGCCTCCCTGCTTCCCGCTCGCATAACCGCTGAGAGGGAGGTCCTAGGTCGTGTGGTCTGATGACCTGAGGGGACATCAATCTGACCCGATTTGGGATGATTTGATGGCCAGATTAGTTGGGATCGGCCCAAAATTGGCTCAGTGTATGGGGCCCTTTACAGGTACATGGGCTCCCATTGGAGTAATACATTAATAAGTAACTGTATGCCAACAATTTACATATGGGTCCGCACCCAGAAAAGCTACTGCACATTCACAGTTACTGGAGAGTGCATGTGTGAATGGTGGATAATGGAGAAGGATCCTTTAGGTCCCTCTCCTGAACATGTTGCTTATAAGCTACAGACGGAGCCATCCTCCTCTAGCCCTTTAATACGATTAAGTGATAGCCATGGCTCAGCATGGCTATCCAGAGACGGCTAGGTGAGGATGGCTCCATCTGTAGATGTCGTTGAAAAATCAGCAGATTGTTGGAAAAGGTCTGTGATTTCGACACTCCGCGGCCGTTTCCGACAATACAGATCCGACTTGTTTTAAAGTGCGATCTGTTCTGTCGTAATCTGGCTTCAATGCTGTTGAAAACGGAAGAATTGAATGGGCGACGCCCGGTATTTCCCCTGTTGGAAACAGCGTCCGACATTGAAACCCCCCCAAATCCTGTACTGCCAGTCTTGCATTGACAGTCCCAGTCCCGGATTCTGCAGTTTGCACCGAGCACATTATACCCCTTCCCCTCCCTGCCAATGTAATTAGACAGCGAAGAACTCATCACATTGAGCACTCCCTGCTTATAATAAAATAAAATTTCAAGATAGTCCAAAAATATGAATAAACTGTAGGTGTGTGTGTGTGGGGGGGGGGGGGGGGAGACTTCTCTAACATCTCTAAATTA
Organism: Crinia signifera; assembly: GCF_055691185.1. Taxonomy (NCBI): domain Eukaryota; kingdom Metazoa; phylum Chordata; class Amphibia; order Anura; family Myobatrachidae; genus Crinia; species Crinia signifera. The sequence goes on from NC_139227.1 coordinate 97,520,982, forward strand.
TTTATACCGCTACTGCCCATTTGTATGTGGCCTGAGCCATCTAATTGCATTACGGTTGCGGCAGCGCTGCAACAAAGCGGCTCATTATGCAGCGAATCCCCCCAGACAGACATAAGAGCAACATTATTTTATTTTACTGTACAACAGTTTTACAGATTAGAGAGCTTTTAAAATGCAAATTGGGGTATGCAAAGAAAAGAACAAATATTAGCAATTAGCATGTGCTCTCCATTCTAGACTAGAAGCCCGGTTCATTTTGCAGTGTTCTGGGATGTTTCCTCTAGAACCGCGGTGGAGATTTCTACTGGCAGCTGCAAAATTGTTTTTGGGACTTTAACGTGATTAGGATTCTGATTGCCGCCTTGCAGTGCAAACCCCCCCCCCCCCCCCCCCACACACACACACACACCGCCTTTACTCCCCCTGCCTGGATGATACTGTCTTCCCTTACTCTGCTTGTGGCTCTGATGGATGTTTAGCCATCTGGGACTGCATCTTACAGAAGACACTTCACAGGGCTGAGCATGAAGGCTTTCCCTATATCCTTCCTTGCACAACCCACGGCTTTGAATCATTATTAGCCTGCAGTGCTCAGAGTTCTACTTTCCCTTCTTTCTGGAGGACACACTCAATATTCCTATGTAAATCCATCCTGCATTATTAATTAGAGACAACAGATACAGAAAATGCTGCTTTTAGCTGCGGCCAATTGCTCTGCACTTGTCTGTCTTCAATATGATACATTTATATGTTTAATGAGAAACGACGCGTGGAACAAAATATTTTTGTCACCCACAATGCAGCAGCTGCAGGACGCATCTCTGGGCAATGATTAAATACATTTATGAAGATAGATGTCAGCGTTCGATCGGCCAAGTGTGACATGCGCTGTTTAATGGATCAATCAGAAAACCTATCCGGAGCATGGGTGCACGCTAACCTTTGCCTTCTAAAGGACATTACCGTTGTCGCCCCATACACCCACAAATGGGTGCACGGGGCACATCATTGGTAATAAAGACACGGAGATATCACAATGACGTCAGGTATATACACCCAGTAGAGGCTGGACTAGACGTCCGTCCTCCCGGAGGTCCTGGGCACCGGCTGTCGGCTCCTGTATGCACGCTGCACTACTGGGTGCCGGACGGGGTCCCGGCAGGGGATTTGTTGTGCTCGCCATGCTGTCTGAGTCCGGCCAGTCAGGATCCCAATGTCGGGCTAATGACTGTCGGGATCCCGACTGTCGGAACCCTATACCACACCCGCACTACTAGAAACACATAAAGTCTCCCAGGAGGTAAGATACTACTGGTGTTTGTTTGCACCATATCATTTATGATAGAGACCTGATGAAAAGACCACACATGGGGCCTTATTCTAGTTCACTCTTTCTGACAAAATCCTTCTTAAAAGCACAAAACCATGTGCACTGCAGGTGGGGCAGAAGTAACTTGTGCAGAGAGAGTTAGATTTGGGTGGGGTTTTACTTCAAAGTGAGATCTATATTGCAGTGTAAAAATAAAGCAGTCAGTATTTACCCTGCACAGAAACAAAATAACTCACCCAAATCTGTTTCTCTATGCACATGTTACATCTGCCCCCCCTGCAGTGCACATGGTTTTGTCCATCTAAGAAGGATTTTGTCAGAAAGAATGAACTAGAATAACCCCCATGGTCCTGAAACGCTGTTGCACATTCCTGCATTAATGCTGTATTAAACATCCCATCACCTTACTTGTCATCTTTTATCATGTAAAACCTTAAACATTTCTTAGCTTATCACTATAAACACCTGAAATAACGACTCGGAGACTTGGGTTTGGCAGAAGTTGTTAACTGATTTATTAATCGGAATTTTTTAATCTAATTTGATTATTTTAATTTAATTGTTTGATTAATGGTGGCCAAGAAAGAACGGCTATTAACTCAAACTCCACCCCAACTACCCCACGTGACTATCCTAACTCAACATAGCGGTATCCAACTCACCCCACTGCATGAACTACCCACCCAGCCGAGTGGGGGTCACTGACCCCGACACGGGTGTTACAGTGACAGGCCTAAACAAACGAGAGGTGAGAGCACCGAAACAAACCATATACACAAGATCAATAACTAATGTAAACTTATTTTTATTAAAACCTGCCGTTCTTTCCCGCCAATCAGATAACGCCTACATGCCTATTGCAGGCATTGCGTTATTCATATATAAATAATATAATTGCATGACATCCACTGCTTCCAATTTTGTAAAACATTCATAAAAAAAAAAAATTAACCAGTACAAGTAAATTAACGACTGTGTGCAGTAGATTAAATGCAGGACCCTCCGCCCCCTCGTTACCTGCCCTCTGTCACTGGGGGGGACTTTCTCGCCTTACAATACTGAAACAATTTAACGTTCCTGATATGGATTAACAGGAGAAAAAAAATTGTGACAGCAACTATAAAATGAGGTCACCATTATGGCAACCGAGCTCATTAAGGTGCATAAAAGCTCATTAGAGACACAGTTCTAATTTCCTTCTACTCCACCACTGTATATGTCAATGAGGATTATTTTCCGAACCAATGTACAGTATAAATACTGTTGGATGTGCATTATCTGTACATCCATGTATAGAATGTAACTGTCAGGACTCCTGATGACCTCACAGAGGATTTATTTAACTTTTATTTGTTAATTTCCATCACATGATCCTTTCCGATTCTCACCTTATTATGCAGATAACGGAGATGACAAATTACTGGTGCTGTGATATAATCAGTAATTACAATTCTACACTGGGGTATTAGCTTGCTTGTAAGCGCTAATCCAGGTTTACAGCTACTTAATGTGTTTTCTTTGTAAACAAGGAGCACTAAAACTTGCAGCGTTTAAAATATTATTATATCGGTGTACACAAAGCTTGCCGGAGAGAGAACAGAAATAGGAAAAAGCGCTTTAGTTTGGAAAACATTTCTATGTCTAGTTTAACCTATCATCCTAAAAGTCTCCATTTCAACCAGAGGGATACAGCAATCCCCTAAAGTGTTACATAAGGTGAGATGTACTTAGCCTTAAAAAGTGATACAACGGAGAGTGATAAAGCTCTAACCAATCAGCTCCTTCCTGTCATTTTTCAAACACAGTCAATGACATAACAGTTAGGAGGTGATTGGCTGGTTGTTTATCACTCTCCATATTATCACTTTCCAAGCTTAGGTAACACACTTTAGCGGGACTGCTGTCTCCCTCTGTTTTAAATTGAGACTTTTAGGATGATACTGTAGGTTAAACAAGACATAGAAATGTTTTCCAACTCTTATTACTATTTCTGTTCTCTCTCTGGCAAGCTTTGTGTACACCGATATAATAACCGATCCAAGCTTAGTACATCTGGCCCATAGTATCAATTTCCACTGAGGCCGCATCGGGTCAACTGTGTGACCATAAGACTTTGAGCTGCCCTCTGGTTGCTCAGGATGTCTGGAGAAATCATGCAATGTTTGTGGGGCTGCGAGGGACATTACCGCCTCAGCGAGGGTATCATGGTAGAGTGATTGACAAGAGGTGACCATACGGAGTGGTAACAGGGAGTGGTGACAAAAAGGCATGCATGCACCTTATGTAAATATATGTATGCAATGTAACAAGATTTATAGATGTGTTTATATATATATTAGAGATGTGCAGACTCGGATTCCAGAGATCCGAGCCCCCACGGACGTCATCTTTACGAGCCTGGTTCCGAGCAGCGCTCAGAGATTCCCTCCTGACTCGGGTCCGTCCGCGTGGTCAGAACGTCATCTCCCGACGCCGGATTTCGCGTGGCTTTAAATAGCGGCTGCTGCGCCCGTCATCTTCACTCCTGTCTAGTAGTGGGTTGGGAGAGGGTGTGTTGGAGCTGCTGATGGGGCTTAAACTTGAGCTTGACCTTGAACGCAATATTTTTTATTCACTGGGGCTGTCTCTCAGTGCTGCTGTGTAGTCTAACTGTGTACTTGTAGTACTACTGTCTCCTCTGTGCGGTCTACCTCTGGTGTGCGGTGCTGTAATTATTTTATTCGCTGGGGCTGTCTCCCTCAGTGCTGCTGTGTACTCTGTTCTCCTCTCTGCTTAGGGTGGGCTCTCCCTAGCAAGGAGGACAGTCTAACTGTGTACCTGTAGTACTACTGTGCTGGGGCCTACCTCTTGTGCTGTGCTGTAATATTATATATTATATGAATAATTAATTATATTATATATAGTCCACTGGTACTGCCTGCACTGAATCTGACAGTATTATTTAGTTACTCAGTCCACTGTTGCCACTGGCAGTGCTACTGCCTACCTAGTGTACCTACCTAGTACATACTAGGCTGCAATATCATTTAATTAAAAAATAATACTTGTGCTGTGTGGGACTGTAAAAAATAATTCCATGCTGCTGGTGCACTGACGTGTGCCACTGAGTGCCAAGCAGTACCTGAGTACACTGAGTGCCAAGCAGTAAAATTAATTATTATAAATTCTGCTGGTGCACATATACTAGTATTGCTGACATATCTACCTGTCTTGTGCCTAGTACTGCCTTAGCTACCTGTCTGGTGCCTAGTACTGCCTTATCTACCTGTCTGGTGCCTAGTACTGCCGTATCTACCTGTCTGTCGCCTAGTACTGCCGTATCTACCTGTCTGATGCCTAGTACTGCCGTATCTACCTGTCTGGTGCCTAGTACTGCCGTATCTACCGCTGCAGTGCCACTCTACCGCTTGTACCGCACACTTGTGTGGCTTAGCATAGTTATCCAGCTACCTCGGTGCAACCTTTTGCCCTAAAAACAATATTGTGAGGTGTGAGGTGTTCAGAATAGACTGGAAATGATTGGAAATGAATGTTATTGAGGTTAATATAGCGCAGGGTTGCCGACTTTCAAAAAATCCTCTCCGGGAGAAGCCCGGAGAGGATTCTTGCATTACGCGTTTTTGGGGGCGGGGCTTAACTGTGACGTCATTAAGCCCCGCCCCCATTACAACAAATAGCCAAAATAACAGCTATCCATGGAGGGGGCGGGGCTAAAACATCACGATTGTGCCGTTTTAGCTCCGCCCCTCCCCTGAGACCCGCGGATTGCGGCATATAAATGCCGCGATCGGGGGGCTCAGTGGGGGTCCCCCTGATTCCGGGAGGGTTGCCCACCCTTCCGGGGGCCGGGAGGAAGGACCCGATTTTCGGGAGACTCCCGCAAATTCCGGGAGGGTCGGCAACCCTGATATAGCGTAGGAGCTTTTTCAGAACCCAAAACCCAAAAAATCCAAACACAAGACACTTGGGAGGTGTTTTGGCAAATATACACATGCTTAGATTTTTCCCTGTTTTCGATTATTTTGTTTATAGAAGCAAAATCGAATCCACATCGAATGGTTTTTAGGACACTTTCGATCTGCATTCGATTCGATGCGCGCTCCCCTTTTGTTCAAAATCGAATAGAAAAATCTACTGTGCAGCCAAGGAATTCTCTAATTCGATCCAGTAAATCGAATGAGTGCATTGTGCCTACATTGTGAAATCGAAATCGAATCAAATGCAAAAGTACAGATCTAATGCCAAATCGAATGGGAATATCTAATGCCAGATCTAATAGAAAATCGAATCTAACATCAAATCTAAAGCAAATCTAAGCGTGTGTACAGGGCTTTAGAATGAAGAGAGTGTGACGTCTATATTTCCAGCTAGGAGGAGGAGTCAGCCACAGAAGTGATATCCACGGCTTTCAATTAACTGAATCAAACTTGCAGGGGAGGAGAGGTGCCCCCTTGGGAGCAGGAGTCTGGTAGCAGATGAGTTACAGTCTGTCTCTGCCTCCAGCCATTTGCTGGGAAAAGCATTTTGGAACCTTCAGTACATCAGGGTTGCCGACTTTCTTATTCTCCTCTCCGGGAGAAGCCCGGAGAGGAGAGTTTCAGTAGCCACTCAGGGGGTGGGGCTTAAGTGTGACATCACTAAGTCTCGCCCCCATGCTGGTAAACCAGCGAATTCAGTGATCTCCGTGGAGGGGGCGGGGCTAAAATGACGCGATTGTGTCGTTTTAGCTCCGCCCCCTCCTCTGAGACCCGAGGATTTCGGCATTTTAATGCCGCGATCCGGGGGGCAGCGGGGGTCCCCCCTGAATCCGGGAGGGTTGCCCACCCTTCCGGTGGGCCGATTTTCAGGAGACTCCAGGAAATTCCGGGAGGGTCGGCAACCCTGCAGTACATTTTATCGCTCACAGGATGGTAAATACAAACTCATATTCATTACAGCATTATGAGATGGCGTGTAATTACTACATGTGGGACGGGTAAAAAACAAACAAAAAAAGATGATAAATTATGTGTCTATTAAGAGGTTAAAGAGGAAGGACGTTCCCACTGAGATCCCCCACATTACAGGAAGGACAACTAAGCGCTCACAGCCCAGCGGAACAGATGTTTTTCTGTGCAGTTACGTTACTAAATTCGGCACCAGATTTTATTTCTCTGCTTTATTACTAAACTGTTTCATTTTCTACCAAAGCCAAACTTACTCTGACAACTTCTGTTATTGGCAGCTATGAAATTGTTCTGTGTCAGTAAAAAAAGCTGCGTCTCTCTCTCGCTCTCTCTCTCTCCTGCAGTTCCTGACTTAAGTACAGTTGTCTGGCGAGGAAATCTTCTCCCTTTCATCAAGTCCAGTTAATCCTCAGGTAAGCCGGCCTGGGGTGACTGGTGTCATTCAATGTTCTTTATTACCTCAATATTTCTCGACTCTTCGGGGTTAATACCAATTTTATTAACTTTTGGTGGGAACTAATTTTATTGTGTGTCTTGGTAACCGCGGCTAACCTGCCAGGTACAGAGAAATACAGAAATGTGCAATTTGTGTCAAACAGCTCGGATGCTTTTTGTCCTCATTTTATTTCTGCTAATGGAATTGTGTGTGTGTGTGTGTGTGTGTGTGTGTGTGGCAGAATGATGCAGATGTATTGGGTTATTCAGGGTAACGGAACACAGACAAAACATTAAAACCATGCCAATTGCGGACACGTTGACGAGCATTTGTTACTATGGATAAAATGGATTCTGGAAACCGCAACACAGTCAACATTCATGGTATCTGGACAATGGGTAGACAGCAAAAAGGTTGACAACCATTAGGCCGACATCCATTTAGGTCGACATCCATTTAGGTCGACATCCATGAATGTCGACATGGGTTTAGGTCGACATGTCATTAGGTCGACACAACCATTAGGTCAACATGGGGAATGTCGACATGGGGTTTTTCACTTGGAGTTGACATGTGCTGACAGGTGGTATTTCATGCCCTACCATCCAATAGAGCGTGGTGGGACAAAAAAATAGTGTGCCGAGCATAGCAAGGCACCATGCCCAAAGCATGGCGAGCGTAGTGAGCCATGCGAGGGGACGCGGTGCTACATTTTAGTGTCCATGTCGACTGTGTTGACATTTGGAACAAAAAATGTGAAAAACATCACGTCGACCTTTTGACTGTTGACCTTCCCCATGTTGACCTAATGGTTGTGTCGACCTAAACCCATGTCGACCTTTTTGCATGTTGACCTGAAAGCATGTTGATCTTAAAGCATGTCAACCTTTTTTATGTCGACCTTTTTTATGTCAACATATTGACCGTCGACCTATCGACACTGTATCCCCCTCTGGGGATACCTTTGGTTGGAGCACTGGCAGGATTGTTTCAACGAGGTGCTAAGTGCGGGATAATAAAGCTGCCGGATATTTATAAAGGAATTGTGCTACAGCTTAAATTTTGGTACCGAAAATCAATGCGGCACTACAGTTTTTGTGATCCAATATTTATTTTATGGCGCGCCATCAATTTTGTGAAGCTACAGCATTTAATCTGGGGAAGAAAATAGATTTCTCTCAGAAAACATCAAATTAGTTGTTAGACTATTTATAGTATTTGACGGTGGTGACTTTTTAACCCCAAAATCTGCTTTGTGGTGTTATAATACTGTTACCTACCCCCCCCCCCCCCAACTGTCCTGATTACAGCTGGACCGTCCCGCTAATTCAGTATTTATAATTGTGCAGTGTGGGTGGCGCACAAATACCCTGTGTATGGGGTGCACCCGCACTGCACACGCTGCACCCAATTTTTTAATACTTACAGGGTCCAGCAAAGATGGCAGCGGCTCTGTGGAACTCATTGGTAAAATGGCCACTGCTCCATTTTTCTGGAGATCAGCTCATGCGCATTCGATTCTGACCCCCCTCTAGTGCTTACACTCTATAGTGCCGAGCAGCTACAAGCAGAGAGGAGGGCCTAGACGTAGGAGGCTGCACAAGGGCCCCCTCCTCTCTTAAATGCCCATGCTCTAATTTAAAACTGTCCCACCCATGCATCGCAGCATCCCGCATTTGTGGGAGTGGATGGGGGGTTAGGGTAGCCGGCGATCACTGCTGCTCTGCACATGGTATATTATATATCAGTGCAGGAAGTAGGGATGGCCATCAACTATAGATTATTTGAAATCATCGATGGTTTATGGCTGATGATGAATACTTTTGCCATTGATGTGGGAGAACCAGATGGTTTCCCTACATCGATGGCAAAGGAGAACCAATGTTTTCCTTTTTTTTTTCAAGGTGCCGGGACACTGAGCATAGCTCCGCCCCCGACACCCAGAAGTCCCGCCCCAAGTTCTGATTGGCCTACAGGCCATTCAGTCACAGATAATGGATGGCTATTGAAAACTATCGATGATTATCTATCAGATAGTTTATGACTATTGATGGCTGGTTGCAAAATCGCCATTGATGGCAACCATCGATGGCGACTGCACCGATGGCCATCCCTAGCAGGAAGGGGAGCTGAAGACTCTCCAGCTACTTGGGGAGCGCTGGGCATGCCCCAAAATGGTGCTAGACCACACCCCATCCACCCACGTTCACACCCACCCTTTCCATGGCTCCGCCCATTTTCCTGCAGCATGGCAGGTCCTGATTGGAAGAAGGACAAAGTTGGTAGGTTGCTTTTAGGCTTTAGGTAAATTCTATAATGAATACTTGATAGCAATAATACAGTTTCGCTGTGATCATTTTAAAAGAACCGTCTCCCATGTGGTTACAGAAGGGTAGAAGGGAAACTCCTTGTACCTGGGGTTACCCTTTCCTTGAGTTATCAGGTTCCAGATGGCCTGATGAGGATAAATGCAGACCCCAGCTTTGCCCCAGAGCTGACCATTGTCCCCAGGCACAGGAGCGAAAGGCAATCTATACCAAAGATGGAAATCCTTATACTTCAACCGGACCCAAGGAAACCCTACAACGCACGTGCTCACAGACACTAGCCTGGTAATGCCATAGGAAGGGGACCAGGAACTACAGCTGCCAACTCCACGCAGCTCCTACTCAATAGCCAGCTGCAATATCATCTACCCTCAGGTACCACCCCCCCCCCCCCTACTCTTCCTACCCCTAGAGGTAGCAGAGTTATAGAGAACTGAAATTTAAAGACTATAAAGTAACTATTAAGTAACAGTCATTGAGACCTCCTGTAACAAGGGAACCGCAGGTCATCATGGCCCATATATACTAAGCCTTGGAAAGTCTGGAGAGAGATAAGGGTGCCTCCCCCCCTCTTTGTACCACTAGGCATATCTATAATGTGTGCAGGTTGAGAAGTGCACAGAGGCTGACGGTACCGAGTCACACACATACTGCACAGCACCAGAGTCCACTATGGGCATGAGCCAATAGGATTAGGGGTAGTGCTGGGATAGTGCCCATATGATACCCTGAGAAGGAGAGTTCCCCGTGTTCACCACCCGGCCAGCAGAGCAGGGACTACACATGCAGCAGCAAAATGATCTAATTGTTCTTCTAAGCACAAACACCGGCATCTCCCGTCCCTGCAGTGGAACATGTGAGAAGACGTACAGACTCCTTATAGCCGCAGGACCTTATTAATTTGATTTCATAATGTGCTTACTTTCTCCAATTTATCTCCATCATCCTTTGAATTGTAATATAATCAATATATGGCCTCAAGCGCGAGGCTCACAGTCTGAGAGAGAGAAGAGGCGCATTTGGGTAATACAAATAACAAGGCCGGAGCGGAAGTATTACTCTGTCATATAACAAGCTTCAGCACCCGGCGCCTCTGTACTGCTACAGTACTGCACTGTGCGGCTACAAGGCCCAGCAGGTTCTGCCTGCACCACGGATTTATTGCAACTTTTGTATTAGAGGGACATATGATAGTTCAATAAACACCATTAAAAGAGGTTTGATCACTTTAAAAATAAATAAATAGATAAATGCTGCTTTCCACCTGAATTTCCAGATCCACAATGGACTCAAAGGTCTGGATCAGGTTATGCTCAGGGTAAGGTATGTGGTGGTACACAGTTATGTGGTGTGCACAGGTATTTGGAAGTGCACATTTATGTGGTGGTGCAGAGTTATGTGGTGGTGCACATTTATGTGGTGGTGCACAGTTATGTGGTGGTGCACAGTTATGTGGTGGTGTTACACAGGTGGTGCACAGTTATGTGGTGTGCACAGGTATTTGGAAGTGCACATGTATGTGGTGGTGCAGAGTTATGTGGTGGTGCAGAGTTATGTGGTGGTGCACAGTTATGTGTTGGTGCACATTTATGTGGTGGTGCACAGTTATGTGGTGGTGCACAGTTATGTGGTGGTGCACAGTTATGTGGTGGTGTAGAGTTATGTAGTGGGGCGCAGTTATGTGGTGGTGCAGAGTTATGTGGTGGTGCACAGTTATGTGGTGGTGTTGCACAGGTGGTGCACAGTTATGTGGTGTGCACAGGTATTTGGAAGTGCACATTTATGTGGTGGTGCAGAGTTATGTGGTGGTGCACAGTTATGTGGTGGTGCACAGGTATGTGGTGGTGAAGAGTTATGTAGTGGGGCGCAGTTATGTGGTGGTGCAGAGTTATGTGGTGGTGCACAGTTATGTGGTGGTGCACAGGTATGTGGTGGTGCACAGTTATGTGGTGGTGCAGAGTTATGTAGTGGGGCACAGTTATGTGGTGGTGCAGAGTTATGTAGTGGGGCACAGTTATGTGGTGGTGTAGAGTTATGTGGTGGTGTAGAGTTATGTGGTGGTGTAGAGTTATGTGGTGGTGTAGAGTTATGTAGTGGGGCGCAGTTATGCGGTGGTGCAGAGTTATGTAGTGGGGCACAGTTATGAGGTGGTGCACAGTTATGTAGTGGGGCACAGTTATGTGGTGATGCAGAGTTATGTGGTGGTGCACAGTTATGTGTTGGTGCACAGTTGTGCTTCTGGGAACCACTGGCATATTTCGTGTTTATCAAATGGCACAACTATTGTTTGGTCGGCTTGCACTTTGATTTAGAGGTTGGATGTTGGTCACTTCAGAAACTGACCTTTAGTAAATCTAGAGATCATGTAGTTCTCTATGTAGTCCTCTGCTAGAAGGTCCCGGCTCTGCTGCCTCTACAGAGTAAACCTATGGACTATGCCATCTTCCAAGTGATATCTTCACTTGGGAAAATGGTGCCGCACATTGAGAGCAAAGACTCTGGCACATGTTCTTTATTGGCCCCTTAATCTTCTCAAATATCACTGGGAAGATGGTGCTGGCTGGGGAGGAGGGACCTGCCTCCTGATCAAGTAAGGTAGGAAGTGGGAACCCTTCCCCGTGCCCCACTCTGCCTCCATCTGCCCACCTAATTGTCGAATTTGCACATTTTGCGCATATTGCCCCTGAAAGTGGAGCAACATACTCACTACTGCTATAGATTTATCAGGCCGAGTATCTCAACACGTCCTGTAACTCATTCACATTTTGCCTTCATTTAACTAACTTCAGCACAATGTTTGGAAGAAGAAAGAGATGTTTAGGTTTAGCTGTCATCTGCATCCAGGTTTTAATTACATACTTGACAGGCAGCGAGAGCGCTCTCTTAATCACCATCTGAAATGTCAGCGCATAAACATTAATAAAAACAAAGGATAATTAGCCATCTCTTATCGGAGAATTAGAAACAACTTTGTTTCTGTGTAGTCGTTTTATCTCCTGCAAACGCCGCCCGGCACACCTTTCCCTTAGTAATAAATGTAAATCCAGATGTAATAAATAATGCACAAAGTTTGAGAAAGACTTAGTGAAAAATTGTTGTCGATATTACCCAACAAAACGGCAGATTATGTGGAAGAGGCAGCAGACTTCCACATGAGGGTAATGTGGAAGATCCAGTCCAGGATTTAGAACAGCAGCAGCAGCAGTAGCAGGGCTAGGGAGGTCCAACCTGGGTTTTCCTAGGATGTATTGGGAATCACTGGCTGATTAGCAGCACCTGGTGCTTCCTGGTATATGTGTGCTCAGGACAGATGGTTGGTGTTCCCAATGGCAGTTAGTGCCTGGACAATAGGCTTGCGGGAGGAATTTGTTAGGGTTTCTCTGAAAGGACCCTTGTTATAAGAACTGCCATGCTGTAACCTAAGAAATGCCAACCTGTTATTCTGGAATGCTGTCTACCTGCTGAGAATAAAGATCCAGACTTCACCTGTAACCGGTGTATGTGTTTCCTTGTCCCAATTTATTATCAAGCAATGTGGATGCACAACGTGAACACTATCACTGCGCCGGTCTTACCTGGTCTGAATGGCCAAACCTCTAGCATCCACATACATCGGTAGTGCCGACTTACTGTCCACCCAATAGGCATCTTAAAATATATATATTAAGTAGGGAATTATAAATGCTTAATTAGAGGACAAAACAATTACATTTATGATTGCACAATTTTTTATGACTTTGTTATTGAAGATAATAAATAATATTTACAAAAAAAATTCTAATATAATCTCTTATATATTTGGCTACATGTGTCAATCATCCTGAGAGTGTGTACAGAACGCTGGACAGGGTCACACATGAAAAAACTCCACCCCCCACCCAGCCTTATACACACACACCACACATAATACACACACACACACATGTAGCCTAATATATAAGAGATAATACACACATATTGGCCCCTGCCTGCCTGCACTACACCCCCCGCAATACCACACACCTATAATACTCACAGACACATGTAGCTCAGCCAGCGTCGATGGGGGCGGAAGGGTCCGGAGTGCAGTGAATAAATTAAGTCTGCGCAGCTGCAGTTCTGTGGTGCTGACATAGCAGCCTCTGGCAGCCAGGGGGAGCAGCTCTGCCTCCTCTCAGGCTGACCTCGAGTCGCAGACAGAGTGTCACACCAGGGGCTTAGTCGACGAGACTGAGACCTCTGGTGGGGACCTGGACCGGTACCTGAACCGGGAAGGTTGGAGAGGACCCTTGCGCATGGAGTGCGCGACAGTGCACCCAGAGCCAATAAGCAGTCAGAGGTAAAATACAACCGGAGTTTATTTGCAGATGGTTGTAATATAAACAGACAGTAAAGTATGCAGGAGAAATGACAGAGTTCATGCAGATTGCAATACTTTACAGATGTGATGATATGTGGGATCGATGGTGGAACATCGGATGTGAAGACTGTGGGTCCGGAATGACGGACGGAAGACTGGAGCTTGACTGTGGGTCCGGAATGACGGACGGAAGCTTGGCTTGGAGATCCGGAATATCGGACTATCGATGATGATGTGGGAACATCGGATTCGGGTATCGGATATGGAAGGAGACTGTGGGTCCGGAATGACGGACGGGAGATGACTGTGGGTCCGGAATGACGGACGGAAGCAGGAGATCCGGAATATCGGACTAGCGATGAAACATCGATGGTGGATGATGCTGGAGCATCGGAGGGACCAGAGTCCCGGAGCTAGGCTTGGTCGCTGGGTAGGGTTACCACCTAGTCCCTTTAATTCCGGACACATGTTAATTACACAGGTTCTGTGGCAGTTTAAAATCAGGTGAAGTGGAGTCTTGAAGTCAGCCAGCCACAGAACCTGTGTAATTAATATGTGTCCGGAATTAAAGGGACTAGGTGGTAACCCTATCGCTGGGCTGACGAGGCAGGATCACAGGCGATGGAATAACCTGGACTTCACAGGAGATGGAACAACCTGGAACACACTGCAGCATGGAAGACAACACCAGCAGAGAAATACACTTGCACGGAGACAAGGACAGCTGACCATACATTGGAGACAACTGAAGCACTAGCAATGGTTCTGAGAGCTCCCAGCATACTTATCCCCACTGGGTGGCCAGGATTGGCCGAGGAAGTATGACAGGGAGATCAGAACCAACAGGATTGGACAGCACAGACATGTGACTGGAAAGAACATGGCAGCCCCCATGTCTGCTATGGCGGGAAAGTGTGTTTGTGCACACCATGCTGGATACTGGGAGCAATGGCGGCGGACAGGTGGATTGCCGTGCACTGGGGACTGTCACTGGGAGACAGGAGGCCGGCAGAGATGACGTCTGGACCGCAAGCTGAACCTGCGGAGGCACTTAGCCGGTAAGAAAGTCTGTCTGACAGCTCGGATCGTGACACAGAGTCACATGGTCACAGCCTGAGAGGAGAGAAGCATGATGCAGCTGTGACTCGGCAGAGCTGCCTCCTCCTCTATAGTAAAGCTCTGGGCTGGCTGTAGCTCCTCTCAGGCATTTCCAATCTGCCGCTGGCCGGGTGATGCAAGACTGCCCTGTGAGTGTCAGGCACCACAGGTATGTCACATGTGGGAGGGGGATGCCAGCAAGTCTGGGGAAGGAGGGGGAGAGGAGGAGGTTGTCTATAATAACTTAGGGGGGGGGTGCACAAGGCAGCAGCAAACCGCACCCCCCCGGCCTGCACACCCCACCGTCCTGCACACCCACCCCTGGCACACACCACCCCCCTCCCCCCCTGCTTGCACACAGCAGCAGCAATCCGCTCCCCCCCCCTGTCCTGCACACCCCACCGTCCTGCACACCCACCCCTGACACACACACACACCCCCGCCTGCACACAGCAGCTAGGTTACCGGGCAGACACACACAGGTGTACTCATTATTCCCTGACACACTTCCCAGGTCACCAGGCAAACACACAGGTGTACTCATTACTCACTGAAACACTTCCCAGGTCACCGAGCAAAGACACAGGTGTACTCATTACTCACTGACACACTTCCCAGGTCACTGCGCAGACACACAGGTGTACTCATTACTCACTAATATAATACCCAGGTCACAGCGCAGACACACAAGTGTACTCATTACTCACTGACCCAATTCCCAGGTCACAGCGCAGACACACAAGTGTACTCATTACTCAATGACCCACTTCCCAGGTCACAGCGCAGACACACAGGTGTACTCATTACTCACTAACATACTTCCCAGGTCACCGCGCAGACACACAGATGTACTCATTACTCACTAACATACTTCCCAGGTCACCGCGCAGACACACAGGTGCACTCATTACTCACTTACATACTTCCCAGGTCACCGTGCAGACACACAGGTGTACTCATTACTCACTGACACACTTCCCAGGTCACAGCGCAGACACACAGGTGTACTCATTACTCACTGACACACTTCCCAGGTCACAGCGCAGACACACAGGTGTACTCATTACTCACTGACACACTTCCCAGGTCACCGCGCAGACACACAGGTGTACTCATTACTCACTAACATACTTCCCATGTCACCGCGCAGACACACAGGTGTACTCATTACTCACTGACACACTTCCCAGGTCACAGCGCAGACACACAGGTGTACTCATTACTCACTGACACACTTACCAGGTCACAGCGCAGACACACAGGTGTATTCATTACTCACTGACACACTTCCCAGGTCACAGCGCAGACACACAGGTGTACTCATTACTCACTGACACACTTACCAGGTCACAGCGCAGACACACAGGTGTACTCATTACTCACTGACACACTTACCAGGTCACAGCGCAGACACACAGGTGTACTCATTACTCACTGACACACTTCCCAGGTCACAGCGCAGACACACAGGTGTACTCATTACTCACTGACACACTTCCCAGGTCACCGCGCAGACACACAGGTGTACTCATTACTCACTGACACACTTCCCAGGTCACCGCGCAGACACACAGGTGTACTCATTACTCACTAACATACTTCCCAGGTCACCGTGCAGACACACAGGTGTACTCATTACTCACTGACACACTTCCCAGGTCACAGCGCAGACACACAGGTGTACTCATTACTCACTGACACACTTCCCTCATCACTGCACAGACACACAGGTGTACTCATTACTCACTGACACACTTCCCTCATCACTGCGCAAATGCACAGGTGTACTCATTACTCAGTGACACACTTCCCTCATCACTGCGCAGACACACAGGTGTACTCAATACTCACTGACACTTCCCAGGTCACCACGCAGACACACAGGTGTACTCATTACTCACTGACACACTTCCCAGGTCACCACGCAGACACACAAGTGTACTCATTACTCACTGACACTTCCCAGGTCACCACACAGACACACAGGTGTACTCATTACTCAATGTCACTTCCCAGGTCACCGCGCAGGCACACAGGTGTACTCACTACTCAACACGCAGACACACCACCAAAATCCCTAACCCAACACACCCCTTCCCGCCAACACCATCCGCCCCACCCAAAATTAAACACATTCATCCACAAATAACAAACATAATTCACATTAAAATATATTTATAATTTTAATGGGGCGTAGCCCCTTACGACGGTGTGAAGAGCGCCCGTAGGGCGCGATGAAACACCTAGTGTTTAATAAATATTAAGGGACAAATTTTATTTCATTAAAATGTTTTCGTTTTATGGTCATTGGGGCGAGTGTGGACTATTAGATAGACAGTCATTAGGTGCAAAAGATGAACATGCAATGGGTCGACATACATGAGTCAATACTCCACAGGGTCAGAATGTCGACATTGGAAAGATAAACAGTGTGAAAAGGTCGACATAAAAAAGGTAAGCATGTAAAAAGTTTTTCACATTTTTTGGTGTCACTATCGACATGGACACTATATTGGTGTAACATTCTCCCTCTATGCCGACATTGATGGTGAAGTAATAACAAGCCGGTTTAAATAAAAAAAATTATGAAAAACTCATGTCGACATTGTCATGTGCCTACCTTTTCATGTTGACATTTTGACCCAGTCGATCTTTTCCATATTGACCTTTTCCATGTTGACCTTTTGACGCTGGCAACCTTTTGACCCTGTCGACCTGAAGCATGTCAACCTTTTTGGGTAGACCTTTTGACTGTCTATTTAGACCATACATGTCCAACCTTGGCCCGACAGCTTTTGTGAAACTACACATCCCAGCATGCCTTGCAATAGTTTCAGCATTCCCGAATAGCAAAACTGTAGCAAGGCATGATGGGATTTGTAGTTTCACAATAGCTGGAGGGCCAAGGTTGAACATGCCTGATCTAGACACTGTAGATCTATCAAGCAGAACCAAATTAATGCTCCATTACATTATTAATGATGGAGGCATCTGCTGACTGGCACTGTATGTGGTACAGTAAATTTTATATGCAGATTTTTTTTAAACCTGTATTTTAAAATTATTTAAAAAAAAAAAAAAAAAAAAACTGAAATATAGGTCACGATTCAATATTACACTCCATTAACAATCTATGTCAATCCTGAACAAATTCATCCAACATTGGGACATTTTCATTGGGCGAAAACAGTTCATAATGATAGGAAAAATTGTATTTATTAATATTAATGTCCACAAAGATAAGCTGTCGTGACCAAAGAGAGACTTGGTTATACTGTGCGGATTTAGGAACGGAAATAGAATCTAGTATGTGTAACCGCAAGATTGAAATATACACTTATGCAAATGTTTGATTTTTCAAAAAGTAACTTTGTTGTTTTACATTTTTAAAATATTTGTTGCTTTCTAGAAAACTATTTACAGGGAGAAAGGAAAATATTGTGTTCCACAGTTTCTCGCCAATCCTAAACGCTGCGGTGGCAGCATATCAATAGTTTGACGAGAGCTAATGACTGTACCTGGAGAATATTTCACTAATGTCTTGTCCTGTCGCTGTGGCGCATGTTGCGGTAATAATGCATATATGGAGCAGGTACCTTTTCTAATTCACTGAAGCACATTAGTGCCCATTTCTGACAACAGATGAATAATTGTGGCAACTTATTGTACAAATCACACTTCATAGCAGAACCGACGTTCCGGGGGATGCAGTCATTTGGTCTACAGCATGATGGTCGACAGTCTTTAGGTCGACATGGGAAAAGGTAGACATGGGAAAAGGTCGACATGCGAAAAGGTCGACATGGGAAAAGGTCGAACGGTCATTAGTTCGACAGGTCGCTAGCTCGACAGGTCATAAGTTCGACAATGTCTAGGTCGACAGTCAAAAGGTCGACATGGGGTTTTTTACTGTTTTTTGAGACGACATGTGCCGACAGGCGGTATTTCATGCCCTACCATCAACTTGGGTGTGGTGGGAGAATAAAATAGTGTGCCGAGCGCAGCGAGTGATGCGAGGGGATGTGGTGCACTTCAAACTGTTGCCATGTCAACTGTGTTGACATTCAGGTAAAAAAACTGTGAAAAACCCCATGTCGACCTTTTGACTGTCGACCTAGACATTGTCGAACTAATGACCTGTCGAACTAACGACCTGTCGAACTAATGACCTTTCGACCTAGACCCATGTCGACCTAATGGTGTCGACCTAATGACTGTCGACCATCATGCTGTAGACCAAATGATCCCAACTCCGTTCCGGGTTGGTAGAAAGTTGCATTTTCCAAGTTGCCAGTCTGATTCTATATTTTATGGAATTAACGTAGACTCAATGCTCGAATCTTGCACTTCACTGACCCCCACACCACCCCCAGCTGCAGCCATTCTCGTCTCGTGAGGACCATTTCACGCTAAAGATGGTGCAGCAAGTGGGCATGCGACTATGAGGCACTTATACACTGTGTCACTCTCCACTTCATCTCTCTCCAAAGATTAGTACATCTGGCCCAGAGAAAGACATTTAGGTGCAGATGTACTTGAGGCGATATATAACATAGCAAGAGATAAAGTACCACCAACCAGCTCCCAACTGACATTTTTTTAAACAGCAGACTATAAAATGTCAGTTGGGGGCTGTATATAATTATTTCCTCTCTGCGCCATTGGAATCCTCAAAGATATAGAACCATGTAGCATTTGCATTTGAAGTCATTACATTTTGCACCTGCTATATGTCCACATGTAAGGTGTGGACATATAGGCTCTTCATTATTGTGGAAAATGAGTAGTATTAAATGACTAACATGACAGTTAGGGGCTGATTGGGTGGACGTTATCACTCTTTATCACGCTCGTGTTTATCCCTTTATAAGGCTTAATAAGTCTGCCACAAAGTACCAACCAACCAGCTCCTAACTGTCATTAAAAAAATGCTGCCTGTAACATGGCAGTTAAGAGCTGATTGCTGAGTAATTTATCTCTCGTCACCGTATCTTTCTTCAAGGTTTAGTACATCTCCCCCAAACACTGACAACCAATAGGTGCTCTGACCCTACTGAAATGCTAACATCATACACAACTTATCTTTATATATAAAAGGCTAACTTCTCCTCACCTGTATTTATTATTTATTTATGAATAAATTTTATTTATGAAGTACCACCAGTGACCACTAGAGGCCTCTCGATGGACCATACTAGTCCTCTGTTCGCTAAAAGATGTCATAACAGAAAGCAATTTTTGCAGGGACACTGACCTGTTTTATACTTGCTGGATATGGAGAGAGGGAGCTGTGAAGACAGAGATTGGAGGTAGGAGCAGATAGGGACTGGGGGTGTGGTGGAAAGTTTGTGGGCTAAAAACTTTCACATCTCAAAAAGAACGTAAAAACGGTCACAGCTCAAAAAAGAAAGTAAAAACTGTCACAGCTCAAAGTCAAAGTAAAAACTGCCACAACTCAAGTACATTGCAGAAGTTGCAGAAATTGTGACTGGCTTTTAACAAGTGCTCTATAATGACTGAATAAATAAGAGAATCCCAGTTTGAAGCTAGGCCACAATATCTGCAATCATCTTTCTCTGACAGGAATACAGCTGATAATTAAGCAGCCAGGTAGGGGGAGCCTGCGCCTGCATCGCAGACAGGAGGGGCGGCTGGTGGGCTGGCGATAAGGGTCATTACTGTAAATGCTGCAGATGTGAGCAGTCAGGAATCTATGTACCATGTTTACATTAAGCCAATTCTTTTCCCTTGTCGGAATAATAATGTCTTTTCTTCCCCTCTGTCAGTGCTAGTCGGGGGCCAGAGACCCATCGGAAGCTGCAGCAAGCCCCATTAAATATGCAAATGAATAGCAGGTGCCCTGCGCGGCCTACGGAGGGCCCTCTGGGTGATCCGGATTCCTATGCTATTACCTGCGGCCTTGCCCAGAACAATAAGCTCTTTTGCAAATTGACAGATTTATCAAATTGACAATGCAATTTTCAAGGCATTTTCCGTCGCCTCCTGTATATAGGTCGGAGGATGCGTCGGGTTAAAAGTAAACTGATTATGATGTTCCTCCCTGGGGCCCCCTCCCCTACGAATGCTCCCCCCTTTATATTTCTTAACATCCTATTATGTGAGACAACAATGGCCGACGTGGGAGTTAAGGAGGCGTACGCATGGCAATATTTCATACATTTATCACAGCGCCATTTAGCAGAGCCGGGCTGGGTGCACACATCAGACAGAGTCATATATATATATATATATACACACTGATGCATACATTGCGGAGCATAATAGCACTGAGTAAATGCTCTGTAGGTGCTGCAGAGGAAATGTGTGCTTAGGTGCTGCAGCGCGGATGTGCCTGGAATAAATATGTCTCAGAGACGGAGCAGGGGACACTCTTAACACTGTCTGGAAATTTATTAGAAACAAGCCAATAAAAACGCAGCTATCAGGTTTAACTATTCCCATGCCGGCGCCTCTAATCCTTCCTAGCTCTGGAAGTTTGTACCTTAAATATATAAATCTTCCCCGATACGTCATTGCTCTTTATCATCTGAGATATTTATTCCTAGAGCACAGGTACAACGCTGGCCGCTGTGCAGGGGGGGGGGGGGGGGGGGCACAGTTTGGAGAGAGAGAGTGGTGGCGTTGCCGGTAGCAACCCGCTTTTAGTTGCTTTTGATCAAGCTCAGTCTGTAAAATGACAGGAGATGATAGGTTGCTATGTACAGTGTTTCCTCTTGGTATTGAATATATGTTGGTTTAGTGCTGCGCTTCGCCCTTTCTTATGGTTGAAAAGAATATAGAATCAAATGATGAATAAACCATGAATGTTGATTTAAATAAAATGAATCTTTACTGGTACTGTTAAAGTGAATAAATGCCGCTAATTGTTAATACAATGATTCAATTAGTCCATCAATACGATTAATTAAGTGAAAAAATGAAACAAAACAAAACAAAAACAGAAACAAAAACAAAACCAAAACCAAAACAAAACCAAGAAATAAAACCAAAACAATCAGTAGGGATCAGTGACTCGATAATAGAACAGAGTTTGATTCCCACTGTAATGTCCTGCTGAAGATTTCTGTGTGTTCTATGCACAATCACAGAAAAAATGATTGGATGAAATAGCTATACCAAAACAAAAAACAAAACCAGAGTTGTGAACGCTGATGTGCATCCACGTTACCGGTGACTTGTGCGTGCCGGATTGGTCCTGATTAAATAATCTTGCTAGCGTTAATGTGTCAAAAAACGGCGTCCCGTTATCTGACAAAGTCTGGGGGTGTACACAGTCCTTTTAATGGTGAGTCTTCAGGTACCTCTTTCACATTGGTGGTCAGCGGCGCCCGGTTTTCGGGGGAAAGTGTCTGCTTTCTGTCACAGGTTGCCCGGACTTCTGGAGACTCTTGCAGTGGGGCCGCTTGCACACGGGGCTGCGCGTTAACACTGCACCCTGTGCTGCGGTGCACTCACTGTGAAGTCTCCCTGTCTCGGAGGTTTGCAAGACACTGTCACGGATACCGATGTGGTCCGTGGCTGTGCCTGCTTCACCTCTCTACGGGTTCCCTGCACCAGTCAGCTCTCCTCTCCCCGTACTCACCTCTGCTTGCAGCGGTCTTGGTCCCACGATGTAACTGACGTTTACAGTCTGGCGTGTGCACACGCCGGCTGTCAGCG
The DNA here is from genome assembly GCF_055691185.1 of Crinia signifera. Classification (NCBI taxonomy): domain Eukaryota; kingdom Metazoa; phylum Chordata; class Amphibia; order Anura; family Myobatrachidae; genus Crinia; species Crinia signifera. Next base: position 97,543,138 of record NC_139227.1, read on the forward strand.
TCTCTGCTTACAAAGTCCTGCCGTCTCAGCCTCTTAGCGGGATGTGTGTATCAGTGTTGGGTCAGTTGTTGCTCCCGCTAAGAGGCTGAGACGGCAGGACTTTGTAAGCAGAGACGCTGACAGCCGGCGTGTGCACACGCCAGACTGTAAACGTCAGTTACATCGTGGGACCAAGACCGCTGCAAGCAGAGGTGAGTACGGGGAGAGGAGAGCTGACTGGTGCAGGGAACCCGTAGAGAGGTGAAGCAGGCACAGCCACGGACCACATCGGTATCCGTGACAGTGTCTTGCAAACCTCCGAGACAGGGAGACTTCACAGTGAGTGCACCGCAGCACAGGGTGCAGTGTTAACGCGCAGCCCCGTGTGCAAGCGGCCCCACTGCAAGAGTCTCCAGAAGTCCGGGCAACCTGTGACAGAAAGCAGACACTTTCCCCCGAAAACCGGGCGCCGCTGACCACCAATGTGAAAGAGGTACCTGAAGACTTACCATTAAAAGGACTGTGTACACCCCCAGACTTTGTCAGATAACGGGACGCCGTTTTTTGACACATTAACGCTAGCAAGATTATTTAATCAGGACCAATCCGGCACGCACAAGTCACCGGTAACGTGGATGCACATCAGCGTTCACAACTCTGGTTTTGTTTTTTGTTTTGGTATAGCTATTTCATCCAATCATTTTTTCTGTGATTGTGCATAGAACACACAGAAATCTTCAGCAGGACATTACAGTGGGAATCAAACTCCGTTCTATTATCGAGTCACTGATCCCTACTGATTGTTTTGGTTTTATTTCTTGGTTTTGTTTTGTTTTGGTTTTGTTTTTGTTTTGTTTTGTTTCATTTTTTCACTTAATTAATCGTATTGATGGACTAATTGAATCATTGTATTAACAATTAGCGGCATTTATTCACTTTAACAGTACCAGTAAAGATTCATTTTATTTAAATCAACATTCATGGTTTATTCATCATTTGATTCTATATTCTTTTCAACCATAAGAAAGGGCGGAGCGCAGCACTAAACCAACATATATTCTGTAACTAAACCCAACGGAGTAGTCATCCGTTAAGTGCGGCAGCTAGCCCAAGAATTCAGTGCGCAGGTATAACCCCCATTACTATACATTCCTCTTGGTATTGTTTAAAGATTTGGTACTCCTCCCCCCTGTGTATTGAATATTGGGGGTTATTGACAGAGGAGTTATCCCAGCAGATATTGACGATATTTAATGCGGCTGTATATATCTATTGGACTGCAAAGGATGATACAATGCAGATTTAACATGTGCAGAAATGTGACCCTGTGACAGGAGAGGAGCACTGCAGCGGGGAGGGTCATACTCATGGTGTCACTGGGGGTTATCCTCGATCACTCTTTCTGACAAATTCCTTCTTAGATGGACAAAACCATGTGCACTGCAGGGGGGCAGATGTAACATGTGCAGAGAGAATTTGATTTGGGTGAGTTATTTTGTTTCTGTGCAGGGAAAATATGCACTGCTTTATTTTTACACTGCAATATAGATCTCACTTTGAAGTAAAACCCCACCCAAATCTAATTCTCTCTGCAAAAGTAACATTTGCCCCACCTGCAGTGCACATGGTTTTGTCCATCTAACAAGGAATTTGTCAGAAAGAGTGAACCAAAATAACCCCCACTGTTCTGTAGGGACATATGCAGGGATGAGGATTATTAGATTGCCAGTCAATATGTCTACACAACAGGTCACCATGTAATACTGACTAACTATCCAGAACCAGTGGTGCACATGCGGCCCATGGTGACCAGCAGGTGAGCCCAGGTGTGCCTGTTAGGTGTATCGGAGGACAGGTGCGATTACTCCCTGGTGTCGTGGACCTGTACTAGGTGCATATGCTGCTCTCCATGTAATCGGATCTCTTTGTCCGCACAATGGCCATGCCCCCAGTAGAGTACAGCAGCGGTTCTCAAAATGTGGGTCCTGACCGTCCCAGCATGGGGTCGCGACTCCATGTTGCTGACAATCAGGCTGGTGACTTTTCTAATCTCGATCAGTGATTCAAGGAGTCTGAAAAATTTGTTGAATTGTCTGTTATATTAGGCTCCTCCCATCATTTTGTGCCTCCACATTGCTGCCATGTATGTGCTGTCTGCTGACTACACATGTGATGTGATGGGTTATGGTATATTAGACTCCTCCCATCACTCTGTGCCTCCACATTGCTGCCATGTATGTGCTGTCTGCTGATTACACATGTGATGTGATGGGTTATGGTATATTAGACTCCTCCCATCACTCTGTGCCTCCACATAGCTGCCATGTATGTGCTGTCTGCTGACTACACTTGTGATGTGATGGGTTATGGTATATTAGACTCCTCCCATCACTCTGTGCCCACATTGCTGCCATGTATGTGCTGTCTGCTGACTACACATGTGATGTGATGGGTTATGGTATATTAGACTCCTCCCATCACTCTGTGCCTCCACATAGCTGCCATGTATGTGCTGTCTGCTGACTACACTTGTGATGTGATGGGTTATGGTATATTAGACTCCTCCCATCACTCTGTGCCTCCACATTGCTGCCATGTATGTGCTGTCTGCTGACTACGCATGTGATGTGATGGGTTATGGTATATTAAACTCCTCCCATCACTCTGTGCCTCCACAATGCTGCCATGTATGTGCTGTCTGCTGACTACACTTGTGATGTGATGGGTTATGGTATATTAGACTCCTCCCATCATTTTGTGCCACCACAATGCTGCCATGTATGTGCTGTCTGCTGACTACGCATGTGATGTGATGGGTTATGGTATATTAAACTCCTCCCATCACTCTGTGCCTCCACAATGCTGCCATGTATGTGCTGTCTGCTGACTACACATGTGATGTGATGGGTTATGGTATATCCGACTCCTCCCATCATTTTGTTCCTCCACATTGCTGCCATGTATGTGCTGTCTGCTGACTACACATGTGGTGTGATGGGTTATGGTATATTAGACTCCTCCCATCATTTTGTGCCACCACAATGCTGCCATGTATGTGCTGTCTGCTGACTACACGTGTGATGTGATGGGTTATGGTATATCAGACTCCTCCCATCACTCTGTGCCACCACAATGCTGCCATGTATGTGCTGTCTGCTGACTACACATGTGATGTGATGGGTTATGGTATATTAGACTCCTCCCATCACTCTGTGCCTCCACATAGCTGCCATGTATGTGCTGTCTGCTGACTACACTTGTGATGTGATGGGTTATGGTATATTAGACTCCTCCCATCACTCTGTGCCCACATTGCTGCCATGTATGTGCTGTCTGCTGACTACACATGTGATGTGATGGGTTATGGTATATTAGACTCCTCCCATCACTCTGTGCCTCCACATAGCTGCCATGTATGTGCTGTCTGCTGACTACACTTGTGATGTGATGGGTTATGGTATATTAGACTCCTCCCATCACTCTGTGCCTCCACATTGCTGCCATGTATGTGCTGTCTGCTGACTACGCATGTGATGTGATGGGTTATGGTATATTAAACTCCTCCCATCACTCTGTGCCTCCACAATGCTGCCATGTATGTGCTGTCTGCTGACTACACTTGTGATGTGATGGGTTATGGTATATTAGACTCCTCCCATCATTTTGTGCCACCACAATGCTGCCATGTATGTGCTGTCTGCTGACTACGCATGTGATGTGATGGGTTATGGTATATTAAACTCCTCCCATCACTCTGTGCCTCCACAATGCTGCCATGTATGTGCTGTCTGCTGACTACACATGTGATGTGATGGGTTATGGTATATCCGACTCCTCCCATCATTTTGTTCCTCCACATTGCTGCCATGTATGTGCTGTCTGCTGACTACACATGTGGTGTGATGGGTTATGGTATATTAGACTCCTCCCATCATTTTGTGCCACCACAATGCTGCCATGTATGTGCTGTCTGCTGACTACACGTGTGATGTGATGGGTTATGGTATATCAGACTCCTCCCATCACTCTGTGCCACCACAATGCTGCCATGTATGTGCTGTCTGCTGACTACATATGTGATGTGATGGGTTATGGTATGACCTTCTGCAGTAACTAACTCACTGGGGTCCTGTCCTTATTTTTATTGTCTGATGGGGTCCCGGAGCAAAATAGTTTGAGGACCCCTGGAGTACTGGATTCTCTCTGCTTGCTTTTAAATTACACACCCCTTTGCACTTCCCATTCCTCTGACCGCTGTTATATTCTAATTGTCACACAATTAGAAAACATTCTGAGGAGGAGGCGGAGCTTGAGGAGGAGGCAGAGCTTGAGGAAGAGCCTTGACAACTGGGTGGGGCCTTGACAACTCATCTAGATTTTTTTCTGCTCAGATCGTCACCCAAATTGCCACATCTGAGCTTTGTTGATGATGCACCCATACCTAAAAGACAATGCTATCTAGTTTTTTTGTATTACTAGTAGTTACAGTATCCTCTTTAGCAAGGGCGGGGGGGGGGGGGGGGGGTGTAATGTATCAATCCCCTAATACATTTTTCAGGAACACTACCAGGCACCAGCAAACAGATACAGTAAAGGAAATCCAATTACCGCCCAAAACCCTGTTTTCCTTGTTGTGTTCAGAATAAGGATGTCTCGAAGAAAATATCATTGTATCTACATATTTTATTGCTGTGGGGAAACAAAATAAAATTCTCCACATGGCTGCGAACATCAATATCAGTAAGTCACTCAAACCATGGAAACTGTCAGTACAAAAATATACCAGAAATTTGTTCCAGCTCCTGGAAAAAAAAAACCCTTCTGAATTGTTTAAGAGTCTCTGTGCAATTTAGAAATGAAGAATAATCCCAAATATTCAGCAGGTCTCTTCAGCCTCCCTCCATCTCCCGTGAAAGGTCTGCCGCAGCCAAGAAGGAGGGTGTCACTCACAAAGGGTCTTTAAAAGGGTTATGGACATGAAATCATTGACTAAATCAGGCACGCTGCTTTTTTGGAATAATTACTGCTTGATACAATTCACAGCTCTGAAAGGGAGACGGCTATATTAAATCAAACTGGATGGAAGTGGAACTTTTCTCGCTTTTATCCGAGTCCTTTGTTTTATTTTTCTTTACTTTTTACAAAAGTTTTACAGAACTCAAGTAGAATACGCTCCCTACTGTTATTTATAAGGGTATAAAGGGTTGGCGCGGACTCATGCGATTTTTATAAAATCAAAGATTTATGACTGCGCTTCAATGTGGTCTGAGATAAAGCTGTAAACCGGGTCTATTATGACATAGGAATTGTAACATTACTCCTACGGACTATTGAGGTGGCGAGAGAAGATTGGATTTTAGGATCACAGCTACTTTTTATTAGGGATGCAGTCAGTACAGTAGGTCGGTATTGAGAATTTAGGGTTATATTAGGGTGCTGACGCACGACAAGATATTTTTAAACAATATGCATGATAACGATATCGTTACAATATTATCATGCATATCATCTAGTGGGAACACATTATATCGTTAATGATGTGCGCTTCCTAGTATTCCATCGAAGAATAGTGCCGAGGGGCCAACAAGGATCAGATTACGCAATTTTTGCACATTTATTTCAAGTGCCATATCTACTCGAGTATAAACCTACTTTTTCAGAACATTTTTTATGCTTAAAAAGCCCCCCTCGGCTTATACTCGAGTGAGGGTCCCACTTGAGTCAATAAGTTTTCCCAGTTTTTTGTTGTAAAATTAGGTGACATTCAGATCACCTACAGTATATTTGTCAAAAGAGAACTGCCCAGACTCCAGTCTTTGTGTTCTCCAGGGAGCCCTATCCCAAGATGGCCACTGAAATCACTACTGAGCATGTGCAGGAGCCATCTTGCTGTTAAGCGCCGCACCTGGCGTCACCGCCGTCCTGGCCCCTCAGCAGCATCTGCGCTGCTAGAACGGCGGCCATTTTCCAACACACGTCGTCAGGAGGTTGCAGGGGATGTTGCTAGGCAACATCCCAAACTTCCGCTCCAGTCGCTCCTGCACGGGGAAGACTGTGCAGAGCGGACAGGAAGTGATGTCACCACAGGGGGCGGCTATTTCAAATATAAGCCGGCGTCTTTCTCTCACTGATGCCGGTTATAGCGTTCTGTTAGCTATCGCTTACGTTCGTGTTCCTGGTCCTGGTCCTGGTTGGAAGTTCCCTTGCTGTTACTACCTGCCTTGCCGTGCCTGTCTTGTCCTGCTGTCTCTGGAGTTCCGTCGCTGTGCCCAGCTGTCACTCAGCGGTCGCGGAAGTCTGCCGAGGCTTGTCTGGTTTCTCATCATCTCACCAGATAAGTCAGGGGTTACCCTGTGCTTCTTCTCCCGTTGTTTGGTAGCATTTCGTATTGGGCTTATCAGTCAGCATTATTGCCCGTTTGTTTATAACATCTCATAAGCATTGTTGCTCATTTCTTTATATTACATCTCATAAGCATTGTTGCCCATTTCTTTATATAACATCTCACAAGCATTGTTGCCCATTTCTTTATATAACATCTCACCAGCATTGTTGCCCATTTCTTTATATAACATCTCACCAGCATTGTTGCCCATTTCTTTATATAACATCTCACAAGCATTGTTGCCATTTCTTTATATAACATCTCACCAGCATTGTTGCCCATTTCTTTATATAACATCTCACCAGCATTGTTGCCCATTTCTTTATATAACATTTCACCAGTATTGTTGCCCATTTCTTTATATAACATCTCACAAGCATTGTTGCCATTTCTTTATATAACATCTCACCAGCATTGTTGCCATTTCTTTATATAACATCTCACAAGCATTGTTGCCATTTCTTTATACAGTATAACATCTCACAAGCATTGTTGCTCATTTCTTTATATTACATCTCATAAGCATTGTTGCCCATTTCTTTTTATAACATCTCACAAGCATTGTTGCCCATTTCTTTATATAACATATCACAAACATTGTTGCCATTTCTTTATATAACATCTCACCAGCATTGTTGCCCATTTCTTTATATAACATCTCACAAGCATTGTTGCCCATTTCTTTATATAACATCTCACAAGCATTGTTGCCATTTCGTGGCTCTGACTGAGCAGTTTTGCTTCCAGGGGGTTTCTGGGAGTTCCCCGGTTCTAGGGTCTAGTTAGGCTTCCCCTTGCTCTCTCCTGGCCTTGGTGGATGTGTTGTATTTTCCTAAGACCTGCCTGTAGCGGAGTGGGGAGGACCTAATTCGCCCTTCAGCCGAGACGGGCCCAGGTGAAGCCTAGCACCGCACACATCCGTCAAACCCAGCCAGAAGCAACGGAGTTAGGGTGTCGGGGATACTCCCAGAATCCTTACACTTGCCTTTACTGTGCAGTTTGACATAGTCGGAGACAGATATCCCCTGCTTTCCGCCGTTTAGAGACCTGGTTATTACCTGCTGTTAAGCTGTTCTGCCACCCATGCACCACTTCTTGTTTGCTGCTTACATTCACTTGACTCAAACTCTGCTCCAACACCAGTGTGCATGCAACAGTGAGTACGGCTGTAACGGTTATCTTCCAATAAATCAATACCACTGGCTAAGAAACTTAGCTGTTAATACTGTGTGTCATCTATTGGTGTATGTATGGGTATATAGCTGCAATATTAGCACCTGCACATGCAGCATTTCCAACAATTTTAGAATATTTCTATCTATAAAATTAAATGTAGTATATATAGTAGTATGGCACGGCACTTTACAAATAAATCAGGCAGGACAAAGGCTGGTGTATCAATGTTTCAATGCCATTTAATCAGCATTTTCAACAGGACATATATACTATAAATCAGGAAAGATGGTTTATCCGGGTGAAAATAGTAGGAGCTATATGTCTTTGGGAGCCTTCCAGTAATAGAAAGAACCAAGATTATCCGGACTCCTTCTGATCCAAGTGGGACAGAGGATCAGCCGCGGCTCAGGACTGTGAAGCTGCCAGCAGTAGGATTGGTATTACATTCACATCCTCAGTGTTTATCCTGCATGATGTCCCATAAGGTAGAAGCTGAGACTGTCCCTCGGAGCTCGCAGGCACCTGCTGTAAGAATATTACTCAGCCTTGTCTAAGAAGGTGACAGTCTGTCACAGGAGCGCACATGCTACTGGCAGAAATAGAAGCAGGCTGGAGAAATGAAAACACAAGTAATACTACCCCAAGATATGTGAAACGAGAATTGATCCATCCATAATGTGTTCAGGAGAATGGAAGGGAATGTAGCCTATTAATATCCAGCTACGTGCTGTATCCAACCTGTATTCTCATTATTTAACCTTGTCACACATTATGCTCTAAATACAGCACAAAGGAAATAGAAGATGTTAATTAAATAGTCCTGTGTTAACTGTAAGATCATTAGTGTATTAATATTTGTGCACCCTGCTATTTTGAAGTATACTGTGGTATCAATGTTATAATAACTTAATTAGTGGCGCACACAGGGGGGGGGGGGGAGGGGGTCAAGTACAATGAAACCTCCTTTGATAGATCAGTTATATTTATTTATTTTGAGATGGAGACTACATTGTCTTTGCAGGGCCATCTTAACACCAGTGTGGGCCCCTGGGTAAAGCAATGCACTTGGGCCCTTACCCATTCTCCCCTCCTAGGGGGTGGGGGTGGTGCTATCAGCAGCAGCTTTTATGTCCCACAGGTGGCAGGGGGTGCTCTATCTTCCATTCAACAAGTAGGACTTGGAGCAGTAACTTCTGCTAACAGAGCCGGACCTAGTCTAAATAACGCCCTAGGCAAGATTTTGGCTGGTGACCCTTAGCACCGCCACTAATTCTGCCTTTGACCCTGCACCATCAAATCTCATCATAGCAGTCATCATTTTGGTGCTTCTACCCGCAATATTTTAAATAGAAACAGTGCACACATTCAGTGGGCAGCCCAAACAGGTGATGCACTTCCCCCTCGAGCTTGCAAGTGGTACAGTCCAAATAAAGGCCATTGTTTACAAACAATTTTCTTGCTGGGAAGGGGCATGGCCACACAATAGTACCCCCAATTTAAATTATGCCACACAGTAGTGCAACTTTATTCACATTATATCATGTGATGGTGTCCCTTATTCACGTTACATCACACAGTAGTACCTTATATACATTACTCCTCACATTATTCACATTATACCATGCAATGGTGTCCCTTATTCACATTACATCACACAGTAGTAACAGTTTACCGTATATACATTACTCCTCACATTATTCACATTATATCCTTAGGAAAATATTGTGAGAAATTATTGTATTTTAAGCACCTTCATGGCCACACTGCAACCCAGCACAAAGCAGTGTGTGCTGGGCAGAGGAGAAGAGCTGCAGCTGATGTCACTTAAGGGAGGGGGCCCGGGGCCCCCACTGGGCCCTTCCATCAGACTTTGGCCTGGGTAGTTTGTACTCCCTACACCTTTCTCTCTGCACCCCTGATAATACAACACAGTAATGCCCCTTACACATGACACACATTATTATTGTCCTTATAAACATAATGCCCCTTACACATTATGCCAACCTTTATTAATGCCCTTCATACACATAATGACACACATAATGCCCTTTACACATATGCTGCACATTATTAATGCCCTTATACACATGACACACATAATGCCCATTACACATATGTTGCACATTATTAATACCCTTATACACATGACACACATAATGCCTGTTACACATATGTCACACATTATTAATGCATTTATACATGACACACATAATGCCCCTTACACATATGCCGAACACTATTGCACAACCCACCCGCAGACAGTACTTACACAGCCGCTAACACTGTGACCTCTGCCTCTGCTTGGATACAGATGTTTCCTCATACATCTTGCATCAATAGGCCATGCAGTTCCTGGCCAGTTCTGCTAACGTTGGGTGCATTTTTTTGCTGAAAATTCGCCTTATTTGCATTGTTATGTGATCAGGACACACAAGGAGCTTCCGATGATTAAAATGATATGCGTCATGCCTATATTCTGTGTGTGACTGTGGCTGTGTTACAGTGATTTCCATGAATACACTATTTCATATGCAGATACAGCCTCACTCACACACAGAATATAGGCATGCTGCATGTAATTTTAATCAGCAGAAGCTGCTGGTGCCCCTAGGCATTCCAAACGCCCTAGGCAGTTACCTAGTTTGCCTATGCCTAGGGCCGTCTCTGTCTGCTAATTACTCCTTTACTACACAGGTGGTGAGAGGGTGAACACTAACGTGTGGAAGGGGGCACTGAGATGAATGAAGGGTCCCTTGTAAATGACTTCCAGGGAGGTAGGGGGTGTTTTATACGCAGGGGTGGGTTGGATAATGGAGTCATTTTCCGGTGGAAGGGCAACTTGTTTGACTGCAGATATCGCCATTATCTGGAAATAGATTTCTTAGCCTTCAATAGTATAAAAACCTAGAGTCCCAACTTTCAGGAGGTGCTGGGAACTTGGGGATCAGAGATCAGGAGCCAGAACAATCCATTGCCAAAAATATAAAACTGTACACCAGACGTTTGGAGCTGGAGCAGGGACCGGCTGGTGGAAGGCTGATATCTCTGGTTCTGGGCATGGAAGAGACAAGCCGCTAGTGTCGACTGAAAGGGGAGAGTCCCAGCTTTTGGAATATACTCTCAGAAAAACTCTAAGTTGGAGAGAACTTGAGAAATAGGACTGGGAATAGCAATTAACAGGTCAGATGTGGACTGCTGCTTTGAAGTTTGATATCTCTAATTCCCCAGGGCCGATTTTCAAAATTATGGTATCTCTGGGAAAAGGGGATCCTCAGCTATCAGTATCGGGCCCTTATACACCTGGGGCGCCTGGGCAAGTGCCCATTAAGCCCATAGCAAAAGACGGCCCTGTGTCTTTGTGTCCACACTTCCAGCACAAACAGCCGACACAGCTTCCAGTATTTAGGAGATCGAGTCTGACAGCTAATCACTGTCCAGCAGTGGTTCAATCCTCTGCAGCGGCTTCCTTCCTGGTGTTCACCACAGCAGAAACCTCATGGTGATCTGCAGCAGCTCCTCATAGCTGTAGTCGGTGCCAATTGGTCCTGTACTGTACTTTAAATATAAATATAGGGGGAGAATTATTAAAGTTTATGCGTAATTCTGCCTACCTTTTGTTTTTCCATTTGGAACTACAGTATGATGGATCATGGAAGAAAACTGATTTTTCCAGTTTAGACTACAACAGAGCTCAGCAACGGGAAGCCGGAGAGACAGATGGACTCTCACTGCTGGGCATCTTATAGAGAAAAACGTCTCCCGCACCAGACCATGGTCATTACCAAACAGGGGTTCAGCATAATCTGTTCAACACTGGTTTTAAGCGGGTACTGAGCTAGTCGAGATTATGTAATAAAACTGAGCCAAACATATGCGTATGCCACATCCGAGCCTGTCCGAGATTCCGTGCCGACGTTCTACTGTGGAATATTGGTATGCCCTCACCTGTATAATCCGGAATCTGAATCCCATACTCGGTCAGTAACATTTCATTTTTATTTTTTTCCAATTAAAGTTTGTTGTGTGCTTTAAATTAAAAATACGCTGGCACCCCATACAAAGTAGGAACATACCTCTTACTGCCTCCATGATAGACCCAACCTCTGTTACCAAGCCTGTGCCCCTTGGCGTAATTATATCCCCTTGTAGCATCTCACCTAGGGAAGCCAATCCCGGGGCATTTTTTCAATCCCGGAATTCGGGATTGAAAAATGCCCAATCCCGGGAACCCCGGGATCCCGGGATTGGCTTCCCTACTATTAAAAACCCACCTCGGCCGCCCCGCATATTTACTTACAGATGCGTGGTGCGGCCGGGTGGGTGGGCGAGATGGGGTGATGGAGCCCGGGCTGGTCCGCTGGTGGCCCGGTGTGCCGGCAGGTCCGCTGCTGGGCGGGCGGGCTGGTCCGGGGACAGGACGGCTGGGCGGGCTGATCCGGGGACAGCCCGGGCTGGTCCGCTGGTGGCCCGGTGTGCCGGCAGGTCCGCTGCTGGGCTGGTCCGGGGACAGGATGGCTGGGCGGGCTGATCCGGGGACAGGACGGAGGCAGACAGCCTGTGTGGCCTGAGCAGCGTGACCTCTGATGTCGTCACGCTGCGCAGAGCCGCACTGCCCGGGACGGGAGAAGCCGGGCAGCTGCTGAGCGCCCGCTCAGACGCTGCCCGGCATTAGACTGCGCATGCGCAGTCTAATCCCGAAATCCCGGGATTGGAAACTCCAATCCCGGGATTGAAATCCCGGTGTTTTGGGGGCCAAATCCCGGGATCCCGCCAATCCCGATCCCGGGATTGGCCACCCTAATCTCACCTATACTGCCTTGGTTTTCATATTTACTATATCATACTCGTTCCCAACATTGGGCCTAATTCGACATGGAAGGTTAATCTGAGACGTTGCAGATGACTGCGAGCAGAAAGCCGCCTCCCAGACAGAAAGAGAAATGCAAATGCATCAATGCAAATACGCAGATCCACAGGCAGATCCACTTGTAGATCTACTTGCACATCCACTTGCAGACCCATACAGGGGTTCAGCATAATCTGTTCAACACTGGTTTTAAGCGGGTACTGAGCTAGTCGAGATTATGTAATAAAACTGAGCCAAACATATGCGTATGCCACATCCGAGCCTGTCCGAGATTCCGTGCCGACGTTCTACTGTGGAATATTGGTATGCCCTCACCTGTATAATCCGGAATCTGAATCCCATACTCGGTCAGTAACATTTCATTTTTATTTTTTTCCAATTAAAGTTTGTTGTGTGCTTTAAATTAAAAATACGCTGGCACCCCATACAAAGTAGGAACATACCTCTTACTGCCTCCATGATAGACCCAACCTCTGTTACCAAGCCTGTGCCCCTTGGCGTAATTATATCCCCTTGTAGCATCTCACCTAGGGAAGCCAATCCCGGGGCATTTTTTCAATCCCGGAATTCGGGATTGAAAAATGCCCAATCCCGGGAACCCTGGGATCCCGGGATTGGCTTCCCTACTATTAAAAACCCACCTCGGCCGCCCCGCATATTTACTTACAGATGCGTGGTGCGGCCGGGTGGGTGGGCGAGATGGGGTGATGGAGCCCGGGCTGGTCCGCTGGTGGCCCGGTGTGCCGGCAGGTCCGCTGCTGGGCGGGCGGGCTGGTCCGGGGACAGGACGGCTGGGCGGGCTGATCCGGGGACAGCCCGGGCTGGTCCGCTGGTGGCCCGGTGTGCCGGCAGGTCCGCTGCTGGGCTGGTCCGGGGACAGGACGGCTGGGCGGGCTGATCCGGGGACAGGACGGAGGCAGACAGCCTGTGTGGCCTGAGCAGCGTGACCTCTGATGTCGTCACGCTGCGCAGAGCCACACTGCCCGGGACGGGAGAAGCCGGGCAGCTGCTGAGCACCCGCTCAGACGCTGCCCGGCATTAGACTGCGCATGCGCAGTCTAATCCCGAAATCCCGGGATTGGAAACTCCAATCCCGGGATTGAAATCCCGGTGTTTTGGGGGCCAAATCCTGGGATCCCGCCAATCCCGATCCCGGGATTGGCCACCCTAATCTCACCTATCCTGCCTTGGTTTTCATATTTACTATATCATACTCGTTCCCAACATTGGGCCTAATTCGACATGGAAGGTTAATCTGAGACGTTGCAGATGACTGCGAGCAGAAAGCCGCCTCCCAGACAGAAAGAGAAATGCAAATGCATCAATGCAAATACGCAGATCCACAGGCAGATCCACTTGTAGATCTACTTGCACATCCACTTGCAGAACCATACGCAAACCCTAAAGCATTGAAGTGTCTTTGCTGTCTGAGCAAATGAGAGCAGTTCATAGGCTGCCAACAATCTGCCACAGAGACGGGCTAGAAGTGGTCAGCGCTGATATCAGAGGCACACCTTAAAAATGACTGGGGTACACTTGCATTGTTTCTGACACACCCACAAAACGGTAGGTTACCGCCCGCAAATGCTGACTTCCTAACATTAGGGGGGTTATTCTGATTGGTTTGCAGCCTTGCAAGTCCACCAAACCCCGCCTTGCAAATGGTTGCCTGGCACCACCCATTCACAAGGGTGATTCGCAGTAACATCCACTCACTGCCTTGTGGGATCCGCCCACATCATTCGATGGTCGTCGACCATCGAATGATGGTGAGGGCGCACGGCGCACGCATATAAAAGTGACTCTGAAGTCTCTTATATATGTGTGGACGCTCGGGGGGAAGTAGGCGGGAACATAGGTGCCGATTCTGTGGGTGCTTGAGGGCCCGAGCACCTATGGAAATTGATGAGCACCCACCCGCTCAGCAGCGGCCCACTCGCCCGTGTCCCACTGCACTCCCCCCTCCCTCGTCGCTGGCACAGGGACTGTGTGAGCATTTATGTACCTGCACTGTGGGGGCATTTATGTACCTGCACTGTGGGGGCATTTATGTATTTGGTACTGTGGGGGCATTTATGTATTTGGCACTGTGGGGGCATTTATGTATTTGGCACTGTGGGGTCATTTATGTATTTGGCACTGTGGGGGCATTTATGTACCTGCACTGTGGGGGCATTTATGTATTTGGCACTGTGGGGGCATTTATGTATTTGGCACTGTGGGGGCATTTATGTATTTGGCACTGTGGGGGCATTTATGTATTTGGCACTGTGGGGGCATTTATGTATTTGGCAATGTGGGGGGGGGGGGGTTTACCTGTACTGTGTGGGCATTTATGTACTTGGCACTGTCGCCATCATTTGAATATTGGAGACAACTGTGATGCGTAATAGAAATCAGTATTATTTTGTGGTCACGCCCCTTTCCCATGAAGCCACTCCCCTATATTTTTAGGTTGAGCACCCACCAACAAAAACATAAATTGGCACCTATGGGCGGGAAGCCGACATCCGGTGATGTCAGCGGCCCACCCCCCACACCAGCATCATGGCCTCATTAGCATTAGAACACCCAGCATTCTCATGGTAACGCCCAGCCCATGGCCCTCTCCTCCCCCCCCCCCCCACTGCGCCGTGTGGGTGCACGCACCCTGTGTATGCACATGTGCAGAAATGCAAATGCACAGTATAAAAACATTGGTCCCCATGCGAACCCAGCCCTACTGTGAATCAACAAGAATAACCCCCTAAATCTGCGGCTGCATTGTGATTTCTACGTATCTGCATTTTAAGGTGCTTATTTGTCTCATGCCCACGCAATGTGAATGGTACGCATGTACAGCCATTTGATAATCTCTCAGATTGTTAATTCAGTAATTAGCGATCCATGCTGAATAACCCCCTTCAGGCTGTCTCCTATGTAAAAGGGGGTGTGGCTTTGTGGGACACCTCCCGTTATTGCTGTTCCGTGGGCACGCCCAGCGTCTATTCACTGCTGCTCTGCTATAGCTACGGAATGTATGGAGTATTCGTGAAGTGGACCAGCCTTTAAAAATTGCATTTTTTAGGTGTGTGCGTTGATGCGCCCTGACTGCCGCGCCTCTTTTCAAAACTTGCAGAAGTTTCCAGTTCTACAGAAGCCATTTCATATACAAGTTATCAGAGTAATGGGATGCAAGAGCTCTGACTACCCTGCTCTGCCAGATGCACAGCTGACAATCTACTCTCCCAGTCCCCACACGATGACAACATTGCAATAACTCCAGACCCTTACCCATGACAGCTTTGGAGAAGCAGTTTCTCCGTAATTCTGGCCTCATTGGCCTGACATTGCCATGGAAACAGCAGCATCAATTTTCAAATGATAAAAAAAAAAAATAATCATCTGAATTTTAAAGAAATGGAGAGAACAAGCCAGCAGATCACGGAGGAGATGACACAGTGTGCCAGTGCCCGGATATCCCAGGCACGCTGGCACCCATCCATATGAAATGTGCCCATATACAGGTAACTGCAGCCACATCACACTTATAGAGATTATTAAGTGCTATCCAGAGCCTGCTGGATCCCTGCAAACCTCAGGAGATCTGTTGCATTCCTCCAGTATTCCCGAAGATGTCTTGTATTGTGTAGTCCAGGGCTAAATGGAACTGTAACAGCATTAACCATATCCCCTACATACGATATTGTTAAATGGGGGAACCCGGAACCGATCTGCTTTATAACCCTGTAGTGAAACCCCATGTTATCCTAAGCATGATATCCTAATACAAAGGCGTAACTATCATAGGTGCAAGGGGTGCAGCTGCTATGGGGCCCAGAGCTGAAGGGGCTTATACATCTTTACTGTATAAGTTATATTTTCTTATCTTTACTGTATAAGTTATATTTTCTATATACATTTATTTTGCTATGGGGCCTGCAAATATCTAGTTACGCCTCTGTCCCAATAGGACATGCTATATTTATCTGTATCATGCAGGACTACACGCCGAATTAAGCATTAGCTGTCATACAATACTTACTGTCTAGCCCCCTTCATTGTGTTAACGTGTAATAAATTCAGAGACCGTTACTAATAACGCATCAGAATAAATCCCATTCCGTAATGGATAACAGTGAAAACGGTGCTTTTGTTTTACTATACAAAGAGAATAATTATTGTCGGGTTCCGCAATCATTTCTCCTGTTCTGATTGATTTTACAAACATTTCCCAGTGATGCAGAAAACATTACTGTACATCTTGGTGATTGCTGACAATAATCAGACATATTTTACATAATGATAACCATCTATATAACCAACATGAAGGATTCATTACCGTAGTGCGCCGCTGTCATCCCAAATGTACCGGCGCGCCCAATGGAAGCGGAATCCTCTCTTCGCTCCACACCTACAGTAAATGCATTTAATATATGATAACGTGATTTATTTTTCTTTCTTTTTTTTTTCTGTCAACAAATGTTCTTTTCAAATGGAATTTTAAAGATTCAAAACAAGCAATTATTTCCCCTAATATATTCTGCTGTATCCTTTTGGCTTCTAGACACTTTCCAGTTGTAGGTGCTTAGGTTAATTTGATTCTGGGTCACCATCTGTCTGCAATAATTTGTGTCAATTGTTTCTGTAAGAATTCCTCAGCATGCCACTTCAGAACTGGTCCGTGAAGGGGCACTGTTAAACCTGATCTCCTTTTCATATAGCGAAAGCCAGCATCCCGGATTTTCTCTGCTAACCATGGAACGCTGGCTGAATACTAATTGCCGGTACAGTGGCTGATCAGTTCCTGGCAAATTTTATGTATTGCTATTGGATAACGATGATCAATAATAAGTATCAAACTTGAATAAGACCCTAATACCCGGTGAAGCAGTTCTACCCGGTAATTTGTTGATGATGAAAGGGTCAACTCGGGTCTTAAATCCCGGATCAACACCCCGGTCTTTACCAGGGTCGGTGACCAGTTGTGTAACTATAAATTTTGCCCCCCCCCTCACACGCATAACGGAGAAGCTGAACAGAAGAGAGGCAGAGATACCTGCAGACACTGCTGCTTCCCCTGGCTCCGACGTGTCCCAGGCTGCCCCAGCACGCCCATCCACTCACCCATACTGTACACAGTAGCCAATAGCCAGCTCTGTGTACAGTTATTTGAATCAGTTGGGGGGATTTGTCATCTCTGTCATGGCCGCGCCCGCGCTGCGGCTGACGCCTCCGGTGCTCAGTCAGCAGGCAGCGACATGCAGCAGCATGTCAGTGCGTTGAGTGGGTGCCGGTGCCCACACAGACTCCGCTGTCGCTCCCTCCCCCAAGCGGCAGCTGGGGCTGCCTTACAGTAGTTACGCCACTGTCGGTGACCTGGGATTTGTGCCCAGGTTGTCCCTTTAACACTGAAGAAATACCCATGTCAATCAGCAAATTACCGGGTTGACATTTTTAACCTGGTAATTTGCTGCTAGTTGCGAAAGGGGCACTCAACATGCCGGGTAATTGCCGGGTCACATGTTTGAAAGTGGTATCATGGGTAAAGTTACTAAGCTGGGAGTTCTATTGAAGATGGGATGTTGCCCATAGTAACCAATCAATTAGATACTACTTTTTATTTATTTAGCACCTCCCAGAATATAATAGATACAGGGGGAAATTTACTAAGGCAAATACGCCTAAAAAAAATGTATTTGTGTTCTTAGTAAATTTCCTCAAGAGTCTGATTGGTTGCTATGGGCAACATAACCTATTTCAATTTTCAGAAATATAAGTAAATTCACCTCTTAAAAAGATATTTTATTAATAGTATTATGCTGTCAACGTCTTATTATCCTTTAACAATCACATTGCAAATTATGGCTAAAGGGTCTCGTGACTCTACACTCAAGCGACTCCAACCACGCACTCTCTACTGGTGAGCCAAGCCTCTGTGGGGGCTGGCCACACCCCCTCTGGAGACTGGCCATGCCCCTAAGCAATTGCCCCACACTGCTTCCCCCCCTTAGGTGGGCCCTTCATGCCTCAGTCCCACACTGTCTACAAATCACCTTTGTTAGCTATAAATATAAGAGCATGTAATCTATGCACATACATGTAGAAATGGGATAATACATATTCTGCCTGGATAAAAGGACATTTCTGCCAGAGACTCCAGTGCCCTTTGGAGAAAATGTTATACGGAAGAAAATTGAATATGTCGTTTTACAAAGCAATAACACTTAAATAAAGAGCATCTCAGGAGGAGAATTGTTTCATATTGCCGGAATGTCTGAGACTAACACCTGGTTATCCAGAAGAACATACGTCCGGGATATCTTAGTAGCAGAAAACAACACAAAATACAAATGATACTACCGCACTCACTGGCTTACTGTACCAATAGCCTGTGCATTATATATTTATACATATCTATCAGACACAAATGCAGGCCATTCACCTACAGCCAGATCTGTGGATGATCTGATCCTCTGATTGGCAGACTCTGATGATCACTCTTTTTCGGCAAAGATGTTACCAATCCCTAATGCTCTGATTACAACCATTTTTGGGTTGGAATCAGCTAATCATTGATCCCCGACACAAACATAGAAAGTTACCCCAATACATTTCTTTTATGTGTAATACATTAGCATCAACCAGTCATCAGTCATATTCATGTAGGAAAAAAACATATTGCAAAAATATGCACATACTGTATAATATATGCCTGGGTAATGATGCAATCACCTATCAGTGTGAGCGAGACATTTGCAAACAGACAATCACAAGTGGTTTGCTAGAGCCGGGGACATTCTTCTGTAATAACCCAGCTTTCTCACAGGATATTCTAAACAAACTCTTCGGCCCCATTGTGATCAGTATCGGAGGTTTGTCTAGGCATGGATAGTGGCCCCCGGTGGGATTGGCAGTTAGATGATTGAAGTATACAACTAGCAATGCAGTATAGAGAGGAAACTCCACTGAAATGCAGAAGGCTTGAGAAATGAGACTTGGGACGTTATCTCTGCATATAGTTCATGGATGGAACGTGTTGCAGCACAGTTTACGGTATCAGCTTATGGTATTAGAATCCACTTCAGAAATGCTCATTTGCCCATTTATCACCCATGGTGGTGGTGGGGTCAGTGATGGTACAAAAGAAGTCTTCTTCAAACTAACAAAGGACTCCCATTATTAATGGTAGATAGTGTATGCCATTTGCCTGGCTGCTTGGGTTTCTTTTTGTTTAACTTTGGTGGTTAGACTTGGCTGTATAACAAAAGCCTAAAATGATGTGAAAACAAAGGTTTGGGAGATTAATGTTCTGAGCAGATTATGTTCTAAAATGACAGAGCTAAGGGGAGCAAGTAATGCCCAGAGTCAAGTTGGAGACCTTTGGAGGATATACCATGATAAGCAGAAGATACATGAGCAGGCTTGCTTCTAATAAGGAGGTGGCTGCTCGGAGAACATTTGGGGATTTTTATAGCTGGTAAAGCAGCGGCGTAACTATAGCACCGGGGTCTGCGGTGCTATAGTTACACCCCCCCCCCCAATCCCCCGCAGACTTACCTATCTCGCTGGTCCCGGCGGCTCCGTTCTTCTGCTGAGGACCACCACAAAATGTCCGCCCCCATATAGCACACAGTTCTCTGAAACTGTCTGCTGTATGGGGGCGGCCATTTTGTGGTGGTCATCAGCAGAAGAAGAACAGAGCTGCCGGGACCAGCGCTATAGGTAAGGCTGCAGGGGATTGGGGGGGGTTGCATGGGCGGTGGGGGATTGGGGGTGCTTGGCGGGGCGGCGGCAGGGGGGGGGGCACCCAAAACTTAGTTACGCCACTGTGGTAAAGTATCTGGTCAGAAGTAGTAGTAAATTCCATAAGTACATAGAAATGTGGGTGGCTTTCAGAGATGACGTAAGGAGCGAATCTAAGACAGATCTAAGAGGGTGTGAGGAAGTTAAGGCGTAAGAAGTATGTATAAGTGGTTGTACTGAGGGTTATTTTGTTGGCAAGGGTAGGTCATTTGGGGCCAGATGCACTAAGCTTCAAAAGTGATAAAAATGAGAGTGATAAGCTACCAGCCAATCAGCTCCTACCTGCCATGTCACAGACTGTGTTTGAAAAATGTCAGGCAGCAGCTGATTGGCTGGCTGTTTATCTCTCTCCTATTTTTCATTTTTGAAGCTTAGTGCATCTGGCCCTTGGATTGGATTCTGAATGATATGAAGAGCTCTGTAGATGCGGAGCAGTGAGAGAGAATAGTCTTTCTTGCTGGCACATACAGTAGGGTGGATGGAAGCAGAAACGGATAGGTGAGGGGAATGCCAAGTGGTAGCCAAGAAGGGAGAAATGGTAAGAGTTTTGGTTGCATATTGAGTAGGAAAATGCTGCATTCAAGCAAAGTACTGTATTAAAGGAAGAGGCAACATGACTGAGGAACAAAGCAGAGGTTGGAGTCAAGGAGACATTTTGTGCTTGGGTGACTGGGAAAATTGTTCTTTAAGTCATAGCCAGATTACGGTTGGGAGGCACATGACATACTGTACCCTGGGCCCCCCTTTGTCAGGAGGTCCCCATCTTGAGCACAATGACATCACTACCTTTCCCTCTTATGCAGCAGCAAAACCAGGCTGGACAGTATGCAGTAAAGTCCCTCCTGGAATGGGTTCATGTTGGGAGATATACATAATCTAATATATGCCCATCCCATCCCTTCCACCTGAGACCTCCCTATCTTAAGTGCCCCGGGCATTAAAGAGCAGTGGATACTCAGGGTGGTCAGAAGATAATAAGCCTTACACAGTCACTTTTATTCTTGGGATCAAACCCAACTGTATTTATGCACAAGAAACCCAACAAGGTACACCTGTTCACCCACTTGCTTTTGGATGTGGATCGAAAAGATTTACGGTATAGTTGTAGGGCCAACCACCAAAAAGTTATTTTTATTTAGATTGGAAAACGGGGTGTTAATCCAGTCCCCATAGAATATGGTTACAGCTTCTGAGATACCTCGGAGACACCTCTTTGGTCCACATTTATAATAAAAAATCATGGCAATCCTTCAAAAACTGTTTTCGGAGGACTGACCATGTTTTAAGGTTGAAAAATAGAAACTTTGTGAGTAGTTATCTTGAGAAACAATTTGCTTCTTGTCTGGAAGATTTAAGAGTTGAATAATAAAAGGACAATTTCTAATTATGTTCCAGATTTATATATATATATATATATATATATATATATATATATATATATATATATATCTTTATCTAACACTGCAACACTGCTTGCAGAGAAAACAGAATCTTCAGTGATCAGATGAGGTTAGTTAGTATTCTGCATCTGGATAAGAAGAAACACAGTGAGTAAATCCTAGCAATGCTACAGTATATGGCTGGCCTGGTTTCACACACTCCGGCTCCTGCCGGACGGTGAAATCCCGCACGGCCAGGGAGCCGTGCCGCACACATTAGTTGTGAATGGACACTATTGTGTCCATTCACACGGGACGGCCACGACCCGGCCGCACGGCTGCAGCCGGATCCCACCACTGGAAGGGACGGCTGCCGGGCTGTGGCCATCCCTTCCATGATAAACTAGTGTGTGCGGCACGGCTCCCTGGCCGTGCGGGATTTCACCGTCCGGCAGAAGCCGGAGTGTGTGAAACCAGCCTTAGTGGGCTTTTGATTTTGCATACGGCTCGTCCTGCCCCGAGGATGCACAGCTGCTGACTTCGCCTGCAGAACACGCTCCTATTGTTTCACCTGCAGCTTAGACTTGCACAATTCCTGCATTACGGAAAGTCGGCGGAATTAAGCAGAACTCAGCTTTACCCGAGGTCTGTGCTCTGGACTCACGCAGGAAATCTCTGTTTACCTACTTCAGGATAATAGAAAGTAATCAAGAAATCACAGCACTCATCAGCCCCAACTAACAATGTATTTATCATCCACAACATACGTTGTAAACAATGGGATAATGATTGGGCAGATTAACAAAAAATAGTTGTTTGCAATTAATTCAAATATCTCAAATAAGATATAATTTGCTAAAAAAAAGTGCAACCAATGAAAGACGTTTTGGCCCTGGATGGGGTGGATTGGCAATAGACCTAACCGGGAGTCCAGCTACATGTCAACCCTTTCCATGCTTGTGTCGGACTTTTGACCACATCATTATAATGCATGTCCACCTTTTTCATGTGACTGTTGATCTAGACACTGTTGACATAATTTCCACATACCTTCTCCCCCTCAGTGTTTTGAGGCAACCCTGACCATTGGGACTCCAGACAAGCTCCTCAGCCCACACAGTGGCAGTGCCAGCCGTGCACAATAGTAATATACTAGAGAACAGTGGGACAGATGTACTAAGCAATGGAGAGCGAGAAAGGGGAGAACGGTGAACTATCAACCAATTAACTCCGTTCATTTTTTTAAAACTTAACCTGTAACATGGCAGTTAGGAGCTGATTGGCTGGCACTTTATCTCTCTCCAATACTTACCCTCTGGAGTCCTGTGTTGGTAGCAGTAGAAAAAATGTGGCGGTGGCTATTTTCCTGGCATTTAACGCATGTAGCGGCAGCCTCTAGGGCAGCGCTAGTGTCACCTAGTGCCCAGTCTGCAGCGCTGCAGGCTAGAGAGGAGGGGGCCCTGTTACAGTCTGCCCAATGAGGGTCTGTTACATTTATGATACCAAACCCTTTATACTAAATGCACCGGGAATGAGAGGAATAAGACTCTGTAGAGTCATGAAATAATGATCAGGCAAACAATTAATTAAGTAAAATAAAATACAGTGGGTTCTATTTTTGCTTCTGTGTATGCCTAACTGATTTACAAGACCAATTACTAAGATAGAAGTTCCAATAGATGTAATGTGCAGAATCGTTACACACTGATACATTATTGTTATCAAATCAATTATGTAATTCACTTTGTAGTCAGGCTTGTTTCACAGCCCGCATGCTATTGGGACATGGGGCATAATTCTCGTTTGTACACCATGGACCTGATTCTGGTTCACTCGCAAAGCAAACACCTTCTTTAATGGACAAAACCATGCTGCACTGAAGGGGGGCAGATGTAACATGTGCAGAGAGAGTTAGATTTGGGTGGGGTCTGTACTTCAAAGGAGTTTGCTTTTGCGAGTGAACCAGAATCATGCCCTATGACCGATGTTCACACAATGGAGCGGTTATCATTAGACACTGCGTCTGCTGCCATTGTAATGTGTATGCACCAAGGGGCCTCTGGGATCCCACTCACAATTAGGATATCATGGAGTTCTGATTGACAGGAAGTGACTGTTTGGAGTGGTTGGAAAAACAGAAGAGCGTCTTGCTTGATTGGGTGTGGATCTTTTATCGAGTATAGTTAGGTCGACAGTCATTAGGTCGACACCATTGGGTCAACATGTGGGATGGTCGACAGGGTTCTAGATTGACATGGGGCAAGGTCGACAGGTGTCTAGGTCGACATAGGACAAGGTCGACATGGGTTTAGGTCGACATGGGTTAGGTCGACAGGTTGTTAGGTCGACATATGTTTTTTCACAGTTTTTTAACCTTAATGTCGACATGGACACCGTTGGAAGTCAACCGCAGCCCTTTGCTTGCAATGCTTCGGGCACGGTGCCTCGCTGCGCTCCTCGGCACACTATTTTATTCTCCCACCACGTCCTAGTGGATGATGTCGGCATATGTCAGCTCAAAAACCCATGTCGACCTAACGACCTGTCGACCTAACCCATGTCGACCTAATGCATATGTCGACCTAAACCCATATCGACCTTGTCCCATGTCGACCTAGACACCTGTCGATCTTGACCCATGACGACCTAGAACCCTGTTGACCTTCCCACCTGTCGACCCAATGGTGTCGACCTAATTACTGTCGACCTAAATGCAGTCAACAATACAACCGTATGCCACTGCTGTGAGCTCATACGTGCAAACACATGGTACCTGCGCCGCTACTGCTGTTGGGCCTTTCCTAGACCTTGATGTTCCTCATTTTTGCGTATAGGCTATGAATGTGTAATTAACTGCAAATGAGTGCGAGGTGGTGCCTCTGTTCCTGGACGTGGCCTAGGAAATCACTGCGAGCCTGAGCAGATGTCGCCTGTTGTATCACTTTTATAACGGAGAGGATATCGGATCGATGCTGACTGGCACAAGAAGACACAGAAGACTCTGGCAGCTGATAGGGCCGCTGCAGGACTTGCTGAAAGTGCCACTACAAACTGAAGCAAGATGGGGGGGGGGGGGGCATTTGCTAAGTATCGTATATACAATGCGATCTATGTGGGATCTTACTGCCCAGGATCGCATTGCAATATGTGATTCTCACATCCGGATGTATCTTCCTGCAGAGACAGGGGTTCCAAAAGGAGCCCGTCCCTGCGATCTTCTGTGCCAGTCTGTGCTGGGCCGTGCATGACTTGTCAGTGCTGACCCCCAGCTGACCACGCAGATCACGGTGTGTAGCCCATAGACTTCAATGGGTTACTGCCATTCTGAGATGATGGTTGCCGATATCCGGAATGCTGCGAGCGGGACAGAAAGCTTGCACAACATAGAGGGGGTAGAGGACATGGGGGTTTAAGAAAAAAAATTCAAATGAAACATTCGTAAAATATTGTCATGAATTAAAACGACAAACTGCAATGCGGGAAATTCTACAATGATCAGAAGAACATAGGAATAGACGACAGTAGGAGAACCAGGCTGATTATTACACAGATACGATATTACGTTTCTAGCGACCTTTTAATGTGATCTCTCCACCCGTGTGATGTACAAATTCCTTTCTATGCAGAAATAGGCCGACGTGCTTAGGAACTATGGCGGCTACAAGCCGGGGTTTCTCCCTCTTAATGCGCTGATTAATTTTAATAATGTGAAAACAGGCAGAGATAATGTGTTCTGAAGTAATTGGTATGTTAATCTACAGCTGCCCTGAACTGAATTTAATTACTTTGGGTTGTGCATGTTTGTTTTTATGAGAAATGAATAATCATTTCTATATCAATATGAACCTTGATATCCGGCATAATAAAATCAGATAAGAAAAATAAAGGAATAAATGAAATTTGAAAAAGTGTATCTAGTTTCATTTTGGAAGCGGTGAATTGCTAGAGAAAGGGCTATTGCCTCCGAAATTCAGTATACTGTACATTGAGTTTCTTTTAGAAGAGGTGCGCTCACGTTCCATTGGAACAGACGCCTTGTGGCGCCATTTGTGCAAATAGATTTTATCGCATTATACTGTAGGAATATTTAGTTTGAGCCCAAAAAGATGCTTTGTAATAATTATACTGGTTGGCTAGTAGGGAAACATACGGATGACTGTTGGATGGGGTACCGGCAGTCAGGATACCAACACAACATCCAGATGGAGAGATCCCCAACAAGGTTCAGGTAATTATGCTTACCATCCCCCCACCCTACCTTCCCCTTCTCCCTGTAGCTTAATTATTAGTACTTAACCCTAACCCTACTCTTCCTCCCATGCACCCAACTCTATCCCGCCCAATCTATAGCCAAACCACAACCCCCTCCTCACTCCTGGCATCCAAACCCTAAACCCCCTCCCACAGCCTAAACCGCAGCTCCCCCAGCTGATCAATCTAACCCTCAGGATTTTAGATTCCAGTATCTACACCGATGTCAGGATTCCTGTGGCAGACATCTGGCCCCCAGTCGTGATTCCAGCTTTGGTATTCTGACTACCGGCATCCCAAAGGCCAGAATGTTAACCGCATCATAGCTAGGGGTCTTGCTGGTGCATCACATTAGGGTTACTGTAGCCAAAAAGAGTATCCTTTAATTACCACTTCAGGCAAGTCCATCCTTCTGATGTTGCTGATCACATTGGCACTGGTTCCTAAACTCAGTCCCCATCACTGCAGGTTTTCCAGCTCTCCTCACAGAATCACAAGTGTAACAATTAGCTCCACCTGTCGGTCTTTCAAAATGTGTCAGTGAGTAATGAGCGCAACTGTGCTCTTGCAATGGGACCTGGAATATGAGATCTGTTGGGGGTCCTTGTGGTTGAGTTTCGGAACAACCGGGGTCTCCACTATACCATCCAACACCTTTAAATTAATTTGATTCAAATACTTATAGTTTTACTGTTATATTTCCCCTAAACCATGCAATGACTATAACAGATCTAGAATGGAAGCTCTCCCTGGGGTCTCTGTGTAATTATCCAATCTGTAGATTATAATTTTGTATATTTGTGAAGTTGGAAACTTGTCTGTAACCATCTGACCACCCACGTAATTCCAGTCCCTATACAACGAGCTGCGAAACCCTTGCTGAACCTTGTAACTAAAAGATAATGATAATAAGTGTAAGTAGTTGTCAGTTCTAACTTTATTCCCTAAATTAGCATCATTGGGAATATACTTTTTAAGCTACGCAAGAACATTGACTTTGTCATATGAAGCAATTTACCATTGTAGCCAGAGGCACAAATTAGGCTTTAGGCACTTAGAGCCAAATTAATTATATAAATAATATAATTTGTGATAAGATAACATTATACATGAATGTAAGATACAGCCTCCTCTGTGGATACTTTGTTCCCTGTAAAAAAAAAATCATGGAAATTTCTACTCCCTGAGGAAGTTTAGATCACGAGGAAACGCGTCAGGTCCCATCGGACACTGGGAACTTAATGATACTTTAGTGGAAGTGATCTGTCCAAATATACAGTAGCCCCTCTCATTGACCTCAGCTAAGCTGTATCTTCCTGTACAGACATATGAATGTTCTTAGTATTAACAGCATTTGGTGATATTATATTATAGAGATTGTTATCATTTGAGGTACGTTATGTATGTGAATTTCCATTGAGTACGTGGTCACAGTACTTATAGACTGTCTGATGGGACATCTTCTCTTCTGAATATGTATTTAGGTATGCAGCATTTAGGTCTGTCTTATTTCATTTGGAGGTAAGTATTCTTTACCCGGATATGGGGATTAGAAGATTTATGACTATTAATTATTGGTACACAAGTAGGCACTTATATCACCAATTTATGACTTAGTGGGTGACATTCTATGGACTGCGATTAGCGTTTTTTTGCGTTAATTAGACCACAAAATGGCGATATCGCATTTTCCCATTAAATCGTTAATTTAATGGGATGCGCTAAGGGACTGAAATCGCATATTATGTGCGTTAAGGTATGCTGATTAAAATTGCGAGATTAATTCGCATTTTTATCGCATCCAGATGTTTTCGTATAGAAAAGTATACAAGTCGCTTATTTAATGCAATGCGCATTTGCACATCGCATTTTTTAGGTGCCTAATTATCGCACTTATTTCAGACCAGGGTCTGTTTGGCGAATTAGCCAGAACCCTGCACAGATCGCAATGTTCTGTGCAGGGTTCTGCTGTAAAAAATTAAACAAAGGGTTAAAAAAAAAAAAAAAAACGAGCGCGGGGTCCCCCGCCAGAGCATAACCAGCCCCGGGCTCAGTGAGCCGGTGCTGGTGACATAAAATCAGGGTCCCCGACAAATACAGTAGGGGTCCCCTTGATTTCATGAAACCAGCACCAGGCTCAAGGTCCGGCGCTGGTTCCCAAAATACGGGGGACAAAATGTCTAGGGGTCCCCCGTATTTTAAGAACCAGCACCGGACACAACCAGCCAGCAGGGTAATGCCACAGCCGGGGGAAACTTATTATATAAGCTCCCGCGGCCAAAGCATTAACCCCCTGGCTGGTCAGCATGGGCAGGGGTTCTGGGGAAGTGGGGACCCCCCCAAATGAAGGGGTCCCCCCCCTCCAGGACTTACCAGCCCATGCTGATAGTCCGGGGCTGTCCCCGATGCCCCTGGGCGGTGGGCATCGGGCTGATGGCTTGTGTAAAAAAAAGAATTAAAACTATTGTTTTATACTGGTGAACTATGAGTCCTAGCAAGCCTACCCCGCATGCTGGGACTTGGAGAACCACAAGTCCCAGCATGCGGGGCATTAAAGGGCCCGCTGGCACTTGTAGTTCTGCAGTACAAAAAATAGTTCACAAAAACACACTGACACACTGTAAAATAAAAGTTTAATACACACAAAACACACACACACTGATACTTACCTACCTTGAGCCCGTAGGTCGGTCCCTGGGTCCTGGGTCCGTCCTCCGGGGCTCCAGGGCAGAAGAGTCCGGTTCCGGGGCCTTGGTCCTGGTTCCGGGGCTGGTCCTGGGGTTCCGGGGCTCCTGGGCTGCAGAATCCGGGGTCCGGGATCCGAGGTAGTCCCCAGGGGTACCTAAGGAAGCAAATCCAACTCACCTGGTCCCCGGCGACGACCTCGGAATCCTCTCCGGTGACAGCGCTGCTCCCATCTGGTACCCGGCTCGCAGGACTTTGACAGGCGCAGAGATGTTTCCTCTTCGGCGTCTCTGCACAGAATGATTTCTTGGCCAATCAGGAGCCGAGAAAGTCGGCTCCTGATTGGCCAGAAATCATTCTGAATACAGACGCCGAGGAAGTAACATCTCTGTGCATCTAGAGCAGAGATGTTTCCTCCTCTGCGTCTCTAGTTAGAATGATTTCTGGCCAATCAGGAGCTGACTTTCTCGGCTCCTGATTGGCCAAGAAATCATTCTGTGCAGAGACGCCGAGGAGGAAACATCTCTGCACCTGTCAAAGTCCTGCGAGCCGGGTACCAGATGGGAGCAGCGCTGTCACCGGAGAGGATTCCGAGGTCGTCGCCGGGGACCAGGTGAGTTGGATTTGCTTCCTTAGGTACCCCTGGGGACTACCTCGGATCCCGGACCCTCGGATTCTGCAGCCCAGGAGCCCCGGAACCCCAGGACCAGCCCCGGAACCAGGACCAAGACCCGGAACCGGACTCTTCTGCCCTGGAGCCCCGGAGGACGGACTCAGTGAGCCCGGGGCTGGTTATGCTCGGGCGGGGGACCCCGCGCTCGTTTTTTTTTTAACTTTGCGCTGTCCTGCAAACGTGCGATTTTCAGACATGAAAATCGCACATTTTCAGGACTAAATACAGCGCACCACTTCGCCGCAAATCGCCCCTCTTCGCACTTTTCAGCCTCCAATGCGCATCACATTAAATATGCGCATTTTGACTGAAAAGTGCGAAACGAAAACAGGCGATTTGCGGCGATGTGGTGCGCGAATAAAACATGCGCATTTAGCGCAAAGCATAGAATGTCACCCAGTATGTTTAATGCACCAGGCGTTTCTCTCACAGCACATACATGTACATCTTGGTTTTACTGCACCATGTATGGCGCAATATGGCACACCTTGGACTCTGTAAAAGTCATGCTTTGTGATTTTTCAAAAAATTTGCTTCTCTAATCTATTACTTTATACAAGTTCTACTGCTTCAGAAATTTTTTAGACTCTATCTACTTGCTACATTTGGAAAAACAGCTAAGCCGTGTTTTACATGTTGTGACAAATTGAGAAAAAAAGCCAAGATGTATGTGAACGCATCTGTATGTGACACATTAAAAGGCTCTTTTATGAAGTTAGTGCGGAATCACAAGTGTTATTACTGTGTACTGGTACCGCAGCACAGGATTACACAGCACAGAGACCGTCCCGTCAGCACCTGCTGGATCTAATTTCACTCTCACACGAACATACAACCATTAATGCCAGAAGCAAACTGACCTTGTTTTGGAACTCAGGGAGCCAATCAGGATGTCTGTAAAAAAAAACCTTACAAAACAGGTGTGGATAGAAAGGTTGACATTGACAAAAAGTCGACACGCAATTTATTGAAATGAATTTGCGGATACCAAAGACAGTCTAAACCTGCTGGTCTGCTCCTCCAGGGAGTGTGGTTTTTACAGTGCCCAACGGTCAGCTTGCGGCCTCTGCTGGGGCTTCCCTGTACAGATGTCAGTGAAATGAGAAAGGGACTATTGGACTGAAACTTTTGGTGTGGCTGTCGGACTGGAACCGAAGGTGTGACTGTTGGATTGGAACCAATGGTGTGACTGCTGGATGGGAACCAATGGTATAACTGTCAAATTGGAACTGATGGTGTGATTGTTGCACTGGAATTGATGTTGTGACTGTCGGACTGGAATCTATGGTGTGACTGTCGGACTGGAACCGATGTTGTGACTGTTGGACTGGAACCGATGGTGTGACTATTGGACTGAAACCGATGGTGTGACTATTGGACTGAAACCGATGGTGTTACTGTTGGACTGGAACTGATGGTATGACTGTCGGACTGGAACTGATGGTGTGACTGTTAGACTGGAACCAATGGTGTGACTGTTAGACTGGAACCAATGGTGTGACCGTCGGATTGGAACCGATGGTGTGACCGTCGGATTGGAACTGATGGTATGACTGTCGGACTGGAACCGATGGTGTAACTGTTGGATTGGAACCAAAGGTGTGACTGTCGGACTGGAACTGTTGGTATGATTGTGGGTCTGGAACCT
The DNA here is from genome assembly GCF_055691185.1 of Crinia signifera. Classification (NCBI taxonomy): domain Eukaryota; kingdom Metazoa; phylum Chordata; class Amphibia; order Anura; family Myobatrachidae; genus Crinia; species Crinia signifera. The sequence continues at coordinate 97,573,966 of NC_139227.1, forward strand.
ATGGTGTGACTGTTAGACTGGAACCGATGGTGTAACTGTCAGACTGGAACAGATGGTGTAACTGTCAGACTGGAACCGATTGTGTGACTGTCAGACTGGAACCTATGTTGTGACTGTCGGACTGGAACCGATGGTGTGACTATTGGACAGGAGCTGATGGTGTGACTATCGGAAATGAACCAGTGTTACTGCTATTAGGCTAAACCTGATGCTGCAGAGTATCAGACATGATCCGATGGAAAAGAGAATTGACTGGAACTGTGGTCAAGGTAATTGCATACTGTCAGATTATATCCCCCCCCCGCCCTGCTGAATCAGGTGACTACTGAGGCTGCCATTGGTAGAATAGTAGTCAGCTGATCAAATTGTCAGCTGATATGTTGGCCCAGCTGGAATTTTCCCTGCTCACCCTATTGCCCATTCACCCCTCTGTAATTTGGCATAGTCAAAATCTGATGTCATCATTAATATCAGGACTCACACCAGCCCGTAGAGTCCCACAAGACCACATTGCCACATCAGCCCCTATGTGTCTATCTGCAACCTCCTGTTCTTCTAATATTGTCCTGTACCAGGCTTATAACAAGGTGAGGAAACTCTGTATAAAGGCATAGCTTGGCAGTCCGGCCAAAGTCATGCTCTAGCTCAGGAAAATGCCTGGCAAGTTCTCGTGAATTAAACAGTAGTTCAAAAATGAAAGGGGATGAATGAGCCGATTTCCCTCTGGAATGAATCTGAATTGTTACATTGTTCCTGTGGAGGGATTGTTCATTTACAGTACATAAGGCTGATTCCCCTGTTGTGCGGACAGAATGTCGCACCTGAGATTTAGGAGATAAGAGGACATTTTCCTGGTAAGATCTTTATTGTTTGTATTCATCAGGCAGAACGAAACAAGCTGCGGAAGAGAATGACAGATACATTGTAATATAATGTAAACAGTCACCAACAGCGGCACTGTGGGGAAAGTAGTGCATTGTGGGAAGGGGGGGCATTGTGGGAAGGGGGGTGGCGACATACACTTTTCTCAATAGGTCTCCTGCCTATCCAAAACACAGTATCTCTCAGGGGAAGCTTTTTAATTGGTAATCTAGGATATTAAACTCTCAAACTTAGCAGTCAAATCTTTATCATGCTGAAATGGGCAACATATACTGTATGGATATACATATATACGTGTGACCAGCAGACATCTCGAAGGAGGGAAACCCGGCAGGGGTCATATACATATGGAGCCGGCCTGGTTCTTGCAGGGGTTGGCGATAGAATCTGTTCTGACGGAGCTCCTCGCTGCCCTCCGCAGCCTCCCCACTCACCGTCGCTGGTGAGGATCACCACCCCCCCTAACCCTGCCCGTCTAACTGAAGCGGAGACAGGCAGGGTGCCGCCGCTCAGCCGCCGAGTGACTGGGATGCGCATGCATGTGAGATGCTCGCGCTTCCCAGTCTAATCCCTCCCTAAGTCCCTCTCTGCCAGGAATTAAAAAAACATATGTCTATGGCACTAGGGAGTCTTGAAGAAAAAAAGGAAAAAGCGTGGGGCGCTCAAAGGTACACAGAATAATTCAATAAAAATGTATTAGTTACACAAACATAAACAAACAACAATACATTACAATCTAAAAAATATATCAGGAGTGAATATATATACAAATCTAATAACTTTAAAATGATAGTTCTAGCACCAATAGCTGGACTAACGGTGTTGATCCCTTTTTAATAAATGTCAAGAATGGGCTAAAAAGCTGGAAAGTTCTGCTCAGACTCTACACATGAGAGTCAGCTGTACTCTACAGATTATTTCATAATCCGACATCCGCTATCCCATTTTGGTTTTGCCGAGCGGACCAATAGGTAGTTAACTCCAGGAATAAAAGATGAAAGAATAAAATATATTACCTCCGGAGGTTTCTATTGAGTATGATCAGTGCAGGCAGTTCAGATATCCGCTTATTTGGGTGGGGAAGGGGCTCCTGCACATAGGAGCTTGCACGGCTTGACTGTAGGTGCAGGGCGTCCAATGCGGTCCGCGCCTCCCACCTCCTTTACTCTCACAGCGGTCTCCCGGCTTGTGTAAGCAAACCGGACAGATGTTTCCCTCGGCTGCTCCTGCCTCCCCGTCGGACTCTTGTGGTGTAGTGACACTGCCGGAGGCTTTGCCACAGCGCCGGCCATGCAGATATAGTTATCACTGTTGGGGTCCCTTGCAGCAGTGCGGTTGCGGGTGTCAAACCAGGGGTCTGAGTCGACGAGACTGAGACCTCTGGTGGGGACCTGGACCGGTACCTGAACCGGGGAGGTTGGAGAGGACCCTTACGCATATGATGCGTGACAGTGCACCCGAAGCCAATGAACAGTCAATGGTAAAATACAACCGAGTTTTATTAGCAGATGGTTGCAAGACACAAGCAGTAAAGTATGCAGATGAATAGTACAGTCTATGTAGATGGCAATACTTTACAGCTGGATGATGATATGGTATCGATGGTGGAACATCGGATCCAGAATATCGGATATGAAGTTGGAGACTGTGGGTCCGGAATGACGGACGGAAACTGGAAGCTGTGAATCCGGAATATCGGACTTAGTGATGACGGAACATCGATGGTAGACGATGGCGGAACATCGGAAGGACCAGAGTCCTGGAGCTAGGCTTGAGTGCTGGGCTGTGGAAGCAGGAGATGGAGTGCCTGGAACTTCACAGGAGATGGAATGCCTAGAGTACACTGCAGAAACGAAGATAACAACACCAGCAGGTATGACAGGGAGATCAGAACCATCAGGATTGGATAGTGCAAACATGTGACTGGGAAAAAACATGGCAGCCCCCATGTCTGCTATGGCGGGAAAGAGTGTTTGTACAAGCCATGCTTGTGGCCGGGAGCAATGGCGGCGGACAGACGGATTGCCGTGCACTGGACACTGTCACTGTGGGTGAGGAGAGCGGTGCGCCGTGCAGCCGCGGACTCAGCAGCGCTGAGAGGACTGGAGGATGACAGCGATGATGGCGCACGGCAGACAGGACGCCGGCAGGGATGACATCTGAACCGCAAGCTGAGCCTGCGGAGGCACTTAGCCGGTAAGATAGCCTGTCTTAATACCCGGATCGCGACAGCACACCCCCCCCCCCCCTTTAAGGGTGGCCCCAGGACACCTTTTCGGCTTGCGAGGAAACTTGGAGTGGAACGCCCGGATGAGTCTGGGAGCATGGACATCGATGGCATTGGTCCATGATCGTTCTTCGGGGCCGTAGCCCTTACAATCGATCAAATATTGCAGACGACCATATCGGATGCGAGAGTCCAAGATCTTACTGACCTCATATTCTGTTTCACGCTGGGTGCAAACTTTAGGTGCCTTGGGGAGCTTGGAATGAAAGCGATTGAGAACCAGCGGCTTGAGCAGTGAAATATGGAATGTAGCTGGCACTTTCAAATAAGGCGGCAACTTGAGCTTATAGGCCACAGGATTGACGACTCGCTCAACTGGAAATGGACCAATATAACGGGGAGCGAACTTCATAGATGGCACTCTCAATCGTAGGTTCTTGGTTAACAGCCAGACACGATCTCCTGGACGGAGGGCTGGCACAGCTCTGCGTTTCCTGTCGGCAAATTTTTTGTACCTGCTTGAAACTTTCAGGAGTGAAGAACGAATGAGCTTCCAGGATTTTGTGAATTGCCGGATGGTCGTGTCGACCGCAGGAACTCAAGGATGAAACCCATAGTTGGCAAGGAATGGAGTGACATTTGATGAAGAGTGATATTGGTTATTATGGCAGAATTCTACCCACGGAAGAAGTTGAGCCCAGTCATCTTGAGAGGAAGAGATATATGTGCGGAGGAATGCTTCAAGATCTTGATTCACCCTCTCTGTTTGGCCATTCGTTTGAGGGTGATAGGCTGTAGAGAATTTTAGCTTGATTTGAAGCAGGGAGCACAGGCTTCGCCAGAATTTGGCTACGAATTGGACCCCTCTATCGGAGATGATTTCAAGAGGCAGTCCATGAAGCTTGAATATCTCTTTAATGAAGAGCTGGGATAGCTTGGAAGCTGGCGGAAGACCGGTGAGGGGAACGAAGTGAGCCATCTTGGTGAACCGGTCGACAATCACCCAGATGGTAGTGAACTTGTCAGACTCTGGAAGATCAGTTACAAAGTCCATAGATATGTGCGTCCAGGGACGATGTGGCACTGACAATGGCATCAATTGTCCAGGAGGAGACTGACGGCTGGTCTTGTGCTGGGCACACTTAGCACAAGAGGAAACAAAGTCCTGTACATCCTGTTTGAGGGACGGCCACCAGTAGGACCTGGTGATAAACTCGTAAGTTTTCTGAATGCCTGCATGGCCAGCAAATTTTGAAGAATGCGCCCAACAAAGCAGCTTCTTTCTTAGGGCTGGCTTTACATATCTTTTCCCTGCAGGGGGCGTGAGATTGGTTACTCCTGTTGCGGAGAAGGCCACTGAATCAATAATAAAATATTGCCTCGTGGACTTTGACTCACTATCTTGCTCCCATGAATGGGAAAGGGCATCGGCTTTTAGATTTTGTGTCCCTGGACAGAATGACAGCTTGAAACGGAACCTGGAAAAGAAAAGCGTCCATCTGGCTTGACGGGGGTTTAAACATTGAGCAGACTTGAGATACAGAAGGTTCTTGTGGTCTGTGATAATTGTGATCTTATGAACAGTGCCCTCTAGAAGATATCTCCATTCTTCTAATGCCAATTTGATGGCGAGGAGCTCTTGATCGCCGATGGCATAGTTACACTCTCGGTTGCTGATGGAGAGGACTTGATTACTCCTAGCCTACCCTCTCCTTGACGGGCTAGGAGGAGGAGTTTTCCTGACGCTTTGGGCATGCAGAAATTTGATGTGCTGGATCGGCACAATACAGGCAGAGCTGTGCCAATCGACGACGTCGACGTTCTCCTGGAGACAAACGGAAACGATTTATCTCCATTGGTTCTTCTTTGGAATGGACCACCGGGGTGGCAGGTAAAGAAGACGGAGGAGTTGGCACTTTAGCAGAAGTACTCTTGTTCCGTTCTACAGCCCTTTCACGGAAGCGTAGGTCTACTTTAATATATAACGAGATAAGGTCGTCTAGGCCAGACGGTAAGTCTCTGGTAGCGAGTTCATCCTTAATACGGTCGGATAGACCATGCCAGAAAGCTGCGTATAAGGCCCCATCACACCAGGAGAGTTCAGACGCCAGAATCTGGAATTGGACCAGATATTGCCCGATGGAACGGGATCCCTGTCTGAGACGGAGGAGTTCAGTGGAGGCAGATGCTGATCGCCCAGGCTCATCAAAGATGCGCCGGAATGTTGACACAAAATCCTTGTAGTTAGACAAGATGGCATCAGATTTTTCCCATAATGGTGACGCCCATTCTAACGCTGCTCCACACAGGAGGGAGATGATGTAGGCGATCTTGACCCTTTCAGTAGGGAAGTTACTGGGTTGCAGCTCGAAATGAATCTCACACTGATTGAGAAACCCTCTGCAGGTCTTTGGATTCCCATCATACTTGGTGGGGACAGACAGATGAAGGCGAGGTGCAGTGGCCAATACAGGAGGATGAACTGGACTTGGAGGTACATTGACAGGCTCAGGGCCACTGAGAGTGGTCTGTAGTTTATCCAGCCGGGAAGACAGGTCTTGGAGGCAATGAATCACTTGACTGTGCAGCTTCCTGCTGATCCAAGCGAACAGCCAGTTGCTGTACAGGGCTGGATGGTGATGCTTGGCTTGCGGCTGGATCCATTAGGCTAGTGCTTACTGTCACACCAGGGGTCTGAGTCGAAGAGACTGAGACCTCTGGTAGGGACCTGGACCGGTACCTGAACCGGGGAGGTTGGAGAGGACCCTTACGCATATGATGCGTGACAGTGCACCCGAAGCCAATGAACAGTCAATGGTAAAATACAACCAAGTTTTATTAGCAGATGGTTGTAAGACACAAGCAGTAAAGTATGCAGATGAATAGTACAGTCTATGTAGATGGCAATACTTTACAGCTGGATGATGATATGGTATCGATGGTGGAACATCGGATCCGGAATATCGGATATGAAGTTGGAGACTGTGTGTCCGGAATGACGGACGGAAACTGGAAGCTGTGAATCCGGAATATCGGACTTAGTGATGACGGAACATCGATAGTAGACGATGGTGGAACATCGGAAGGACCAGAGTCCTGGAGCTAGGCTTGAGTGCTGGGCTGTGGAAGCAGGGTCGCAGGAGATGGAGTGCCTGGAACTTCACAGGAGATGGGATGCCTGGAGTACACTGCATAAACGAAGATAACAACACCAGCAGGAAAACACTTGTATGGAGACAAGGACAGCTGAACACACACTGGAGACAACTGAAGCACTAGCAATGATTCTGAGAGCTCCCTGCATACTTATACCCACTGGGTGGCCAGGATTGGCTGGGCAGGTATGACAGGGAGATCAGAACCATCAGGATTGGATAGTGCAAACATGTGACTGGGAAAAAACATGGCAGCCCCCATGTCTGCTATGGCGGGAAAGAGTGTTTGTACAAGCCATGCTTGTGGCCGGGAGCAATGGCGGCGGACAGACGGATTGCCGTGCACTGGACACTGTCACTGTGGGTGAGGAGAGCGGTGAGCCGCGCAGCCGCGGACTCAGCAGTGCTGAGAGGACTGGAGGATGACAGCGATGATGGCGCACCGTAGACAGGACGCCGGCAGGGATGACATCTGAACCGCAAGCTGAGCCTGCGGAGGCACTTAGCCGGTAAGATAGCCTGTCTTAATACCCGGATCGTGACAGCGGGCAGTCGGGTGTCAGAAAGTCAGACTCTTTTTGGAAAACGCGTTTCTCCGCTCCAGGGCGTCTTTCTCAATTCCACAGTGCTCTCTCAGCCTGCGCTCGACAGCGGGGACATTCTGGCGAGCGCTGGAGCTGACTGAGAGAGGCTCCATCTGTAAATGAACTTGCTCTCTCCCGATGTGACCCAGGCACATATACTACCGCTCTCTCCCGGTGTAACCCAGGCACATATACTACTGCTCTCTCCTGCTGTAACCCAGGCACATATACTACTGCTCTCTCCCGGTGTAACCCTGGTACATATACTACTGCTCTCTCCTGGTGTAACCAGGCACATATACTACTGCTCTCTCCTGCTGTAACCCAGGCACATATACTACTGATCTCTCCTGATTTAATCCAGGCACATATACTACTGCTCTCTCTCCTGCTGTAACCCTGGCACATATACTACTGATCTCTCCTGATTTAACCCAGGCACATATACTACTGCTCTCTCCTGTTGTAACCAAGGCACATATACTACTGCTCTCTCCTGCTGTAACCCAGGCACATAGACTACCGCTCTCTCCAAGTGTAACCCAGCACATACACTACTGCTCTCTCCTGCTGTAACCCAGGCACATATACTACTGCTCTCTCCTGCTGTAACCCAGGTACATATACTACTGCTCTCTCTCGGTGTAACCCAGGCACATATACTACTGATCTCTCCTGCTGTAACCCAGGCACATATACTACTGCTCTCTCCCGGTGTAACCCAGGCACTTATACTACCTCTCTCTCCCGGTGTAACCCAGGCACATATACTACTGCTCTCTCCTGTTGTAACCCAGGTACATATACTACTGCTCTCTCCTGCTGTAACCCAGTCACATATACTACTGCTCTCTCCTGATGTAACCCAGGCACATATACTACTGTTCTCTCCTGCTGTAACCCAGGCACATATATTACTGTTCTCTCCTGCTGTAACCCAGACACATATACTACTGCTCTCTCCTGATGTAACCCAGGCACATATACTACTGCTCTCTCCTGCTGTAACCCAGGCACATATACTACTGCTCTCTCCTGCTGTTACCCAGGCACATATACTACTGCTCTCTCCTGCTGTAACCCAGGCACATATACTACTGCTCTCTCCTGCTGGAACCCAGGCACATATACTACTGCTCTCTCCTGCTGTAACCCAGGCACATATACTACTGTTCTCTCCTGCTGTTACCCAGGCACATATACTACTGCCCTCTCCTGATGTAACCCTTGCACATATACATTTTCATTTAGACGCATATTCCTTCCTTAAGCCAGTACCATTACTAAGCAGCTACTGTAGCAGTCCTGGCGCTGTTAATTTTGTTTACTATTCATGTGGTTTCATATTGATTGGTCTAAACTTTAAAACAAAACCTCCAGAGAGTATTTCTTTAAAGTAGAATTTAAAATGAAAATATATCTTCAAATGCAAAAAAATAAATCTGGAATGTTGATTAATGTTCGTAGCTATTTGATTTCCTTTTTTACTCAAAAAAACATTGATTATATAATCTCATAAACTGTATTTGAGATGTAAAAGACATATAAAAGGTTTGTGGCCCAGACTTCTAAGGAGCCCGGTACATCTCTCGTATTTCATCCAATAAAGAGAATACAAACAAGGCATCAAGACAAGCGGCAGAGACCTATAAACCCTGAAGTTGGGGGGGAATCACAGAGGAGGCTCCACTCAGTCAGAAGGCCCCGTCCCCAGCCAAGACACTGACATCACCAGCTTTCCCTCTTGTGCAGCAGCCTAAGATAGAACTTAGGCAACCAGAATGTAGTATCAGGTTCCGTGACCTGCTGACAGAACATCCCAACTGTATGGGACCCAGAGATTTATCATATGTCGACATAGACACCAAAAAACGCAAAAAAAAACAAAAACAAATTTCGACCTTATTAATGTTTACCATGTCTCTGTCCACCATAAGCTTGTGTCAACATTTTGTCAATGTTAACTTTGGGTATGTTGACCATTTCAAGGTCACTGTCGACAATTAGTGGTTAAAAAGTGACTCTCAACCTAGACATTATCTGTCTGGGTTCTGCTTTTATCTGATCAGAGCAATCATACTGGAGAGAGAGGCTTACAGAGTCCTCCTGAGTCCTGGCCCAATTCGTCCTTAGCCGGAGCACACAAGATGACAAGTTGGGGGTGATTAGGGGGGATCGAAGGAGTGGAGGTCTTAAGTGCTCCCCCCAAGGCTTAGTACAGCCTAGATGCACTGTACTGAACCAGTGACTGCAGTGCTGGCACCGTCCACCTGAATCAGGTCCATTGTCCAAACATTTGGTAAATTCCCTGTCTACCACCCCAAAACATTATGTTAATGTGATCCTTGAAAAAGCATCCTGTTGGATGTGAAACGCGTTGGTGTGGGAGAGGAGCAGGACAGCTATCAAAGGGGTGCCCTACCGTTCACCCCCAGCTACACGCCGCAAGTCGCATACAAAGGTGACGTCACCGGAAGCCGCCCGCCGCACACGGAAGCCACAGACCGGCGATACGCCGCTGCCTTCCCCTGTTACCAGGTTAGATGCAAGGGTTAGACTAGCACAGTTAGCGACATACTCTGGACTGCTGCCTCCTACAAAATAACCACTCAAGAGAGTGTAAACATTAGCGCACAATTTTATTTATTTTTATTTTTATTTATATTTTTTATTCTTTATTTTTATTTTCATATTTATTTTTATTTTAGTATTTATTCATTTTCTATTCAATCTTCTGTTCTCAAAACTTTAGTCTCTTTAATCTCAACCCTTTAACTTCTTCAATTACCCTCTCCCCCCACCCCCTCCCTTCAAGCGCCCAGTATTCGCTTGCCTCACAGCAAATACCTCCGCAGTAACCATCCACTATTACAGGGCTGCTCAAACATACTAAGCGCAATATCGTTTTTTGGAATCTTTTCCAATACCCCCCACATTATGTTAAAATGGGCTAGAGTAAACTTAAATAAAAAAAAATAAAAAAATGAAATGTTATTTTTCTCAATGAAACACGATGTAAAACGGGGAACAATATTGTGATTACCTAGGGCGCAAATCTGACACGGAACGCAGTTAGTTCAAGGTCATCCATCCACCAGCCAAGGTCAAGCACCACTAGAACTGTAAGAAACTAGTACTGTAACATGAATACATTAGAAACAATGTCAAATATGAATTGTATGGGTGCCCACAAGGCTTGCGACTAGTTGCTGGCCAGTGAAAAATGCAGCATGCCCAGGGCCGGCTCTACCATTAGGCAGCTTCAGGCATCTGCCTAGGGCGCCAGGATCTGGGGGGCGCCACCAAGTCTGCAAATCAAAAAATCAAGGATGTCTATGAGGATCCTTGTTGTACTTAATGTAGGGGGCGACTGTGGAACTTCTAAGACCTCACCTATATACTTTCCATTGAGGCATACTTCCCTACATTGGTGCCCCTTCCTTCTTGTACTCTGTTGTGGGTGGCAAAGGGGACTTTCCCACCTTCCCGGGAGGACCACGTGATTTTTTTTTTTGTGTGGGGGGGGAGGGGAGTAGGTTGTAGTTTTGCCTAGGGTGCTGAGAAGCCTTACACCAGCCCTGAGCATGCCACGATGCATGTGTTCGTGTATACGCATTGCGGCATTGATGGCTTGGCTACATCTATACTTCAGCTGTAAAACATTATCAAATCTTCCCCAGTTACAGCTGGTTAGTGCGACGTTTGAGAACAGAGCTTTTTATACCAGGCTAAAGGATGACTTTGGAGGGGGCTTATTACATTAGTATTGGCGCAATAGACCAAAGCAATTAGGAACTCAAGCGCAGCTTGACATTGCGCAGGGTTTTTAAGCCTCTGGAAGGTCACTTAAAGCAGGCCGAGCCCTTTTATAAGGTTTAAGAAGAACTTGCAGCTGGTAAAGTCAGTAATCTGCTGTGACACCGTCAGACCCAGTGGGACAGACGCTTCAGTAATCCTTTATGCTATGTTCAATGATAAAACATGATATAAATCTGCCATTGAACTCCTAACGCCATTTCCAAGCACATGCACGGAATGCGCTGGGACTCGTCTTCAAAAGCATGCCTTTTTTGTTCTCACTTTTTTGTTTTATTCCATTTATCTTGCGAAAATTTCCCCTAATGGGCTGCAGTAAATGCCCTGCATTTATTCTGTACTTTATCAGCATAATCTACATTGGTAAAAAAGACAATAAAAGTACATTGCAACTAATCCTTTGTAGTGGAAGATACCCCCCCCCCCCCCCCCCCCTTCTTTCTTCAGCAGCCACTGCATGGCTAGCAAAGCACGGGGAAGGTCGATTAATTAGCAAATGCTTCTGAATAGATATTAGCGCATCCTTCATGAATATTAATTAGAGAAAAGGGCTGCGTGGAATAGAGAAATACTGTGTGTGTGTGTGTGTGTATGTACACATGGTGGTGGTACCAAGCAATAGATGCCATGAGACAACCAGCCAGGGGCGGATTGGGATTGAAATCCGGCCCGGGAAGGGGGGTGCAGGTGCTGACGCTACAACCCGGGGGACGGGTGCTGACACTACAGCCTGGGGGTGTTTGCTGACGCTGCAACAGGGGGAGCGGACACTGCTCACAAAGTGCAGCATAGCCCAAAACAAACATGGCTGCTGCATATGTGCATATAATTTATGCATATATGTGGCGGCCATATTTGTTTTGGGCAATGCTCCCGTTTGTGACAAGGCTGGGCTGCGGCCACTTGGAACCAAGGTAGGCGGCCCAGCCAAAGGGAAATCTTGTCCGGCCCATCGGGAAATGGCCCGGTTTCTCGGTGGGCCAATACGCCACTGCAACCAGCAGCCCAGTAGTTAGGGTAATTTGTATCAAGTTTCAAAAAGTGATAAACTGAAGAGTGACAAACAGCCAGCCAATCAGCTCCTTACTGCCATGTTACAGGCTGCGTTTGAAAAATGACATGTAGGAGCTGATACACAGACTTGTATGGAACGAACCATGAGCAGAGCATATAAGTCACCAGATGGTGACCTATGAGGGAAGAGGTGCAGAACGCTGGTATATCTAGCCTGACGGATCAGCAACAGTGGACATCTTTCCTGCAAGTGTTCTGCTACACAACAGAGCTAAGGAGCCCTCGTTACCAGGATGTGTCAACAAATGTTCCAAAACAGATCCAAAAGGAATTATTTCAGATCTACTTATTTATTTAGCACCTTCTACAAGATAACAGATAGTATCTGATTGGTTGCCCATAGCAACAGCCCATGTGAAATAAAACTCCCATCTTAGTAAATTCCCCCGACATGTGTATTATAGCAGACTCCTCCACATTCTCACTGAAGACGCGGACATACGATAAGCTACAAACATTGTGGATTTTCCTACCTGCAGCTACTTCTTTCCATAGTAATGTCAGACTTACTGCTGTGCAGCGTATTGCTTCAGAGCTGCGTATTCATTTTGGATATATCATTTTACTTGAGCGTAGTATCGCTGGTACTTTCTCTTGACCTTATTATCCCACTGATACAAACTAACTGCATTATAGCTCTCCCTCTTATGTCCTGTTGGTGGTGGGATCTAATCTGCAATGCGCGATGGAGTTAGTAAGCCAGTATAAAAATAAAAGGGGAATGTGAGCGGTGGCAGCTATGGGAAACCACATAAATTCTAACGCGGCCTCTGGAATATTCTAATGCCAAATGTATAACTCAATCAATTAAAATGTTTGGCCGCGGTGGAGCAACATAGAAACTTCCAAGTGTGTCCCCTCCCTCTCCTCTGAGCGTCTGTTAGACAATGCCTCCCTTAACCTCATATATTGGCCCATATTCAGAACTGCAGGGAATAGGGAATTCCGGGTCTTCTATGGCTGATTCTAGACCTTTCCCCTGGTTGCGAAGAGCTGCCGTACAAGGACAGGCGACACAGCGCTGACTCCTGGGAGTGGTCGGAATAGGACGGCCCATTGTTCCGGATCGTCAGCACCTGTTTTCCCAACATCCATCTCAGCTGGCACTTTGGAATAGTAGCGGCATCCTCTCCCCCCCCCCCCCATAAACATCCCTACGGAAGGCCCAGGTACAGTTTACATTTGAGTTAGTTACTGTAAGTGAAGGAAAACATACTGTATGATGTCATTTGTCATTGCGAAAAGGCGCGCTTCATCCATCTTGTATAATATAATCACCCGCCATACATAAACAGAAAAAGAACTCCATCTTAGTTGGGAGGCCAAGACACCCTGAGACTTGGAGAAAGGACACGGCCTTGATGTTCCCTATTGTGATCGATGAGCTAATACGCTACTATGTGGAAAGGTTTCTCAGCATTATACAATCAATAACTTTTGAACAGAGCATCCATAACACTAGGGACTTCCTGCGCTCGCGTGATCAAATAAACGTTTACAGCAGACGCATGGTGTTAGAATTATTCACACGTTCTGCATAATCTCCGCAGATCACACCATACCGGGGATGCAAGGGACTACGGAAATAGAAGTAGAGATGACTGGCAATGGCCGGGTGGCAGGGTATAAAGGTACCTGAGGATCCACTGCTATTGTTATTCTTCTGCCCACATGCTTCCTTATTACCCCAACCACAATCGAGAGCAGAATGAACTGGCATCATCATCGGCCCAGCTCTAGGTATACATTTATTCTGCACACGTGTACTGTATATGTCACATTGCACATGCATCCAGATTGTGTCAGCAGAGAGGAGCCGTTGTTATTGAGCGCACACAGTCTCCTATATGTCTAGGCAGGGCCGCCACTTGTAATGTTGGGGCCCGGGACTGACCTTCAGCCCACCCCACCTTGCGCGTGCCAGCACCCCCCCTTCCCCTGTATCCTAGGCTCAGCATTCTGCAGGCTGCACTGTGTATTGTGCGTGCCTGTCCGCCAGCACCGGGTGGGGGATGCATGGTGTGGGGGGTTGGTGCCGTGCCACTGTGGGCAGCTGTCCGGGCCCCTCCAGAGGCCGAGGCCCAGGACAGCTGTACCCCTGGCACCCCCCTTTCGGCGGCCCCGTGTCTAGGAATGGTATTGAGAGGTGGCTTTTGGGACACGTGCAGACGGTTGTCTTATGAGTGTATTATGGGAGTGTTGGTGAAATGGTCGCACATTGAGGGGCAGATTTATTAATCTCGGTGAAGTGATAAAATGTCTGTTTTTTATCACCGGCCAATCAGCTCCTACCTGTGAAGTTACAGGTTTGAAAAATGACAGTTAGGAGCTGATTGGACGGTGATAAAAACCAGACACTTTATCACTTCACCGAGCTTAATAAATCTACCCCTTAGTCTCACAACTGCTTACATTGAAAGCCCTATATATAGACACAGAAGCCGGTGCTGTCCTATGGCAGGTGCAGGTTAAGGAGGCCATAGTGCAACTGGCCATCAATAGTGTTAAACTATGCAATGGATGACCATCAATGTTTTTACCTATTGATGGCCACCCATTTTTTTGACTGATTGGCCTGTGAGCCAATAAAAACAAGGGGGTGGGGCTTAACAAGTGTCGGAGGGTGGAGCTACAGTATGCTCTGTGTCCCGGCACTTTGGAAAAAAAAACAAAAGCAAAACATTGGTTTTGCTGTGCCATCGATGGAGGGAAACCATCTGGTTCTCCCCCATCGATTGCACGGTATTCGACATCGGCCATAAACCATTGATGGCCATCCCTAGTGCAGGTATCAATGGGGCAATCGATGTTGGCTTCTTAAATTGCACCTATCCGTATTTTAGAGTCGTAGAATATGGGCATCTCAGTCCTTGCACGGATCTAGAGAATGTCCAGTGTCCGTGAGTCTCCGAAACACTGCAATCTGCTGGCAGAGAGTGACACTACATCTCTTTCTCACACATGCACAAACACAGAAGGTAGCAGACTAGATTTCGAAGCTTTTGCTTTGAGCGGGCTTGCTAGTAATATATATATATATATATATATATATATATACAGTAGTAATACTGCTAGTGCATGCATGATAATGTATCGGGTTAGTGACAGCAATACACTGTACAGAAGACACCATAGACCTGTGCAGTATAAGGTAATATAATGCATAATGTAATTGCACAGTCTGGAACCTGGTCCCAAGCAGTGGGTCCCACAAGGGATTTCTCCTGTGTCCCGGTCGACCAGTCCACCCCTGGTCGCTGCTGAGGCTCTCACTTAGCCGGTATCCGGTAACATTCATGGCTGCAGCCTCATCTTTCCGAAAAATGCTTTTCTACACAAACTGGTAAAAGTGTCTGAGCGAGCGCACAGCTGACAGCGTCCCGACCAGATAACATTTGTCATCGGTGTCACTGTTAATTTACGCTGCACAGTGTAAGGCCTCACACACAAGTGGATTAAGGGTCAGTGCCTTAAACAAATGCTCATCCAAACTTAACACGTGTCAGCAATCTCTCCCCTCGCTCCTCTCTCTCTCTGTCGGCTGAGTCCAGAGCTGAAAATGGATAGACAATCAATAAAATCCAATTGTCATATAAAGTGCCAGGTAATCGCTCTCTCTAACACCTTCATCGCTGCGTTCTGCGTCCATCCCTCCATCAGAGGAATCATGTATTTGGAGGTGGGTGTCTTCCCATCATAAACACACACACACATACACATATATATTTGTGATAGAAATATATAAAATAACTGCATTTCTACCTAACTACATTGATTTTCTCATACTTCTGAAACTATTTTGAAATAAAGATTAAGCTCATATTGGGTTTATTGAATCTTCCATATATAATCTTCTCTCCTCTCCCTCTCTCTCCTCTCTCCCTATCCCTCTCATTCTCTATCTCTCCCTCTATCCCTCTGCCCACCACTCTCTCCCCCTCCCTCTCCATCTTTCTCCACCCACACGTTCTCCCCTTCTTATCTCTCTACCTCTCTTTCTTTCTCCCCCCTCTCTCTCCCCACTTCTCTCCCTCTCTCTCTCTCTCTCTCTCTCTCTCTCTCTCTCTCTCTCTCTCTCTCTCTCTCTCTCTCTCCTTTTTCCCTATATCTTTTTCTCTCCCCTCTTCCCCAACTCTTTAAACTCTTCCTCTTCCACCCTAATAATTAATCATTCCTCCTCCCCTTTATCTCTCTCTATCCCCCCAGCCAGGGGTTAAAGTGAGGGGGAACGGGGTGGAACTGAGTTCCACCACCTCCAATGGTAGGGGGAACTGAGTTCCACCTCTACCACAGTCCTGAAAAGTAATTCCAACAGAAAAGCCTGTCCCAGCGGCTTCTTCTTCTGGTACGGCGTATGTAATGTAAAGTTAAGATGAACAACTGTGGACATTATGTGTATAAGGGTCATTACTGTGTGGTTTAATATGAATCAAGGGCACTACATGCGGTGTAATGTGTATACGATTGTGCAACCATGTGTTGTGGGAACATTTTCCCTCTATGGGTTGAAGGGGGGGTGGGGAGTCAATGTTAGGGGAACGGAGTTCCACCACCTCTCCAGGACCAATTTAAGCCCTGTCCCCAGCCATGTTCACCACCCTGTTTTGAATTTATCTTTGCTCATTAGGGGGGGGGGGGGGGGGTAGATGTAACAGGTGCAGAGAGTGTTAGATTTGGGTGAGGTATTTTGTTTCTGTGCAGGGTAAATACTGGCTGCTTTATTTTTACACTGCACTATAGATATCAGTTTGAAGTAAAAACCCCACCTAAATCTCTCTGCACACGTTACATCAGGCCCCGCAGTGCATATGGTTTTGTCCATCCGAGAGTGAATTTGCCTTTGCGAATGAAGCAGAATAATCCCCAATATACCACACTTGGAGGTGAGTCATCGCTTAAGATGACTGTGTACTTTAGATTGCATCAATTTGTGTGAGTAACTTAAATTAACCTTTTAGAGTTGATTGCCGAAGTTCGTGCCACTGCTTCAAACAGGTGCAGACTAAGGGGGACAGCTAATAGCAATAAGGTTGGTTTGCCTAAATGTAGACAGTACACGTCAGTTTTTTCTAGAGATATGTGGTTCACTCCTACAGAAATCCAAATCCACCTGAATTGTGTATATCTGAACCAAGCCAAAACCCAGTCTGGATCTCCCAGGGAGTTCCACTGCAAAGTCCTGGTTCAGATCTTCCCGCCGTTCAGAATTCAGATTTAAAATTTTGGAATTTAGATTGGAAAAATTACATGATATTAACTGTTATTTTGAAACCAATTATTATCAGTGATTGTCCTAACCAAAACACAATGGTGGATTGTAACAAAACCAAAATTATAGGGGTTCATGCGCGCCTCTAGTTTTATCTTTTTTTTTTGTTGTTCTTTTTCTCACATATGGGAGGTCTATGGAGCAAAACAGGTCTGGTTGCAAGTGTTAGTTGGTTCAATGTAGCCATTAGCTGGGATGGTTTGGCAATAGAAGTATGGTAAAGGATAGAGGAAGGCAGGCTGGTGATTTGGGTGTGTTAGTGGGTTACTTTTTGTTATTATTTTCAGGACACTAAATTTCCAAACCGCCCATGACACCCAGGAAGGGTTGTAGAATAGTAATACAGTTAGTATAAAGTCACAGACACATCAAGGACAACTGCAGCTGTGTCCAACTCAGAAATAGGCCCTATGAGGTGGTCTCCTGTCCCTTCAACAGATCCCACCCCTTCAACAGATCCCGCCTCCAAGAGGGCTGCTTCCAGAAATTTCACAGGCTGTTTTTACATCCCAATCCACCCTTTGGTTTTAGGTTTCCAGAGCCATGGGTTTAGGAACCATTTTCATAGGTATTAAATTGTCCCACTTAGGAGTAGAAATATCAGAAACTTTTTTCCACTGCATCTTTATTTTCAAGCCGAAATTTTGAATCCAAATGAATTGCGAATCATTTTATAATCTGTTGGAAAATATGCATTAAACAAAAACTCTGCGGAGTGAATGTTTCAGCGCATATTGCAGAAAATTAGTGTCATGTGCTGCTTTATTGCATCTCCAAGTCAATACAGTCTGAGCCGCGCACTGAGATTTCCAAACGCGCCGCTTTCAGAGACGCCGAGAAAAAAAAAACAAAGCGAGTTAAAAGGATTTTGATGTTTATCTCCATTGAATATTCACTTTATAAAGCTCAGATGCATTCAGTCAGTTCAATTACCAGCTAGTGTCTGCTGCATATTTTTATCTGCAGTTTGTCTGGTAATTTCCTTTTTTTCCTGTTGATTGTGCCTCCGTTGGACCTCGTTTCTTATCTGTATATTTGAATAAAAATATTGTTAGGAAATAAGCTGAGGACATTTGAAGGTGAGAAACCCACTCATTGAGGTGGAACTGTCTGCGATAAAATGTGTCACCCTCACAAATAAAATATAAACTCAATTTGCACCTCATCCTATATGCGCACGAAACGCGGTGTCATCCGAGTGCATCGTATCCATCAGGGAATGCCATTTTGTTTTCTTACAAAAAAAAGCTAATCACAAAAATCATTTTATTCATGTCGAAATAAACAGGACGAGTGAAGTCTGACAGTGTATACAATTCTCACTCTGCGTTTTGCACATTTCAAGATCACGGTTTGTGACCCCCATCAATTGTTATCGCAGCTTCGCACAGATGGAGGAGCATCATAAAGTTGGATGAGGCAATTTATTTTACTTAGATGGACCTTTGACCCCACAATCATCTGACACCGGTAACATAGGAGCCTCGTATTATTATTGTGCTCTGTTGAGAGTCTGCGTTCCTTCCAATGTCCAACTCTTACAGTAGCTTTAAATTTACTATTGTTCATGTTGATTGGAGATTTCATTCTCAGCCGTCAAGAAAACAATTGAGTTTGCCCAAATATGAATGAAAAGTCATGGGGAAACACAAACGTATGAATCAATGCACCAAACTCGGCAGGACTTTCCATAGGCACCACTACAACACGGGAATGTACCAAGATTAGTTTCTGAAAATTCTGCTGGGAATTCGACTAAAAAACACTTTTCAAATAGTAGAGGTGATTTTGGCTGATGTGTTTGGGGAAGCATTCATGGATCAGTCAGATTGGCGCAGTGCTTCTATGTGTAAAAGCCTAAAAAAAATATAAAAAAATATAAAAATAAAATAAAATAAAAACAATGTGAGGTCCCCCCTTACTAAGCACATCCAGCTCTATGAACTGTTACAAAGGGGAAAAAGGATGTAGGGGTCTACCGTAGTCTATAAACGAACACCGGGCTTCACTAGTCAGTGAGGTAATGAAACAGCCAGGGTACACCTCGATAACGGTCCCTGTGGCCATAGCATTAATACCCCAACTAGCCAGGGCTGACTAGTTGGGGTCCCCAATAAAGGGGTCCCCCTCCAGGGCACCCAAGGACCAGGGCTGAAATTGAGTTCATAACATTGTGCAAAAAAAAGAGTAAATATTGTATTTTACTTGTAGAAATGTAGGTTTCAGAATGCCTCCCCCGCATGCAGGTGCTTGGAGAACCACAAGTATCGGCATGCAGGACATTGCCAGGAACTACTGGTACCTGTAGTTCCAACTGAAAAACAAAAATTACCATAAACACAGTAGACACACATTATGAAAGCAAAAGTTTAATAAAGCACAGTTGCACACTCACATACAGATGGAGCGCCTCTCAGCCAGAGCCGGGGCTTGCCAGATTGCCCCCGCTGGTGAGATGTCATGCCATCACGCACGTGCGTCCCAGTTACCGGGCGGCTGGGGACACAAAACCCTGAGTGTCTTCGCTTCAGAGAGACGGGCAGGGTTAGGGGGGGAGCGGGGAGGTGGTGGGGACCAGTGGCGAGGCGGCAGGGACCGGCAGGGAGCTCTGTTTGAAAGGGCTGGTGGGGTTTGGGGGTTGATGGTTGGCGATCCGACTGCCAGCCCCCGGATGGAAGAGACCGACTCCATCTGTTCATAAAGACACACCTACAAACATACATACAATACATACAGACACACATACATACAGACACATCCACATACATGCTTACCTGCATCACCCTCCGGCCCTCTTGTCCAGTAGACATCCTTAGACTACCTGGACTTCTGCGTTTCTGACTCGGGATTCAGTCTGTGCATGCTACTGTTACAAGATGATGGGTCACAGATAGCAAAGAAAGACACCAATACTCACACCGCTGCGTAAACCTGAGTTACTGCCTGGTTAACCTGGGTAGTGGCTGAGACAGGTACAGTACCACCCCCCCTTCCCAAAATAAAAAAAAAGTGTCCAGCCATGGTAGCAACTTGGGTTGGATATGGGAAAGACTCATGTAAAGAGACAGAGTGAACCATCCTACCTGGGTAATCCAGTATTGGAAGAGTCGGACCCCAGGGGTTTGGGATGATGTAATCTCCACGCACCAGCTGCAGAGTTTGCATTGCCCCCAGATGCGTGCAGGAGGTCTCTCTTGTACTCAGATGTCTCCAGCGCGCACCTCCTGCAGATCGATTGTTTGCAGAATTCATTTCACTTCCCTCAATCTTTGCATCAGGCCATTGGTCATCTTTTGTTTTTAGGTTGTACCGCAAGGACCGCAAGCCTCAGAAATACTGTACCCTGAAATGCTTGCATTGCATGCTGCCTATCTGAGCATGGACAGGTCTCAGGAACGGAAGAGTGAAATTAAAAAAGTCCCATTTTTCTGCGGCGCTCAAGTGCGGTCCCTAAAACTTTCTTTGTTTAATTTTTTTTTGCCTGGTTTTTATATTTGACAGATTTGATACAGTTCCTTGCGCTGAATGTCTGCACGCTTCCACAGGACGAGCAGGTGATTGGCAACAACAAAGGATGGAATAAATCTTCAAGTATTGCTTGTGCCCAAGTGAGAAATATGAAGCAGAACAATGGCTCCTTGTAACACTGTATACTGTGGGTGTGAGCTGCGTAGTGCGTCCGGTACTAAATTGTGTGTGTTGGGCTGATATCTCAAGCATTGCACGCATCTTATATGTTTGTGCGGCATAAGATGCATGAGATGATGCAATCGACGCAATCGACCAGATTTTTACATTGGAATCAATGTGAAATGGTCCCTGAGACCCAATTTAACATTTATTCCAATGTAAAAAGCCCCCACAAAACCCCAATTTTAATTGCTAACCCCCCCTCATGGGTAAAATGGCCCCCCCATTGTTAACGCCACCCCACTATTGACGCCAACCCGAAGCATGGCGAGCACAGCGAGCCCGTGAGGGGTGGCGGTACCCGTCCTCCGACCTTTTCATACCCCCACTATCCACGTCGGCGTGGAGTTGATTTTATATAGTGTGGCGAGCGCAGCGAGCCACCGAGCCCGAAGCGTGGCGAGGGGACACGGAATACATGTGAAGTAGTCCGCGTCCCCTCGCAGGGCTCGCTGCGCTTGCCACGCTTCGGGTTGGCGTTGATAGTGCTGGTGCCGTTAACAATGGTTATTGGGGGCTCACGATTTTTATCTTATAGCATCTTATGGATCTCATGGTTCTTATGCATCTTATGGATGCATAAGATCCATGAGTTGCATAAGATGAGATCCATACAATTAAAAAATTGTTTCAATTGTATTGATTGTATGCCTTAAGTAAGGCTTACAATCTATGCGATGGGCGCCGTGCTAGGAAATAAAATAGTTTTTCATGTTTTTTCTGCGTCTGTCGATATAGGTTTGCATGCACACCACTCGCCATGCTTCGGGCTCGGTGCCTCGATACGCTCGGCACACTATTAAATTCTCCCTCCACACTGTAGTGCAAGGTAGGGCATGAAATACCGCCTGTCTGCACATGCCGGCTCATTTTTCACTGTCGATCAATAGTGGTCGATCGGTACTCTTTACCTAGAAGGGCGCCCACGATTTTGATCTTGGGCATCGCAAGCAAAAAAATCGCGTCGGTCGCATCGCATGCGTCAAAAAAAACGCATGCGATGCAACCGACGCGATTACCGCGATTTCCCATAGGGAACAATGTTAAATGTCCCAATTGACC
Organism: Crinia signifera; assembly: GCF_055691185.1. Taxonomy (NCBI): domain Eukaryota; kingdom Metazoa; phylum Chordata; class Amphibia; order Anura; family Myobatrachidae; genus Crinia; species Crinia signifera. The sequence continues at coordinate 97,595,725 of NC_139227.1, forward strand.
CGATTTTACATAGGGAACAATGTTAAATGGCCCACAGAGGGCAAATAGGCACCCTGAAGTGTGAAATGGCCTCCCCGATTGTTAACGCCACCCCACGATCAACGTCAACCCGAAGCGTGGAGAGCGCAGCGAGCCGGCGAGGGGCGGCGGTACGCGTCCTACGACCTTTTCATACCTCCACTATCCACGTCGGCGTGGAGTTGAGAATAGAAAGTGTGGCGAGCGCAGCGAGCCACCGAGCCCGAAGCGTGACGAGGGGACGCGGACACCTGTGAAGCCCGTGAGGGGACGCGGATACCTGTGAAGCCCGCAAAGGGACGTGTTTACCTGTGAAGGTGTCCACGTCCCCTCGCGGGGCAAGCTGCGCTCGCCACGCTTCGGGCGCGGTGGCTCGCTGCGCTCGCCACACTTTCTATTCTCAACTCCACGCCGACGTGGATAGTGGGGGTATGAAAAGGTCGTAGGACGCGTACCGCTGCCCCTAGCGGGCTCGCTGTGCTCGCCACACTTCGGGTTGACGTTGATCGTGGGGTGGCGTTAACAATTGTGGGGGCCAATTCACACTTCAGGGTGCCTATTTGCCCTTTGTGGGCCATTTAACATTGTTCCCTATGTAAAATCGGGTCAATTGGGACATTTAACATTGTTCCCTGTGGGAAATCGCGGTAAGCGCTTCGGTCGCATCGCATGCGACTTTTTGCTCGCATGCGATGCGACCGACGCGATTTACATTTTTACATGTATTTCTATATAAAATCGCGGGCATTGCATCGGTCGCATCGCATGCCATTATAATGGCATGCGATGTACATGCGATGCCCGCGATGGGCGCCCTTCTAAGTAAAGAGTACCGGTCGATATTACTGTCGACCTAGAGTCAATCTAGAGTGAATCTATCATGACTCCGGATACCTGTGTGGGCATGCCCATAACAATGATGGGACGCAGACATGTGGATGCGTGCTCGGCACAGGCAGCTGACATCACATGACTTCAGCTCCTGCCCTGAATTCTGCCATCTCTGGCCAAAATAAAAGTCAGCACAGACTGACCTTTATCTGGGAACAAGGAAAAAACCCCCATCAATGGTGAGCGACCATCGAATCACGTTTCGCCCCTGTGGCCGCATGCGGGGGGATGTATAAACGTACATGCAAACACAGAGAGTCGCTCGCCGGGGGTCAGGCATTTGGTTGGGCATTGGGCGACGTTTAGCTGTTTGCTAATCTGCATATAATCTGAATCAGGCCATAACTGTGTCTATATTTTCCATTTATGAAACAAGTCGACATATTGACTGTGTCGACATTGTCTGCCAACATTTTGTCGATATTGTGACTCAATATTTTTGTTTTTGCAGTCAACATTTTGACTATTGTACTTTCTTTGCTTGCATACTGTTATGTTCGTGTCGACATGTTGGTTGGCGGATTTCTTTGCACCATTTCCGGTATTATGAATGCCGACATTATTGGTGCAGACATTATGAATGTGTAATAAGTTATACTACATACTGGTATGACATAGAGGATGTCACCAATTAGCATCTCTTTCTCGCACCCGCAGAGAGTTAAATAATTAGTTAGGAATAACCCGTCCTAGACATTAAGCTCTCAATGTAAATCGGCTCTTTAACCTTGAGCTGATATCTGAGGTCAATTTAATTTGGTTTAAGAGCTAATAAAAAAAAAGCTGCTTGACCTTAATTAAATCAACTACAGTCGTCCAGCAGGCGGCCAGTCATGGAGATCCAGGCCTGAGATTATTAGGGGTACTGGTGGTCTAATACAGGTTTACAGCAATACTCCCCATATCCTTCTCACCAAGGAAAAAGTGAGAGGTTTGGCATTAGATAATCCATTAAAAAAAAAACCTCTCTTTGGGCCTTATTCTGGTTCACTCTTAGAAAAAAACCATGCTGCACTGCAGGTGAGGCAGATGTAACATGTGCAGAGAGAATTAGATTTGGGTGAGTTATTTTGTTTCTGTGCAGGGTAAATACTGACTGCTTTATTTCTACACTGCAATATAGATCTCACTTTGTAGAAAAACCCCACCCAAATCTAACTCTCTCTGCACAAGTTACATCTGCCCCACCCGCAGTGCACATGGTTTTGTCCATTTGAGAAGGAATTAGGCCCTTTGTGTGTGTGTGTGTGTGTGTGTGTGTGTATGTATGTATGTGTATATATATATATATATATATATATATCTATAGTGAGAAGGAATCACATACACTGGTTTAAGATGGTCTTGGTCTTTATTGTGTAGCAGGTACACAGCATAGGGAAGCAGGGTTACAGCATTGCAGCAGACAGGAGTCACAGCATAGTACAAACTCTTCAGAAAGCTCCTATTGTCCCTACCATAGCCCACACCCCGGCCTATCACCTGGGCAGCTAATCCACCATCAGGAGCAATGACCCTCTTCCCTGGAAACCTTATATTAGGAGAGCACAGGTGCTGCTAATCATCCCAACATTGATCACATTGTTTTGGGGTACACAGACCCCATGTTCTGCATCTTGAAAACGGGGTCTGTGTACCCCGAGACATCGGTATCATGTGCTGCACCTTTTTACGGAATAAAATTCATTTAAAAAACTTACAAGTCTCTGTGTGCCGCTGCCTGATTGATATATATATATATATAGAGAGAGAGAGAGAGAGAGAGAGAGAGAGAGAGAGAGAGAGAGAGAGAGCATCCAGGCGGTCAGGATGACGGCATTCAGTATAACAACACTGGCAACCTGACTGCTGACAGACCGGCGGTGCAATTCCGACATCTGTCATCCCAATCGGTGAGTACCGGAGAAGGGGGGCTAGGTTAGGTTTATGGACTAGTAGGGTGGGGGGATTAGGGTTAGGCTGCGGGCGTTGGGAAAGGTTAATGTTAGGCATTACTGTGTGAATTTAGTGTTAGGCTGGGATGGAAGGTTAGGGTTAGGTGCTTGGAAGGGGGGTTTAGGGTTAGACTGCTGGGGGTTAGGATTAGGCACTATATTGGAGGGTTACGGGCAGGTTGCAAGGGGGGGTTAGGGATTGGTTGCTGCTAGGGAGGGATAGGGGGGCAGGGGTAGAATGTTAGGGTGCCTATGAGCCCCTGGTGGCATTTCCCTATCGGGATGCCACGGTTGGTCTTATGACTGCCGGCATCTGCACCGCGGGAATATCATACATACATTTCCAGGCTCCAGGAGTAAAGACTGGTCCTTACCCTCTTCCCAACATGCCACTTCAGCACAACCAAGGAATAGGTGTATGGCACAGCGGATGGAGTCAAATGCATACGTTTGCTCAATACCAATATGTACATTTTCTGCGATAGAACAGGATCATTAAATGTCTCCCTTTAGTTTTTGATAGAAGTCGGTGACAAACTACATCTTATCTCCCTCTCCTTCCTTTCTGCAAACATCTGATCCTGTTCCGCCTCAAACGGTCCAATTAGGAGTCCCGGGCAGGATGCTTTAGAATACCAGCCCTGTTGTCAAGGCCTCTCTCCCTGGAAGTTCCCCATAGGCTGTAACACAGGGTAACAAAGATGAAATACATTGTGTCTCATTGACTGATACTTTTCTTTAGTAACTATTCATAGACTTACCTTGAACTTAAAGAATAGCAGAGAACCGAGCGACGACAAGTAACAGTTTTATTAAGATGGAAAAAAGAAAAATGAAATTTTTCAAACCCAGTCCCCAGGGTTGTGCTGGTTTGTGCCGCAGGCTTGTCTGTGTGTACGGAACAGTCATGTATACAGTGTAGCACATGCAGAGTGTTTACCAGCACAATGCCACTGTTTGAACATTCGCCCTTTGTTAGCTGTAATTATAATTGATCAAATTAGTGCGCATTTTTATAATTATCATCCAGCAGTGATGACTAAATTGTTCTTCTTGACTTGATTATTGGCAGGAGGTCTGGATGGTAATTTTGGCCCAAGGCGCCATTTTGACTGTGTTTGTGGAGAATTTTCCCCTGTGAGCGCAATCTTACTAATTACATAAGCGTGGCGTAGGCTCACCAGGGAGCTTGTGCACAGCAGACGCTGCGGTTGTAAAGGTTCTTATTATACGTGTTATCTAGAACTCAGCATTGGCTGCCTTTATCTCTCTGTTCTGCAAGCGTGTTTGACTTTCTGATTACAGTATCGGGATGTTAATGACCATCTTCTGTTATCTGCTGCATATAGAGATTTTTGGAGTATTAGTTAAATTGAACATTGGCTGGACACATACTAAAAATACAGTGGAATACCGATTAATTAAAACTTCAGCTATATCATATGAAGTTGGACAAATATTTTAGGTGAGTTGGACACCTCTATAAGCTTAAGATGAGATTCACATCATTGCGGGACCATTGTTTCTTCTACTATATAACTCTCAGTCTGTGGCTTCCTGCTGCGTCTATTCCCCTCCTCACATCATGTCCCTCTGTGCTGCTGGGGACCCTGCTCCTCACACCAGTGGCGTAACTATAGCACCGCAGCCCCTGCGGTCGCGGGGGGGGCGCTGTGCATGTGGGGGCGCCGGGGGGGCTGCGGTGCTATAGTAATGCCCCCGCCCCCATCCCTCGCAGGCTTACCTGTCTGCGCGTCCCGGCTCCCCTCCTGGCTTCAATCAATTCTATGGAGACGGACCACGATAAAATGGCCGCCCCATAAAGCAGACAGTTCTCTGAAACTGCAGTATGGGGCCGGCCATTTTATCGTGGTCCATCTGCATAGAATTATTAATTGAAGCCAGGAGGGGAGCCGGGACGCGCAGATAGGTAAGCCTGCGGCGAGGGGGGGGGGCACCAGCGGCCGGGGTGGGGAGGCCGGCGGGGGGGGGGGGGGGCGCCCCAAACCAAGCTACGCCACTGCCTCACACTATATAATTCTCAGTCTGTAGCTTCCTGCTGCCCCCATTCTCCTCCTCACACCATGTCACTGTCTCTGTCACATGTAGCCCTGTCCTCACTGACACATCACTCCTCTCCTGATATACTATGTGCTGTTGGGGATCCTGCTCCTCTCACTATATAACTTTCAGTCTGTGGCTTCTTGCTGCCCCCATTCTCCTCCTCACACCATGTCACTGTCTCTGTCACATGCAGCCCTGTCCTCACTGACACATCACTCATCTCCTGATATACTCTGTGCTGCTGGGGATCCTGCTCCTCTCACTATATAACTTTCAGTCTGTGGCTTCTTGCTGCCCCCATTCTCCTCCTCACACCATGTCACTGTCTCTGTCACATGCAGAAGCCCTGTCCTCACTGACAGATCACTCATCTCCTGATATACTCTGTGCTGCTGGGACCCTGCTCCTCCCACTATATACAGTCTGTGGCTTCCTGCTACCTCCATTCCCCTTCTCACATCATGTCACTGCCCCAGTCCTAGCACACTCGGACATGTGATACTACACCAGGTGAAAGGCTGATACTAGCATCCACATAGTATCACCGATCATGCAGCAGAGGACATCTCTCTATTACTCGTCCACTTCCGCTTCTGTACATATTTATGTCATAGAAAACTAGATGTATTTATTGCTTTGTATATTTGGTGCACATACAGCATGCATTGCTGGTCTTCTCTATATACAGACATGTGCGTGCACTGCATACGTGTGTGTTTTACTTATTATAATGGTATAGCCTGTCTTTTATTTTATATTAAGAGCACATTTAAATTGCTATTAGGTAACAGATTCTGGCAGGCAAGCAATTGCAGGTGAATTCACATCTATTGTAGACTAACTGGCGCCCAACTCATTCCCTGACCACTTGACTCTGCTGTCTGCTTGTATTGCCCATTAGGGACAAGGCGGCCTCCAGTCCTTGGTAACACACTGAACCATAATGAATTATTTTCAGTGCTCCAAGGGAATTAGATTATTGGTTCCATCACTGGGTAATTGAGTTGATTCAGTTCAATCACTGGAGTTAAAATGACACAGGACGGACAAACTAAGTGGTACTTCAGGGATCTTCTAGACCTCGGATGCTGTAATGTAAATTCCAAATGTGGTGAAATGGAAGAGGGAAATCCAGTCTAAGTGGACCAACTCCAGTTCTCGCTTTCCCCTTGGATTAATATATGGATATTTTTTATTTTATATTTAATCTAATGAATTGCTATTAAACACAAAAATTAAAAAGATTAATATTATTTTATTAAAGATTGTGACCTGCCTGCCTGTACTATGTACAAAATGACGCAGATGTATTTCCCCTAGTTTTTGCGCCATAATACATCAGATGCTTGGCGCGATTAAGATGCTCTGCTGTGGGCATAGAATCATACTTCTTTCTAAAGTTTGCATGACGTCAGCTCCCGCCATCCCCTTCCCTACCCTCACAGTACGATTGACACTGTATATACAGTTTATATGCACAAAGGAGACCTCAGATGCACCAACCAAGATAACAGCAGCTACAGATGAGAGCCTGTTATTCCTCGCTGGCGCCCGCCAGATCCTCTCCTCTGGCGAGCGCCGGCTATAGGTTCTGGGACGCATGCGTCTTATGCGCACACGTGTCCCAGTATCACGGCAGCTGGTGCAGCGTCTCCCTGACAGTCTCCACTTCAGGGAAACAGGCAGGGTTCGGAGGGTGGGGGGTTTGGGGCGGCGAGGGAGACCAGCGGCGATGGCGGGAGGGGTGGCTGGGACCCGGGAGCCGGCCACTGGCGGGGGCTGGCGATACTCTCGCCAGCCCCAGCAAAGATGAAGAAAGCTTCATCTGTACTCTATAAATCCCCCATTAGCGGGAGATGGTGAGGGATAGAGATAGTAATGATAGAGAGAGCTAATACATTCCACCGCCATTTTCACCACAAGGTCATCAGATTGACAAATAGATGTTAATACATTCATATTATTATTATTATTATTATTATTATTAATAACAATTTCTTATATAGCGCACACATATTCCACAGCGATGTACAGAGAATATTTGAACATTCACATTAGTCCTTGCCCCAGTGGAGCTTACAATCTATATTCCCTACCACATGTACACGCACACACAGACATTCTAGGGTTAATTTTTTTTGGAAGCCAATTAACCTACCTGTATAATTTTGGATTATGGGAAGACACCGGTGTACCCGGAGCAAACCCACACAAACACGGGGAGAATATACAATCTCCGCACAGTTAGGGCCATGGTGGGTATCGAACCCATGACCTCGGCTCTGTGAGGCGATATATGCAGGGGTGAATTTAGGGGTCAGGCCGCCCCTAGGCACAACATTTTTGTGTCCCCCCTCCCCCTATTTTAATGTAATCATATATGTATATACATTGTTATTTATATATTTCATAAAAATGTAACTGTAGCCCACCTTCAAAAAAATTTAAGCACTCTGGACTGCTCACTGTACGGAGGACCCGGAGGCACCTATTAGTACAGTGATTAGCACAGTGTCTCTGTCAGTCTCTCTCCGGCTCACACACTGTGACTAACTGAGTGCAGGGAGGATCTGCGCGCCGCTCAGCTCAGCTGCTGGATACACACACAGACTGTGTGTGTGTAGAGTAGCCAATGGGTGGGAGCCGGCAGCAGCAGTGAGCCTGAGCCATTTCCGGACGCGCAAGGGGACCGTCGGACCCAGCCACTAAACGGTGATGTAATGTGTATGGCAGGGTAGGTGGCCAGTGGCGGGTGACGAGCGGCGCTGCCTCCAACATATGATAATACATGTCTGCGGCGGTGGCGCTCGTCACTCGCCGCTGCCCACTCACTGTGCCATTTAACAGAATGTCAGCATGCATGCCGCCCTTAATTGATGATGCCCTGAGGCCGGTGCCTCACGGGCCTAGACACAAATCCGGCCCTGGATATATGATAACAAAATATTTGTATTAAAAGTACATAAAATGTGTATACAGCATCTGTTACTTTTGTCCATTACAGTTGTTATCGACACATGATGTATTGGAATCCCTACGCGTTTCGTCTGAAATCAGCAGAGGTTAGCGTATAAACAGTATGACAGAGAATGCATGATAGATTACAATGTATCCTTTTTAAACTGGTTCTCTTAGATACGGTGTATTTCCAGTATAGTCCAATATTTCTTAATTTAGAAGAATGTATTTCGTATCGATTCGATACCAGATATATAATCCACCAATGTGTCTCCTAAAACAGCCAGTGCAATGTATATATTCATTATAACGGGAAGACCAAGTGTATTCAGCGTATGTGCATTATTATACTGTATGAGCTCAGCGAGCTTTGATACATGAATAGTAAATGAGACATATGAAGATGAATCTTTGACATTGCTTGGTTCTATAGATTAATATATAGATTGTCATGAAGTGGTTTCAGCAAACCTCTGCCCATTCTATTGAAAGGCTTTTCTGTATGTGTAATTGTTCTAGCCTATAAGTACACTACATACAGATACACCTTCCTTTTATGATCAAAGCCTGACAAGAATATCCACTTATTGAAGTAAATTTTCCCATTCCAGATAATGCTTTAATGTAAAAAAATGTGAAGACTGAAATAGACAATTAGTGGCTCTGATTAAAATCCTCAAAAAGATTACGTTGTGTCAATGCCGGCCTTTCTTCTCCTCTTTCTTCTCTAAACGCACGCCATTTAAAACTGTGACAGATGAATTCATAAAGGGAAAATTGTATCCGAAGAAAAGATTCTCCCTAATACCCTTGAATGAAGATCAAATTAATGTTCTCATGAAAACCTGGTGATAGGAACCTGTAGGTATTTTATAATAAAATGTGTGACGTGGGTTACACTTCACAAAATATATTGTGTGAATTCAATGGAGTCTTACTAGCAAGAGTTGCTATATAACAGGGATTATGAACATTCTTTAACTTGAGGCACGCCAAACTAGATTTTAAAATTGCCAAGGCACACCACCAGGCCCCCACAGTGAAAGACACATTGGAACCCACAGGAAAAAAAAAAAAAAACAATCACACTGGTCTGCACAGGTAACAAAACTAAAAAACATTGCCTCTGACATGAAAACAAATATTACATTGGTCCCGCATAAAAAAATTGCATTGTCCTCCATAGAACACAAATGTATTACAAATTAACCCCCACATGAACACAGTACAGTCTGCTAGCAGATCTTATGCCAATGACAATTGTTTGATAATTCCTCTCAAAAAGGATGTTGCATAATTCAGTTCAGATTACCCAAATGTTATAGAACTTCTGCCTGAAAATGTCTGTATAAGCTACAACAACACACTGCATTCATAGGCTGTGTGTGAAGATTTGACCTTCCTAATTCACAGCTGTAGCCACGGTTTAAGGAACCGAGGACCACCTATCCTACCCTACCTCTGTTGCCTCGAGCTGGGGTTGGCGGACGTGTGCGTTACTAGGCTTCGCCAATAATAGCCGCGTCCGAAGGAGCCGGTTAGTCCAGCTCCAACCCCAATGCCACCTGGTCTTGAGAGAGACAACACGCCCACCAAGGCCAGAGGAGAGCAAGGGGCAGGGGCGGATTGGGAATTAAAACCAGCCCGGGAAAAATCTTGAAGCAGCCCAAGGGGGGGGGGGTTGTTGTTGCGCGCCGGAGGCGCGCCAGATTTTTTTAGGGGATGTGGCCTATCAATATGGGGGTGTGGCCTATTCCAGCAAGGCCACGCCCAATTTTTGCCGCTGTGAGGGCATGGCTAGTGGGTCTCTGAGCTGCTGGCTTTGTCCCAAGCCCCTCAGGCTGCAGAATAGGCGCATGCGTACAGCGTTTATTCTACAGCCTGTGGGGCTGGGGAGATAGAGATGGGGGGGGGGGGGACAGGGGGTCTCCCAACACAGTAGAGTGGCAGGGTGGAAGAGGATGCAGGGAGGGAGGGGGAGGACGGAGGGTGGCGTAGAATGCTAGGAGGGGAGATGCAGAGTGGCTGAGAACGAAGGGAGTGAGGACTTACACAGGGTGGCACAGGACGCAGAGTGTGAGGGGGCATGGTGACACAGGATGCAGGGTAGGAGGGGGAATGCAGAGTGGCAGGGGATGCAGGGAGGGGAGTCACAAAGTGGTGGAGGAGACAGTAATGCCCATTATACATATGCCACACACTGTGATGCCCATTATACTTGTGCCGCACACCGTTATGCCCATTATACTTGTGCCGCACACTGTGATGTTCATTATACATATACAACACACACGTGATGCCCATTATACATATGCCTCACACCGTGATGCCCATTATACATATGCCGCACACCGTGATGCCCATTATACATATACCGCACACCGTGATGCCCATTATACATATGCCGCACACCGTGATGCCCATTATACATATGCCTCACACCGTGATGCCCATTATACATATGCCTCACACCGTGATGCCCATTATACATATGCTACACACCGTGATGCCCCATTATACATATGCCACACACCGTGATGCCCATTATACATATGCCACACACCGTGATGCCATTATACATATGCCGCACACTGTGATGCCATTATACATATGCCACACACCGTGATGCCCATTATACTTGTGCCGCACACCGTTATGCCCATTATACTTGTGCCGCACACTGTGATGTTCATTATACATATACAACACACACGTGATGCCCATTATACATATGCCGCACACCGTGATGCCCATTATACATATGCCGCACACCGTGATGCCCATTATACATATACCGCACACCGTGATGCCCATTATACATATGCCGCACACCGTGATGCCCATTATACATATGCCTCACACCGTGATGCCCATTATACATATACCTCACACCGTGATGCCCATTATACATATGCCACACACCGTGATGCCCCATTATACATATGCCACACACCGTGATGCCCATTATACATATGCCACACACCGTGATGCCATTATACATATGCCGCACACTGTGATGCCATTATACATATGCCACATACCATGATGCCATTATACATATGCTGCACACTGTAATGCTCATTATACATATACCCCACACACCATGATGCCCATTATACATATACCCCACACACCATGATACCCATTACAGCACACATTAACATATCATGCCCATTCCCATGACACATTACATACCTGGCTCCAGGCTCTGCCCATGCCTTGCTGGCTCTTCCAGTGCATCAGCTGTGGGCTGTGGCTGCCAGGCTGCTGCTGCTATAGGGAGGACTCGAGGATAGCAGAAGGGTGGGCGGCGCTGCAGACAGACTGCTCAGTCCTTAATTCTGCTGCCGCTTTGCCAGCGCCGCCCACCGTGTTTTTGATCCCCAGCGCGCAAAAGAACTTGCGCTGCCTGCTGGGGATCACCTAACCAGCCGCACAATCACAGTCAGTGGGGCCGCGGGAGGTGCTGCGTGCGACCGCGCATGCGCACCAGCCCTCCCGCGGCCATTATGAATGCTGCAGGGGACGAAGCTGGCCGCGGCCATCTTTGTTATGGGAGAAGTGGCTGTGGCCGCGGCCGCGGCCGCTATGCACGGAGATGGCAGTCGGCGGTCCGCGGCCCAGCCAGGGGGGGGCGAGCGGCCCCTATATGGATGAAATGGGCCGGCCCACCGGGAAATAGCCCGGTTTCCCGGTGGGCCAATCCGCCCCTGGCAAGGGGACAGCTAACTAAGCCCACACAAGGTTAGGGGTCCCCGGGACCCCCAAGGGGGAACAACAATGGGAGATAACTAGTGGTTGAATGCAACAATGCGTGACGGTGGTAATAAAAAATATAAACAATGGCAACAATGCTCAGAAGATGAAATATAAAGATAATGGCAACAATGCTCAGAAGATGATATATAAAGACAATGGCAACAATGCTCTGAAGATGATATATAAAGACACAGCAGGAGGAATACGCAGGGTGACCCGTGACTTATCTGGGAGGTGACAGGACCACAGACAAGGACCTCCAAACTTCAAGGATGGCGAACTCCAGAAGCAAAGGCTGCCCACGGACACCAGGAACAACTGCAGCACGGAACCGGCGGGACAAGGGAACTTCCCAGCAGGATCCAGGACCAGGAAGACGACTTGAACAAGACTGACAAGACGCTATAACCGGCGCCTGAGTGTCAGAGACGCCGGCTTTTATTCAAACCTGCCGCGCCCTGTGGTGCCATGATGTCAGGTCCGTCTGGCAGAGTCTTCCCCCTGTTCAGACGCAGGCGGCGGAGGTTCGGGCCGTTGCCTAGGATCGTCCCCGATGCTTCAGTATGGAGTGCGGCGGAAGAAGATGGCCGCCATCCTGGCAGCGCAGAAGCTGCAGAGGGAGCCGGACGGCGGCGGCGCCCAGGACGGCGCCTAACAGTACCCCCCCCTTGAGGAGGGGTCAAGGGACCCCCAAGCCTGGGTTTATGGGGAAATTCCTCAAAAAATTTACTCTTCCACGAAGGAGCATGTAGCTCGTTGTCCAGAATCCAGGATCTCTCTTTCCAATGAACAAGAAATCTGAGCTGATTGCGGATCACCTTGGAGTCCAGAATCTTTTCCACAAAAAATTCCTTGTGACCCTGGACACGAACAGGTGCGTGTCTCCGGCGCCTGGGCGGAGAAGCAAGTTTGAATAATATTGTAAGCTTGCAGCAGGGCCCTCTAACCTCCAAGTCTGTCTGTTGTTACCCAGTTTGTTTTATCACTGTCTACTATTGTAAAGCGCAATGGAATCTGCTGCGCTATATAAGAAACTGCAAATAAATAATAAATAAATAAATAAGGAGCAGTGGAAAGTATTGTGAATCCTCATGGTCCGGGGAAGCAGAAGTCTAAAGGCCACTGGGTTGACTTGTCTGATGATCTTAAAAGGCCCGATAAAGCGAGGACCAAGTCTATGTGAGACCTGGTGCAGCTTAATGTTCCTGGTTGAAAGCCATACCCAGTCTCCCACCTTAGAAGGACAAGGCCTCCTGTAACGGTCGGAGAACCGTTTGGCAGCTGATGAAGAAGCAAGAAGAGCCTTGTGAACCTTGCTCCAAATGCCCTTCTTCTGCGATAACCAAGAACTGCTCCCAGAAGATCCAAGATCAAATGAATTAGCTCTGGGATGTTGACCGGAATTACAAAAGAATGGAGACATTTTAGTAGCTGTATGCCATGCTTTATTATAGGCAAATTCAGCCAAAGGCAAATCTTCCAGCCAATTATTTTGACATTTGAAAGCGTAACATCTTAAAAATTGTTCCAGCGTTTGATTGACTCTCTCTTTCTGCCCATTAGACTGGGGATGATACCCTGAAGATGGACTAAGGTAAATAACTAAGGCAGAACAGAGTGAATTCCAAAACCTGGCAACAAATTGTACCCCCCTATCCGAGACAATGTCCACCGGAAGACCGTGGAGACGAAAGACGTGAAGCAAAAATAATGCAGCCAGCTTCTGAGCGGAAGGAAGACCAACAAGAGGAATAAAATGAGCCATCTTACTAAAGCGGTCCACTACCACCCAAATGGTATCATGACCTGCGGAACAGGGCAAATCAACAATAAAATCCATGGAGATATGGGTCCATGGTCTCGAAGGACTTTTTAATGGAAGAAGCTGACCAGTGGGAGGGGTGCGGAGGGACTTGTTTCTGGCACACACCTCACAGGACTTGACAAAACAATCCACATCTCTTCTCATCGATGGCCACCACACCGAGCGAGAAGCTAAGTCCAGTGTCTTGGACGTACCCGGATGTCCTGCAGTCTTGACCGCATGAAATTCAACAAGGACTTTTTCCCGTAGTCTGGAGGGTATAAACAATTTCCCGGAAGGAGTGAGCTCGGGTGCTTCTGATTGTGCCCGCAAGACCTTGTCTAAGAGAGTTTGAGTGAGTCCTATGCAAATCCGGGAAGATGGAATAATGGGCTCTAGCACGGATTCTTTCTCCTGGAGGCCCAAAAACTCCTAGATAAAGCATCTGCTTTGGTGTTTTTGGACCCTGGCCTGAACGTAATGAGAAAGTTAAATCGTGCAAAAAATAGCGCCCATCTAGCCTGTCGGGCGTTAAGTCTCTTAGCCTGCTGTAGGTAAGAGAGGTTTTTGTGATCTGTGAAAATGGTCACCTGAAATTTGGCTCCCTCCAACCAGTGCCTCCATTCCTCCAGAGCATATTTTATGGCAAGGAGTTCCCTGTTCCCCACATCCTAATTACACTCAGCGGATGAAAATTTCCAAGAATGGAAAGCACAGGGATGCAGACGGCCATCCTTGGGATCCACCTGCGAAAGCACGGCCCCAATGCCAATCTCAGATGCATCTACCGTACTTCCAAAATAAAAGGAAGGCCAGGATCGGGATGACGTAAGATGCGAGCGGACACAAATGCCTCTTTGAGATTGCGAAATGACTTTCAAGCCTCTATTGACCACAAAGCAGGATCTTCCCCCTTCTTGGTGAGAGCTACAATAGAAGCAACAATATCTGAGAACGCAGGGATGAACCTGCGATAATAATTTGCGAATCCCAGGAACCTCTGGACTGCTTTAAGAGTAGTGGGTTGCACCCAATCACCTGCTGCTTGGCGCGATGTCCATTGCATGCCCGCGGGTAGCCGGTGTTGTGCCTTGTCGCCGACACGCTGACATGCCGGCTCCGGGCGGCATGGGCGCCGCCATGACACTTCTGCTCATCTGACCAGTTTGACCAATCTCGCTGACCATCAGCCTGACCCCTGACCTACACACCTGTGCAGTAATCAAGGTGTGTCTGTCCTTTCCCCAGCATTGATTGGTGCCACGCCCAGCAGCCAATCACAGACAGGCAAGGGGGATATAGCTCAGGCCTGAGCATTACCTCGTTGTCTTGTACAATTGCTTTACCTGTTTTAGAGTTCTCCTGCGTTCAGTGAAAGTTTCCAAGACTCCAGGATTTCAGGCTCCCCTGTGTCCTTGCTTCCAGCGTTTTTCCAAGCTACCATACTTACCTGGTTCATACCATCTCCAGAAGACTCCTGCGATACCATCCCTGCAGACGAGTATCAGGTGTCTCGCTGAGCACCTTGCTGGCTCCTAAGTCAGTTACCACTATCAGTGACAATCAACATCTTGTCCTGATCCTGTCGACAGTCCCCGTCAACACCTGGGTTGACTCACAGTTATTGTGCTCCATAGAGACTATTAAACCTCCGTCCTATCCAGCCAATACACCTGAGTATACAGTACGTCTACATCTCCTTCGACATCCCAAGTCTTCAGTCCTGCAGTTCCCAGACTGCTCATCCCTTACCCTGGTCTCTCAAGGCCATTCCAGGGTTCTGTATCCTAGTCCCAGCCTGTGTCCAGAGGACCAGGGCAGGGGGCCGCGACCTGCCTGTCAGATGCAGCTAAGTCCAAAGTTCCTTGCGGGACTCCCTGGTGAACACCGCTGGCAGGTTAGACTCTGCACCCCTGTTCCTGGTCTCTGCCAACACTCTGGTACATTGTGCTCTCGTCCCCTTGTGCATGTCATATATTAAACCCCCAGCATTCTGCTACACAGCGCCCTCCACTGGTCCACCACGGTCACAGCCGGGAACACAAAAACCCCCAGAGCTGACAGTATTCGTAATGACCTGTGTGGGTATTAAAAGCGGTCTTCCATTCATCCCCTGCCTTGATTCTTATCAGATTATAAGCTCCCCGAAGATCGATCTTAGAAAATATGGTGGCTGACCGAAGTTGCTCAAACAAGACCGAAATCAAAGGCAGAGGGTAATAGTTTTTTACAGAAATCAGGTTAAGTTGTCTATAATCAATACACGGACGCAAGGTCCCATCTTTCTTGGCAACAAAAAACCCCCCCGCCCCCACAGGAGACTTCGAGGGATGAATAAATCCCTTCTTTAAATTCTCGGCAATGTACTCCTCCATAGCTTTCGCCTCGGGTAAGGATAAGGAGTATAAGCAACCCTTGGGTAGCTTGACCTGTGGCAGCAGGCTGTCAGTTATTAAATTAAATCCTAACTTTTTATAAAATAATGTAGGATATAAAAAGAGTAATTCTAATTGGCAGTGGAGTAATTAAAAAGAATGAAAGAATTGATAATTAATAAACTCAGATCCTGGTAAATGACTCAACGGAGGGATAACGTAATACAGTGTAACTGCTGTGATACACTGTATGATAACTCCCGATTGTCATCAGGAATGGGTATGCCGGTACAACAGTATAATGTTACATAATTAAGGTATATAATTCCCTATTGGGTGATATCACAGCAGGAAAGTTGGCTCATGCATTGGATTAAATGGAATGCTAATAGGGATTACACAAATCGTCAGCCAGCAGGACAAAATTAATGGCAGTAATGCAGTGGGGACCCTAAGTCACTCTTTAAAACTGGACACATCAGCAATTCAGTACTAGAGTCACTTACAGAGGAGGCTAAACAGGAATGGCCACCCCCCCCCCCCCCTTGTCTAATTTTATTATGCTAATTGATGATAGCCAATTTGATAGAATAGGAAAAAAGCTATTTTTTAAATATGTGTGTATATATATATATATATATATATATATAAATATATATATATATAAGAGAGAGAGAGAGAGAGAGAGAGAGAGAGAGAGAGAGAGAGAGAGAGAGAGAGAGAGAGAGAGAGTTTTTGCAGGGGGGGATCCAGCTCTACCTGTGGTTAGATTCAGTCTTTTTAGTTCACACCACAGTCATATGGGCTACCCTCATCTTCAGGGTGGGTGCTCTTCTCCAATGGGTTTCTGTCCAAGCAAAACTCTTAAATGGATCTGGAGATAAGTGTGAGAAAGAGCGCCTCCTAGTGTAGTATGTCAATATTTTATATATAGTACCCTTTACCCTATTGGAAGGAGCACCCCAAAAATTAAAGAAGTACCATGTATAGTGGTATTCCACCGCTATGATTTTGAGCTTGCAATCAGTATCCTGAGGCAATCAGGAGCTTTTTGATTTCTTTAATAGCCAGTACACTTTTTCACATGTGTTACACCAATGTCATATATAAATAGGAGAAACATGAATGAGATAATAGTATAATATTGCTAAACAATTGTATTATACATAAAAATTGACAACTACTGTAAGTTGCCCGTACAGTTTGAATTTAAAAGAAAGGCTTATCTGATGTGTGCTTTGCCAGCACCTTTGACATCAGTCATAGTCCGCGTTTCATTATTATCAAATTATCTTGGACTTCTTCAGAAGTTAATGGGAAGGGATGTTCCTTTCCCCATATTTATAGTGCTACTGATTGTTAGTTAATCTCGGCCGTTTTCCCGCTCCCACGGTACTCTTCTTCTGGTTCCAGTATTCTACTTCCGGTTCCAGGACTCTACTTCTGGTTCCAGCTTGTGGAACGCAAATATCACTTCCAGTATTGCAGGTGACCCGCAAGTTACTTCCGGTTTCCGGGATGCTCATTCTGTGGAACGCACCCAGCTTCCTGCCTTAATTTCCAGAAACATTTGCCATAATAACATATGGACATTGCATGGGAGCATCATATTAATACTTGCAACAGCTTTTAGTGCTCTATTGTATTAAATATATATATTAGTATGCGCATATTTACTAGGAACTCATTTGTCTCAAATTTAGGAAAGGGAGTGTCCACTAACAGAGAGGGTTAATTGGTCACAGTGCCTGCCCCCCTGTGGCATCCCCACTTCTACTCCTCCACTCAAATTTGTGTAAAATTGTATATAAATACATACGAAAATATTAATAAATATATAAAAATATATAAATATATAGAATATGTCTAGAATATGTCTAGAACAGGGGTGTCAAACTCAAATTCATCCGGGGCCTCATCAGCAGTTTGGTCACCCTCAAAGTGTATAATAATAATGCAATAACACCACAGGCTGCTCCCGCTGTATAATAATAATGCAATGACACCACAGGCTGCTCCCGCTGTATAATAATAATAATGCAATGACAGCACAGGCTGCTCCCGCTGTTTAATATAACAATAGTAATGCCATGACACAAATTATTATACAGGGGGAGCAGCCTGTGGTGTCATTGCATTATTATTATTATACAGAGGAAGCAGCCTGTGGTGTCATGGCATTACTTTTATATTATACAGGGGGAGCAGCCTGTGGTGTCATGGCATAATGGCTGCTCCCCCTGTACAATAATAATGACACCACAGGCTGCTCCCCCTGTATAATATAAAAGTAATGCCATGACACCACCACCAGATATATTGTGTTTTTTTTTTGTAACTTACTGTATTTTATCCCTCAGGCTCCTTTACTGCTGCTGCTGCTGCTCCAGTAATTTCAATTCCACTCTCTGCGCCGCGGCCTGTCCTGCTGCGGCCCCCCAACTCGGCCTGCCTTCCTTCCTCTCTGCAGACGCGTGGGTGGGAGGCGTCATCGTCATGACATCCCCACCCAGCGTCTGCCACTGCCTCGATAAGAGGGAACAGGCTGCCGGGCCCTCCTCCACGTAGCCGTGGAGGCCAGCGGCCATGTTCCTGTGGCCGCAGACATCTTAAAAGACCACAGGAACATGGCAGCCGGCAGTGCAAAAAAAAACTCTAAAAAAAGATCTAAAAAAAGAGAATAAAAGGTGAAGGCTGGCGGCGGCTGCGCGGGCCACATGACGAGGTCTGTCGGGCCGGATTTGGCCCGTGGGCCTCGTGTTTGACACCCGTGGTCTAGAACCTCATAGACTCCGTTAAAAACAGTTAGAGCTGTCTGTATGCATGGGGGTGCGGCGGCACTCAGAAATAAACAAGACACATAGGCAGAGTTCCATCAACAGTTTCAAAGCCGCTAGGCTCCTTTAAAAGAGTCTTTGACACCTTGATAAAGGAGCCTAGTGGCTTTGAAACCGTTGGTGAAAACTCTGCCTATGCATCGTGTTTATTTCTGAGTGCCGCTGCACCCCCAGGACTATATATATATATATATATATATATATATATATATATATATATATATATATATATATATATATATATATATATATATATATATATATATATATATATATATATATATATATATATATATTATTATTATTATTAACATAGGGACTTTTGGTAAAAAGTAATAAAGTGCTTACGATAAATCGACCATTCTAAAAAGATAATGAAAAAGTTATCTCCCTAAAATTCTCTAGGACTTTTTATAAAAAGGGGGCAATTTCATAGTTGTCATTTCCAAATTATAAATAATACTTTCCAGATTATTAAAATCTATATACCTGATGTACTGTATAAGACTATTTTTTCCAGGAATGGGTTATTGCTGTAAATATACTTCTATTCCCAGCTCCCCATATGCAAATTTGGGAAGCTGGGTGCCACACCGTCCCCATCGCTGTTCCACATACTTGGTTATAAAATCGAACTAAAAATTTAAAATAGTTATGACTTAAAATGGATTGAATCATAATGCAAATTAATTCCTTGTGTAAAATGTCAATGTCTTGGTCCTGATCTAAAAACTCTTTACAAGATTCTATCTCCTTCTTATGATCAATTGAGGTATAGAGCAACTGTGGCACAAAGGTATTGCTTCTCCCACTTTATGTCTTTAAAAATTTGTAATACAGCTGTTGTGTCTTTGACATAAGACCTCAACTTTGGTACGTATTCCTTTAAGAAAATGTATACGTATTCCGAGAGATTTGCTGTAAGAGAGTTTATCCCTGCCACTATTGGGAGGCCAGGGGGATTTGACAGCCTCTTATGTATCTTTGGTAAGAAGTAAAAAATCAGAATGACTGGAAAATCCTTAATTAAAAACTGGTATTCATCTTTCATGATAGTCCCTTGATGTAAGGCTCTGACTAAAATTGGTCTCAGTTCTTCTAAGTAGTCTGACGTGGGGTCCGCCGCCTTTGTCTGCATTCTTCATCATAATCTCTTGATTATTCCTTAGGTCTTTCAAAGATTGCCTCTCAAAATTTGTTAGGTTCTTAAATGGGTTCTTTTGATTCTTTATATATCTTTTTTTTTTAGTTTACTAACAAGTTTGTAGAATAGGTCAATCTGTGTGCTCCTGGACTTCAATGGATAGTATTTAGATACAGGTTTTAAACCTGATTTAGACATATTGGCTGGTTCTATGATTACTTGATCTTCCTTTTTTGCAAAGTGTCTTTTAAGGGTCAACTTTCTCGTGAAATTATTGAGGTAAGTGAAGACCTCAGTCATTCATACTTGAGCTGGGGGCAAATGATAGTCCTTTATTTAGTAAAGATACTTCACTATTCGTTAAGTTGTGATTGGACAGGTTATATATTCCTCTGTCCCCCATCTTGTATTCCGTTTTTCTGGCTTTTACAGCAGCCCATGGAATCTAAAATAAGTTTTTCCGGTGCTTGTACACTGCAGATGACAGACACCAGGACCGGCGCAGTATCAGACCCAACGGTACTTGTGTACTATCATGGCACCCATCGCATCGCAGACCATATCGCATGTGATGCGATGCGATATCGCGCGATGTTCCACAATGTCATACAATTTTTAAATTGTATGGCATTGTATATGGCATACAATGCCATACAATGCGATGTGATGCAATTATAACTTGTATAAGCACCCTAATGGGTGCTTACAATGTTAAATGCACCCCCACGCCACCCCCCAAGTATAAACGTGAACCCGAAGTGTGGCGAGCGCAGTGAGCCTGCGAGGGGCGGTGGTACGCGTCCTATGACCTTTTCATACCCCCACTATCCACATCGGCGTGGACTTGTTTCTATATAGAAAGCGAGCCCGAAGCGTGGCGAGCGGACGCGCACAACTTCACAGGTATACGCGTCCCCTCGCGGGGCTCGCTGCGCTCGCCACGCTTCAGGCTCGGTGGCTCGCTGCACTCGCCACACTTTATAAAATCAACTCCACGCCAACGTGGATAGTGGGGGTATGAAAAGGTCGTAGGACGCGTGCCGCCGCCCCTCGCGGGCTCGCTGCGCTCGCCACGCTTCGGGTTCACGTTTATACTTGGGGGGTGGCGTGGGGGTGCAGTTAACATTGTAAGCACCCATTAGGTTGCTTATACAATTTAACATCGTATATGGGGCATATAGTCGTCCGATTTTTGATCGCATGCCATCGGGTGTATGGCATGCGATGCGATCAAAAATCCGGTGACTAATTATCGTGGGGGCCGTGCTAGTACACAACTACCGCCTCGACCAGTGGATCCGATGCATCCCACAGGGAGGGAACACCGCCCGATGGGACTGCCTTGGGTGACTGGCAGGTTGGACTTCCAATAGGAAGTCACTGCCAGTCACAATGAAGCCAGTGTAGTCTCACAGAGGGGCTGCAGCCCATAGTTAAAACCACCACTGGTCACAGAAGACCAGAATTTTTTGCAGGCGCTCCTCAATACCTCAGTGGCCTCTTCCTTTTCAAACGCTCTGTGACAAATTCCTCACTGCGAGCATTACCGCAAAGGTGGTTTGATACAAGCACAGTATGGCCACAACACATGTGCAGTATACCGGTAATCGTTCAGTTGCAACACCATCGAAATTGCGACCTCATCTGAATCAGGCCGTGTCTCTAAAACAAAATATATTCTACCCAGACTTGTAATAAATGCAATAAAGATAATTTTTTTAGGTTTAATGAAGAGAAACGACTGCGCGTCTTTGAATAAAATCAGATTATTTCCTGTCTAAAGCTGGATATATTTGTAATGTGCTTCTCTCTATTTCAATTGGAATATTTCTTAATTAATATTCTATTACAAATACAAAGAGAGAGAGCAAATCCTTCTGAGACAAAGCTAATAATTTAAATTCATTCCTTAACCTGTTCTTTATAATGTCATAGGAAAATAAACATTTGTTGCAGATAAAGATATATTCAATTAAAGCTGGCGCTGAGAACCATGTGCCATTTTTCCGAACGCCGCGCTGTATTTTGGAGGTTTTTAATTTTTTCCACAAAAAGCGAAGTGACTTCAGCTTGACCTCACACTTACAATTCTGCAGCCCGAAGAGAGGAGATTAATAGGGTCAGCAATTGTTCCTGCTAGAACTGCTTGGAAACTTTTAAAAGTAATGATAATTCATAACGAAAGGAAGTTTACAAGTTCTTTACATGTTTGCCGGAAATGAACTGTACATCATCTCTTATTCTTGCTAGTTTAACTGAAATATCTATATGGGGGCATTTGAGTGACGTCATTCATTATTCTAATTTCAGGATATCATTGCTGCTGAATCCTATATTCATACAGCACAGTTAAAGTTTGTCAGGGAAAAAAAAAATTGCAAAATCCCATTCCCCCCCCAAAATGTTACAATGTTCAAACAATTTTTTACTACATTTTATCAATGTAATGCAATGCTTTATTTACTGATCAGTGATAAAAAGGCTGTGCCGCATTTCTTCTTAAGAGAATTGAAACCTTATATATATATATATATATATATATATATATATATATATATATATATATATTCCTCCCCCCCCCCCCCAGTCTATTGCTCAGCTGCTTCAGTTGGACAGAATTGTTACTACTACCACTGATGAAAGCTACAAGTAGACAGAGGGCAACATCCATCTTCAATAGAACTCTCATCTTTTTTGGGGGTTATTTACCGCATTTTTTGTTTGATACATCCCGGCCTTAGTCTTAAGGTGCCCATACATGGTATAATGGTGCCCATACTGTACATGGTACAATGCGCGCCCCTGCAGGCTTCCCATCACACATCACATTAAATCTGTGCAGCCATGCTTTTTTAACTAGGTCCCGATCACAGTGCAAATCGTATGAGATTTGATTGCATGCGGTGCGATCTAGTTCAAAATGCACGGGGAATATTGTACCATGTATGGGCACCTTTACTTAGGGGAGGCTCCAGAGAAGGGGCTGAAGCACAGTTCAATATTCAAATAGGAGAGGTACAACAACTGCTACCAACTGCCATTCCCAACTGACTCACTGGTAGTGGGTGTGGCTCCCCTATTTGAATTTCGTACTGTGCTACAGCCCCACCTTGGCCTGGGATCCGTCGGAGCAAATGATGAGAATCTTTGTAGCCCTGCTGTGCAATGCCTGATATACCGGCATTGCACGGTGGGGGGCGGGGCCACGAGGACGCAATCGTGCTGAGCACGCTCTCCTCTCCAGATGATCCGCTGGTCACACCATCCCATCAGCAGCGCCGCCCCCTGCCTCACTGAACTGGCTGCCCTCTCCCAAGGGGCAGCTAGACAACCCTGCTGTACTTAGGAAAAGTGATGAGTAACAACTGCCACAATAACAGTTCTGACGCGATAAATGACCCCACACAATAAAAATTGACACATAATTTACACTCACAAACAAATGAACACTTTGTTATTGGAACTCTGGAGCTGTTATATATATATACGGATCTGGGGATACGTCAGGGCGCCGCTCACCACGCACACGCATCTCCATGACAACAGGATAAAACCCATGAAAAAAATATAAAATAACAGTGTAACAAGGTCACATACATCAAAGGGCAATAAGGTACAAGAAAAGTAATACTGTTACAATAAATACAATATAGAAAGACCGTTCAAGACAGTTAAAGATGTACATACGATGCTCATGTTCATAAAAAGCAGTGTAGCCCTGGTGCCTCATTTAGGCCACCCGGTGCTAGCGTCCCCAAGCGCTGAATCCGTAAGGAGTTGGTCCAATTTAAGAAGAGGAAAATGGACCGTGTTAAACTTGACTATGATCAAAACCGTGTTTACCATTGGGTGAACAGTAATTCCGGACAGCAGGGACAATACTCTCGTGGTCATAGGAGACAGCATAATTACCGATCAGAGGATGGGAGAGAATCCTCTAATGAACCATTAACAACCAGTGACTCTGACAGTGTGGGGACAAGGGGAGTACGCAAAACCCCAGGTTCAGACCCTTTAGGGGTCCGCACAAGGATTGCCACTGGCGCAAAGCCACGCGGCGCGGTGGCCAATCCAAGAGGGCGAGGTCGCCCACCACTGAGAACCTAGTATTTAACCTTTCTAGTCAAGAGCTCACGGACACTGAATTGAGCGTCTTGAACCGTGGTTTATCTTTTGTACCGACTGTTTCATTAAAACCTGTTGAGTGGGAGGTGGAGAAGTACAAGTTGTCGAGGCAACTTAAGTTGAAGGAGTTCTTTAATAAAAAACAGAATGTCACTAATGTTACCAATGTTGATATCCCTGAACAATTGCGTCTCTTACAGCCACGATCGGTGTTTGAGCCTTTATCAAATAGTGCAACCATTAAAACTTTCAATCGCTCACTTGACTATGAGGTGTCAGAGGCATTGAAACACCCCAAGAGTAAATGTGAGCAACATAATAACCTTTCTAGGTTAGAATTGAAAGCACTCAATGATATGGGCTCCTATACCGATATTGTATTTCGCCCCGCAGATAAAGGCGGGGCAATTGTTATACAAGATTTAAAAGCTTACAAGTGTGAGATTGCTAGACAATTGGCGGACACTAATGTGTATCGCTTGCTGCCCAGAGACCCCACTAAGGTATTTACAGTGGAGTTGGGGAGGGTGTTACAGGATGCGGTGATGGAGGGAGTTATTAGTGAAAATCTTGCTAAAGCTTTATTACCCAAGGCCCCTGTCATCCCGCTCCTGTACACCCTTCCTAAGATTCATAAGAGTTTAATTACTCCCCCTGGTTGGCCGATCATAACCTCGATAATGGAAATGCTGTAGATGTGATTTTCCTAGATTTCGCTAAAGCATTTGATACTGTCCCACACAAGAGATTGATTAATAAAATGGAGAACCTAGGATTGGGTGAAAATATTTGCAGATGAGTAGGGAATTGGCTATGTAATAGAAAACAAAGAGTGGTTGTGAATGGTGCCGTATCAGATATGATACCGGTACTAAGTGGAATGCCCCAGGGTTCGGTTTTGGGGCCTATTTTGTTTAACATTTTTATTAACGATATTGGGAGAGGGTTACTCAGCAATGTATCCATCTTTGCGGTCGATACAAAACTTAGCAAAGTCATCAAATCATCAGAAGATGTCACCATGCTTCAAAATGACCTTGCAATTCTAGATGAGTGGGCAAAAAAATGGAAGATGAGGTTCAATGTAGATAAATGTAAGGTTATGCACCTTGGGAGACACAACCAGTGTGCAAGTTACAACCTTAGTGGAGAGGAACTGGGTAATTCCATACTTGAAAAGGATCTAGGAGTCCAAATAGACAGCAAACTAGGATGTAGTGCCCATTGTAATGTAGCTACAAAAAAGGCCAACAAAATTCTGGCATGTATTAAAAGGGGAATGGAAACTAGGGACTCAAGGGTAATTATGCCACTATATAAAGCATTGGTGAGACCTCACCTAGAGTACGGAGTACAGTTCTGGGCCCCACACTATAAAAAGAACATCATAGAATTAGAAAAAGTCCAAAGGCGAGCAACAAAGCTTATTAGGGGAATGGAGAATTTAAGCTACGGGGAGATATTTAGCAATTTGGGACTATTTACATTAGAAAAGAGACGTTTAAGGGGGGACATGCTCAACATGTACAAGTATATCAAGGGCCAATATAAGGAACTGTCACACACCCTCTTTTCTACTAGAAAGGAATCTAGGACACGAGGGCATGAGTATAGATTAGTAGAAAAAAGATTTCATTCAGCTAGTAGAAAGAATTTCTTTACGGTCAGAACAGTCAAACTCTGGAACTCTCTTCCCAGAGAGGTGGTAACGGCTGGCTCATTAAATGCGTTCAAGGCAAAGATGAACAAATATTTACTAGAGAAAAACATCCATGGGTACAAATAAGAAATATAAATTGTCTGTAAAATACCAGAACCTACCAAATCAGCAATGGATATCTATACCAGGTTGAACTAGATGGACGCAAGTCTTTTTTTAGCCTTACCTACTATGTAACTATGTATGATCATAGCCGCCAGGGACTCATTATTCCAGAATGACTCAACTTATATCGATGCTCTTCTTCAGCCATGTATTTCTTCCACCCCTGTTTTTTTACAGGACACTACGTCCTTCCTTAAACATTTATCTACTGTACAACTAGTCCCCCCTGGCAGTCTGCTGGTCAGTCTTGGTGTGACTAGCCTCTATACGGTGATACCAACGACCAGGGTCTGGTGGCAGTTAAGAAACTGGTCGTCGGTAATCAATCGTATAGGGGCCCTGATACCGTTTTTTTTCTGCGGTTATTGGAAATGGTGCTTACCCATAACTATTTTCTGTACGATGGAAGGTTCTACCTCCAGACCTCTGGGTGTGCGATGGGGTCGAATTTCGCCCCATCATATGCTTATACCTTTACGCTAGAGATTGAAAAATACCTCTTTTTTTCTGACATCGATGTTTCTCGCATGGTGTTATTCTATGCGAGATACATCGATGACCTATTCCTTATATGGAATGGTCCACTACAGGCTCTTACCCTCCTGATTGAGAAGCAGAATGCTAGTGGGAGCCCCATCAAATTAACTTATACTGTCGACACGACATCCGTCCATTTTTTGGACGTATTGATTTAAGTTAATGAGGGGGTTATTTCGACGAGTGTTTTCACTAAAGCGACCGATCGCAACTCCTTGTTACATGCATCTAGCTTCCATCCTAAGAGCATGAAATATGGCCTTCCCTTTTCTCAGTTTATAAGAGCCAGGAGAATATGTAGTACGGACCTTAAGGCTGAGTCTGAGATTGATAAAATGATTACTAAATTTCTTTCCAGGGGTTACCAATTGACAGCATTACTTCAGGCTAAAGACAAATCTATGAGTAGAGATAGAGATGTCCTGCTCCAACAAAACAAAAAAGAAAAAGGTCAAGGTAGACTTCCTTGGGTCAACCATTATAACACCACTAGCCCCATAATTAGTGCTACTAGCAAGAAATTATGGCCGCTTATTAGATCAGATGAGACATTGGGTCTTCAAGATACCACACTTATGAATTGTTATAGCAGGGTTAGAAATGTCAGGGACATCATATTGAGGGCAGATGTCACTGGTTTGAGTGCTACTAGCAGTGTACAATTTCTCAGACCTAAACTTGGTTGTTTTAAATGCTTAGATTGTACTGCTTGTCGGTCCATGACTGCGAGCTCATACTTTCTGCATCCTCACTCCGGCAAAAAGCTGTTGATACAACATCGGTTAACATGTACCACTAAATTCATAGTATACATGCTATTTTGTCCCTGCTCTTTAAATTATGTCGGTAAGACAGAGAGAACCCTACGGGAGCGTCTCGCTGGACACCGCTCTGCTATTAAGGCTGCACTCGAGAAGGGGAGTAGTGACCAGCCGGTCGCACGCCACTTTCTCCAGGCCAGACACAGTGGCAGCCCTAAGATGTATTATTATAGACCATGTACCCGTCTCTATACGGGGCGGTGATCGTGCCTTAAAATTGCTGAGAAAAGAGGCGAGTTGGATTCAGCGCTTGGGGACGCTAGTACCGGATGGCCTAAATGAGGCACCAGGGCTACACTGCTTTTTATGAACATGAGCATCGTATGTACATCTTTAACTGTCTTGAACGGTCTTTCTATATTGTATTTATTGTAACAGTATTACTTTTCTTGTACCTTATTGCCCTTTGATGTATGTGACCTTGTTACACTGTTATTTTATATTTTTTTCATGGTGTTTATCCTGTTGTCATGGAGATGCGTGTGCGTGGTGAGCGGCGCCCTGACGTATCCCCAGATCCGTGATGCCATGCCTGTGGTCATGGCTACGGTGATGCGTGTGACGTCAATGGGCAGTGCAAACCACCTGATTTCCCGCCATCGCCACAATGTATCATTGGTGAGGGTATGTATATAAATGTATGTGGTTTCACTCTATTTGTATATCCTGATGACGAGACATTAAATAAAGAGTCTCGAAACGTTGATTACACACCTGCTTCAAGTGAGTTTTGTTATTTCCGAGTGCCGCCCACGCACTGTCATATATATATATATATATATATATATATATATATACAGTTCACAATATGCCGGCACTCCGTCGTCACTAATCAGCTGGGCTGGGTGCACTTTAAATAATCCATACAACCTTGACCAATAGAAAAGGCACTCCAGACGTTTTTTTTCAAAACCAAGCTGTTTACTCCAGCGTGGATATCACCAAATGTACATTTTCGGGGTCAGCGCCCCTTCCTCAGGGTACAATCCACCACACACAAGCGACAGTGTAACACAACATCTCCCCCCAACACCCCGTGTTAAATACCTTATGATGCCTTCATGCCTCCTCCTCCTCCATTGCTTGGCGCCAGGACCTCCGCTACCGGAAACCACCGGCTCAGGACTTCCGGGGGACGCAGTCTCCCATGCAGGACACTTCTGCGCATGAGCTCACCGCTGGAGCGTCATGCCTGCGTTCCAACAGGGCATTTCCGCGTTCCACCTGGCTATCCAGGAAACTGATGCGTGACAACAGCAGCGCTGTCGTGGCAACTCCTCAGCTGACGGGGGGATGGATGACAAAGGCATCTAAGGGGCGAGAAACACATGGGAATATATAAGAAACACAAAAAAACAAAAAGATATATATATACATATAATAAATACAACAAAGAAAAAAATTATAAAAAAGAGAACAAGAGAAGACATGAATATTATTAATTATGAACGACACAACCACAAAGCATATGTGTCAAGAACACACAACATGTTTATCATATGAAGTTATATGAGGTTATATCAATTTAAACAAGACTGTTCCAGTTCAGTTTTTCATTTAACCCCATAGGATTGATGGTTTTAAGCCTCAAGATCCATTGAGACTCTCTGAGCAACAGAGCCTTTGCTCTATCACCTCTCCTGATACTAGGGGGAATGTGGTCTATAATAAAATAACGCAAGGTATCTAATGAGTGTCCAGCACTCTTAAAGTGTCTGGACACCGGTTGATCTATGTCCTTACCCCTCGCTGTAAGCCCAATGGCTGAACGGTGACCAGCCATCCGTTCTTTAAATTTTCTGGTGGTCTGTCCTACATAGAACAGACCACAGGGGCATACGATAATGTAAACGACAAATGAGGAATTGCACCCTAAGACATGCCGAATACTGTAGGTTTTATCATAATGAGGGTGTTTGAATGTTTTACAGACTGTCATAAATTTACAAGTAATACAATTATTACAGCTATAGCACCCTGGCGGTTTTACATACACATTAGGGATGGGTTTAGGAGTGGTATCTGTAATATCTGTCTTAACCAGCCTATCTCTTAAATTCCTGCCCCTAGTATAGGCAATAAGAGGTCTCTGATTTTTAAAGACTGGCAGTTCCCTATCCGTTTTTACTATAGGCCAGAGCGCTTTAGCAGCCCGGTGAATAATGGAACTGGAGAGTGAAAATTCATTCACCCAAGGAATGACATTATCTGTTTTGCGTAGTTTTGGTTTAAGTAAATCCTCACGGGACATAGTTAGTACCTTGTTTTTTAATTCCAGGAGACTATGTTGTGCATAGCCCCTATCCAAGAATTTGACCACCATTTTGTCCAGTTCAGACTCAAGGCAATCCCTGTCACTAGTGATGCGTGCCACCCGCATCATCTGCGACAGCGGCAATCCTTTTTTAAGGGGGGGGGGGATGGTGGCTAGAGGCCCTTAATAAAGTATTTCTGTCGGTATCTTTCACAAATACCCCAGTCGAAAGCCTACCATACTTCACTGTAACTGTCACATCCAGAAAATTTGCCTGCACAGGGCTACAGGTATAAGTAAACTTAATATGCGGACTAGCCTCATTGATCTTGTGCATGGTCTCCAGGAAGAGTTCTTCCCCCCCGGTCCACATCAGGAACACGTCATCTATGTACCTCGTGTACATAGCGACATGCCCTCTGATTAGTGGATCTCGGAAGAACAGGTCCTCCTCCTGGGCAAACATATAAACATTTGCGTAGGAGGGTGCCACGGAAGAACCCATGGCACACCCCCTACGCTGCACAAAAAATTCGCCATCAAAAAGAAAATAATTGCGAATAAGAGTGAGCTCCAACAATGTAAGGAAAAGAGAGTGGTCAAACAATGCAGCATCCAAATTTTTAGTCAAAAAATCCCGCATAGCCCTGAGGCCCCCCTCATGCGGAATGGACGTGTACAAACTGCACACGTCCAAACAGCAGAGGAGGGTCCCAGGTGGGATCACAGATACATCACTCAATTTAGCTAAAAAGGAGGTGGTGTCCTTTAAGAATGTATTTTGCAAAGGTAGCAGAGGCTGCAATATACTGTCCAACAGCTGAGAAGATGGTTGAAGCAAGGAATTGCAAGCTGATATAATCGGCCTGCCTGGGGGTTTCAATGGATTCTTATGCAATTTCGGTAGGGTATATATGACAGGGACCTTTGGATATGATACCCGCAGTGCCTCATACACTTTCTTCGGAATCTTATGCTCTTTGTATGCAGCATCCAAAATCAGAAAAAGTTCCTTTTGATAACTTTGGGTAGGGTCCCGTCCTAATTTTGCATATACCTCTGGATCCGAAAGTTGGTTCTGAATCTCTTCCTTGTAGTCAGATCTGTTCATAATAACAATCGCCCCGCCTTTATCTGCGGGGCGTATTATGATGGATTTATCGGACTCCAGCTCCTTCAATGCTGACAGTTCTTGTTTAGTAAGATTAGGGTGGACCTGGTAGGGAGTAGCCAGAAATCTGTCCATAGAATCATCTAGGAGCCTGCAGAACGTTTTCAATGAGCCATTCTGAGACGGTGGGTCGAATGAAGATCGAGAACGTTTGGCCAAAAAGGGATCAAAGATTGTGATATCCCGATTGGAAACCGAATTGTAAAAGAATTCTTTACGGCGCAGTTGGCGGGAGAATTTGTGTAGGTTCCCCTTCCATATAAATTCATTATGAGAGTTGGTCGGCACAAAGCTGAGACCTTTATTGAGGACACATCTTTCTGTGTCTGAAATTGTCCGACTTGAAAGGTTAAAGATTAAACTTTCAGCTTTGTTGACGCGATCACAGCGGCTTTTCTTACCTCTCTGACTCTGGCCCCCCCGGCGGGTGGGCGTGAATTTATTGGGGCAACCCCATCTCTGTGTCCTAAAGGGACTGCCGTATTGCGGCTGGGGTCATCCGATTCAGAGACTTGAAAGTCGCTATCACTGCTGGACCTCTCTTGGTCCCGCCTCTCATTTTTCTTTTGCCAAGGTCTGCGTCTTCTCAAGTTGGGTCTATCGTATTGGCCTCTCTCACCGCCATATACCCAGTTATACACTCTACGATCCTCATAATCTGTATCCACCGCCAATTTTTTGCTTTTTTTTAATTTTATTAGCTCCGCTCTGTATTGCTCACATTGGTTTTCTAATTTCTGCAGCCAACTGCCACTGCCCTCCAAGTCCAGCACAATTTTGTAATCCCTTTGAAGGGAAGCAATCCTTTGTCTGGTCACCGACAATTCCCTGTTAGACTCCTCTACCACCAAAATCATGAGGTCAAAAGCGCATTTATTTAATATTGCCACCCATTTGCGCACAAAATCTGGATTACTCCTGCCAATTGTGGGTGAATTGCGCACCCTAAAACCTCTAGGAATTTTATGTTCTTTGTAGTAATTCGATAGTGACACACTATGCAGTAGGTAGTCTGTTTCACGTCGACGTAATTTTAACAATTGATGGTAAATGTCCTCAATATTCTCTGTGGTGTCCAATATATCCCCACTCTCCTGGGACACAATAGCCTCAATCTGCTCTTGTGAGAAGCTAAACGTTTCCCCCCCCCCCCCCTTAAAAAAGGATTGCCGCTGTCGCAGATGATGCGGGTGGCACGCATCACTAGTGACAGGGATTGCCTTGAGTCTGAACTGGACAAAATGGTGGTCAAATTCTTGGAGAGGGGCTATGCACAACATAGTCTCCTGGAATTAAAAAACAAGGTACTAACTATGTCCCGTGAGGATTTACTTAAACCAAAACTACGCAAAACAGATAATGTAATTCCTTGGGTGAATGAATTTTCACTCTCCAGTCCCATTATTCACCGGGCTGCTAAAGCGCTCTGGCCTATAGTAAAAACGGATAGGGAACTGCCAGTCTTTAAAAATCAGAGACCTCTTATTGCCTATACTAGGGGCAGGAATTTAAGAGATAGGCTGGTTAAGACAGATATTATAGATACCACTCCTAAACCCATCCCTAATGTGTATGTAAAACCGCCAGGGTGCTATAGCTGTAATAATTGTATTACTTGTAAATTTATGACAGTCTGTAAAACATTCAAACACCCTCATTATGATAAAACCTACAGTATTCGGCATGTCTTAGGGTGCAATTCCTCATTTGTCGTTTACATTATCGTATGCCCCTGTGGTCTGTTCTATGTAGGACAGACCACCAGAAAATTTAAAGAACGGATGGCTGGTCACCGTTCAGCCATTGGGCTTACAGCGAGGGGTAAGGACATAGATCAACCGGTGTCCAGACACTTTAAAAGTGCTGGACACTCATTAGATACCTTGCGTTATTTTATTATAGACCACATTCCCCCTTAGTATCAGGGGAGGTGATAGAGCAAAGGCTCTGTTGCTCAGAGAGTCTCAATGGATCTTGAGGCTTAAAACCATCAATCCTATGGGGTTAAATGAAAAACTGAACTGGAACAGTCTTGTTTAAATTGATATAACCTCATATAACTTCATATGATAAACATGTTGTGTGTTCTTGACACATATGCTTTGTGGTTGTGTCGTTCATAATTAATAATATTCATGTCTTCTCTTGTTCTCTTTTTTATAATTTTTTTCTTTGTTGTATTTATTATATGTATATATATCTTTTTGTTTTTTTGTGTTTCTTATATATTCCCATGTGTTTCTCGCCCCTTAGATGCCTTTGTCATCCATCCCCCCGTCAGCTGAGGAGTTGCCACGACAGCGCTGCTGTTGTCACGCATCAGTTTCCTGGATAGCCAGGTGGAACGCGGAAATGCCCTGTTGGAACGCAGGCATGACGCTCCAGCGGTGAGCTCATGCGCAGAAGTGTCCTGCATGGGAGACTGCGTCCCCCGGAAGTCCTGAGCCGGTGGTTTCCGGTAGCGGAGGTCCTGGCGCCAAGCAATGGAGGAGGAGGAGGCATGAAGGCATCATAAGGTATTTAACACGGGGTGTTGGTGGGAGATGTTGTGTTACACTGTCGCTTGTGTGTGGTGGATTGTACCCTGAGGAAGGGGCGCTGACCCCGAAAATGTACATTTGGTGATATCCACGCTGGAGTAAACAGCTTTGTTTTGGAAAAAAACGTCTGGAGTGCCTTTTCTATTGGTCAAGGATATATATATATATATATATATATATATATATATATTTCATATAAGTTGTCAGTAAATAAGTGCAAATAAAATAAAATGTAAATAAAATATGCGCTATGTTAACACTAGTACAACACAATTGCATAATTAAAACTTTTGGCCACATCGTAGCCCGTTGGTGCACATACAGTATGATTTATTATTTTCCCTGAGTTGATCGATGAGAACTTTTCCAGCATTAGAGTTCCAGCTATTTAACAGAATGGTAAATAGTTAAATTATGTCTTAGATTCCTTTAAAATGATTTGCCTTCACTCTGGTGACAATAACATTTAATATCCGAGAAAAGATGGTAGTGCACATCCAGATGCCTGTAAGTCCACATTGGTACTGATGCTTAATAGTGATGGTGCTGATATTCTTAATTGTGCAACACCATGCAGAGGGGGGGGGGGGTGGAGATGTGCAGAGAGAGTTAGATTTGGGGGAGTTATATTGTTTCTGTGCAGGGTATATGCCGGCTGCTGTATTTGTACTCTGCAATTTAGATTTCAGTTTGGACACACCTCAGTGGTGTAACTATAAATTTTGCTCCCCCCCAGCCAAAAAGTTTGTGGCCCCCGGGCTCCAGCGTGTTTCCCCAGCGTGTGACACTGCTGCTTCCCTTGGCTCCATCGCATCTCGGGCCGCCCTAGCACGCCCATCCGCCCGCCCATCCTGTACACAGTAGCCAATATCCGTCTCTGTGTACAGTCAATTGAATCAGTGGCGGTATTTGTCGTCTCTGCCATGGCCACACCAACGCTGTGGCTGACTCGCCTCCAGTGCTCAGACACTGGGCAGCGGCAGGCAGCAGCATGTCAGTGCGTCGAGCAGGTGCCAGCGCCCACACAGACCCCGCTGCCGCTTGCCCCCCCAAGCGGCAGCTGGGGCTGACTTACAGTAGTTATGCCACTGCTCGCCCAAATGTTTAAAGTGCATAGCACTTTGCAATGACTCCGGTGGACAAAGAATGACAAAGGTCCAAATAAAGGGCCTTATTTTGGTTCATTCTTTCTGACAAAATCCTTCTTAGATGGGCAAAACCATGTGCACTGCAGGTGGGGCAGGTGTTACTTGTGCAGAGAGAATTAGATTTGGGTGGGGTTTTACTTCAAAGTGAGATCTATATTGCAGTGTAAAAATAAAGCAGTCAGTATTTTCCCTGCACAGAAACAAAATTACTCACCCAAATCTAATTCTCTCTGCACATGTTACATCTGCCCCCCCCTGCAGTGCACATGGTTTTGTCCATCTAAGAAGGATTTTGTCAGAAAGAATGAACCAAAATAAGGCCCAAAGGCCGGGTGATTGTACCCAAGGCACAGCGACTATCAGAACGCACCATCAAACTGGTTGCAGCTGACAAAGAGTTAATATAAGAGTTGGGGACTTCTATTCTGCTCATTGTTTGTATAACCCAGAGATGGAACTTCAGCTAATGAAACAACTAATTAGATTTTTGTAATCCGGTCATCATTGTGTTCAGGGGGTGACATTTCGGCTGGATTCTCACCGCGCGCACACGGGGACACCCTCCTTTGGCAATTTGCTTTGTGTCACTTTGCCAGAATGGCATCTCTCCCTGTTGGTTTAATGAAATCGCTGGGATAATATAGCTGTGTCACTCAAGGTTTTATTACGGATTCTGAAGATGGTGATCCGGGGAGGATCACGGTACATATTATTATTTACTTATTTTATTTTCTCTTATTCCTCTATCAGCTTTATCAGAGGACGCCAGTGAGCGGATTACCCAACCCATTTCTATAAAGCTGCTGGTTTCCGAAAATGCCACTTTATTGCCATATTTGTAAAAGAAATTGCTACGGACGGTTTCTTTGCGCGTAAAGACGTCAAAATATTTAAGATTTTTTTAATGTTGTTAAAGGATAAAATTCAGTGGTGGTTTTTACCCCCCCCCCCAGGTAAAATCCAGCACTGCTGTTGCCGAAGCAGCCCATAGAAGCTGGCCGCATGTGCAGTACAGATGTTTGTACTGCGCATGCGCCAGTCCTGATGCCTGTCATCAAAGCACAAATGCCGGGGACCGGGAGAAGCAGCGGCGACGGCTGCAGCGGCGACACAGGAGTGCCTGCATCGCGGTACCCCTGCTGCGGCTGCGGCCAGCGGCAGTCCCCCTCCCCCAAGAAGGTACGAGCCGCCACTGATAAAATTATCTAGAATACAGAATCATCTAGGAACTATCAAGAACAATTCAAAAACAGGGAATCAGGATTCTAATTCATCATGGAACACTAGTCGGAAATCTTGGAGAAAGCCGCTGACCAATCACAAAGAAAAAACGCTCCATGACAATTTGCAAATAAATTGCGAATGTATTGCTTATATCCATGCATTCGCAAAACCATTCACAATTCCTAGAACATAAAAGAGACTTCGCCGACTGTGCAAATGTGAGTTAGTATCAGGAGTCCTCTAATCTGTGACTGCCGGTAAATGGTTGGTCCCCCCCCCCCCCCCCCCCAAATATTGGCTTACATGTCAGTCAAACTGCAGCTCCATTGCGATTACAGTCTGTTCACGTTGTAGTCGCTCAACTTGCGTATTCTCTAGCAAGTATTCAGTTCTATGAGCCTGATTCAGGTTCGTGCACGATGTTATATTTACGCCGTTGAGAGATTATCAGCTAACTGCACATGTACCACAGTTGCATGACACATGCACCATGGCGATACCACTCGCAGGGATGATTTATGCACAAGGGAGTGACAGGGATTGTTTCGGGGAGATAATGTGGATTGATGTAAAAAAGGAAGTTTGTCACGACCAGTGGTGCATCAAGGGTGGGGCTGAAATTTGAATAGGGGAGGAGCGACACCAACTGCCACCCCAAACGCTGCCAAACTAGGCTGCCCAGGACTCCCTGACAGTGGGTGTGGCTTTGAAATTAGAATTTGGATGTTTTAAGGGCGTGTCTTTCTGCTCAGCCATATGACTGCTAAAGGGAAGCTCAATCCATTTGGAGACAGCATTGGCATATTGTCACACAGTAGCTACATACAGGATCACAGCTGTGAATGTATTGGCGTGTATCTCTGAGTCAGGCTCCAAGTTACCTTTGTACTGAAACTCATTTGTAGCAAATCAATCAGCTGCTGTGACAAAAATAAATATTCCTTTGTTAACTGTTATTCTTTCTTTATTCCTATTATGAACAAAGAAAATAATCAGTGAAGGAGTTATTCAATTACCACGGGTTAATTGATCCCCCTGGTTGGGGGCTATCATATTAGCGTTGAAGTCAGCCTGATGCAGCCCAGTTAGAGAAACCGGTACTTTTTTAAGGAGCTATAAATGACCTCTAATTGGATTGCTCCCCAAAATTTGCAATAAAGTCCCATTCTTAGCATCTAAAAAAATTATATTTAGTATATTAATAATTACATACCTCATAGCCATGCCCCTTTTAGTGGAACAGTCCCATTTCTCTTAGGCTATCCCACAATCTGGATGTTTGTTCTGATTCGCTGGAGGGGGGGGGGGTTGGAGGGTGTCAAGGTGCTACACGCAGTGGAGGATACACCCACTGAATGCATGGTCACAGAACAATCCTAATTGGACACAATGAAAGTATCTGGTCACACCTTGACCCATCCTGGTTTAAAATTATTTTTTCTTTTTCATTTTATGTCAGCTGAACACCCAGAATGCTCAGATATAATAATCTTTATTTACACTTTCACTGTTTAGTAACCCCCAGCCCAAATGTCCCTTCCTCTGTAGACTTGGGAGTAATTCACAAATGGAAACTTTATGAATATCAATTGCGAATGCCAAAATCCGACAATCGACAGCAATTTCTGATTGGCTGAGTGCGTCTAGATCCCTCCCACTGACACTTTCACTATAATTGTGGCTGCTGCAATACATTAATCAATTGCGATCATTTGCAATCAGTCAACAAGGATTTGTGTATTCAACTGACCTTCAGTAGGATATTTATTGTGTGACAAGGAAAAAATAAGTTTCGGGTTTGGAGCACTCAAGGTTTTGTCTTTGTTGAGCAAAGCAATCAGCTTTTGCCCAAGGGTGCACCGCCATGTGGCTATTTTCATCTACAGTCGTCAAGGGTTGATTGGGAATATATAGTGGCCCTGGAAAAAAATCCATAAAGTGGCCTCCGTGCATTCCCACATCACCAGTCTGCCACCTTCTACCAATTAACACACCCAGACAATCAGCATGCCACCTTTACCCCCTAGCACACCCACACTACCCTCTATCTATTAATACACCTTCACCACAAAATTCCGTGGCAGTACTCTGGCTGCAGTTAATAATTTGGGAGATTTGATTTATAATGCAGGGTAGCAGGAGATAATAACCACAAACTGGACTCTCCCCCTAGAATCCGGGAGTTTATGCAACAGTCGAGTTCCTCCAGAGCTGCAAGTAGTGCACATGCATTCTTTTGGGTGCATTTAATATCTGCAGTGCAGTAAATTACCTACCTGTATAATTCACATTCACCAGTCTGGCCTTTAGCCTCATATTACTTCTTTATACAGTAAATCATTTCCCTTACTCTGATGCCATTATGTGTTCCACCTGCAGCCCTGTTTATTTTGAAGCAATTTTATTAGTCTTTTCCCTGATCAGAACTGATGTTTGCTCCTCTGTGTAATCAATTCATTGAAAACATATTTAAATCCCTTTTTAATTATCTTTATTTCATTCCAGGTACAGAGGCGCTGTGAGTTTATTGCTTAGAAAATTCTGTTCGGAGATTTTTATTTTGATAAAAAAAAAAAATGTTTTAATAGTAAGCAGCTTAGCAATATCCTGGCATAACGATGATAGTTTATTGCCAAATATAAACTAGCGGTAGATAATGATGATGTACTTAAAATATTTAAAGGTGTATTTCAATTAATCACAATAAATTGAGAATCCTTCTATAAACAAGCATTGTGAGAGAGAGGATCAAGTCTGCTATGGCCTTTAAGTCATTGAAATGCACCGTTGTGATATTTGTTTAGTGGAGAATGTGTAGAATTTAATGAATTCTGAGTAATGCATAGCGCTGAATTATTCAGGCCGGTGTGTCAGGGCATATCCCCCCCCCCCCCTCATAAACGCACACACACACTTTTGGGCATAATGTATTTATCACAATCATCGTCTCAGATGCGGATGAGATATGATAAATTTGCCAAAATCTGAAATACGATCATTGAATACATTGATTGAAGGCGGGGCTTAAAGTGGTCCATAAGAGGTGGTGGAACTCATTTCCCTGTGCACTCAACCCCCCCCTCCCCCTCCTTTGTTCTTGTAAGGCAGAGCTAGGGCCAGTGGGAGGGTTTTTTGGCGCTCCCTGCAAACTATAATGCATTTCTGTTAGAATTACTGGTTTTCTTTCAGGTGTTACATTTACATAATGCACCAATGTCCCATCAGTTATTGTCCCTTACCTGAGGTTTTAACTGTTTCATAAAACACAATGAAACAAGCCATTAAGGAGGAGAAATTGCAACAAAGTCGCCATTTTGAATCACCTGAGGAAGTTTCTTTGGCTTTGCGAAACGTGTAATGTAACAAGTTTGTGTTACTCAGACTTATTGGGCAGCATATTTATGCAATCTTTGTATGTTGACAATATATACATATATATATATATATATATATATATATATATATATATATATATATATATACAAACACAGGGGGCCCAGCACTCACTACAACAAACTAACTCACCTTAACATTCAAATAATCAATAAATAAATAATGGGGTTTTAGTTCATGAATTGATCAATGCATTTAAGCTTGCAGCCCATCGCCAAGGGACCCCATTTCACTGCAAGTCCTACACTAACTGGTTTTCTTGGGAACCTGGCACCTGCTTACACATCATAGCTAAAATGAACATGTGTTTTTTCTCTGGGTTAATGCTCAACTGCCAAGTAACATGGCTTTTATAAGGTGAGACAATCCCAAACACAGCACCTGAATAAGTATTAAAGGGGCAGCTGTCACAGGTTTCAGGTAAATGAGCTTATCAAGGGTGCATGAGAAAGCTATGATCACAGTAACAGAGGTTAATTAAAAATCAACCCAAATATATAGATACAGAAGTACCAACACACTCGCCATTCCTAGGAATGGGGTGCAAACAGCACCCACATCCCAGGGTGGGGTGCGGTGGCCTGTGACCACACACTAGTAAATACAAACACAGGGGGCCCAGCACTCACTACAACAAACTAACTCACCTTAACATTCAAATAATCAATAAATAAATAATGGGGTTTTAGTTCATGAATTGATCAATGCATTTAAGCTTGCAGCCCATCGCCAAGGGACCCCATTTCACTGCAAGTCCTACACTAACTGGTTTTCTTGGGAACCTGGCACCTGCTTACACATCATAGCTAAAATGAACATGTGTTTTTTTCTCTGGGTTAATGCTCAACTGCCAAGTAACATGGCTTTTTTAAGGTGAGACAATCCCAAACACAGCACCTGAATAAGTATTAAAGGGGCAGCTGTCACAGGTTTCAGGTAAATGAGCTTATCTAGGGTGCATGAGAAAGCTATGATCACAGTAACAGAGGTTAATTAAAAATCAACCCAAATATATAGATACAGAAGTACCAACACACTCGCCATTCCTAGGAATGGGGTGCAAACAGCACCCACATCCCAGGGTGGGGTGCGGTGGCCTGTGACCACACACTAGTAAATACAAACACAGGGGGCCCAGCACTCACTACAACAAACTAACTCACCTTAACATTCAAATAATCAATAAATAAATAATGGGGTTTTAGTTCATGAATTGATCAATGCATTTAAGCTTGCAGCCCATCGCCAAGGGACCCCATTTCACTGCAAGTCCTACACTAACTGGTTTTCTTGGGAACCTGGCACCTGCTTACACATCATAGCTAAAATGAACATGTGTATATATATATATAATTCACCAACAACTTCAAAGCAGAATAAAGAACTAACAAAATAATTATAACCTGTACACCAAGTCTATAGACTTCACCATGCAAGTGTATTCAAAAGGTGGATGGGGATTCGATTGAGAGCATGAAGTGGGGAGGGAGAGACACAAAGTGTTACCACTGAAAATAGTGCCAGACAAATAAGCTATGAGGTTGAAGGTATCTCTGGGGTCTTTAGAGGATTTTCTCTCCAATTTGACACTATTCTATATAAGTCTGGTCACTATTGGTGGGGCGTCCTGGTTGGTTTGTAAGAGGGAGGAGAGAAATGCCAGAGGAACAATAAGGAACAAACATCAGAGCCTGCTACAACATATAAGCATACTGTAGGTTTAAGGCAGGGTTGGGGAACCTTTTGTGTGCCAAGGGCCATTTGTATGGGGGGGAAATCCTTCAAGGGCCATATGTAAAAATGTATCTTACTAATTGTCCTGCTGCAGCTGTCCCACGCTCCGGTGGCTGCCGCTGAATAGGACCGACAGTCTCCTGCTGCTGTTGATTATAAGGAATCTTGCGAGAACTACCGACCTCTCGCGTGAATTCCGATATACTTGACTCCCGGCAAAGCCGCCGGGCGGGTAGGAGGGCCACTCAGACAGGCTACGGGGGCCGCATACGGCCCCTTGGCCTGAGGTTCCCCACCCCTGGTTTAAGGGGATACAATGGATCTTGGTCAGTCAGGATGGAACATGAGCTGAAGCTGTCACAGTCTGTTCCTTAATGAGATCCCATTGTCCAAGTGTAGCTTCATGGGACATCTCCATCACCCATGCCAAGGGAGGGGATTGGTAAAAACTAAGAAAGTTTGGTCAGTTAGAGGCTTACTGGACTTAATGCTGAAAAAAAGTCTCCATCGCCACCCAAAAAAGGCTCCAAACTGCTCCTTTTAGATCTCTGAGAAAAGAGCTTAGAACTGGGATGGAGAGGGTTGAGAAGAGGTATAAAAAATTGGTAGAATATTCAAATTGATACCTTGTAAATAACAAAATAATAATTCTTAATATAAAAATAATAATAATAATAGTAATAATAATAAGATAAAATACAAATAACACATAACAATATCACCTGGTAAACAATAGATTATTGTTGCTGCATGAGTTAATGTCTTTATCGGGGTAAGATTTCCTCTCCGCGTGTGAGGTTACCAAGGGAACACTATTTCACGCTATAATTCTTACTTTTTTTCCTGGGAAATTTGTGCTAACAGTTTGCTGTAATTAACTTTGATTACAATGAATGAGAGGTAGTTTAGTGCAGTGGACACTTTTACCTTTTAGTAAATAAGGTCATTACTATCCATTAGTGACGAGAGTCACTCTTTTTATTGCTGCCTTGATTTTATGTTTCTTTACAGGAAAAGACCTCAGGAGCGACACCGTTATCTTATATTCCCAGACTTATGTTTAATGGTAAATGAGGGGTATTAAGAGAAAGCACAGGATAGCACCGCCACGATGGGGGGGGGGGGGGGGGGGGGGATTATCACCATGGGGGCGGGGCATAGCCACTAGGAGGGGGGGGGGGATCGCATGTTTGCTGGACAGTATGGGGGAAATTTACTAAAGGGAATTTGTAAATAAAAATAGGTGTATTTGTATCCAGAAATACACTTATTTTTGACATTTACTATCCCGAAAATACAGCAATTCGTATTCGTATTGATAGCACATCAATACGACTTCGAATTGCCGTATTTTCGGGATAGTAAATGTAAAAAATAAGTGTATTTCTGGATACAAATACACCTATTTTTTTTACAAATTTCCTTTAGTAAATTTCCCCCTATATGAATTATCCCCTTTATTGAATAATAGTTCTGAAAAAAGTTGTTGCATTTCATTTAGTGACAGAACAGGCAGCTTAAAAGTGACACAAGGGATCTATAAGCTCCTAATGTGCAAATTCCAAAGGCAAAACATTCCATGGAATAGTTTGGAACATTTTGTTCATGTCTACTAGATATCTATTCTTATGCATTTATTTTACTTTGTATTTATACATTTAATGACCTTTACTGTTTTGTAGATACGTTTCCTCAATAGAGATGTCCTTTCCAGTGCAAATGTCAAAAATAGATTTTTACAAATGTCTGCTTGGCTTCACAATTCTTTGTTAATACCATTAAGTAAATGACACATTTCAATATACTGTCATACCTAGGATTCAAACACATTACCTGCTGCATTCAAGTTTAAAACCCTACTCATTGAGCTATTTGGTCCTGCATAAAAACTTTGAGATTTCTAACTATCATAAGCTACTTGTACTTGTATCAGCATTGCAACTGACCAAATCTATGTAGTGTGCAGCTATACAGCCAATCCCCTGCAACCATAGACTGCATAGATGTCAACTAATCATTTTTTCAAAAATGTCAAGGTGAGGATAATTAGAAGTCAGTCAGATAGCTCCTGAATGTCTGACTGCAATGTCACAGGCAATGGGTTCAAATCCCGGGTATGTCAGCATCTTGAAATGTAATAAAGGTCAGTGTGACTGAATTACAAAGAGCTCTCAAGTTAAGTTCCTGAATATTGTATACTGTAAATATTAGTGACGGAAGGGGTGGGTGAAGAGACAGGGGTGGACAGGAGATGCCCGGATTCACAGGAGATGAAAGCTACAAGTGAAAGTCATTATAACAGACTAGTTAAAAGCCCGTCAAAATGATGCCTTAGTCCCTATCCGTTCCTACCTCCAATCTCTGTCCTCACAGCTCCCTCAGTCCATATCCAGCAAGTTTGACACAGATTATTTTGCTTTCACTTTCTGTTAAAGAGTAATTTGGTTAATTAAGTGGCCTCTAGTGGTCACTGGCAGTACTCCACATCAGAGGTGAGTAGTTATACAGTATATAGATAATTGACAAGTACCCCACCAGCTTCCCCTTGCATGCTGTGCTGTGTGTGGTGGCACCTTCCGCACCACCCCAACACCAGATTGGGCAATCTATAAAAAGGCAAGCCCTGCTCTATGTATTCCTTATGCTTCAGTTATTAGACCACCATCCATATGAATAATATTACACAATGTGGACACATCTAGTTATGCTGTATGTCTTGTATGTTTATACTACTTTGTATGTTTTTTTCCTTAGTCTATTATTCACGTCAGATTTATATGTGAGATGTTATCTCTTTACTTCCTTCCTTCC
Organism: Crinia signifera; assembly: GCF_055691185.1. Lineage (NCBI taxonomy): Eukaryota > Metazoa > Chordata > Amphibia > Anura > Myobatrachidae > Crinia > Crinia signifera. The sequence continues at coordinate 97,639,092 of NC_139227.1, forward strand.
CACATGGAATATTGTATGTTTTACCATAATTGTCTAAGCATCCAAGTACGACCTGCAGGAATTGCTGTGGTTCTCTGCTCCTGTGCTGTGGATCTTGGAGGTCTTGTTTTTCACCTTGATTTTAATCTCCGCATTAACGTTTTGTTTGCAGTTTCGCCTCTGCATCAACACGACACTTAATTGAGTTTGTTTTTCAAGCTGGAGTTTAATTACATGCTTGTTTGCGTCATGTCTTTTCTCTTTTTTTTTATTTTTATTATTTTATTTTGATTGTTCTTGAAGAATTAAATCACAGGATGGAAATGATGGAAAACATTTGGAATCATTTCCCGTGTATATGAATGGAGTCTCTTGATCAATCACTGTTGGATTAAAGTTTTCAGTCCCTTCTATTTAGAATAGAATCAACTTTATTGGCCATGTATGCTTGCACACACTAGGATTTGTTTGTGGATTACAGTGCTGCATCAAACAGGGATAAGGGGGTGGAGGGGTGGGGGGAGGGTGGTGGAGAAGACATTACATACAGTACATTACATTAAGACATTACATGCATTCCATTTCTAGCTACGACTATGTTGGTCAGGTCGCCAAGTAGGGTTGTTTGGTTGTTGATATTGGGATTGCATTCGCTTTGATTGGATTGTTCAGGTGATGGACGGCTAACGGAAAGAAGCTTCTTGCGGATCTGGACGTTTTGGCGGGGTCATACCTGAACCATCTTCCGGATGGAAGGATGTCGAACAAGTTGTGACCGGGATGAAGCTTGTCCTTCGCGATCTTCTCAGTGCATTTCCTTACCCTGGATGAGAACAGATCCCTTATCGGGGGGGAGGTTGGTCAATATGATTCTTTCCACAGTCTTCACTACCCTCTGCAGTTTTTGTTTGTCGTTCTCACTTGCACCACCGTACCAGATTGTAATTGAGGAACATAAGACAGACTCCACAATGGTGGTGTAGAATACGCACAGCAGCTCCTGTGGGATGTTGAATTTCCTGAGTTGTCTCAGGAAGAACAGGCGCTGTTGGGCCTTTTTGATATTTGTGCTTATGTTTAATCCCCATATTAGGTCACTGGACATGGTTGTTATTAGGAATTTGAAGGATTCAACCTGCGACACCACTGTGTTGGCTATTGTTAGCGGGACCAGTGCATTTGTTTTTTTCCTGTAGTCGACCACCATCTTAACTGTTTTGGTGGGGTTATATCGAGGTTGTTGCTGCTGCACCACTGTGTCAGCTTCTCCACTACACGCCTGTACGCGGTCTCATCTCCATCCTTGATTAGGCCGATGATAGTGGTGTCGTCTGCGAATTTGATGATTTTCACTAAATGCTCAAATGAGGTGCAGTCATTCATGTAGAGAGAGAAGAGCAGAGGGGAGAGGACGCATCCTTGGGGGGCTCCAGTACTGATTGTTCATGTGCTGGACGAGAAGGCTCCGGCTTTGACCACCTGTTCGCTTGCTGTTAGAAAGTCCACTATCCATGAGCATGTTGATCCTGGGACTCCTAAGGAGAGGAGTTTTGGCTGCAGAATGCCAGGGACGATAGTGTTAAATGCTGAAGTCCACGAATAGGACTCTCGCATAGGTGCCTGGGTGGTCGAGGTGTTGTAAAATATGGTGCAGCCCGAGGTTGACCGCATCCTCTACACTTCTGTTCACCCGGTAGGTGAACTGCATGGGGTCAAGGTGAGAGTTGGTCACTTCTCTCAGGTGCTTCAGTATTAGTCTTTTGAATGCTTTCATGGCCACTGAAGTTAGTGCAATTGACCTGAAGTAATTTATGTCCTTCACGGGTGTTTTCTTGGGGACCGGGACGATGATGGAGCATTTGAAGCGGGCAGGAACCTTGCACAAGTCCAGGGAGGAGTTGAATATCGTTTTAAAGAGGGGGCGAGCTGAGCTGCACAGGTCCTAAGGTTGGATGGCGACACACCATCCGGTCCCGCAGCCTTCTTAGGTTTTATTCTTTTGAGTACTGCTTCTACCTCGCCTTGGTCCACATGGAGGGCCTGATAGTTGTGGTCTTTGTGATGGAATAGGGGAGGTATGGCCTGCTCAAATCTGCAGTAGAATTTGTTCAGGTCTTCTGCAAGCTCATGGCTGGTTTATTTATAGATAGTCATTGGGTTTTAGGTATTTAAGGGTATTTATTTATTTTAAAAATGTGGGGGATATACCCATTAGAAAGAGACAATAGATGAGGCAATGCTATCTAAATAAATTGCGCTTTTGGTGGTTATATAGGGGTTACTTTCTTAATCGAACACAAAGGTGCTGAATTTGCAGGCAGACATGGAGAACAGGCGTAAGAAGATGTCTTGCGGAAGCTGAGCGGGGGGGGATGGGGGGCAGCGGAGCTCAACTTGCACCAGGCCTTGTGCTGGATTTAACGTCAATTTACTGTGGAAACTGAAATTACTGCTGACAGTTTGGCAGGAGAATCCAAGGCAAGCTCAGCCGTGCACAGAGGCGCTCAGCTGTATTACATTGTGCACCTTTACTCACGATGATCCCTGGACAGGGGTCTCCCCTAGCAACGGAGATGAGAGGTTCCTGAGCGACAAATGCTTCACTATAAAACACGTCTAAAATGTTCACAGCCCCAGTACTACACAGCAGTCAGTAAAGAAGTGCGATGGAGGTGGAGATGAAGGGGGGTGTTGTAATTCAGGCTTGATCGCATGGCCGCGAATGTGCAGCTCCAGCAATCAGGTAGATGCTGGGCCCGCTATAGTGAAATCCTGCCTTGTGAATTGATGTGCACGCCAATTGAATGGATGTGCGCGCCTTGTGAAGATGTCACAGCCAAGCAAATATGTCCAAAACCCATGGTAACCGGCTCACCATCTAATGAATTTTACACCGGACACTAGTCATCGCAGGCTCGGAGCAACCAGAGACTTACATGGAGGCAGTCATATCCGGCCTGGCCCTAAAACGCTTGTACATTTACACCCAGGTGCATCTAGTTGATGCATGTGTGCAAGCACCATGGCAATGATCAGCCTGGCTACCTCAGTATGTGTGTGCAATATGTATAGATGTGTGTGCAATGTGTATATATGTAGGACTGTCAGTAGCAAACACAGAATATCTAGAGGGGGATTTCCAATTGCAGTTCACAGTCTCCCACTCATTGGAACTATGGAGCAAGTGTAGGATTCTCGGAAGCTGTAGAAGAACCTAGTAACGACCCTGGACAATGTACACATTGGTGTTTTTATACACTGGATGCTGTATGGAGTACATTATTAATATCTAACACTATAGATCAGTGATTTTCAACCTTTTTACCTTGCGGCACACTAAGTACGATTTTAAAATTGCCAAGGAAAACCATGTGATCCTCACAGGGCGAAACACATTGGCCCCCACAGGAAAAAAAACAAACCTATTGGCCCCCATATAAAAAACAAACACACTGGTAACAAAATAAAATACATTGTCCCTTTACATGAAAAGAAGAGACCAGTAAATAACAGTTGAACTGGTGGTGGCTGTAAACTGGTTTGGGCATCTCTAGATCTGGGGGCACACTTGAGAACAGCTCAAGGCACACTAGTGTGCCACGGGCGGCACAGTGGTTGAAAAACACTGCTATAGATGGTCTATAGTATACGCTGTATGACACATGTACATCATATAAATAAGTGGTCAGGAAAAGGATAAACATCCCATAATAAATACACAAACATAATAGAACTAGTACTGCACTTCCTAAGCTCACATTCTCCCACCTCATGGTAAGGCTCCTGTCTCTTCTTCCTGGCAGCTGCTCTCTGGTTTAGTGCACTGACTGAATACGCAGATCCACACACACTGCAAACTTTCCTATTTTCCCATGGAGCCCAGTGCCTCACAACTACAGTATGCAGGGGAACCATTCAGCACACATATAACATACTGTACATAATAACATGTATGTTCATATGTGCTAAGTGATTCCCCCCCCCCCCCCCCCTCCACCCCGCACTACATGGTCAGGGTTGGTAGTGCTTCTCAATACTTACACCTTTCCAAAGGATTGTTGGTTGACTTGTGTTTCCACACCACTGCACTTACATGATTTCACGCCTCTCCCCATGCAAGTACGAGCTGTGTATTTAAAACACAGGTACAGGTTGTGCGACCAATCTTACACCAATAAAAAAAAATCTCCAAAAAGACTCTTAACGGCATATTTGATTCAATTCTTCAATTCATTCCAAGTGTTTGGTTCCTCTGTAACAATCTATAGTGGAAGTAGAAGCCCTTATGGGGGAAACAGCAGATGTTCTTACTCAGTTGCCATCAAGCTTGAGAGGTTTATTAGAACACAAAACACTTGAATAAAGATAGAAAGCCAGGAGCAAACTTTTCTATTTTTGCTGTTCCATGAAAGTGCATTTTTCTTTCTTTTTGCCTACACGACGAATTCTTGTTGTTTTTTTAAGTGTTTCTTTTATTTATGTTAGAAAGAAGAGATAATGGGAGACAATTAGGACCTGCTGGGATATGGCTTATTTTTGCACATCTGCTGTGTCGTCTTTTCAGGGCGAGATTTCTCGCTGTCACATTCCCTCGGTGGATTTATTTCCACGTGGCACAAAACAGCACTGACGTGGACAGCGCTATATAACAGATTGCACGCTGGTAATGTGTTAGTGAATCTAGTGGTATAAGTCTGTTCCAGTTGCCCGGAGGCAAGATATATATATTGGTATCCCCCCCCCCCCCCACCCCAACACACACACATCCCTATATAACCTTATATAAAATATATATTTCTGTTCAAAAACATAGATAGATAGAGAACACATATATATTTCAGAACTCAGCCACAGAAGCAATATTGTTGGCTTTTAAATAGCTGATTTAAACTTTCAGGGGGAGGAGAGCTGCCCCCTTGGGAGCAGGAGCCAGGTGGCAGATGATACCATTGCCTCCCAGAGTTACACCTCTGAGTGAATCCCTGTCCTGGATCATTCACTGGTTTTGCCAGGCTGCTGTGGCATTAAAGGTAATATATGACAGATAAAAGAAATATATATGTTTAGAAATATGACTGCAAACCCCTCATCACTGATGTCACTGTCAGGGCTGGGAGCTCAGCCTTTATGTATGTGATCATTTGATAATGACCTAAAGCAAATGACCACGTTGCCTGCATGCAGGGTGTAATTTACAGCATCTGATCTTATTCTGTAAGCACCACGTACGTACTGTAGCTGTGATAACACAGCTCCGCTGTGCCATCCTGTGTGACAGAATGCCACCAAGTTTGCGCAATTACACCCATGTCTGTGATTTTACACATGGTTTATGGCATAATGGCCAGGAGTGGGGGTGGTGGTGATGGGGGTAAATGTCAACAGTTACTCTCTTGAATACAACTCCTTGTGGTGGAGATGGTTTTCCATGCTTAATGCTGGGCCTAGGATACAAAAAAAAGTTGCACATTGCAGGTTGATATATGTAACAGGGGCAAATTAAACCTTTGGGGGGCCTGGGTCACTTTATACAGGGGGCTCCTCCCATTTCTCATTACTTGCCGCAAACTGCATGGGAGAATAGTACACTGTCAAAACACAGAGTAAAGGCAGTATAAACTTGGTCAATGGGTAACTGTAGGGTGGGGGATTAATATTAAACGTCGGTTTATGTGACATTTTTTCACTAAAGATTTTTTCACTTTCAAATCCGTGAGTGCCGCCCTCTTTTTTCCTTATTTATATATATATATATATATATATATAATAAAAAGCCTGTGTTTGTCCCTCTGTATATTACTCTGTAGGAGACCTAACAGGCTCAGTGCTGCCTCTGATTAAAAACCCTCCCATGATGAGTCCGCTGCTGCTGCTGTCTTCCATGGGCCTGAGAAGCATGTGATGAGCTCCATCAATCGGAGCTCAGCACGAACTTCTCAGCCTCTGACCTCTTGTGCAGTTTCTTGGTTCAACTCCCAGTAATGCACTGCACAGTTGTGCATTCAGTGTGTTTTGACTTCTGATGCTCAGCACCAATAATCATTGTCACATTGGCAGATAGGTCAAGCTGTAGCACTAACCCACCCCCCTGCACAAAACCTTTAGCTAACATTTTTTTTAAATACATGCTGACCACAGGGGGCCCTAGATACATGCTGGCCAGGGGTACTGACCCCCTGAGCCCCAGCCCTTAATTCAGAAATGGCAGAAATTGAACATCAACCATATTATGTGCAGGGTTTGGATTGAGAAATTAAAGTGGCCATGAAAAATAGTGTAGAAGAGGCCTTGTGTTATAGACATGGCTTAGTTGTCCGCAAGTGGGGCCACACTACCCAGGAGGCTGGCATATACCACCACTCTGCCCGATTCCTCCAGTGGTCCCTGCACAATACAGAGAGCATAACAGTTGCCATAGTACAATATTTAGAGGTTTCTAATGACCGCAATAAAGAGAGCATCCTAGTAACACCCATGCAATACAGAGAACGCACTAATGATTATAATGCATCACAGAGGGCACCCTAGTGACTAGCATACGTTACCGATTGGATGCTGATTACGTAGCAATGCACACAATGGGGGGATTCAATTTACGGTGAACTTATACGCCCGGGTGAATATAAGCAGCAGCCACTGTATTTTATGGCAGCCGCCTCTGACTCAAAAGTGTTTGCTGCCCCATAGGGTAGAGAGTAATCCGGGCAAAAGGGTGTTGCTGCCCATGATTAAACGCTGTGGCAATGGCAATTTGCACCTTTCACCCTGAATTGAATTCCACCTAATACAGCATGTGCTAATCTAGTTAATCAGATCAATATTCAGTATAATTATACAAAGTACCAATTCTTTATTCTGCTTGTAGAAAATACTAGAATTATTTTTCTATAATGAAAGTTGATAAAAACATTTATTTTTAAAAAGTTTAAACGTGACACATTATAAACCCAGCTGAATGTTCCCTTACTGCTATAACTTACTGAGGATATAAAATATAATTTTTTCCCTCTGTAAATAACGGCGAGGGTACTATTCCCATCCATTCATAATGGTCGAGGGTCCTATTCCCATCCATTTGCCCAAACTCTGCTGCCTGAAGCATAAGCACAATGGCCAGGTCACTGGAAGCATACTCAGGTGCTAATGTTTGGGAGTAGCGTTATTGGAAGGTATTATTATTATGAAGTCATAGAGGTGCTATGTAATGAGCCGTGTAATTGGCTGACGATGGACTGTTATTGCCTATGGCTTAGCTGGCTGCTGCTTTGTCCTTCATGCACTATGTAGCACAGAAGTCACTGACTGCACCGTTGTTCATGGGAAATGTATATACCGTACCTGTAAGACGCGAGCAGTCACTGATAATGTACCGCTGGGCATACAGTAGGTATCCCCCAATATGCCAATGATTAATTAAAGTCAACGCCGGATTATATTTAGCACAGAGCAATTGTAACCCAAGTGCATTCATATACCCACAATTATAAACATTTTATCGATAGAATCGCCAGCCCCTGCAAAGATGGCGCTCACTCCCTCAGTACCTACAGATGGAGCATCAGCCATCCTTGGCCGGTGCTTGCCAGATCCCTTGCGCTGGCGAGCGCCGGCAATAGAGACTGGGACGCGCGTGCGTCTCACACGCACGTGCGTCCCAGTATCACGGCGGCTGGGCAACGTCTCCCTGCCCGTCTCTGCTTCAGGGAGATGCTGCCCAATTTGGGGGGGGGTCGGGTGGCGAGGGGGACCAGCGGGGGAGGCGGCAGGGACCGGCAGCAGGCTTTGACAAGGGGCGCGCGCCGCCGGCCACTGGCGGGGCTGGTGAAAGAGTCGCCAGCCCCTGCAAAGTTAATGCCGGCTCCATCTGTATGTTTGTGCATGTGTGAGAAAGAGATGTAGTTTCACTCTCTGCCAGTAGATGGCATTGTTTCTGAGACTCACGGATACTAGACAAATATAGATGATTCTCATCAGACGGACAATAGATGAAGAAGCTCACTGTCATATTAAGCATATATACAAAACTAAAACTCCAATGTACAATATACAGTATGTCAATAAATTAAACGTGGGGGTAATTTACTAAGATGGGAGTTCTATTGAAGATGGGATGTCGCCCATAGAAACCATCAGATTATTCTTCTTATTTGTTTAGCACCTTCTTGTAGATAATAGATAGGATCTGATTGGTTGCTATGGGAAACGGCCCCTCTTCAGTAGAACTCCTATATTAGTGAATTTACCCACATAAAACTCAAAATTCAGTAACAGAATTGTCAGCTCTTTGACACAGTTTTGTGTAGGACTCTGCAGCCGGACCTTAATGTACAGTATCAGTATTTGGATTGATTTTTGGCTGCTATCTCATGCTTCATCCTATACGCCGTCCCTCGCCCCAGAGCATGGCCACAGGTTGTTCTGAAAACCAATTTGTTCCCTGGAATTGTCTCTTGTAGCACAACGCTCTGTTCTTAGCCTTTATTAGGATGTTAGAAGAGCAGGATGCTCCCAAGATTAAAGCAACATTTAACACTATCCTCTGCTTTGATTCAAAGCCTGCTCGTCTCCGGATGCTTTCCATAGAACACTTTACTGTATGCATACATCCCGATCAATACGATATGAGGAAATTGGCCTTTTCCTTTTATGCCCCATAATGAGTGAGTGAAGTGGACATACTTCTGCCGTCCTATATACTGAAACCTAATTGTCTCATCCTGCGCTCTCTTATATCGCATGGACAGCGTACTGTGAATAGAAAGATTTAGAACCAGTGGAAAGTCACTTAATCGGCAATTAACATCATACTTGCAGACTTTCTGGCCATCCGCTCCAGGACAGATTGGCCAGGCTAGCACAGCGGAAGGTGAATGGGGGTTGTGTGGTGCTGCGTAGGTGGGCTGCGCAGGGTGGGTGGTGTTGCGATTGAGCAACCATGGCATTGGCCCAGCAGGGGATATGGCTACAGTGATGCGATTCAGCGCGATTTACGAAATAAGCCATCCAGGCTGCCTACTGTACTCAGGAATTGGGTGGTGATGGGAGGAGATGGTACAGGTCTGGGAAACGTCAATGCTCTTCCAGGTGGCCAGGAGCGCCACCCTAGATTTGGACATTTGAGGAGAGTAGGCAACAATGCATGGTATCGTGATACGATTGGCCTTTTATTATGGCGACCATTCACATACTTGCACAGGGGTGGGGAAGTGTGAAATCTCTGTGCATTACCACGTTTCATTCATGGCGCAGTTGCAAACAGAAACTGTCACTGTGCTAGAGTTTACTGTGAATGTGGAAGTCTCCAGAAAAATGGCACCTGCTTCATGTTAAAAGCTGCCTCTGGCAGGTCTGTGTTACTACAGCCTGACTCCTGTATGTGCAGTCTCACCTGCCATAATTAGACCATTAGCACACTGCATTTGTGTCTGGCTGACCAGCTGCGGTGATTAGGAGGCTTTTCCTTCCTGGTTGTTTTCATTGGGCGTTGCTCCCTATATTACCCAGCCTGACCTAAGCTCTGTGCAGGTTATACTGCTGGTTTCTAGTGATATTGCTGGTTATACCTGATTACTCCTGTATTCGCTGAATAGCTGTTCCGGTACTTGTGAGTTATCTGGACGCCCGATTTTTTGATTGTATGCCTTAAGTTAAGGCATACAATCAGATACGATGCGATGCGATATCGCATCGCATCGCATCGCATCGCATGCGACCATCGGATGCGATGACCCGATTTTTCCATAGGAATCAATGTTAAAATGATTCCTATGGAAAAAGGGGTCCTTTTCATACCCCTACTATCCAAGTGGGCATGGAGTTGGATATAAACCTGTGGCGAGCGTAGCGAGCCACCGAGCCCGAAGCGTGGCGAGCGAAGCGAGCCCCGCGAGGGGACGGTATTCCGTGTCCCCTCGCGGGGCTCGCTACGCTCGCCACGCTTCGGGCTCGGTGGCTCGCTACGCTCGCCACAGGTTTATATCCAACTCCATGCCCACTTGGATAGTAGGGGTATGAAAAGGACCCCTTTTTCCCATTGAATTCCATGTTAAAATGGACTCAGTCCATTTTAACATTGATTCCTATGGAAAAATCGGGTCATCGCATCGCATCGCATCGCATCGCATCCGATGGTCGCATGCGATGCGATGCGATGTGCCCGATCCGACCCGATTTTGAAATCGGGCGTCCGGATAACTCACAAGTACCGCTGTTCCTTTGCATGTACTGTACCTGTTATTGTGCATAGCCTGAGAAACCTTAATTCAGTCTGGGTGCATATTTACCAAGCCTGTGTTATCCTGTATCCTGAATCAGTCCTTGTCTGTATAGTCTGATCCTGAATCCTGTCCTGCTCTGTGTTCACCTACCTGGATCCTGTTCCCCAGAGTTTGCTTAATCCTTCATGTGCTGGTGCTGTGTGTGGTCCTGTTTTTTTCCCAGCAGATACTTGCTCCATTGGAGCATCTGTTTGCTTCCTGGGATTATTCCCATGTCCTGCTCCTTAGTCCGGTCCCTGTCCTGTCACTCCAGCATCTATTCACCTCTCTCGGATTCTGTAGCCAGTTGTTTGTCTGTCGGTGTGTTACTGGTATTAGTTGCGTATTACAGCTATACCTGCAGTCTGGCTGTGTATGTCTGTGTATTGCAATTGCACAGCTCCAGTAACCAGTGTAGTTCCTCTATACTGTACTTAGACGCTATCAGCCACCAATACACTATACCTCGGCCAATGCGGTCCACTACCCTGAACACTTACAACAGCAGTACAGTGACGCTAGTGTGCATGACCCGCTGCAGTTGTCCTGTGCCAGTCATACACAGTAGTGTAGTCTTGTTCCTTATTTGTCTTGTCTGTCTGGTCCTTTGTGTTCCAACCTGACTCCATATCCATTCTTGCCTTGCCCAGAATCCTGTAGCAGCCATGTCCCCTAATAAGTCCTGGTGGCATCAATCCACAGGGGAAAAGAGGCTGTTATAGGTGAAGTTTTAGCTTGCAGGAGGCTTTAAGGACTGCTGGGTGAGAGCAATAGCGCCACCTGGTGGCCGTCATAACAGTCCCTGGTGACATCTTTACTGCATCTGTGCAAACCTCTAGGAAAATAGGGGGTGAACCATTTTAACAATGATTGTATAAAACGCCAATGCTAGAAAAGGTCATTTTAATGTATGAGTGCAGTAAGTCCATTTGCGGTGTGTACCCTGGCCTGTGCCCATTATAAATATGACCATTTTTAACATAGTACAGTACTCATCTTAGTGGCTTCCATCCCGCCGTCCACCACATCGCAATGCCACCGCCTCCCCATTTTCCGCTATGGATGCGTGTGCGTGTGAGACACTCGTGGGTCCATGGCCAGCAGCCCGCCCTCCTCCAGCGGCCGCCAGATACTGAAATCCTGGGGAGGGAGAGAGCAGCTCTATCTGTAGTTGAGGTTGAAAAAAGATATATGTCCATCAAATTCAACCTTTGACCTAGATTTGTCATCATAACATTGACTAAATAGTGGTTGTGGGTTGTACCCCTGAATAGTTTTTATCCCAATAATTGTTTGTCCAACCTAATTTTAAATGTGTTCAATGTGTCTGCCATCACCGCCTGTTCTGGAAGAGGGTTCCGTACCCATACTTCCTGACCGTATACAAGTCTTTTCTTTTAAGGGATTCTCCTTTAGTCTGAGCACGTGCCTACGTGTCCTAGTCTCTGTCCTCAACGTAAAGAGGTTGCCCGATAGTTCAGAGTATTGCCCTCGGATATATTTGTACATGTTAAGCATGTCTCCACTTAATCGTGTCTTTTCCAGTGTAAGCATTCCTAATTTGCTTAGTCTATCCTCATAGCTTAAAGACTCCATCTTTGTTGCCAACTTGGTGGCCCTTCTCTGAACTTTTTCCAGTACTACCATGTCCTTTTTGTTAAATGGAGCCCAGAATTGCAATTTTTGTGGTATGTTGTGTGTTTTTGCACTGCTCGTGCTCGATAACCAGTCAAACCTGTCAATCCCATGTCCACTTCTAATTGAACAAGTGTAACTTGGCTCTAACGGGCCATTCTCACATAGGCAGCAGTCAGAAAGGGCGTGCTGACAGAATTGTAGTATACAGTATGCAGGAGAATTACCATAATGACCACACTCAGTGGCATCACTAGGGGTGTGCAGGGGGTGAGGCCTTACCCTGGTGCAGGGCATCCGAGAGGGGGGGTACTAATTGCCCGGGATTGCTGGAGGGGCCCAGTGGCCCCCCTCTGGTCAGACCCCGCCACTCCTTCCCCTTCCTTCCCTCCCGGGCAGCAGCAGCACACACCTACAGCAACATGTGCTGTGCTGACAGCAGGCTCAGCATGAGCATCTCACTAACAGCATGAGAGCTCTTGACGAGCCTGCTGTCCGCATATCACATGCTTTAGGTGTGTGCTGCTGCGGAGGTGGGGGTGGGCAATAACACTCCCCACTTCGACTTTAAAGTTTTTTTTCATCCACCTTAGACAATTTGGGGGTGTGGCCTAATTGTGGGAGGCAGTCAACTCCCGTGATTAGGCCACGCCTCCAGAATTTTACCGGGGCCCAGCATACCTCTCGGCTGCCCTGCCCTGGTGTCATCTGCTAAGGGGGTGAGAAAAAAAAAACTGGTTCCTGTCACAGTGTAGGAGTGACTCTACAGCAGGCATTCCCAACAGTGCAGGTTTTGTAGATATCCAGGCTTGAGCACAGGTGACTTAATTAGTATCTGAGGGATTCTGATTAAACCATGTGTGCTGAAGCCTGGATATCACTAATACCTGCACTGGTGGTGTGCCTTGAGGACCTTGGTTGGGAATGCCTGCTCTACAGCAACAGCAGTCTCCAGGGGCAACCCGTATCTCCTAGCCACCCCCCCCCCCCCAAGTGAAAAGTGAACAGATATAGATATATATACACACACATACAGTATATAGTATTCACATATCCTGCTTACTGCTTATTAACCATCCTGATACTGCAAGCAAGTGTCGCCATCACACATATGATTTCATTATCTGGGCTTCTCATTCTTTAATATGAAGGCCATAATTCCATATGACATCACTGTCTGCGTACGACACAAATAAGCTTTGTGCAAATACACATCAGGGAAATAGAGAAATCCGTCCTCAGTCCTGTTACTATTCAGGATGGATCCTGCAAGTGAGAACAATGAATACAGAGAAGATAGTCAAACACTTGCGTACAATATTGACTACAAATATGATGCAATTAGACGTCTCACACTGAACAAACCAAACGGATCTGTAAATTTTCCATCTGTTTCGATGTTCCACTAAACATTTTCCCTCCTCTAACTCATCATTTCCTGACATATCAAGATAATGAGACAGACAATTGTATTGTAAAACATGTTCTCTGCCACGAGAATGAATAAATAACAAAAAGAAGAGAAGAATGTCCTTTTGTGAGGTGCACCTAGTAGAAAGAGTCTAAAATATAACTTTTATTTATTACATTTATAAAAGGCTGCGATACTTTAAAACCATATAACAGACAAGGGTGGGTAAACACACATTAAAAAATGGGGTGGCTAGGCAGGTGCTTGCTGAAAGTTGGAATATACTGATTTAAATATAATTTTGCGAGGATGGCAGTGTGTAGGGCCAGTATGCGACCAGTTGTGTCTCTGGCGCTTGATATGGCTCAGCTAATAAATCTGGCTGATTGCCCTAATATGTCACCAGATATGTGCTCAGTTATGTTACCACAGTTGCCGTGTTTATGCTAATCACAGGCAATAATATAACACTGAACTGCAGCTAGAGTAATTTTAGCTCTCCTGTATGTCTGCTATTATTTCAGACAGACCTGGACACACACCAATCCGTGTGTGGTCGGAGGGTAGTAGGGGTATTGCTGTATCAAATAGCGCCCAATCAGCAATAGCACCCCCGTGTACTAGAGTCCCAATGAGGGGTACCTCTAGTCTGAGCACGAGTAGACTGTAAGCCCTAACAAGGGCTATCGAATCTGACCACAACTGCACATCAATCAAAATGCATTATAAAGAAAATAATAAATCTAACAGCAAGACACTGCTACCTGCACACCGCTAGCCGGCGCGCTTCGCAGTTAAGCTTCCTCAGGGCACGAGAATGAATAAACAGGAGTTATAGATTTTGGAAGTGTGCGGACCCCGTGGTTTTTTTTCATTTAGTTTTGGTCCCTAATTACTGTATATTCTTGTATTTTGGGTTTAATTTTGATTTAATTATATATCACCGTCAAGAATTTGATTTAGAGTTCAGTTTTGTTTACAAAAAAATAAATTAGAAAAACAATTAAACAACCAATAAAACACAGGGTCTGTTAATATAACACTGCCTGGGCCTGCAGTTTGCTTGTTGATTACTACTGTGTGGGTCAGAGCATTTGTTTCATTACCGTGGGGGTCAATACATTTATTTACTGTGGGGACTAGTGTATGTGGTTTTTTTCCCCCATGGGGACCAATGTGCTGCGCCCCCCCCCCCCTGGAGGAGTGATGGTGCGAAAAGGTTGAAAATCATTGATCTATGGTTTTGACCAATATATATGAAATAAACTCATTACTTAAAAGCAGCAGCATGATAGAGAGGACAAACATAATAAATAAATAGAAAAAGAGATAGAAATGGATACAGTTTGGTGCGCCTGGCAGCCTACAGTGGATGCACCCACAATAGTGACCCCTCACTACAGAGAAACAGAAGCAACAAAAACAGATTGAGGTGCTCCCTCTGCTGGCGCCTGGTTGAAGGAATATTACGTTCCTGGAGATGGAGAAAAGATCCTCTTCTCCAATATAGATAGATAGGTTGTGATCAAATAAAACACCTTACGTCCCTCTTAGAGGTATAGCGTTCCTCTTCTCCCAATAAACCGACTCTCAAGTATTGGAAAATGGTCAAAAGTCCCTCCGGTTCACAAGGTTGTCCCTCTCGTAGGATGGATACCCAAAAAACCAGAGAGTAGTAGATGGTGTAATACCATTTATTACAGTAAAAACAGACAGAATAAAACAAACTTCACGGGGTTAAATGGACATGTGACATCAATTTGAAAAGTGGCTAATTACCAGATGAGATGGAGAATCAGAAAAAAAATCTGTTTCTCAAAAAGCGCTCAGAACACTTGTGGAGATGGATTCCGGATTTCCCCTCCAAAGTGGGCCAAGGAAGATGTTTAGGTAACCAGTCCAGATTAAAGATGTCCACACGCCAGGTCCCCCAGGTACCAGAACTCCAAACGCATTTTCTCCCACTGCTGTAGTCTTTCTCAAGGAGATAACAAATCAATACATACAGTGGGGCAGATGTATTACGCTTTAACAAGAGATAAATCCAAGGGTGATAAGGAGAGATAAACATCCAGCCAATCACCTGCTAACTGCCATGTTACAGCCTGTGTTTGAAAAAAGTCAGTAAGGAGCTGATTGGCTGGACATTTATCTCTCCTTATCGCATTTGCATTTATCTCTTGTTAAGGCTTAATACATCTGCCCCATAGTCATACATACATTGTGTGAATAAAGCAGGAAGACAAGAGTGAACAGGCTGATGTTATGATATTAATATTTCTCTACTTTAGATGAACAATGTGCTATGATCTACTAACATCATAGTGTAACGCAACAAAATCCACACTGACAAATGTATATACTGTAATATACTGTAAGAATCACAATGTATAATGTAGTGTAGAAAAACACTGAAAGTCCATTAAAAATGTTACTGTTCTACCAGTCTGAACATCCCATAATAATAAATACACAACCATAATAGAACCAGAACTGCCTTTCTAAGCTCACATTCTCCCATCTCATGGTAAGGCTCCTGTCTCTTCTTCCTGGCAGCTGCTCTCTGGTCCAGTACACTGCTTGAAGACTCAGAAGAAACTGCTACCATTGCATAATTTGAGCCACTTGGCAAGAGGAAGGGGGTTTCTGGGCACCATCATCGCCCCCCCCCCCCTCCCATGTTTGCCTATGTGTTGGTGGTCACATGTACATGTAACAACATTCCACATTGTCATACATAATCATGTAGCAAGTCAAGCCACCAAGGAAGTCCTCTTGTTTTGTTTGAAGAGAAAGATACTCTTGTTTGAAGTCGAGTTAGTTAGCAATGTCCAGTCCTCAGAGTGTATGGTGTCACGGATAAGGGCTTAAGCTTTTTTTTATTATTCTTTCAGTCAGCGCTGGTACATCTAATAGCATGCCTATGAAAGCCTATCAGGGGGCTGCATTTGAGATTTGTTGGCAGCCATATTGATCTTAAATTACGACCCAGAATCTCATCTACAATGCAGTTTCATTCATGCCCATTGCCTGAGAGTCCCAGCCATGGTCTTGGTTCCTGTCGATAGATCTACAGTGCCTACATAGACAGTTTATAGGTCTACCCCAAATGGTCAACATGCAATAAGTCAACAGAATTATAAGGTTGATTGGGTCAAAAGGTCAACCTGCAATACGTCAAAAAGCAATAGGTTGACATCAAAAAGGTAGGCACAGGATTTTCAGTGTTGCCGTAATAAACCAAATCCCAAGCCGAACCGGACAGTGAACGATGTCCTTTATCTGCGCAACTCTCTCTATAAGCCCAGTAGACAGTTTGTCAGCCAGTCACCTCGCCGCATTGATGCTTGTTGCTATCTACAGAATAGAGACGCATCGTCATAGCGCTCTATAATCATTAACAAACTGGGCTTTCGTCTCCCTTTAATGAAACACTGTTCATTTAATTGACTGTGGAATCCTCTCAGAGAGGTTCTTAGCTTTAGGTGTTGCTAATACTTAATTAGTAGCAAGGATCAGAATACAGCATTTTGCAAGCACTGGCGCATCTAAGAAATCTAATTACTGGCTGTGTTAAAATGTTAGAAGGTCACACTCTTTATGCCGCAACCAGCTCTTAAGAAGAAAGAAAGCAGATACCGTCGGCAAGCACCGTTGCAATAAACCAGCTTTTTCTCAGATCGAATTAACAGTCTTGGACCCAAGCAGATTTACTAAATGAAAAACATACGTCAGCGCAGAGAGCGAACAGCTAGCATGCCAACAAACGTCTCCTTCTGTTCAAGGACCAGCCAGACTAATTACAATCATTTCTGACTAATGTTTGACCTCTTTAGTTAGGTCATCAATGTATCTCCTCTAATTATCAGGGAGAAGAGATTCTGCTTGTTTTACTGGTAATTTAGTGACTATTGCTGGGTTCTCCGGTGTACGGTGTATAAACTGTATGTAAGCATTCTTTGTAAGGAACCTGAAGGAAGATTGTCTGCTAGGCCTGGAGATTAAGTAGGTTTATATAGGAAAAAAAAATCATCTGACTTAATGCACCCTTAAACACCGTGAATTCGACAGAGAAAATTAAAACTCACTAGAAATATTGGATTTGCTATAATGTGCCGATTACAGCAGCGCTATTGCTGATCAAAACAAATGTTTCCCGTAAAGGTCCATAACTTATATATATATATATATATGGCGGTGGAAGACTTTTAATTAGTCCACTCGGAGCACAGCGGCATTTTCCCAATGTACAATCGCATGGGCTTCCTAAATGGAGATGTACATCATTGATACACACGATGCATAAAGGCGGGCGGAGCCAACAGAGAAATTCTGTACCCCCCGTCGAAAAAAAACTCTGAACATTCCCCCTCCCCCATACATTAATTATAGTTGTATTTACCTACATAAGAAGCAAAAAGAATGTAGCATCATTTATAAAATTAATATACTTCTTTAAAACGTCCATTGAATTGATTTTACAGTAGTAATATATATATATATATATATATATTTAATATATATAAAATACTTTGATACCCCTTTCAAACCGCACCTTATTACCGGGTTCATGCTGGTTTCTTGCCGGTTTGACCCAGTAATTAGTGCGATGTGAAAGGGGTTACCGGGTCCAGCAAACCGGTAGCAACACGGCAATACAAACCGATGAAAAAAGGGTTCTTACAGGTTCATTGCTATGTTGCTTTGTGGTTTGAATGGGTTAATCGGGTCAAGCGACCTGTTTCCCAGTCACACTATGAAGGAGGCAGTGCTTGGAGCAGCGCCAGCTCTAAGTGATGCCTCCTCCCTGATGACACTCCGATGCCCACACTAAATGTACGCGCCCTTTACAGCAGACACTTTTTGAGGATGTTAGAGGAGGCGTCGGCCTCCTCTAGCATCTTCACAAAACGGTCTGCTGTTACGGGCAGCCATTTTGTTAGGGTAATTTTCATTACCAGGAACCAGCCAGGAGGAGAACCGGGACTGCAGACAAGTAGATCAGCAGGTTCCGACGGCGAGCAGAGGGGTAAGCAGCGGGGTAAGGCAGGGTCGGAGGTTGTACGTGGGGAGCAAGCTTTATTTTATGGGGAGGACAGGCTTTATTTTACAGGGGTGCTGCCGAAATTTCCAGCGGGGGGGGGGGGGGGGGGTCCAATTTATAGTTACACTACTGATATAGAATCCTGCATGACTAATCCATACAGGTTTCAGTCTTTCATCACCATTTCACAGCAAAAGTCAAATATATATAATGTGACGTCTCATCGATCCATTGTGCAGCGCGGGGGGGGGGGGGAGGCTATTGTAAGGGGAAAGATAGAGAACAGAAAGAGATTAAACAATTATGACATAGTGATTATGATGTCAGCTTCAATCTGCAAAGACAGATTTCTGCTGAGGAAACATGTTCAGGGTGACATGACAGGCTGCGGGCTGGATTATTTGTACACATGATTGGTCATCAGTAAGCCTTGGAGCCCGGATACAGCTTCTAACCTTGGGAAGAACGGAACCCATAGATAGCTCTGCGTTCATGTATAAAAGAGGAACATTTAACCAGATTTATCTCCCGCTGGAGATGGCAAATGGCAGGCATTTATATTTTGTGATTCATAATGAACGACAACACACAAACATGTTATCTTTGTGAGGATGCAACGCCGTATTTGTGCCATCTCTATGGAGACGCAATGCGTTACAGGGCCGCAGTAAAAAAAAAAAAAGAAGTGTATTTGTTAAATTGAATGAAAGTCGTATTACAAAAAAACTATACATTAGAATTTATAAGGAATAATGTACTCTACAAAGTGGAAGTATCTTAGGAGTCACCTTGATGTATTTAGACTGTATAAAAGCAAATGGCCTGAAACCTCTCCCCTTTACATCATGGAAGTGGCAGAACTACAGCAGTTTTAATACACAGCCAGCAGTGCATTATCTTGTATATACTGTAACAGAACTACGGGATGTATCAATGCTTGGGTGTAGATGAAGTGGAGAGGGATAAAGTATTAGTCAGTCTGCCTCTAACTGTCACGTGACAGACTATGTTTAAAAAATGACAGTTAGGAGCTGATCAGTTGGTACTTTACTGCTGTTTAATAAGCAGGCAATGGAGATGTGTTGAGTGTAAGCAAAAGTAAGATCAGGTCTGTTGGTAAAATGTAACATCAAATGGGAATATGGAAATATACAGAGTGATATAAGTTCAGAACAGGTGTACAGAGCAATCACCTAGCACTGAATGCTAGGTGGAGTCTCATTGTACATTGACTGTAACATCGCCATTGACCATTGTAAAATAACATCCATCGATGGTTACTCATGGCTGACTAATGGTTTTGCCATCAATGAAGGAAATTCAATAATTCTTTGCTATCAATAATTTTTTTTTTGGTCATGGGGACACAAAGTTGTCCATACTCTATTGCCAAAACAAAGTTTCCCCTACTCCATTGTGGCCCATTAAGCCCCACCCAGATTCACTAATCAATCCCCACAGCATTGATGTCCATTGTTGGGTTAAAACCGTTGATGGTTCTCTGTTAGAAGTACATTACTGGTACACCCATTCCAACCACATGTATACTGGCTCACAAAAGCATAGGCCAATCAGAGAATCTGGGTGGGGCTTAATGGGCCACAATGGAGTAGGGGAAACTTTGTTTTTGCCTCTTCCATCTGCTGAGTTTATCTTTAGGGGTGTACACATGCTTGATTTCGCCAGGTTTTTTATTAGATTTGGCTTATAGAAGCAAAATCCAATCGAAATTTAATGGTTTTTAAGATGCTTTCGAACTGCATTCGATTCTATGCGCGCTCCCCTATTTCTCTATATCGAAAAGAAAAATAGACTGTGCAAGCAAGGAAATATCGAATTCGATCCAGTAAATCGAATGTTTACACTGTGACGAGTGTAAATCGATTTCAATATCAAAATCGACATCAAATGCAAAAGTGCAGATCAAATGTGAAATCGAATGTGAAAGCAAAGGCCAAATCGGAAGGGGGTGGAATAGGGGAAATCGAAAGCAAATCGAATCGAAAGTAAATCGATACGTGTGTACACACCTTTAGACAAACACATTTTTGTTTTAGATTTATTTGAAAAACTTTTTTCTACATTTTGAGGACACTAAAGGTTGATTATTAAGCCATATGTTCCTCATTTTGATGTCTTTGAAGAATCCTTTTTATTAAATTACATTTTTTAACTTACAGCAATGAGACAGTGAGTCAAACAGAGCAAATTTCCTATACTTTTGTTTCTTAAAACTTGATTTGCCACAATCCAGAATATGGTTGAATTCTTGTTTAGAACATTCACTCAGGTGTGACGAGTCTTCACTACACCTGCACAGAGATTCATACAGGGATTAGTGTGGCTATGTTTGCTGGTAACCCACATTTCTATTTCCACACGGCAAGAATCAACCCTCCATATCCACATTCTGCACCAGGGTTGCCTACCTGACCCTTTCCTTAAGGGAGAAAATGCTCTGTTCCTGGGCTTCCCTGGTAATGTATGATTGCCATCGCCTGCGGTGAGCTAGGTAATTGATAAGAAATGTGTTTCACCACAGGTGCTGGCAATCATACATTACCAGGGAAGCCCAGGAACAGAGCAATGTGTCCCTCCTAGAGAGGGTCATGTTGGGAGATGTGTGCCCTCCAACATGACCCATTCCATTAGGTAAAAAATGCTCTGTTTCTGGACTTCCCTGCCAGTGGCAGTTACAGAGGTGGGGCTGCAGCACAGTCCAATATTTAAAAAGGGGAGCCACACCTACTGCCACTCCAAACATCACTGTCCTGGACTCACTGGCAGTTGATGTGAATACCCCCCCCCCCCCCCTCTTTGAATTTTGAACTGGGCTATACCCTCACCTCTGTAACTGGCAGGGAAGTCCAGGAACAGAGCATTTTCTCCCTGAAGGAGAGGGTCAGGTAGGCAACCCTGCTCTTAATTTATGATTACAACTACTGTACCTGTGTTGAAATTACTTCAATTAAATAGTTCAACACAGGTGAAGCCAATCATATAATAAGAGGGAAGTCCAGGAAGTGAACACTTGTCCCTCCTGGAATGGGTCAGGCTGGGAGGTATGTACAATCTTATACACTCCTCCCTGCTTACCTGGGGCCCCCTATATTAACTGCCCCAGGCCCCTCCAGGCCTTAATCTGGCCCTACAGTAACCCCCCTGACCTGTCACAGTCACTGTGGACTCTTATTCATTCTTGCCTACCTGACCCTCTCCATCAGGGACACATTGCTCTGTTCCTGGACTTCCCTGGTAATGTATGATTGCCATAACCTGTGGGGAGCTAGGTCATTGATAAGAAAGGTGTCACAACAGTTGATGGCAATCCTACATTACCACAGCCTTGCTGACCCTCACGGATTTTGCGGGAGTCTCCCGGTTTTCACCCCATTCTCCCGGTTTCATGGAAATACCCAGTATCCTCCCGGGTTTTCAGCCTGAAAAGTCGGACTGCGCATGCACAAGTCATGAAGCGCTGGGTCCTCCAAGTGCGATGTCACCTATTATGTAAATGAAAGCCACAGCGGGCTCTGTGAGTAGCGCAGCATACAACAGCTACTCATTATTACACAGTGCAGTATGGAGAGCAGCGGCAGCAGGAGAAGTCGCACAAGCAGCGGTGAGCATATTCTGCTCAAATTACATGTTTTTTTCTGTTGAGATCCGCCTGGGGCGCGCCCCTTTTCCATCACAGCGGTCAGCCCCGCCCCCTACCTCCTGGTGCTGGCTGCCCTCTCCCGGAGAGGGCTGCCCAAAAGTCGTCAACCCTGCATTACCAGGGAAGTCCAGGAGCAGAGCATTTTCTCCCTGAAGCATAGGGTCAGGTAGGCAACCCTGCTCTGCACCCCTTACACAGTGCAATGTTCTTACTCCACAAAATGAAATCACCTTTCTTTGCTAAATTACTCCAGTAACACAGATTGCAGCACAGAAGACAATTAGAGGCTAAAACAAAATCTCTTCCTAGACAATCACAGTGCAGAACTAAGGAGGGGGTGTGATGTGAGTCACTTCCAGCCAGAAATGAACCCCCACATTGTCTGAGAACCTGCAGTGAGAATGGATTGCCTTGTGGGCACAGCCGGAGTCACCCACGTGGAATCTCTAACCTTCATTCAGACGAAGCATCTAGACATATTTGTGCCAACATGAAGGTGAGACGTGCGGTGGGATGGCAGCAAATACAGTATACAGTATTTCTGTTGTATGGCTTATACACAAACAGAGCAAGTGGCAAATGTCCTGTAGCTTATACTATAGATTGCAAGTTCTTGTGTGCAAGAAACTGATGTCTCATGTCTCAGGACAGAAAACTCAGCGCACATTACACTGGTTTTATAGGGAAAATGATTTGCAAAATTCTATGTATAAATAAACGGCTTTGAAAAGGTTCTGCCATGTGGGCGTAAAACTAAATATTTATTACAATCTAAAAACTACAGCAAAGTACAGTAAAAGTGAACCCTAATCTGACAGTCATAGTGCTACTGTATATAGGCATGAAGCTAAATATATGAGTCTTCGTTTTTAGTGATTTTGGTTGCTATACTTTACCAGTTGCTAGGCAGCAATTGACTTCTTTGTTTATGCTAAACTACTGCAATATTTTGGGATGTTCCTCCTTATATTGTGATATTTAAGCTTGATTTCAATTTAACTTTTCTTTATTATATATTTATATATATATATATATATATATATATATATATATTGTCCTTGTGGCGGACCGGCACTCCTGTCCTGTGGCAGCAGCTGCCGAGGTGCTTGACCAGAAAGTGAATAATATGGGCAAGATAGGAAAAAGCACTCCCTCGGTCTTCCACTATGAATAATAATCAGCCAGACACACTCGTAGGTAGTGCTAACGTTTCGGGGTTTGATCCCCTTTATCAAAGCAAAAAATCGTGCATAAACACAAACAGTGTACAAAGCTTACCTATATGGTGAAATGGGGGTCCACCCCTCCCGGGTGTACGCCACGCATTGGCCGCCCGCAGCCCGAGCCGCCGTGCCTGTCCTGGACCGGAAGTCAGTGCCTGTCAGCTCTGCGTCACCTCCGTCCTCTCGTGCTGCTCGGCCGGCTCTTACTGTGATTGGTCCGCCGCATGCAGCGTATCCCGTTGCTAGGGGACCCTGAAAAACATAAACAACATAACGTGAGGTACATAAGTGAAGCAAGAACAGTCCCATTTTTGAACTGTATAGAGGCTGCATGTACTGCAGTGTGAGAGCATGTGATATCACACAATAAAAAGAATGATAATAATAATGAAAAAAGAATGCAAAAAGAACACGCTGCTGTTGGGGGAGAGACATAAGCAGAGATTACATATCATATAAACATGTTAAACGTCAATTGTTCGTTCAGTCCGCGGGGACTGACAGTGTCCAATCTATATATCCACTTAGTCTCTACTTGGAGAAGTTTTCTCCCTCGGTCACCTCCTCGAATGTCTGCTGGAATGTGATCTATAATCATGTATTTCAGGGATGCTAGGCTATGTTTAGCCAACGCGAAATGTTTGGCCACAGGTTGTTCGTGATCGTTTTGAGCAATTGCGGTGCGTATGGCATATCGATGGGCTGCCATTCTCTCTTTAAACGTCCTGATAGTTTTGCCCACATAGCACAATCCACATGGACATTTTATAATGTAGATCACATAGGAGCTTGAACAGGTGACGGGAAAGTTGATTTTGATTTTAGCCCCGGAGTGTGGATGAGTAAAAAATCTGCCGGGTGACATATATCGACAGGTGGTGCAACCCAGACAACGGTAACATCCTCCTGGTCTCCTTTGTTCCATTGGTGTTCTTTTGGAGATATCAGTTCTTACCAGCATATCACGGATGTTGCGCCCTCTCGTATAGCATGGCATGATACTTGAGTTTTTTAACATTTTCAGATCTTTGTCTTGTTGTACCATAGGCCATAGATTTTTTGTAGTTGATCTGACGGTCGGATCTGCTGCATTGAATCCGCGTACCCAGTGAACTCTATCTTTTTGATCCTTATCAACAATTTTAGTCTGTAGAGTCTCTTCGCGAGTGACAGTCTCTAGTTTCGCCATAGATTGACTGATGGTGTCCTGGGAGTATCCTCTATCCAGGAATTTCTTACTCATCATGTTCAAGTTATTAGAAAGTCTCTCTGGTTCGCTGGTTATTCTCTTTACCCGAAGTAGTTGTGAGTATGGGAGACTTTTTTTGGTGGCAATGGGGTGGTGACTGTCAGCTGCCAGCAATGTGTTCCGATCAGTAGGTTTGTAAAAGATATCGGTTTCGATTTTCCCATTTTTGATGTATATGTTGACATCTAAATAGCTAATAAGCTGTTGGTTCATTTGGTATGTAAATTTGATAGGACAGTCCATTGCATTGATACTGGCCATGTGTTGGTGGAATGAGGTCTCTGTCCCTTGCCACAGCAGTAGCACGTCATCGATGTATCGACAATAGAAGTGAATATCCTTTTTCATTTCGGAGTTCAGAAATAGTTTCTGTTCAAGGAAGTGCATATATATGTTTGCGTACGAGGGTGCGACAGGAGAACCCATCGCACACCCCGTACGTTGCTGAAAAAACTCCCCATTAAACATAAAAAAATTGCGATACAGTGTGAGTTTAAGTAATTCCATCATGAAGTCTGGGTGAGGACCCTGATATAGCACATCGTTCTCCATCACCGATCTCATCGCTGCCATGCCATCATTGTGGGGTATGCTTGTATACAAGCTCGATATATCGAGTGAGCATAGCCATATGTTGTCAGGAATGTCCTGTAGGGCTTTTAATTTGTGCAAGAGATCTGTCGTGTCCCGGAGATATGTTGATTGTGCTTGAACACATGGTTGAATAAAATGATCTAACACAGTGGCAGCTTTGCTGTAAATCGACTCTCGAGCTGATATGATCGGCCTTCCCGGTGGGTGGTGTTGGTCTTTGTGGACCTTAGGTAGACAGTAAATAATCGGTACCCGTGGGTAGTCTGTTTTCAGATAATTACCCAATTCAGTGGGGATAGTATTGTCCGCAACGGCTCGATCTAATAGGGTATCAAGTTCACTTTTGTATTTAGCAGTGGGGTCTGCAGTGAGACGGTCATATGTCTTGGTATTATTGAGTTGGGAGTAAACCTCCATTTTATAGTCCGATAGTGGAAGCAGGACTATTCCCCCGCCTTTGTCTGCTGGGAGAATCATGATCTCCTCTTTCTTCCGGAGCTCTTTGATAGCTTTCCATTCTTCTCCTGTGAGGTTGGAGAATTTAGATTGAGATTTTTTCTGTTCATCGTTGACTTGGAATTCGAGGGTTTTAATAAAGCTCTGTATAGCTATATTGGCCGAAGGAGGGTCAAACTTGGATTTGTTTTTAAATTTTGAATATTTATTAACAACCGTAGTTGTGTCAATGTGCTCCTTAAAATAGTCACGAAGTTTTAACTGACGATGTAATCGGGACGTCTCTAATTTCCATTGGAAGTCGTCATATCTACATGTAGGTATGAAGGAGAGTCCTCGATTTAATACTTTGATTTCTGCAGGGGATAAGGTTATGTCTGTCAGGTTGAAGATGGCATTCATCTCTTGCGGTTCTTGGGGATTGCACCGCTTGTGCTGGCCGCCTCTTCTTGTGGGTTTGGTTTTGCCCCGCGCGCTGCGCGGGTCTTTACCCCTAAAGGGGGCTTCCCTGTGGATTTTGATGTTTTTTTGTTGCCTTTGTTTTTGGTATTTGTTTCTGGTATTTCTCCGGCTGAAGATTGAGAATCGCTGGTGGAGTCATATTCGCGCTGTTTGCGATAAAAGTGTCTCTTGGTTCGAGCTGTTTGTTGTCTGTATTGATTGGTGCCCGTTAACCAGCCATACACATTGGATTCATCATAGTCCCGGTTAACGACTTCAAATTTCTTTTTCTTGAAGTTGGTAAGTTCTCTTTTGTATGTCGACATTTGTGTCGTCAGTTTTTCTAACCAGTTCTCTGTAGTGTCTTTAGCCAGGGTTTCATGATGGTTCAATTCAAAGGTCTTTATCTTTTCTCTTACCAGGGATAGTTCTCTCGCTGATTCCTCTATGACCAGCGTCATGAGGTCGAAAGAACAGTTATTCAAAACCGCGACCCAGCGGCGACAAAAGTCATTATTATATCGACCTATGGTCGGAATGTTTTTTACGCGGAAACCTCTGGGAATTTTTTTCTCCCGCATGTACTCAGACAGGGTAACTCCGTGCAGTAAAAAATCGGTCTCCCTCTTCCTTAATTTGAAGAGACCATTAAATAATTCCTGTGCAGTTACATCATCCGTAATCTCCGCTAGTCTTTCTTTAAAGAGGACAGCATCGGATTCACTGTCAGAAAACCGCAGTCTTTCTCCCAACGGGAGATTGGGCCTGGAATGGGCTGCTGCTATGTCTTGTCGTCTCTCCTCACGGTCCACCATATTGATGCCGACTTGCACCTTCTGTCCACTCTGGGAAAAGGTAATATTGATCTCTGCCGGATCTATGTCCACTTTGTGGTATGTTTATGGTGGAATCGGTGAGCTTCGTGAAGAAGGTGAAGAAAAGTGTTTTAAAAGTTCACCCACTGTGCCTTCTGCCCCCTTGCTGGGGAAACAGTGGGGGTGTCCACTTGTGAGCACGTATGTAGAAGCTTCAGACGCAGTTTCACCTATATGGTAAACAGCAAAAGGTGGTGGTGTGGGTGCCTTGTCCAGGTCGGACCCTCCAGTGTGTAGAGGGACTCTCCAATATATTGTCCTTGTGGCGGACCGGCACTCCTGTCCTGTGGCAGCAGCTGCCGAGGTGCTTGACCAGAAAGTGAATAATATGGGCAAGATAGGAAAAAGCACTCCCTCGGTCTTCCACTATGAATAATAATCAGCCAGACACACTCGTAGGTAGTGCTAACGTTTCGGGGTTTGATCCCCTTTATCAAAGCAAAAAATCGTGCATAAACACAAACAGTGTACAAAGCTTACCTATATGGTGAAATGGGGGTCCACCCCTCCCGGGTGTACGCCACGCATTGGCCGCCCGCAGCCCGAGCCGCCGTGCCTGTCCTGGACCGGAAGTCAGTGCCTGTCAGCTCTGCGTCACCTCCGTCCTCTCGTGCTGCTCGGCCGGCTCTTACTTTTCTTCACCTTCTTCACGAAGCTCACCGATTCCACCATAAACATACCACAAAGTGGACATAGATCCGGCAGAGATCAATATTACCTTTTCCCAGAGTGGACAGAAGGTGCAAGTCGGCATCAATATGGTGGACCGTGAGGAGAGACGACAAGACATAGCAGCAGCCCATTCCAGGCCCAATCTCCCGTTGGGAGAAAGACTGCGGTTTTCTGACAGTGAATCCGATGCTGTCCTCTTTAAAGAAAGACTAGCGGAGATTACGGATGATGTAACTGCACAGGAATTATTTAATGGTCTCTTCAAATTAAGGAAGAGGGAGACCGATTTTTTACTGCACGGAGTTACCCTGTCTGAGTACATGCGGGAGAAAAAAATTCCCAGAGGTTTCCGCGTAAAAAACATTCCGACCATAGGTCGATATAATAATGACTTTTGTCGCCGCTGGGTCGCGGTTTTGAATAACTGTTCTTTCGACCTCATGACGCTGGTCATAGAGGAATCAGCGAGAGAACTATCCCTGGTAAGAGAAAAGATAAAGACCTTTGAATTGAACCATCATGAAACCCTGGCTAAAGACACTACAGAGAACTGGTTAGAAAAACTGACGACACAAATGTCGACATACAAAAGAGAACTTACCAACTTCAAGAAAAAGAAATTTGAAGTCGTTAACCGGGACTATGATGAATCCAATGTGTATGGCTGGTTAACGGGCACCAATCAATACAGACAACAAACAGCTCGAACCAAGAGACACTTTTATCGCAAACAGCGCGAATATGACTCCACCAGCGATTCTCAATCTTCAGCCGGAGAAATACCAGAAACAAATACCAAAAACAAAGGCAACAAAAAAACATCAAAATCCACAGGGAAGCCCCCTTTAGGGGTAAAGACCCGCGCAGCGCGCGGGGCAAAACCAAACCCACAAGAAGAGGCGGCCAGCACAAGCGGTGCAATCCCCAAGAACCGCAAGAGATGAATGCCATCTTCAACCTGACAGACATAACCTTATCCCCTGCAGAAATCAAAGTATTAAATCGAGGACTCTCCTTCATACCTACATGTAGATATGACGACTTCCAATGGAAATTAGAGACGTCCCGATTACATCGTCAGTTAAAACTTCGTGACTATTTTAAGGAGCACATTGACACAACTACGGTTGTTAATAAATATTCAAAATTTAAAAACAAATCCAAGTTTGACCCTCCTTCGGCCAATATAGCTATACAGAGCTTTATTAAAACCCTCGAATTCCAAGTCAACGATGAACAGAAAAAATCTCAATCTAAATTCTCCAACCTCACAGGAGAAGAATGGAAAGCTATCAAAGAGCTCCGGAAGAAAGAGGAGATCATGATTCTCCCAGCAGACAAAGGCGGGGGAATAGTCCTGCTTCCACTATCGGACTATAAAATGGAGGTTTACTCCCAACTCAATAATACCAAGACATATGACCGTCTCACTGCAGACCCCACTGCTAAATACAAAAGTGAACTTGATACCCTATTAGATCGAGCCGTTGCGGACAATACTATCCCCACTGAATTGGGTAATTATCTGAAAACAGACTACCCACGGGTACCGATTATTTACTGTCTACCTAAGGTCCACAAAGACCAACACCACCCACCGGGAAGGCCGATCATATCAGCTCGAGAGTCGATTTACAGCAAAGCTGCCACTGTGTTAGATCATTTTATTCAACCATGTGTTCAAGCACAATCAACATATCTCCGGGACACGACAGATCTCTTGCACAAATTAAAAGCCCTACAGGACATTCCTGACAACATATGGCTATGCTCACTCGATATATCGAGCTTGTATACAAGCATACCCCACAATGATGGCATGGCAGCGATGAGATCGGTGATGGAGAACGATGTGCTATATCAGGGTCCTCACCCAGACTTCATGATGGAATTACTTAAACTCACACTGTATCGCAATTTTTTTATGTTTAATGGGGAGTTTTTTCAGCAACGTACGGGGTGTGCGATGGGTTCTCCTGTCGCACCCTCGTACGCAAACATATATATGCACTTCCTTGAACAGAAACTATTTCTGAACTCCGAAATGAAAAAGGATATTCACTTCTATTGTCGATACATCGATGACGTGCTACTGCTGTGGCAAGGGACAGAGACCTCATTCCACCAACACATGGCCAGTATCAATGCAATGGACTGTCCTATCAAATTTACATACCAAATGAACCAACAGCTTATTAGCTATTTAGATGTCAACATATACATCAAAAATGGGAAAATCGAAACCGATATCTTTTACAAACCTACTGATCGGAACACATTGCTGGCAGCTGACAGTCACCACCCCATTGCCACCAAAAAAAGTCTCCCATACTCACAACTACTTCGGGTAAAGAGAATAACCAGCGAACCAGAGAGACTTTCTAATAACTTGAACATGATGAGTAAGAAATTCCTGGATAGAGGATACTCCCAGGACACCATCAGTCAATCTATGGCGAAACTAGAGACTGTCACTCGCGAAGAGACTCTACAGACTAAAATTGTTGATAAGGATCAAAAAGATAGAGTTCACTGGGTACGCGGATTCAATGCAGCAGATCCGACCGTCAGATCAACTACAAAAAATCTATGGCCTATGGTACAACAAGACAAAGATCTGAAAATGTTAAAAAACTCAAGTATCATGCCATGCTATACGAGAGGGCGCAACATCCGTGATATGCTGGTAAGAACTGATATCTCCAAAAGAACACCAATGGAACAAAGGAGACCAGGAGGATGTTACCGTTGTCTGGGTTGCACCACCTGTCGATATATGTCACCCGGCAGATTTTTTACTCATCCACACTCCGGGGCTAAAATCAAAATCAACTTTCCCGTCACCTGTTCAAGCTCCTATGTGATCTACATTATAAAATGTCCATGTGGATTGTGCTATGTGGGCAAAACTATCAGGACGTTTAAAGAGAGAATGGCAGCCCATCGATATGCCATACGCACCGCAATTGCTCAAAACGATCACGAACAACCTGTGGCCAAACATTTCGCGTTGGCTAAACATAGCCTAGCATCCCTGAAATACATGATTATAGATCACATTCCAGCAGACATTCGAGGAGGTGACCGAGGGAGAAAACTTCTCCAAGTAGAGACTAAGTGGATATATAGATTGGACACTGTCAGTCCCCGCGGACTGAACGAACAATTGACGTTTAACATGTTTATATGATATGTAATCTCTGCTTATGTCTCTCCCCCAACAGCAGCGTGTTCTTTTTGCATTCTTTTTTCATTATTATTATCATTCTTTTTATTGTGTGATATCACATGCTCTCACACTGCAGTACATGCAGCCTCTATACAGTTCAAAAATGGGACTGTTCTTGCTTCACTTATGTACCTCACGTTATGTTGTTTATGTTTTTCAGGGTCCCCTAGCAACGGGATACGCTGCATGCGGCGGACCAATCACAGTAAGAGCCGGCCGAGCAGCACGAGAGGACGGAGGTGACGCAGAGCTGACAGGCACTGACTTCCGGTCCAGGACAGGCACGGCGGCTCGGGCTGCGGGCGGCCAATGCGTGGCGTACACCCGGGAGGGGTGGACCCCCATTTCACCATATAGGTAAGCTTTGTACACTGTTTGTGTTTATGCACGATTTTTTGCTTTGATAAAGGGGATCAAACCCTGAAACGTTAGCACTACCTACGAGTGTGTCTGGCTGATTATTATTCATAGTGGAAGACCGAGGGAGTGCTTTTTCCTATCTTGCCCATATATATATATATATATATATATATATATATATATATATATATATATATACATTGTAGGGGCTCTGCACACACTAAATTAACTGATAATAAATAGTGGAGATTTGTGGAGCCATTTTCAGCGATAGTGTTAGGACCTGCAGAAAAGTGGGGTCCCGTGAAGGGGGCTGCAGGCTTAAATGCATTGATCAATTCATGAACCAAATCTCCACTATTTATTATCAGTTAATTTAGTGTGTGCAGAGCCCCTACAATGTCTGTTTAAACAATGTGTTCACAAGCCATAGGGCACCCCAAAATTAGGAAAGGTGAGTGCCGATGTTTAGTGTATATATTGTTTATTAGATTAATTTTTTTTCAATTAGTCTTATTGTGGTCACATTCTCTCATGCACCCTGTTTTAACTAAGATTCCATAGCTTATGTTAACCATTTCCCTAGATGATTAGTGACAAGTGTGTTGGTAACTGCTCACATATAAAAGCATAGTGTGCTGTGAGCTTTAGACCAGATAGCATGCCTGGAATCAAACATTGATGTGATAGCTATGTGTATTGTAGCCATTTTCAACGATAGTCTTAGGACCTGCAGAAAAGTGGGGTCCCGTGAAAGGGGCTGCAGGCTTAAATGCATTGATCAATTCATGAACCAAATCTCCACTATTTATTATCAGTTAATTTAGTGTGTGCAGAGCCCCTACAATATCCAATTAAACAATGTGGTCACAAGCCATAGGGCACCCCAAAACTAGGAAAGGTGAGTGCCGATGTTTAGTGTATATATTATATATATATATATATATATATATATATATATATATATATATATATATATATAATGACAACCCATTCATAAGTATCATCCCGTATTCTAGTATTATGTAATTCTACTGTAGCACATTTATCTGTCACAGTTTGATCATGTTTTGTGTGCTTTCTTTATGGTTCCCTTAGGATGCGCTAAGTGACTTGGACCAATCCCAATGAGAGCCGGCCGAGCAGGACGAGGGAAGGGAAGTGATGTAGTGCTGACAGGCCCGAACTATATAGGTAAGATTGTTTGCCTTCTAATTTTATGCAAGTACGATGTGTCCATGTACATCTTGGTTTTACTGCACCATGTATGGCACAATATGGCACACCTCGGACTCTGCAACAGTCACGCTTTGTGATTTTTCTAAAAATTTGCTTCTCTAATCTATTACTTTATACAAGTTCTACTGCTTCAGAAATTATTTAGACTCTATCTACTTGCTACATTTGGAAAAACAGCTAAGCCGTGTTGTGACAAATTGAGAAAAAAAGCCAAGATGTATGTGGACGTTAGCACTAAGACTGTGTGTCTGGCTGTTTCTTTTGCTGTGGAAGTCCGGGGGAGTGTCTTCTCTACTCTGCTATTTTATATATATATATAGTGGAAAGATTACACACTTTACATTAATAGGTTCCGCAGAAGATTTGATGCAGCTCTATCTTGGTAACATAAAATCAAAACCTTCAGTGCTTTAATATTGTCATAGAAAACCCATCGCCTTCTATCATGTGACCATTTCCTAAGTTGTACTTGTGTTTACAATTGCTATGAGAACATTTCTGTGTATTCAATATGTTTGTTGGTTTGTCTACTTGTCATCATAATAGACTCTACTGTATAATTTATAATCCTCATGCTACTATTATTACTCCCCCTTGATTACAGTATAAAGGTTTCCTCCTCATAGGCCTCTATTGTACCTGTCGCTGATGAAGTTGACATAGCAATGAAACGCGTCAGGCTGCTGTTTCTGATATCAGTGCTGCCTCCACGGAAGTTTGACAATGTATGCATTTATTATTATAAATAACATTGATTTTTATATTCTGGACATGTCTGTACCAATCAGAGATTTCCCCATTATTTGTACTCTTAAGGTCAAATTTGTATTAATTAAACACTGAGTGGTGCACTACAAATACAGGGCAGACTTAAAATATTCTCACATATCATTTAAATGCTTCAATTTGCAAAATGAAATGGAGTTTTGATAAAAATGCTGTGTCCAAGAATTGACTGGTTGAATTTTGGAAAGCTCGCTAGGACTCACAGGACTGGAGAAGGACACCCTAGTGATCTGAATTCCCTTTATTGACTTGCTGTCCAATAAGACACCCCCTTACTTTCTGCACAAGACAGATCATTACGTCCCCTGTGTTTGATGACATCTATGAGATAAGCACCAATCTCACCACTGTTTGCCTATTTATCCTTTTAAAAATTTGGCCAGTCAAATGCAACTTGTAAAAGTAGTTAAATAATCTGTTGGGATCTAGATGATAGGTCAGCAGTGCCGACAGTCAATGGATTGACACAAAAAATCAACATAGTCGACACAATAAAAAGGTAGACACAAATTGTCCTTTCTTTTTTTTTTTTTTACTTTTCATACTTTACCACCTACATATGTGGACTTTGATCAGAAACTGTAAAGTGGCCATGGGACATGGTGTACTAATTGGCAGTCCACATACTCACTATCACCCAAACATATTTTAAACTCATGTCGACCTTTTCAGGTGTCAACTTTTTCTGTGTTGACCATTTACTTTAATCAATTTTATTTGTGTCAACCTTGGGCGTGTCGACCTTTTTGGGTAGACCTAGATGCTCTTGACCTAAGTACGGGCAACCACATGACCCAATCTGTTACATATTTTTAGAAAGTTGCAACCGCACCTTGTGGGACCATCACAATACGATCTCAACATCCCAATAATTTCTGGAGCAGGACCCACATTAGTATTATCCCCTTCAGTGGCAATCCCGAGAATTTTCCGGGCTGTGCCTCAGTGTCCAGTCTGGCAATCCTGGAAAATTCTCGGAATTGCCACTGTTTAGAGCCGGGCAGTGCTGCGGAGTTCAATCACTGAACTCAGGCAGCTTCGGCGCTGCCCGGCTCCCTCCCCTCCGCCGCGCCTCCTCCTCACCCTCCTCCCTCCTCCTCCCCCCTCCCCTCCGGGTTTTCTATTGAAGTCCCCGGTGCCGGCTTATGACAAGCCAGCTGCCGGGCACAGGTACACAGTGCAGGGGCGCAGGTCCGGGCAGCCGCTGATTGACAGTGCAGCGGCGCTGCCCGGACCCAGGGAGGTAGTGGTGTTTTTTTTAAGGGAGCGCTCCCCATAAAGACTCACCCAGTGGGGAGCGCTCCCCAAAAAAACACCCCACCACTGAAGGGGTTAATGCTGATTGAGCGGGCGCTTTTTAATGCTTAATGATTCATTATTTCTTTTCTGCGATACGCAGTGATTAGAAATGACTTTTAATCGGGACCAATATGCGCCCATTGGTAAAACTAAGCTGCATCTATCTACATGTGGGAAAAGCAACAACTTCTTTTTGGGTCTCTTAGAAATGTTCGGCTCACGATTGTCACACTGATGAAAATGGGATTCTTGGTCAGATTAATGACAGCTTTGCCGGGACTCAATGTTCTCTAAGCAGAGTTAAGACTCTTACATTTTACAAGATGATATTCCGGCGCTGTATTTTAACCTCTTCTATTTTGAAACCTAACAACAAAATTGATCAATGCTGCAATCCCATGAAAAGAAATAGGATGTCATTTTACGGCATGAATCACTTGTTCTTGTTTCCTCCTGCGGGTAAAATAAATTGTCTGCTGTTGCCCTGGCATTGCACTTAAGCTTTGTTATAATGTGACACTGATGAAAGGTCCTCCCACATCCATAGTGCGCTGATATCATCTGATAAAGTCCAATATCTATTTCTACAGGGATATAAGTTGCTCCTGGAGTAGGAGATCTGCACCACTTCACTAATAAGCAGCACCTGGTAGGTGTTTCTGCCTCCCTGTGAGATAAGATGGGGGTCCCCCCCCCCAGATCATAGGAAATGCAAACATAATTTCTCAAGGGTAACCAAGAAGACGTAAAATGTAAGGTCCTTAGTTTGACAATATAAATCCTCCTTAATAAAGGGTTTAATTCAAATAGTGTCTCGTTTTCCTCTGCCGGGGAGCTACTTCTAGACAAGAGCCGTAGAGATGGTTTCTGGGGGAACCAATCCATAAGATTCCTTTACAGATGAATCCGAACAGACAACATCAAATGGGTTTTATTTTTTTCAACACACCAGAACCTACTTGCGTAGATGCATTGCCTCTCTGATGAAGAGGTTGGTGACCCCTGAAACGCGTCGTATAAAATTGGAGATTACAAATGGCTTTTAATGAGCTTTTATATGCTCTTTTATAGGAGAATAATCAAACTTCAAAAGAAATAAACACTCAAAAAGTGATTGCCAAATTATTTTTTATTACTATCTTTGCAAAACATTTCTTCTTCAATTTACCACCTTACATTTGACTTTTCCAGGTTTATCTGTACCCATGATACATCTCTACCTTTGCACTTTAGTTGTTATATCACTGCAACCCTGTGAATGAAGCAATTAATCCACCTTATTTCTATAAAGCAAGATATCAACTATCCACTGGTGAGGTGCTCCATATGATGGCGGCGTGCAAGTGTCTCGCACACACGCGTGTCCATGTTGCCCGTCTGCCGAATCCCTGTCCATCTCCACAGATGGGAGACAGGCAGGGTTGGGGGGGGGGGTGCGGTGACTGGTGGGGAGAGATGGGGAGATGGTAGAAAGCTCCGCCAGAACGGGGCGTGGGAGCGTCTCATGCACGCATGTACCCTTCCGGCAAATAGCGATTCTATCACCAGCCCCCGGCTGAAAGAGAGAGGGTCCATCTGCAGCAGTGTTTTAGTGACACACAGACATTAGATAGAGGGGGCCAAGCACGCACCATAATAAACTAACTCACCTTAACATACAAATAATCAATTAAATAAATAATGGGGTTTTAGTTCATGAATTTATCAATGCATTTAAGCTTGCAGCTCATCGCCAAGGGACCCCTTGAGAGACCAGTTGTTAGTGTAGGACTTGCAGTGAAATGGGGTCCCTTGGCGATGAGCTGCAAGCTTAAATGCATTGATCAATTCATGAACTAAAACCCCATTATTTATTTAATTGATTATTTGTATGTTAAGATGAGTTAGTTTATTATGGTGAGTGCTGGGCCCCCTCTATTTGTATTTAGTAGAGTGTGTGGTCACAGGCCACTGCACCCCCTTCTGGGAAGTGTGGGTGCTGTTTGCACCCCATTCTTAGGGTTGGCGAGTGCGGTGGTACATCTGTATCTCTCTCTATATATATAGATAGATAGATAGATAGGTAGATAGATAGATAGATAGATAGATATAGATGATGTGTAGGTGGATGCATTTTGTAAGTCCTCCTTCATACTCCTCTATTATGCTACCCTACGGATCTATTTACCTGGATTTCCAGAAGACTTGTGTTTGGCCTGCCCCAGTCTGTGTGATTGTGGTGTGAACGTGGGATACGACTGTATGAGGGTTTGTTATTAATACAATTGTGATGTATACAACAGACAAGCTCTTACACAGTAAGTCTGTACAGTATGTGGATTTATAATAAATCACACAGGAGATAATGCACTTTCTGGTTTCTTCTCTTTGAGCTGCACTTACTACTGTATAACATCAGAGAAACACATAGGAAGATACAAAGAAACCACTTTATCTCTATTTACTTTCTCCTACATACTGTATGATGCATTAGAAATCAACATGGGTAGCCTCAAACTGCCAGCCATACAGGATGACACTGTTGTGAGACAATATAACATTTCCAGCTGCCAATACTAATGTAAGATGAGATATTGCCCTAGGTGTTTGTTTCCAACCATTGGTCGTCTTTTTACATTTTATTACACTTCCATGGAGTCTTGATGGATTTACTCTAACACCAACAATGGACATCTGACCATAGGGCCAGCATGTCCGAACTGTGGCCCTCCAGCTGTTGTAAAACTACACATCCCAGCATGCCTTGCCATAGTTCTAACATTCTCTATTAGCAAAACTGTGGCAAGGCATGATGGGACTTGTAGTTTCACAACAGCTGAAGGGCCATAGTTTGGACATGCCTGCCCATAGGGTGTGGATTGAAAGATCAACAAGGAATAGGTCGTCAATAAGTGGACACCATATGATCACAATACCGTATATTGGCATGCTGAAAAGGTCAACACAATATCGTCTACACGGTTTTTTAAAAAAATGATGTTATTTTGTAAGTATATATAGAGACTGGTTTGAATAAAGATGCAACACTTGTGTAACAATTGAAACATGTTCTTTATTGCTACATTGTTGTTATTGCTACATTTTTTCACTCTCATTGTTTCACTCTCATTGTTTCACTTTTAGGAACCTGTTTCATTCCACTCATGGGCGTAACTAGATATTCTTAGGCCCCATAGCAAAAGTTTGTAAGGGCCCCCTATTTAGCAACTGATGGTGATAAATGAATGTAAAATATATTACTGAGAAAGTAAAGTTGGGCCCCCTTCAGCTCTGGGCCCCAAAACTGTTGCACCCCTTGCACCTATGGTAGTTACGCCCTTGATTCCACTAGTTGCAAGACAGAATAATACCACCTTCAGCAAGAATAACCCCTAAATCCCGGCTTTTACTTGGCATGTCAGTGCTGGGTTGCTTTGCAGTTCCCAGCCTGATCCCCCTTTCACACAGAAAAGCAAACATTTCTACCTGGTAATTTGATGTTCAACACAGTGACTTTTTTTGTGTGAAAGGGTCAACCTGGGATTAAATTCCCGGGTCTTTGACCCTGGTAAATACCTGGGTGAAAGATCGGGAATTTTGACCTGGGAATATCAACCCAGGTTGACTCTTTCACACAAGAAAATGACCCCTAAATTACCAGGTAGAAATGCTTGACCCGGTAATTTGCTGTTCTGTGTGAAAGGGGTATAAAACTGATGTATGTGAATCTACTATTTTAATATTGGCCTGTTATTTGTTTTTGTATGTAAATATGTTTGCGCTAATCTGGTCTATAAATACATTACATAATGTCTGCAGCTCCCCAGCGCTGGTATTTGTTGCTTTACGTATCAGATCCTCTTCAGACAGCGGCATCCACAAGAGCACGATGGAGAGATGTCCTGTGAGTACAACTAAAATGTAAGTAAGGAAAATGGATTAAATCTTGTAACCATAAACTCATGCCCTACAGCAGCCGGGGAATGTATTCGCACAGAGCAGAGGTTACATCAGAATGCCTTGTGATAATAAACAAGAACATATGCCAGGATTTGTGGTGTTCACACTCAATTACTTAATTACACCTATTCTATACAGTGCTATGACTGTGTCTGCAGCTTACCTTATAA
Source organism: Crinia signifera (assembly GCF_055691185.1). Taxonomy (NCBI): domain Eukaryota; kingdom Metazoa; phylum Chordata; class Amphibia; order Anura; family Myobatrachidae; genus Crinia; species Crinia signifera. Next base: position 97,677,610 of record NC_139227.1, read on the forward strand.
AACATTCAGTGAACACAACATTACATTTATGTGAAATGGGAACAAATATATAATTGTTTCCTTATTTATTTTTATAGGATCCACCGTTGTAAAGTTATGGCAAACAAAAAAATAAAATAAAATAATGCTGATGTACGCTCTATAAAACCAATGACTGCTAACCAGAATAACTACCGAACACTGCAGTCTAGCATAGAGAAATATCAAGGTGCTTGGCATAGTTTTTGGGCAAACAAAGGGGGCCCACCAACCAGCATCCAGGTGACATCATCTGATGGATCTGCAACACTAAGGTTTAAGTGCACAGCACAAGACCCCATTAATTCAGCAAAGGCCAGGCACCCCAAAGGCACCCCACTAGTGAGAGGCTAAGGTATTAGTAAGTGTTCATAAGAAAGAAATATCAGCTCTGCATAACCCTTTGAGTGCCAAGTGAATTTTTCAGAATTGGTGTAAAAATTGCCAAGAAAACATTTTCATTCCTCATAATGGGGCAGATGTATTAAGCCTGGAGAAGAGAGAGACTGGCAATAAAGTTAAAGGAGATAAACCACCAGCCAATGAACTATGTTTGAAAAGGACAGTTGAGAGCTGATTGGCTCGTTCTTTATCTCCTTTCACTTTATCTCCAGTTTATCTCTTCTCCAGGTTTAATACATCTGCCCCAATGACCTGTAATGTTACCTTATATAGGAAATATTATCTTTTTTATACAACACTTTTTATTTGAATATATATATAACAAATGTCAGCGACGCTGGCATTATTAGAGGATATTTTAAACATCTCTCAGAGAGATGTTGGTACTCAGAGGGTAAAGGAGTGGGACATAGGTGATAGGTATTAATTAAAATGCTAAAAGAGTGTTTTATTTATTTATATAAATATATGAAAGAAAAGATGTAGAGGTGCTCTAGGTCGAAGTTTCACCCAAAGTATATACGTGTTGGTAAAACAATATATATAAAATATTTTTTATTTTTTACAACAATATAAAAACAATTGATGTTCACACAATATTCACATCATAGTTAGTCCGGTGTTTGATACCACTTTCAACAAGTCTTTTCCTGAAAATCCTACGCGTTTCGTCCTGGAGGGATTTCTTCAGGGGTAACAAGGTATCTAAATGGTGAAACAATGCCGTGTAACCATGATTTATAATAAAAACATCTTTCTATAAAGACACATAAAAAAGTCCAATGGAAAAATAGGAGGAGACAACAAGGTTGGTGCAAAAGGATGAGGAGGGAAGAGCCAACTAAGTGAAAGTTAACGGATGAGGATGGGGGGAGAGGGGTTTCAACGTTTGTGTGGAGAAGGATAGTTACTAGGAACCCCTTCTTCCATTCACCAGTGTTATTTACTCAAAGTACATACCAATCAACAATTATCTCCAATAGTCGACGAACCAAAAAAAGGGGGGGTCGACACCACAGGGAAGAATATATATATTAATACGCTAAATTAAATATTACAATTCGATTCCCCAAAACAGCTAGGCCATACCAAATCAGGGAGACCAGTGCCACAAACTCATCCCAAAATCTGACAGATTGTATACATTTCAGGACTCACCATTAATGTGTCTGCAAATGCCAGTTGGGACCATCCCGGGCAGGTGGGAGCGGTGGCAGTCCAAACTGAAGGAGTCTGCATGTTCACATGTAAAATGTATACAATTAAGAGAAACAGGGGGGGTTGCCTGTGATCATGGCATCCCCGTGAGGCCACGCTTCCTATGATGGAAATGTTGGGAGTTATGGATTTTTGAGGGCGGGGGGGCCCAAACCGGTATCTTGCCTAAGGCCACATGCGGTCTTAATCTGCCTCTGATTATCACCCTGAATAATGCAGAATAAAAGATGGTGATGTGCTAGGTGGTAGCAGTGGGTTTTATTGAGTATATTCAGCAAAAACAAACATACCCCAGCAGCCAGCATCCAGGTACTGTATCTGTCCAGTGTTGGTGACTCCACCCCCTCTACATGACATCATGATGTGCAGGTCTCAGTACAGCCCTGTTACATCACTGCTTCTGGTGCATGTTTGGTGAATGTAAGAACGAGCCGGCTATTACATCTGGCATCTTCTCTCCTGCACATTGCGGATTGGCCAATGGGGTTGATTTGGGGGAGTTTCTGATGGGTCTAGCCGCAGTCTATGTCATAGATCTACTTCAGATTTTCCAAAATTCACCGGAACTGCACCATTTTTACAAATTTGCACTGTTTTGTTCCTTCTAGGAAAAGGAATACACGTTACGGTTAGGAAGCGGTTTATTTCAGCAGTCAGAAAGTGGCTAAGCCCCACCGTTGGGAAAGGGAAGGGGTTAACCGCAATGTCATTGTGATCACAAGTGATTTATAAAGAAGCTTTGAGGTTACCCCAGTGGTGCATATTTAATAGTCTCTGTGAACAAAATAGAAAGCAGCTGGAGAAACTGAGACTGAAATGTGATCTGAATGAAGGAACGTAGATGTGCTGGCAGGGGAGGGATGGGAGGATCATGGAGTGAAGGATGATAATAATAAATAGCTAGAGATGCTGTGAGCATATCACACATGCACATTTGGGCCTCATTCAGATTTGTTAGCTAGGCAAAAAAACACGCAAATGGCAAAAACCATGCTGCACCGCATGTGGGGAAGATGTAACAGGTGCAGAGAGACGCAGGTAACACCATGCTGCACTGCAGCTGGGACAGACGTAACATTCAGCAAGACCTGGGTAACACCATGCTGCACTGCATGTGGGACAGCCGTTCCATGCAGAGAGACCTGGGTAACACCATGCTGCACCACAGGTGGGGCAGATGTAACAGGTGCAGAGAGACCCAGGTAACACTATGCTGCACTGCAGGTGGGACAGACGTAACATGCAGCGAGACCTGGGCAACACTATGCTGCACCACAGGTGGGGCAGATGTAACAGGTAAAGAGAGACCCAGGTAACACTATGCTGCACTGCAGGTGGGACAGATGTAACATGCAGAGAGACCCAGGTAACACCATGTTGCACTGCAGGTGGGGCAGTCGTAACAGGTGCAAAGAGACCCAGGAAACAACATGCTGCACTGCAGGTGGGGCAGATGTAATGTGTAGAGAGACCCAGGTAACACCATGATACACTGCAGGTGGGGCAGATGTAACATGTGCAGAGAGACCCAGGTATCCCCATGGTGAACTGCAGGTGGGGCTGATCTAAAATGTGCAGAGATAGTTAGATTTGGGTGGACTGTGTTCAAACTGAAATATAAATTGCAGTGTAATTATTGCACCTTTTTGCTAGTCTAAAAAAGTTGAATCAGGCTGCTATGTATAACAGGGAGACAAGCCCTAAATCTGGAGGAAATGCCCGTTCCTGACAGACATAGGACTTTCCCTATGTAACAAGCCCCAGAGCCGACTATAGCTATTTCCTGCTTCCTATGTTCAGGAAGGACCATGATATTATTATAAGGATCCAATATTGGATATCAGTCCACTTCTTAGCTGTATTGTACGTGGGTCGCACGTGTGGCTTAATGACACATAAACATCTGGCTACAGTCCATTTCCAGCGCAGGACGTGACTTCTCCAGTATGTGTTTCTAGAAATGCCATGTGGGAGCTGCCTTACCGGGGATAGTTCTAGCCACTGAATGATCCAGATATTAACCGTCCTGCTGCAGCTCAGTGACTTAGAAGAATCTTCTGCACTCAGCATCTGTGAAGTTTGACACTTCTAGGCTGTGTGACATAATCTCATAAGCACTGCGGTGCCGTCAACTGTGAAGGCACCAGAACTGAAGTCTGAAGGCCATTTCATTGGGAGGATCAGTGTAATATAAGAAATGAGCCGCTTTCTCCAGCAAGTACAAAGCATGCTTCCAGCCTCTGGGGCCGCTGCCATTTAACTCCCACAAAACATTCTAGTAGGTTAATTGACTGTAGACTAAAATGTACGTGCGCATGTTAACGAATTAGACTGTAAGCTCCACCGGGGAAGGGAATGATGACAGAAGAATGACAAATGTGTGTTGTGACATTAATGGCACTAAATAAATAATAATAATAATAATAATAATAATAATAGTAATGAAGCTTCAGGTCTGCACCGCAAACACTTTGGCTGCTGATAACTGATGACACAACAGAGGTGCCGCCAGTCCCAGATTTGGGGGGGGGGTCGCGCTACAGAAATACCCCTTGTTTCATCATGTCATTATGTACAGCTGCTTTAGAAGCATAACATGTGTTTATACCTCCCAAGATTTGGGAGTGAAAGATCAGCACCTCAAAAGGGCCTGATTCCAATATTGCAACTAGGGATCCCGGGATTTGGCCTCTAAAACGCCGGGAATTCAATCCCGGGATTGGAGTTTCCAATCCCGGGATTTCGGGATTAGACTGCGCATGTGAGTGCTCAGACGCTGCTCGGCTACTCCTGTCCCAGCAGTGCAGCTCTGTGCAGCGTGACAAGGTCACAGGTCACGTTACGCAGGCCACACAGCCGCACAGCATGCTGCCTGCCCTCCCACCCTGACTGGCTTCCGGCTTCCTGACACCACCCGCCCGGCACCCGTCTTCACTGCGTGCCCGTCCGCCCACTGGCTCCTGGCTTCGCCCGCCACGGCTCCCGGCTATATAACGCCCGCCCAGCTTCACCGGCCACCCTCCTGGCCGCACCGCACCTCTTTGCACATGTAAGTTAATATGCGGGGCAGCCACAGAGGGTTTTTCTTATTAGGGAAGCCAATCCCGGGAATCCCTGGATTGGGCATTTTTCAATCCTGATTTCCGGGATTGAAAAAATGCCCCGGGATTGGCATCCCTAATTGCAACAATCAGGTAGATGCCATCCTGCTATAGTGGAATCCTGCCTTGCAAATGAAGGTGCTCGCTGTGCGCATGGCTGTGTGTGGCTAGCGTAGAACTCGCAGCAGAGCGAAAATATCCAAATCCCGTTGAAAACTGCTCACCATCGAGTGTTTTTTTCCCACTGGTCCTCCGTCATCGCAAGCGCCGCGCAGCCCTGAACTTAATTGTTTCCAGGGAACTGAAAGAATAATGATGCCCAATTTTTATATCGTTGGAATTCCTGCAGTTATTGCATTCTGTCTGATAAGCGTAACGCGGCGCAGACGGCACATAAAATAAGAGTTTAATATAGCACGCGTGATAAATAATGCCTGTCATCGTGATTGTTGATCAGTCTGTCTGAAAGAAAAAAAAAACACAAGTCGCTCAATCTTCACCAACACAAACACCATCAGAAACAATATGGCCAATCAGTCACTGTCATGGGTGTTATTGTGTTGTGTGTCAGTGTGTACAGACGCTGCGCACCAAATTATAAGTGGCACGACTTCCAAAGAGAAATAAACAGCCAATTACATTAATTAAATTGGAACAGCTAGAAAATCTCTGAATGCAACAGACTTCATCTTGTATATAAAGACAGATCTATCCCCCAGCGCTGTCCATGGTGCTGAAAGTATCAGTTCGTACAGTGCAATGAAATTTTCAAGGAAATATTGTAATGATGTGGAAATCGGGAAGCATTAGTCTTCTCTGGGCCACTGTCTCCTCTGCATACATTTAGGCCGCTGAAGCACAGATGGATTAAATAATAATAATACAGAAAAGAGCAGTCATTTTTTCTCTGGCGTGTGTTTGCTGAAGGTGGCTTAAATGTCCACAAGGGAAACAACAGCGGTAGAGTTTGGAGATTAAAATCAGACTTTGGTACCTGTGGACCTGTCTTTCGGAGGCTCGGAGCCCTTTGTGCTTTGAAAGGCTTCACTTTGAAGGCTGTGACTCTCGCTCACAATGTAAAAGGTCTTTTATCTCCCCTGCTGATTCCTCGATGGACAGCCTAAGGGCATGACTCTGTCTCTTATCAGAATGGGTAATAGAGGATCAAACCCAATGCTTTCAGCAGCTAATGGCAGCCACCATACACACACACACACACACACACACACACACCACAGCCTTAGTTGGGATTTAATAGTTTTAAAGCGAACTTTGAAAACCCTCGCAATGTCATTTAACGCTCATTGCCAATGTATGAAATGCACATCTTTGTATTAGATCTTAGAATTAGCCAAAGTGACCTTTAATGGAAGCAATGGAGAATGTAGGGACAATGACATTTTTCTGCAGATTGCAGGACTAGTTTTTTAATGCACGTCAGCATGGAGCGTTTCATTATTATTATTATTATTATTAATAATAATAACATTTATTTTTATGGCGCCACAAGGGTTCCGCAGCACCTAACAATACCTAAAAAGAAGAAAACTTACAGTAAAAGGCAATTGACGACAAGTACATGGTACATGGTAAATAAAGTTCCTGCACTGCACTTTATTTGTCACGCTATGTAAACCAGCTGTCCTGAGGAAGGAGCGTCAGCTCCGAAACTGTTGACCTACAGGCTGAGTTCTTTTTGCATGTTGTTGTTGTGATTTGAAATACTCTTGATCCACGCATTCTGAGAGTGCCGCCTCCTGTTTTTTTCATTTATTTGGAAAAATTTGCATATATATATATATATATATATATATATATATATGTATATATATATATATGTATATATATATATATGTATATATATATGTAGGTATGTATAGCCTTACTGTAATAGTGGGCCATAGGGCTAATTCAGGTTTCACTGCATAAGCAAGCCAACCTGTGTTATGGGTGATGTTTGCGTTCTGCTCGTGCCGGTTCTGTTGAATAACCCTACTCGGCTGCAATAACTGAGACACTGGCATCGTGATTTCTGTGTATGGGGTTTACAGAATCAGTCTCCGCCCCAAAAATTGGTGACACCCCTGCATTTTAAACCAATCCCCCATGCTCTCTCCCAAACATTCCCTAACTTGTAAAGTTCCAAGTGCTTGCGAAATCGCTATGGTAACGAGGCGGGTGCGCAGTCAGCCGATACTGCATAAATATCAACATTGCATCGGAAATCAGGCCCAAACTTCCAGCTGGGAAAAGTGTTTGGCTGGAGAATAATGTAACTCTGTGAACCTCTGTTCTATCTTACTGTATGTCAGGGTTGTGTAGCCTGGAATTCTGGCCGTAATGTGATGACACGTTGTATTTGATACTCAGATGTGTATATATTACCAGTAAGTACAGAATATAGAGTATTCACAAAGAAGGGCAGGGAGATGAGAGAATGATGAGCAGCGCTCTGCAGGGGGTATAGAAACATAGAATTTGACGGCAGATAAGAACCACTTGGCCCATCTAGTCTGCCCCTTTTTTTAAACATGTTACCTCAAACCATATTTGATCCTTATTTTTTTGTAAGGATATCAATCTGCTTATCCCAAGCCTGTTTAAATTGTACTACTGTATTTGCATCTACCACCTCTGTTGGGAGGCTATTCCACTTACTGTATCTACTACTCTTTCTGTGAAAAAAATTTTCCTCACATTTCCCCTGAATCTTCCTCCCTCTAGTGTCAGTGCATGTCCTGGTGTTCTGTTGCTCCTCTTCCTGTGAAGAATGTCTCCCACCTGTACCTTGTTAAAGCCCTTGATATATTTGAAAGTTTCTATCATGTCCCCCCTTTCCCTTCTCTGCTCTAAAGTATACATATTAAGATCTTTTAGTCTTTCCTGGTACGTTTTGTGATGTAGGCCATGCACCATTTTAGTATGGTATGGTATGGCAATAAAGTTCCCAGTAAAGGATGCACAGAACTCTGTGTTATAACATGCGCTGCATAGGGCCAAAAGGGGCTGGTGGGGGTCATTTCAGATATTGCATTGTGGAGACTGGAATGCTCTCTTTACTGTGGGGTGGTCACTGAGATGCTCTCAACGATATATGGCAGTTACTAGGATGCTTTCTGCACTGGCCATTGGTGACTAGGGTGCTCCCTATACTCTAAAGTTGTCATTGAGTTGCTCTCTGTTTGGTATCCCAGTCGCGGCAATGCTCCTTGTACTGTAAGGTGATTAGTGTGGTGCTTTCTGTATTTAGCCCCTATAGCCATGCATGTGCTTGCTGGAGATGGGCAGAATGTGAAGCATTAGGTACTAAGAGTCATAGGCAAACACAGGGGGGTTTCTGGTTGCCCGAAAACCCCCTCCTCTTGGCAAGTGCCTTATGACAATTGCACTGGTATATAATATGATCAGTAGAGCTGCCACCACATCATGCAGTGTAAGAGACAGAGCAGAGCTGCTGCACATGCCCAGTGTACCAGCTTCTACTACCACATCTACTGTATGTGTGGACCTGAGCCCTCAAACATCACACTGGACCAGAGAGCAGCTGCCAGGAGGAAGAGACAGGAGCCTTACCATGAAGTGGGAGATTGTGAGATTAGAAAGTGCAGTACTGGATCTCTTTTGTTTGTGTATTTATTATGATATATTTAACCTTTTCTTGACAACTTATCGTATTTAAATGTTTGAAACAGTCTATACTATAGACCATCTGTACTGTTAAATATTAATACTGTATTCCATAAATTAACCAGTGTAAAAAGAGACCCATTTTTAGAGCTGTTACCGCTCCTCCAGACTCCAGTACTTACTCCAATGTGCTGCAGAGTGGGAGCTTTTAAATTACATTTGGAAACCCCCCTCTAAAAATTCTGCCATTGCCACTGAGGGTAGTGTTGGCATAAATAGTATTTCTACAGGTGCGGCTTCTGATCACTAATGCTGGTGCGCCTATCGGACCTGGTTAGCCGGCTCATGCATGTTCTGCTTACCGGCCTTATGAGCATACTCATTATCATGTTTGTTTGTTTCTGATAAGTCAATATATTTTATAATAATAATACTAATAATAATAGAAAACCTGTCATTTCAAGATGATTTAATAAATAGGACTCCTATAAAACTGTCATGCTGACTTACAGCAATTGTCTAAGCACAACTACAGTACGTGCCCATGTAACCTACTCTCCGATGCTCACCAACCTCATGTTCCAGGAGTTTCTGCCCAACGATGCGGCTTTGATGATCCACCTGATTTGTTAAATGTCCTTTAATTATGTTGCAATTCCAGCCACATTATCGGAACGATCATTGGGACCTCCATGATGTTTGCAACACACAAGTGCACAACAATTATTGTATCTTGCATGTATTCAGGGTGGAATGCATTAACCCTTTCTTTCTGATGGTGTAAATTTGTTCAAGCCCATAGAGCAGGCATTCCCAACCACGGTCCTCAAGGCACATGTTAGACGCCGTCCACCTCCGTCACGGAAGACAGGTTCAGGGGGCGGACGCAGCACTTCTGTGAAGCCTCGGGGATGTTGCCAGGCAATGCCCCAAGCTTCCGTCCTGTCAGCAGCCGGGCATCGGGCGGTTGCCGGGCAACATCCCCGAATTTCCGTCCCAGCGGCTTCCGGAGCTGGCGGCTGACATCAGCGGCCGGAGGGCAGCTAGTTTAAATAAATAGCCTGCTTCTGCTGGGAACAGACGCCGGTTATAGCGTCCCTTTGCCTTGCCTTGCCTGGTGTCTGGTCGTGTTCCTGGTTCCCTGCAGAAGCTCAGGTTTGGCATTCCATCCTGCTGCTGCTGGTTTGACTTCATCTGTGGTTCTTCCATCTCCCAGATAAGTTAGGGGTTTCCCCTGCAGTAGTCACCTTGTTCAGTATTACTTATATACCACCTCTTGTGCATTGTTGCCATTTACTTATACACCATCTGTTGTGCATTGTTGCCATTATTATATTTCTCATATTACACCTGTTATGCATTGTTGCAGTTGTGCTTGATCAGTCCATCTTCTGAGCCTCGTTGGTCCGTTCTGGCCTCTGGGGATTCCCCGTTCTGTTGTATGGGTTTAGCTAGCATTTCCCCTTGCTGTCCTCCTGCTTTGACGGTTGCGTTGTCCCCTCCTAAGACCTGCCTGTAATGGAGTCTGGGTGGACCTAATTAGACCTTACAGCCGGGACGGGTACAGACGAAGCCTAGTACTGCACACAACCGTCAACCTCAGGCAGGGGCAACGGAGTCAGGGCATAAGTCCGGGGAGATCCTCAGAGTCTCACTGAAAACTCGCAGAAGTCTTACAGCACACCAACAGTGCAGGTTTTAGTGATATCCAGGCTTCAGCACAGATGGTTTAATCAGAATCCCTCAGATACTAATTAAGTCACCTGTGCTCAAGCCTGGATATCTACAAAACCTGCACTGTTGGTGTACCTTGAGGACCATGGTAGGGAATGCCTACCATAGAGGCTACAAGGGTTGTGCAATCTTTTGCTGATGTTCACAAAGCTGACGTTTATTATGTTGACATGATAATGCCAACATAATTGAACTGTCAACATTATAAATGTTGACATGTACATAATGCCAGCATCAACCATGTCTACATCCATCACATTGACACTAATGCAATGCAGGCATTGCTGAAATGTTCACAGTAAACAAAGTGTATGTCTAAACCCAACCTTAATATCAACGCTATGACAATGTTTACATTTCCAGCGTTGACATTCTGTCAATGTCGACATCATGCCAACATCATCAGTTTTGATCTGCTGTCAACATTGTGAATGCCAACATGGCCGATGGGAATCAAGCTGCTCATTGGATGCAATGCTTTTAGAGCAGATTTCCAACACCGAGCAATGTTACCTAGGGAACAGAACTCACTTGTGATATACGATGAACCCTGACAAATATGGAATCTCTCAGCAAGCAACTTCCATAGGAGAGTCTAAAAGAATACAAGGCTCTGCTGACAAACAAAGGAATTACTCATAATCCACCTTGCCCTTAGGAAGAACACATTTTCTGCCTGCTTTCATATATATATGAGGCAATTACAGAAAAGATAAAGCAGAATCTATGATTCAGAAGGCAGGCTTGTTATCACTGTGTACATATGTCATACACCTGGCTCTCCACGACCGAGAGCTCACCAGCCTTTCTCACTTAACTGGAGCAGAAGTACATTACGTGGGAGACTTGCTTTCCAAATACATCTGTGTTTCCTGCAAGACATAATGAGAAATAAAATAAACGACATTTCCCCTGTTTTGTACCCTTGATGCTTATGACTTCTTTAAGCTTGAGTTCTGCTAATATCTACAATGGCGCGCGCGGAGGAACGGCGGCAGGATACCGCCATCCGCACATTATTGTACACTGAAATAATGACAATGTTATTGCTGAAATAATTGATTCGCTCTTTGAACCACAGAGCTGTGAAATGATGAGGGTTCAGGGCGCGTAAAGATTCCTTTGTGAGTTATATTGTCAAGAAAACCGGCATCTTGTTATTCTATTTGTTTTTATTTTTTTATTTTACTAGGATGTTCCGAAAAATAAATTGCCGTCACTAGTGTGCAAATGTTACGATAACTTCTTAAGACGGGGCTGTCATCAGACATTTTGTGTCCCGGGTCTGATAAAATAGGCAGGGCTCCCTAGGGCAGGAGTTCTAGAGGGGGGTTTCCACATTTCTCCCACTCTGCGGAACATTGCGAGAAGTGGGGGAGTCTAATAATAACGACCCTGGACATAAATGTACACATTGGTATAAAGCTCAGAGGTGTAAAGCTAGAAGTATCGGGTAGGATAATCAGCATAATATATTTATTTAGTTGCCAAGAATATTCAAAGGAATTTAGGGTATTTTGGGGTTGCCGCTTCTCCTCTTTGCTGTGCCTATGATGATGTTTTGGATGTCTTGACAAAGGCCCCTAGAGGGTTGAAACGTCGATCAGAATCTAATGATTTACAATAAACTATGCTGACTACAAATTGCGGAGTGCCCCTGCTTTTCTGAAAAGCATCTGAAATTATATATATATATATATATATATATATATATATATATATATATATATATGTCCGAGGTGGGCGGCACTCAGAGACGATGCAGACAGTTAAACCATAAAACGGTTTATTGTGAAAAAAGATGAGGCAACGTTTCGGGGATGACCCCCTTTCTCAAGCCAAAACAAACAAGTGAAATACAGTGAATACACGCCAAATAAATACCTTAAAATGTGCAGCAGCCGCCTCCCATCAGCGTCGTGCACGTGCTGCACGCTGACATCTCCCCCCTCCGTCCCATCTTCCGTCTGCTCTCACCAGACGTCTGACGTGGGCGGAAGCTGTCGAGTCAGCTGAGCCGCTCCGTGGGCTAGGCTGGAGACGCGGCTTCCTCGTTACCTAGGTAACAGGGAATAAACAGACATACGTACATTCAAAACAGCATAAATGTAAACAGTACAAAGAACATGAATACAAACAGCGTGACCCGGTGTCTTGTGTAAATAAAGTGCCTTGTATACGGCACTATGTTGGTGCCTACAGGTGTGTAGGATTATAAAAGCATAACGATGTTGTGTGCTGAGTGTGTGTTTTAGGCTCAGCCGCCAGTCTGTGCGGCAGTCTGATTGTGCTATAAAAAATAAATAATGAATAATAAATGAAAAAAATATGCAAAAATATCAAAATATCTATAAAAAACAGATCTTGTGTTAACAAGTCAGTCCTGTGTAGTTCAGTGTTGACTGACAAAAGGTGGACTGTGTGGGTAGGGTAGACAAGTGTGTAATAAAAAATGGACAGGGACATTCTCCTGCATGTAGCTCTCCTGGCAGCTGTGTGATGCATTGCACAGTGCCAGTGGTTTATATATGGACAACAAGTTCTATACATATTATGTGTAGTGTCTCCATGGTGGGGTTTGCATATGAATGCTGCATTCCTAACCTGTGGGGCTACATGTGTGTAGTATATTGGGGGCAGGTCTGCATGTCGACGACCATGCTGAGGATGATAGCCAGCAATATTTCATGGATGGAGAGCTGTATTAGCTATAAAATGCAATAGGGCCGTGATGCCTGAAAAGATAATGCTTTGAAAATGATAAGAAAAGCGTAATAATAAGAAAGCTGATAATTACACAGAAATCACAAAAAGTACTTAAAGCAACTTAAAGGAAACAGCCAAGCCACAGCGACTCGTTGAGTCCCCGGGGTTGAACAGTGTCTAGGCGGTAGATCCACCTCGCCTCCAATTGTAATAATAACTTTCCCCGGTTCCCTCCTCTGGGGGATGCTGGTACTTGGTCGATGATTTTATGTCGCATGGTTGCTACCCCATGTTGTAATAGGGCAAAGTGGCGGGCAACTGGCTGTTCACTGGAGCCGCTGGACAGTGCTGCTCTGATGGCCGTACGATGTTGCGCCATCCGTTCTTTAAATTGTCGCTCCGTTTTGCCCACGTAGCACAAGCCACATGGGCAGAACAGAGCATATACCACGTACTTAGACGTACAGGTGAGAGCTTTGTCTATGGGAAATTTTTTCCCAGTGTGGGGATGTAAATGGAGGGGGGACATTGTGGACCTGCTGAACATCATTGATCAACAGAATAAATCCGATAATCCTGTCAAATTAACAGTGACACACCATCCGACGGAAGTCAATTTCCTGGACATTAAAATCATGTCACGAATGGGACAGGTCACCACTACCTTATACACCAAACAAACAGACAGGAACACTCTGTTGCACCATGCCAGCTTTCATCCACAGCCCACCATCAAGGGGCTTCCATATTCACAATTTATTAGAGTATGCCGCTGCACAAGTGACCCTGATGAGACCAAGAAACAACTTGACATCATGACTGCAAAATTTATTGAACGAGGATATCCCTCAGGCGACATCGAAAGGGCCAGAGCGAAAGCTACAAAAAAATCCAGAATTGAACTGCTACAAGAAAAACCCAAAAAGGAATTGGGCAAAGTAACACCTTGGGTCCAACAGTTTAGCCCTGCCAGTAAAACCCTCGTCCAGAGAGGCAAGAGATACTGGCCAATAATAACAACTGACCCCGATCTGAAAGTGCTTAAAGATCATAGATTGATGCCGAGCTTTAAGAGAAACAGGAACCTCAAGGACTGGCTCGTTAAAACAGATGTCACCAATATGGGCCATACCTCCAAAGAACACTTTCTCTCAAGGAAAAAAGGCTGCAATAAATGCATTGGCTGCACTACATGCGGCTTTATGCTCACAGGCAGCTTTATAGCGCATCCCCACACTGGGAAAAAATTTCCCATAGACAAAGCTCTCACCTGTACGTCTAAGTACGTGGTATATGCTCTGTTCTGCCCATGTGGCTTGTACTACGTGGGCAAAACGGAGCGACAATTTAAAGAACGGATGGCGCAACATCGTACGGCCATCAGAGCAGCACTGTCCAGCGGCTCCAGCGAACAGCCAGTTGCCCGCCACTTTGCCCTATTACAACATGGGGTAGCAACCATGCGACATAAAATCATCGACCAAGTACCAGCATCCCCCAGAGGAGGGAACCGGGGAAAGTTATTATTACAATTGGAGGCGAGGTGGATCTACCGCCTAGACACTGTTCAACCCCGGGGACTCAACGAGTCGCTGTGGCTTGGCTGTTTCCTTTAAGTTGCTTTAAGTACTTTTTGTGATTTCTGTGTAATTATCAGCTTTCTTATTATTACGCTTTTCTTATCATTTTCAAAGCATTATCTTTTCAGGCATCACGGCCCTATTGCATTTTATAGCTAATACAGCTCTCCATCCATGAAATATTGCTGGCTATCATCCTCAGCATGGTCGTCGACATGCAGACCTGCCCCCAATATACTACACACATGTAGCCCCACAGGTTAGGAATGCAGCATTCATATGCAAACCCCACCATGGAGACACTACACATAATATGTATAGAACTTGTTGTCCATATATAAACCACTGGCACTGTGCAATGCATCACACAGCTGCCAGGAGAGCTACATGCAGGAGAATGTCCCTGTCCATTTTTTATTACACACTTGTCTACCCTACCCACACAGTCCACCTTTTGTCAGTCGACACTGAACTACACAGGACTGACTTGTTAACACAAGATCTGTTTTTTATAGATATTTTGATATTTTTGCATATTTTTTCATTTATTATTCATTATTTATTTTTTATAGCACAATCAGACTGCCGCACAGACTGGCGGCTGAGCCTATTATATTAAACACACACTCAGCACACAACATCGTTATGCTTTTATAATCCTACACACCTGTAGGCACCAACATAGTGCCGTATACAAGGCACTTTATTTACACAAGACACCGGGTCACGCTGTTTGTATTCATGTTCTTTGTACTGTTTACATTTATGCTGTTTTGAATGTACGTATGTCTGTTTATTCCCTGTTACCTAGGTAACGAGGAAGCCGCGTCTCCAGCCTAGCCCACGGAGCGGCTCAGCTGACTCGACAGCTTCCGCCCACGTCAGACGTCTGGTGAGAGCAGATGGAAGATGGGACGGAGGGGGGAGATGTCAGCGTGCAGCACGTGCACGACGCTGATGGGAGGCGGCTGCTGCACATTTTAAGGTATTTATTTGGCGTGTATTCACTGTATTTCACTTGTTTGTTTTGGCTTGAGAAAGGGGGTCATCCCCGAAACGTTGCCTCATCTTTTTTTCACAATAAACCGTTTTATGGTTTAACTGTCTGCATCGTCTCTGAGTGCCGCCCACCTCGGACATATATCTACTAGCCTTCTGGCATATGGGAAGGCACCAGGGCATTAGAAGAGCTCACAGCAACTCCGAGTGCCGGCTCCCTCGGATCATATATATATATATATATATATATATATATATATATATGCAAATTTTTATTTAGGTATCCTACATGTTTCGGGTACAACCCTTCGTTAGGGACAAAGTGATACTTTGGCCCTGACGACGGGTTGTACCCGAAACATGTAGGATACCTAAAGAAAAAGTTGCTGTTTTACCGCATGAAAAGTCTCCTGAGTGCCGCTTGTTTCCCGTTGGTTATCTGGTTGAAAAAGCCGCCTAGTGTGCGGCAAAACGCGTTCCAAAAAGATATCTGGAAGGACGCGCCCGTAACCATACCACCCGTCACATACAGAGCAGGAATCCTCACCTCCTCCAGCCGCAGACTCGACCCAGAGCGCCGTGTGAGACTAATAACTAGGGAAGTCTGCAACGAGGAGGCGGCATCTGTCGGGATATTACAAGCCAGCTGATCTCCTGCAAACTACAGGACAGCCGAGTGGTACACGGAGAGAGTGGGCGCTGTGGCGCACATCCTTCTACAGATTGATATTTCCACTGACTTCTTGATTGAGCGGTAAGAGCCTTCTGCGGAGATAGGACGGACACTGTTTACACCAACTTTAAAACAGAAGTCCTTGCTCCCAAACTTGCGGTTTATGCTCATTAAAGCAAAGTGCCTTGCTGCAAAATTATAAAGTGTGCACACTAGCCATTACATTTAAATCCATATGGTCTGATTAATATAAGTGGACACTTACAGCCTCAAATAAGGAATTGGACTTGGATCCACTTGTTCACTATTCCTTCCCTTAACAAAAGGGGAGAAGGAACAGCATATATGTGCTCACAAATCCGGTGGCTTAAAACCTTGTGGCAATAACTAATGTACAGTATTTTTAGAGATTGTATGTGTTTGTGTTATTTGTTTGTTTTGAATAAATTGATATTCATCTTGTTCACCTTTGAGCGCCCCGCGTTTTTTCTTTTCTACCCGAAACATGTAGGATACCTAATTAAAAGTTGCTGTTTTACCACATGAGAAGTCTCCTGAGTGTCGCTTTTTTCCCATTGGTATGTTTGGCCATACATCGACCTAAGAAGGCACTTGAGCATTCAACTTTACACTGGGAGCGGAGTGCCGGGCAATCCTGCTGTCATATATATATATATATATATATATATATATATATATATATATTTGCCCTAACTCGTGAGATAATGGATACCATCAAATAATAAGAATTTGAGACCCAACCAGACATAAACAGGAATCTATTACCCCCAGGAATTTCATTTAATTGATGCCCCAGGTCCCGCCTCCAAATCCATCCGCTTCTCCAGTAGAGTCGACTAGTTGCTGCACCATTTCGACTGCGCACTGCTGCTGTGGAACAGAGTATCTTTGCCTGGTTATAGGTTCCTGCCAGGGTACACCCATCTCTAGTCTGGGGACACACATAGTGCAGACTGTCACTATATCATCTTGTAATACTGATACTAATGCTGCTTTCAAATCGCAAAGCCTGCTTAAGGTGCACATACAAGGTACAATTATTGTATACAATATCGCATAGCATCTGAGATGGGAGCAGGCATCTCATTGCACCCAGCAATAGTACCGTGTATGGGCACCTTTAGACCCTGTATTTAAAAAGTTTCTTAAAACGGGTCAGAGCAAGGTAAACCCCTTTCACATTGCATGTTGTAAATGTTATTTTACCATTTAATTACCATTTTTGTACCTTTCACATTGATCCCGTTTCACCCATAGAAAACAGTTGTGGTTGTTTGGTTTTGTGTGCACTTGCAACGGACCTGCTTTCAACTCTGCAGCAATTTGTGGAGAGATTAATCATTTTTGTTAAAATCCCGACGCCGGAATCCCGACTGCCGAAACCCCGACTGCCAAAATCCCGAAACGTTCTCCCTCCGTGGGTTCCACGACACCCATAGAGTGAGAATAAATTAGCATGCCTTGCGTAGCGAGGCACCGGGCCCGCTGCATGGCCAGCGCAGCGAGCCCGCAAGTGGGGGGGGGGCGATCCACGTCCCCCCTTGTCGGGATTTCGGCGCCGGGTTATGACCGCTGGGATTCCGACCGCCGGGATTCCATACCGAATCCATCCAGTGTAATAGAATAGGATCATAGGACATCGTAGAACTTCCGGTCAGGAACCTATCGGCCTTACGCTTCTCTTTAGCTGTACGACTAATAAAACAGCTCCAGAAATAACTCTTATTGTACATACTGTTGCTCACTCCTTGGGAAGTACTTTGCTACCTAATGTAAATTCGTTTTATGTCCCTTACTTTATAATAGAGTAACTCATGATGTTGATATCATGGAAAAAGCTATGAATATATAAAATATTCACGTAGGATTAAAGACAACAAACAAAGGCTGTCTTCTTCTCTAACCTATTTACTACAAAGTAGGACACAAGATAAGTCATAGACAAGAGTAAGACGCCCGCAGTATATATTGCAGAGATTCTTTCTGTCGTTATTTATGCAGAAACCACATAACGCTGGTTTTGCATAAATTATGCATTGTAGTTAATTTATCATAGCATTTTCCCTCAATGCATTTAAATTTTTCCAGTCTACATTAAACCTCATATTAATATACATAAATATAAGAAGAAGCTATAAAAATAGAATACATTAACCTGCATAGTCATCTGTTATTTTAATGACTGCATTCTCTGTACTTAATATATATTGGCGCACTGCTGAGTATATCAGTCTTTAGGCACGCTTAGAAATCGCATGCTGTAAGGCGCACCAGGAACATCGTACAATGGCACCGTACACCTGCTGCAGTTGTGATTGAGACAGATTAAACTTTATACGTATCTTTACAGGGACAAAACTACAGTAGGCTTTCTTTTACCTGGTACACCCCTATCTGAACACATTCATTTTTAAAGGGTATGACAGGGGGTATACATCCCCACTTCCCAACAAAACTCCACACATGCCCCTTACATGCCTCACTGACCCCGCATGTTTGCCCACATGGCATCAGATCTACCCACATACCGAAATGCTCACTGGAATTAGCCAGGAACTTATTGTATCTCCAGTGTCCTAAAAGTCTTCAATGATATTCCATGTTAACTCATGTTGCAACCACAATCTTGGTGGAGGACATTGTTGAATTGAGTAGAGGAAATAAGTTGGGAATGGTCATCAGAAAACTCAAACTCCCCACACATGCCATCAGCTCCAACACATATTCATCATACCCCTCACATACCATCAGGCATCCCCACATGACTCTTGCATGTGATTAGTCATACCCACATGCCATCAAAGCTCAGGCATTTGAGTGAGTTATATTATTTCTGTGAAGGGCAAATACTGGCTGCTTTATTCTTACACTGCAATTTAGATTTCAGTTTGAACGCACCCCACCTAAATCTAATACTGCTTTCACATCGCAAAATGAAGGCTCGCAGCAGGACTGAAATGGTTCAGTCGCGGCACGAACCTGCATTATGGGATATTCACATCCCCACAGCGAACCGGAATTATTGCCAGTTCGCTACCGTCATCCAGGGTAGGGGAGTCGGTGCTTCATCGGAGGTGGGGGAGAAGGTGGCGCTTAAAGCTGGCGCTGCTCCAAGCGCTGCATCCTCCATAGTGTGAACGGGAAACAGATCGACCTGTTTAATCCGTTCACACCGCCAAGCAACACGGCAACGAATTGGTAAGAACTCTATTTTTTTACCGGTTCGTATTGCCGTGTTGCTACCCATTTTTGGGACACGGTAATCCCTTTCACATTGCACTAAACCGTTCACTCCGACTTAAACGTGGTAATTAGTTGCGATGTGAAAAGGGTGTAACTCTCTCTGCACATGTTACATCTGCCACAAACACACACACACAATTTATAAATTTAAGAATGCCTTCTCGCTGCCCTGATGATAACACAAAAAGTAAAGAACAGAGATCGCACTGTATTGATCTAATTTACTTATTTTTATTTTATTTAGTATTATAAAGTTAATAATCTAAATCACATGTATAATAAAACAATAATAAAACAATACTTAAATATACCTTAAAAAGATTGTAACAAATTGTTACATTCATTAATTTTCAATATGCAATGGCATCCACCTTATTGAAACAATTATATTAATACATTTCCTTCTGGGCAACTCAGACCCATTTAGACAGATTGTAACTTCCCTTGTATATGGATAGTTTTTAAATATCTTTTTTTTACTCCAGGTGGATAACAGTTTGTAGCAATAGTGGTGCAACAGAACTGAATGTTCTTTTGATGATAATAAGCCTAGATGGCTAAAGATAGTGGAATAAGTCCTGCAAACAATTATATTGTATATTACTGGCTGCTGGCTTGGTGCGGCGTTGAGAAGTGATGTTTAGGAATGTCCGCTTCTACCGCCGTTGCTCCGATGGAAGGGAGCCGGTGCTGGGAGCAGACACGCAGTGGGGGAGAAGATGGTATGTTGGTCCCATACCCGCTCACACCAGCGTGACTCAGTTGGAATGGGAGCCGACACTGGGATCCACCGTGGGACGTCTCTCAATGGGAAAGGCAATGGTATGTTGGTCCCGTACCCGCTCACACCAGCGTGACTCCGATGGAATGGGAGCCGGCACTGGGAGCCACCGTGGGACGTCACTCTCTGCGTTCTCAATTACCAATCACCTTCCAGGTCACGGTTTTCACTCTTAGGGATCGCCGCAGGTCTCCTCTAATGGTGATAGAATTTCGTGCAGGTTCCACCAATTTTTGCAATATAGGAAGTTTGTCCGAGGGTATAGAAAGATCAGGTGGATGCTCAGATGCAGATATGGTCATTCTTGACGCGTTTCTCCGTCCTACAGAAATTGCCGGTTTCCTCAGAAGATAAAGATTCCTCTGATGATAACACAGTGGTTGTAATACGCACACCCTTTGAGAAACAACAGGGTGGTTGGACAGGGGAGGGAGGGCGGGAGATCTGCAGAATTCATCTTTTTGCTTTATGTTCTCTAAACTTATCTTGACCTATCCAAATCTAATTAAAATCTGAGGGCTGCTGTTTGGCTAATACACAGGTTCTCAAACTCGGTCCTTAGGACCCCATACGGTTCACATTCTGCAGGTCTCCTCACAGAATCACAAGTGAAATAATTAGCTCCACCTGTGGCTCTTTTAAAATGTGTCAATGAGTAATGAATGCAACTGTGCACCTGCCGGGTGACCTTGAAAACGTGAAATGTGTGGAGTCCTGAGGACCGAGTTTGAGATCCACTGGGCTAATTCGTTCAGATAGACCATATATAGACCATACGCAAGATTCTGTATCCAGTGCACTATTCCAAGAGATTTTATCATAGCTAAAGTGGTTTGATTTGATCTCCAAATGAACGGATCTGTGGCCACATCAGCTCCGGGCACTGCAGGGTAATGATCGATTGTGGAAGATTTACAGGGACACTCATAATTCAGTTCTTAGACAGATGAAGTAATCTTTATTGCAGCATTTTACTCACTTGTCCTCACGGATCATAAAATAGTTGTTCATACAGTAGTTGAGATTTATTTATTGAAAAACAATTATTTCCCTCACGCATAGGGACAATACACAAGATCTCTGGGTTACAGAATGTGCAATAATGTGTAACCTCAGTGTTGACTTTATCAAAATGTCGTCATGGCGTTAATGCCTGCATTGTGCAGGTTGACAGTTGGCACAATAGCATAGTGATGGCTAACCTCCAGCTGTTGTTGAACTACACATACCAGCATGCTCGGCACCAGATTTAACATGACCAAATAGCAAAAGTGAAGCAGAGCATGCTGGGATGTGTAGTTCAACAACATCCCACCCCTCCGAAGAGAATCAGTTGTGGCGGGGCGGTGGAGCCCACGCCCCCCCGCCACTTACATATGCGCATTAAACACTTCGGGGGGTATTTTTTATGGCGGTACGGGGTACCGGCAATATATCTTTTACCGGTACGCCGTACCACCCCGTACCGCCTTACTTGCACCCCATGTCAACATTATGATAATGTTGTTATCCTGGCATCAGCATCCTGAATGTTGACCTAATGACCACATACCCAGTGTGACGTATAAACCCATATATTATAGTAGACATTGGCCATACTGTATTTAAGTTTGCAGTGTTGTTTTCCACTGGAAAAGGTACAATATGATACACAATGTCACTGGTGTCCCTACAGTGAGAGGTGTCTTCAGAATGCGAGACTCCACTGTGCACCGACAAAACGGGTATATGGCTTTGATGGATGGCCTTGCATGTTAGTGAGCAAAGCATCGTGGGTTAGGGGGCATGACCTTGTTGGTAGGGCGGTTTGGCCTGGAGGCCTGAATCCCTGTTTTAGTCACTGCAGTGGGCTGGGAGATCTGAGCTTTCCCACCACTTACAGTGCATATCTTACAGTGCAGCCCCCATCTCCTGTCACAGAGCACTCCTGACATTGTATTGTCACCCCTGGGAGGACGACACCCAGATCCTCCCAGCAACGACACTGAACTTGGCACACACTGTGCAATCTTTTTGACCAGGATAATTATTCGCCTAGAGCAGGGGAAGCCAACTCCAGTCCTCCAGAGCTACCAACAGTTTACTTTTTCCATGTATCCTCACAGAATCACAAGTGAAGTATTTAGCTCCACCTGTGGATCCTTTATATTGTGTCAGTCAGTAATGAGTGCACCTGTGTACCTGCGAGGTGAGCTGGAAACCGTGAACTGTTGGTAGCTCTCGTGGACTGGAGTTGTCTACCCCTGGCCATAGAGGAAGGCCCCGATATCTGTGTTACACACTGTATTTTATTTTTGAAAAAACAACTGAAAAAAAACAACTGAAAAAAATCGTGGTTACACGCACGCTACTCGATATTTACACTTGGACAAACAGTCCGATTATTGAGAATGAAAACATGCTGGACGATATCGGAAGAATGTGGCCGAATACTTAGTCCTGTTCGACAATTGGGACAATCAAACCAACATATTAGTGGGCAAGATTTGTCCTCGTTATTGCAATTCTAAAGGAGCCCATACACGGTCCGTTGTGTATGGCTCCGTTCTGTACTATGCGATGCGCGCTCCCGCGCATCACATAGTACGGTACAAAAAGTATCTGCTGCACATACTTTTTGTACTAGGTACACATCGGATCGGATTGCAGTGCATGCACACTGCATGCACTAGGGATCCGATCCGATGTGTGCTAATTAAGTCCCAAACGGATCCGTTAAACGGACCGTGTATTGGCTGCTTAATGTTGATTAGTTTAATTAGCTGATACATATTTTTTTTAACAAGTTCATTTAAAAACTAAATTTCCCATCCTGAACTTTTCTCAGGGTGACCTTCGCCGTTAGAAAACGTTCCGAACTCTGTCCCGGCCTTTAATGCGCAGCAGCTGCGGCTCACCTATCCTATGCTTTGCTATTTGAAATGAATGTTTGAAATGTATTAGTTTATATTTGCTTATGTAGAGTAAAAGAATACATTTGCATAAATACATACATATTTCTGTAAGAGCAGAACATTACAAATAGTACAAGTAGTGGAGTTACATAGGTGGCCTTTGTTGTTGCTGCTGCTGTTGCAATCTGTATTAATGAAATGTCTTTTGTTTTTAAACATAAAACTGGTTACAAAGTCTTTTCCTTTGTTCCTCCCAGCTGCGGCTTGTACCTTGTTAACTTTTGAACGTTATAATTACAATTTCTGTTAGTTTCTATTGAAAGGGTTTTTCTTTCGCCAGTTAATAATCATTGAGGATACGGTCGGATTCAGGAAAGGATGCTAATGTAGCTGCAAGGGAAGCCTTCTCCGCAATGCAGCCGCTGTTATCAGCAAGCGAAGCTGCCACCAAAAATGACCGGTGAGACCATGGATCATAAGCATGTTCAGTCTCAGCCTATACGCAAGAATGGGAAGCATGGACTGCTCAGGAAGGTCTATGGCTGCAACAGTAGCAACGCAGGCGCCATGTTGTTACACGCTAGGACTCGCAGCTGACTTTAGATTCACGCCCTGAAATCTGCGCAATGTGAACGCAGTGCATGAGCAGTCTGTTCCGTTAAACATCAATTTTGCATCAGACTCTGAAACTGGGTAGAGCGTACCACTGGCATATTTATAATGGGTGCAGTGTGTGCGGTGTACATGAGTCCCCAGGGTCCAGTGAAGCCCCTACTGCACATCCTGACCACTTTCTTTTTCAATTCATATGATCCGGATTCCCACGTCAGCAGCAGTGCTGCAGAAATCACCTGGAAAATGGCCTGTATGCACAGTAGTGGGACAGCGCTGCTGGATAGAGAGCAGGAGGCACGGATACGGGATACGGTCGGTTGGTCGACCTAAAGATAGTCATTAGGTCAACACCACTAAGTCAATATACTGCAAGGTCAACATTTGTATAGGTCGACAGGTCATTAGTTTGACACAAGCATTAGGACGACATGGTCTAGGCCGAAAGTCAAAAGGTCGACATGGGGTTTTTCACTGTGAGCCCACATGTGCCAACAGTCGGTATTTCATGCCCTACCATCCACTAGGGCAGTGATGGCTAACCTTGACACTCCAGCTGTTGTTGAACTACACATCCCAGCATGCCCTGCATCAATTTTAGCATGGCCACATAGTAAAACTGTAGCAGGGCATGCTGGGATGTGTAGTTCAACAACAGCTGGAGTGTCAAGGTTAGCCATCACTGCACTAAGGCGTGGTGGGAGAATAAAATAGTGTACCGAGTGAAGAGAGCCATGGGAGGGGACGTGGTGCACTTAATCCTGTGTCTATGTCGACTGTGTTCGGGTAAAAATAACAGTGAAAAAACCCATGTTAACCTTTTGATTGGAGACCTAGGCTATGTCAACCTAATGCTTGTATCGACATTATGACCTGTCGGCCTTGTCCCATGTCGACCTAGTGGTCGACCTAATGACTGTCGACCATCTGATCCATACCCGGCCCGGACAGAGGCCTCCTCCTCCTCTAGAAGCGACCCTGGAGAGTACTGCTGGTACACCACTATGCATTAATGTACCTACAAGCAGCAACATTTACAGTACATGCATCGCACTGTGCATATTTCAGGCACAGTATATATTTAAGTTGCCCCAACAGCCACTGCTTGCGGCGTCGCTCTGTAGTCTCGCACTGCCCAGAATATTGGACAGCAGATATCAGATAATTGGAAAGTCAGGCAGATGTATCTCCAGACCTCTTAGCTAGAAGATAACACTACTTATGATAAATAACATTAGAAACGTTGCAGTAATTGGACAAGGCGTCTGTTCTGCTCTCGCTTGGGACACAATTAACAGATGTTTTTATAACAGAAAAAAATTATACTGTATTTAAAACATTTCAAAAAGTTTCTGCAAACAAGGAGACGAGGAGGCCAAGCAGGCGAATGAGTGTGGTAATAGGTTTAGATTGTAAGCTCAGAGGGTCAGTGCCAGAGTTACCCGGCAGCTACACGGTGCTATTTTAACCGATGCGATGCGTTTTGAACGTTAAAAGTTCAAAATGCATGTTAAAATCGCAACGGTTATGGGCACCTTAAACAAAATCGCTTAGTCTAAATTGCCCATCCTCCAGCCCATGTGTACTGTACACCCCTTTACTCTCATTAGCAATATATGTAACCATAATTTAATCATAGAAAGTGACCACAGTCAGTATTAATATATCAGCAGGCATTTTAGTGATAAACAATGAAGTGTTATAAACTATGACAAACACATCTGACAATGTAATGTCATTTCGGGGTGACCAGATTGTACGCTGCTGTAGCTTATGGAAGTTACAGTATGTGAAAGGCAGGAAAAGACACAAAGCAAATCCGCAGAGAGATTTCCATCTGTCAACCTGTTACACTTGTAGACTGTAATGTGTCTAATGATAGGGAATCCAAAAATAGGCCTTCTGTAACAGGACCTTCCTAATTATCCTTCCCTTGTTCTAATGAAGTGCGCAGGACTAAAAGAGAAAGATAGAGATCACATGTGACGGCTAAGCCCTTCCCCTTCTGACCCCATGAATACCACCAGTGCTAGGTGACATCCTGCCATTGTGATTAGGTCACATGTGCAGCCAATGCCCTTCCCCTTCTGACCCCATGAATACCACCAATGCTATGCCATTGTGATGCTAATTAGGTCACATGTTCAGCCTATGCCCTTCCCCTTCTGACCCCATAAATACCACTGCTAAGCCATTGTGACGCTAATTAGGTCACATGTGCAGAATATGCCCTTCCCCTTCACACCCCATGAATATCACCAGTGCTATGGGACATCCTACCATTGTGATGCTAATTAGGTCACATGTGCCGGCTAAGCTCTTCCATTTTTCACCCCATGAATAACAGTGCTAGGTGACATCCTGACATTGTGATGCTAATTAGGTCACATGTGCAGCCTATGCCCTTTCCCTTTTCACCCCATGAATAACAGTGTTAGGTGACATCCTGACATTGTGATGCTAATTAGGTCACATGTGCAGCCTATGCCCTTTCCCTTTTCACCCCATGAATAACAGTGTTAGGTGACATCCTGACATTGTGATGCTAATTAGGTCACATGTTCAGCCTATGCCCTTCCCCTTCTCACCCCATGAATACCACCAGTGCTAGATGACATCCTGCCATTGTGATGCTAATCAAGTCACATGTGCAGCCTATACCCTTCCCCTTTTCACCCCATGAATAACAGTGTTAGGTGACATCCTGACATTGGCCCTTATTCTGATCGGTGCGGATATTCCCGCATTCTTACGGAGCGGTCCGCACGCCACGGTGTTCTGCCGCGTGCGTCCATCGTCCGTAGAAACGCCCACGTGTCCTCCGCATTCGGACGGACTCACTCTTTAAGAACAGGGCGTGTTTACGGACGACATACAAACCATGCGTGTGCGGGAGAAACACTCCGATTCTGCACGGTATTACAGAGTATTACAGAGTATGCTCGGGAATACCGCATCCGAACGGGAGCCAAGCGGTGCTACCGCCCGTAAGCGGTGTATTTACGCCCAACAACCCACTATTATGTCAATTCTGCAATACATCACATGACCCACTTATTCAATTACCTATCCTCATCAAAAAATGCTTATTTGGAATTGGAATCAATTAGATTCCAATATATCCTTACAAGCATGCCTAACACATGCATTGCACACATTAACCCTTACAGCAATTGAAGTGCAATGGTTTGTATTAGACCCTGTGTAAAATATTATAAACAATCTACACATATACTGTTTAATGTGCAAAGAAAACCAACAACTTTCAACTTGCATAAATTATTTATTACCAGGAACAATTAAATATAAAAAAACCAAAGAAAAAATTATAGAATTAAATCGCGCAGGTCCTGCAGATCGGCTAATAACAGCCGTAAATGGTGTTCCGCACGCAGGAGGGCCCCACGAACCCCCTCATCTGGCGGTGTTGTGGCATCTGTGGGCATGTCAAAGGGGCAAAAATTAGTCATGATATTCATGCATACATTTCACATACTGCTACATACATTGCAGAAATGCTAGGTGACATGTGTGTATATATATATATATATATATATATATATATATATATGTAGAGAGATAGAGACACACATAGATAAATAGATATGACACATACATATATACATACATGCAAACTTATTTACTACATACTGTGTTTTTTTCCCTCTACCCTTTACTCTGCAGAAGACATAACAGTCATAGTGTTTCTTCTCAGTCACAACCCACCCATGACTAACCAATGACAAGCATGTCATGGCCTCCGTCAATAAGAACTTGTCACAATCTCCTCAGTCTAAGTTCAGTGATGGTTCGTGGCATGTTAGTTATGCAAATGTCCGGAATGCACAGTACACATCCTCAAAATCATAATTCAGTCTAAACCAACCTACAATTCTGTGAGGCCAAAAAAACAATCTGAACTACAGGGGGTGTTTAGGTAGAGGAGGCTCCTGGGACACTGGCAACTTATGACTCCATTCCAAGGTAGGCCGGGCCATACTCCATTTATAGCATACATCCTATAGTTTATAAATAACATTCACCAAAAATATAGATTCCACTATTTGATGGGTCATAATCAACGCTTGCAGCAGGTGAATTTAATCCACAAATGATCCACTCATCCCTTTACTCCAGGATCCTGTTTAACTGCAACGGTTATGTGGCAGTCAAAATGGAGCTCCAAGCCATCCCCCAAACCTGTGTAATTCAGAGGTGTCCTGGATGAAAGGGATGCCTTGGACACCCCATCTAACCCGTACCTGTATCTGTAGCTACCCACTTTGGGGTCTGTATTAATAGTATTGTACCAAAATTTTTAATCACCAGTGCTACATAACAAATACCAGTCCAACTACTTCATGAATGATGCATTATGTAAACATACCGATCTGATGGGACTCCGGGGCCTCACACGCCTCCTCCCCCTCGGATTCGGACACCTCTGGTGCAACCGTGGCCTCCTCAGCCACCTCCTCCGCCAGCTCCTCCGCCACCATCACCTCCTCCACCTCCTCCGCCACAACCACCTCCTCCACCACCACCACCTCCTCCACCACCTCCTCCACCACCACCACCTCCTCCACCTCCTCCTCCGCCACCAACACCTCCTCCACCTCCTCCTCTGCCACCAACTCCTCTTCCACCTCCTCCACCACCACCTCCTCAGGCACCTCCTCCTCCTCCACCACCTCCTCCACCATCTCCTCCTCCTCCTCCACCATCTCCTCCACCATCTCCTCCACCTCCTCCACTTGCTCCTCCTCCACCCTCGCCGCCACCTCCTCATCACGCTCTTGCGCCTGCTCCTCCGCCAGGGCTGCCTCGGCCTGCTCCCGTGCCTGTCGTGCTCGGGCTCGTGCTGTGTGGTAGAAAACAAAATCATGGTCAATGTCGGGTCATTGGGGCACATGTAGTAATCCATAACAAGACATACATGGAAGGGTGATAATGATGGCAAACGATGCAGGCAAGTAGCTCCTTACTGTTAATGGACTCCAAAATGTGTCATTTAAGTTATTATGTGATTGTTAGTAATTTGTTCAATCATTACAACCCTGGCATTTATCAATGTTGAACACATATTAGATCTGGCACATTGTATGCATCTGAATCATGAATGCTATGTCATTACATATAAAAGCCACATGACTGCATGTTAACCAGGAAGAAGCACACATAACAGTCTATGGACTTTTAAACCCATGGACACCCACTTATCATGAGACACATTTTATTGTTTATAGATGGTATGATGTAAGTGCGAAATTTCATAGCTAAAATACTCACAATCAGCTATCTCGCCCCTAATTTGCTGGAGAAGCTGGGGCTGGCGCCTGCGGAGGTCCGACCACCGCCTCTCGAGCTGGCCGAGGCTCCTCCGCACCCGGGTGCGGGCGTAAATCCGGCGCCCTGCCGCAGCATAGGCCCGCCGCTTCTGCCCATTTGTGATAAAGGGCCCCGCACGGCCCAGCCTTGTCTCCATGACGGAGACCAGAGCCCTCAGCTCCGCAGGAGAAAATGGCTCTGCCCTGCGTGTCTCCGCCATGTTAACAATGGCATCAATCAACCAATCAGGTGGTGTCATTGGTTTATCACAGTTATTTGTGTTAATAACTTTATTGTTCATCTTTACATGAACAGCGTCTCTGCGCCAACACAAATGGTGACAATTTCGCATGCCTTAAAAACAGTAGTGCTGATGTATGGGAATGAGCAAATCTGATATATATAAAACACAGTGTGTATGCACTTAGCAAATCCAATAAGGCCTCGCTCCGCCAAGCAACGCGTGCTATAGCTTAGCAACGCATAGCTGTACTTAGCATTACTTACTCTATGCATCTATGTGTATGCGTACATTTATGTTTAAAAGACACATACACATACTTGCAGGTATCCTGAGTCCAGCATTATACACCAGCGCTGGCTGCCTGGCTGCCTGCCTGGCTGCCTGGCTGCCTGGCTGCCTGCCTGGCTGCCTGGCTGCCTGCCTGCCTGCCTGCCTGCCTGGCTGCCTGCTCCTTGAAATGTTTAAACATGTTAATAAATTGAAATATCATATATATATATAAATATATATCTCTGCAAACAAATCATACATCAACACAGGAAAAAATCCCCAACACATTAGAGAATAAATCAATGTACTCACCAGTCATCAGGGATAGTATCAACTACAATAATGAAGATATAACAAACACATAAGATCCCTTGTACAAGGTATAATAATGAGCACCTATATTGTACTTCCCCCAAAACTAAGCACATATGATAAATATCTACTATTTCTTTGCCATTAGGAGGGCAGGCTGGCTAATTGTCGTTTTGTAACACTGACAACTACCACACTGTACTTATTTGAAGGGGTGATTTTTACAACAATTGGTGTGTTCTGGTCCACTAGATAAAATGTACCTGAAGTATCTTTGCGCCACAGAGTCCCGCAGCTGGTATCCCCTCCGGCATTCGGGGGCGCGGGATGGGCGCATGGGCGGATCTTGCGGCTCAGATGGAACCTCCCACTCATCAAAGGGTATCTCACGCCGCACAGCAATGTTATGGAAAAATATACACAGGCCCACGATCCTCGACACCATTTCAGGCGCATACTGTAAGTCACCACCAGTGCGGTGGAGCACTCTAAATCGACCCTTTAAAAGGCCAATTGAGCGCTCCACCACTTGCCTGGTGGCAACATGCGCCCGATTGAATGCCTCCTGTGGGCCCGGTGCTGGGTAGCTGTACGGCGTAAGTAGCCAGGGCGTACATGGGTAACCGGAGTCACCCAGAACCCACGCATCACGGCCTTCCAGCTCTTGTAGTCTTTGCCATATCCCGGTTTGTCGGATGACATGAGAGTCATGGGCACTTCCGGGAAACTTCGAGTTGAAGGCGAGAATTTCCATGGATGGGCCACATACCACCATCACGTTCAGTGAGTGGAACAATTTGCGGTTCCTATATATCTTCTCACTTCGAGATGGAGGCACAAATGGTACATGGGTGCCATCCACAGCCCCTATCACATTAGGGAAGCCAGCAATTTGATGGAAGGCCTGCTGGCTTCTGCGCAGGGTCTCGGTGGCAAATGTCATGGCCATGAAGTGCCCCTTGCGCCTGAACATGGCCGACGTCACACGCCTCAGGATTCGGCAGAAGGCCGGCTGAGATATTCCAGCAAGTACTGCCACTACTTGTTGGAATGATCCAGAGGCGCAGAAATGCAACACCGCCAGCAGCTGTGTGTGAGGCGGAATTGCTGTCGTGATCCCGTGTAGAGGTTCCAGATCACTCTCAATTAACGAGAGCAGATCCAGAATTACATGTGGCGGTAACCGGTACCTAGTAAGTACCTCATCATCGGGCATAGCAAACAGAGTCACCCGTGTGCGATAGATTCTAGCACGTCCTGGCCTCCTTGGGCGACGAGTGGGGAGAGCCGCAAGTGCCCTTAGCCTCCTTTCCATGTCCCGCATCATTGCTTCAGCCACCTATAAAGAAATGAACATAAATACTGATGCACCTATGCACATAATGGCCATATCCCACTACAAATAGATTTGTAGGCTTCAATACGTACAATAGATGGCCGCCCCGTAAAATCCCGAAGATCCATTTGACTCTATAATGATGTAACAATAATATGAACTCAATACACACCGTCCTAAACACACAGATGCTTACAACATCGAACTACTAAACACTACTTGAGTATCAAAGGTGTCTGCATTTGTTGCCGACATCATGTACTATGAGACATTCCAGCTATTGCTGGGACATGTTGTCCTGCAATAGATGAACACACACAGGTTTAAGACCTGTGAGTGAAATAGTGAACATGTGACATGTTGCAATAATGCTACAAAGACTTTGCAGGCCCAACAATCTGTAGTCAGTGAGGCAATGGTGCATACATTCATACACTTACATTGTTAATGGATAACATATCTACAAGGACCATGGAAGAGCTTACCTTAGACCCTGACAAGTCCAGATCTGGAGACAAATGATTCTAGCAGCAACTCACTATTTATAGGCCTGTCACATGTGTGGTCTAGAACAGTAGTGATGAGTATTGGATGACTTGTGGCCTGGATTTTCTAAGGGATTGGGCTACTTTTAGCTTGCAATCAAACGCCACAATACCACAGTAGTCATGAACCAAATGTCATGTCATGCTAGCAAATAGCATGTGTATTGTGCGATAGTCACAGGTGTATCAGAAGATTCTATGCAATGTTAGAATTGGTGACCAGTATTTCATGTAGAAGTTTCGCCAGGTTTTACACAATGGAATTTCCGCCACCGTATGCGGCGCGAAAAAACAGCGACGTACGCTCGTGCACGGAACGCAGCTGCCGCGGACGTCCGCCAAACAGGATACACAAACAGTATATAAAGGTGTATTAGAATGTGACAATGTTGCTGCTAACATGTCTGGATCACAACCAGAGGTGGACCAGGAGCTGCAGCAACTATTTGACCAGATGGACTCCAGCACCACCTATGTGCCACTGCACATGCAGCCAGTGGGTAATGAGGAGGCTGCTGGCCCTTCTACAGCAGGGCAACCTGCACCTGACCATTCTACAGCAGGGCAACCTACACCTGGCCCTTCTGCAGCAGGGCAACCTGCAGCTGTCTCATATGCACCATCAGAAGAATCTTTTGGAACACAACCGGGGACTTCACAAGATAGTACCATGGCCAGCACTTCAAGTGCAGCGACACGTGCCAGGGGGCGTGGCCATGGACGTGGCAAGGGGAGAAAGAGGGCAACAGAGGAACCAACTACAAGAAATAAGGCATATGAAGCACAGGAGCTTGCCATCCTGGTTCCCCGAGCACGTGATTTGATTGAGTGTCCATCAGAGAGGCTGACACACACACGCAGATGGAAGATTTGGGAAGAGATAACGGCAGAGATTAATGAAGTTGCGCCACAAGTTCGTGAGGCCGACCATGTCAAGAAGAGGCAAGTTGTTTTGTGATACATGTGCCCAGTAATAGACAAGTAATGATTGAATTCATGCTTAGATGGATTTTGCAAATGGCCGGTGAGGTTGTTACCATACACAGACATTATTGACATGTTATTTGGTTGAGAGTTAGAGTAGGGTGATTGTGAATGTGTATTGTAACGGTTGATATCATAGTTGCATGTAATGTTATCTTTTGGACATTAAGCACATGTCGTAATATGTAGCACAGAGCAATGGCAGCAACAGCAAACATCTGGAGTGACATGTATTAATATGTCAACTTACATTGCAGGTGGCAGGACTTCAAAACCAACCTGAAGAGGAAGATGACCAAGCGGTGGCAACACAGCCAGACATCTGGGGCCGGGCCCATGCCATCAGGGCTAGAGCTCACCCCCCTGGAGTTGATGGCCGAGAGCTGTGTATCAGTTGAGGAGGTCAGGGGGGTGAGCACGATGGATAGCGAGGCCCCAGCTGAAGTGTTTGCGTCTTTTATTGAAGGTAAATATTTGTCATGCCATAAAGTTGTGCAAGTAATTATCTTAGAATGTGTCCTAATTGTGTTTATCATTTTCCACAGACACGCCACTGCTTGGTGACGACTCTGGTCAGGAGGTGGAGGAGTCCGTGCCACCTGGCCCGAGTGGTAGGCCTGTGCAGCAGCAGCCATCGGCCCAACCCGATTTGGCCAGGTTGGCCCAGATGCTTGGGGACATAAACCAGCAGGGAGACTTGGCATCAGAACGGATGCATAGGACCGAGGAGATCATGGCGAGCTTGGTCAGCACCCAGCAGGCCATCGCTGGGAGCCTGCAGGCCATGGCTGAGGCGCATCAGGCCATGGCTGCAAGTGCTCAGGTGCTGGCCGAGCAAGCCACCCGCCAAAATGATCTCCTCCTCCACCATAATGAGCTTATGGTGGAGCTAGTTACCAGCAACAGGGTCCTAATGTCATCCGTTTCTGGTGCATTACCACCAGCAACACTCCCTGCTGGCAGGAGGGGTAGACCAGCCAACCCCTCACCAGCATCTTCTCCACCTGCCCCAGCATCTGGCCGTGCCCGAAGAGCTGCTGCACAGGCCAAGGAGCCTACCAAGGCCAAACGTGGTCGAAAATGAACTTGTGGCTGCATTAATCTCCACCGTTATCTCATCCCAAATCTTCCATTGTACTGTGTGTGTCAGCTTCTTGTGTCCAATCACGTGCTGAGGGTAACCAGATGAGCCCTTGCTTCAAATGTCCTTTTTGGTTCCCCTGTTGCCCTCTTTTGCCTGCCATTACTGTCAGCTGCACTTGATGTGATGTTGCTAAGTCCCCGGTTGTGTTCCAAATGATTCTGCTGATGGTGCATATGAGCCAGCTGCAGGTTGGCCTGCTGCAGAAGGGCCAGGTGTAGGTTGCCCTGCTGTAGAATGGTCACGTGCAGGTTGGCCTGCTGTAGAAGGGCCAGCAGCCTCCTCATTTCCCACTGGCTGCATGTGCAGTGGCACATAGGAGGTGCTGGAGTCCATCTGTGTGCAATTATATTTGTTTTGTATTATAATTTATTTTTGTACATTCCTGCCATGGTTTGTTTTTTTTTGTATTTTTATTTTTTTGTCATTGCATCACAGTGGCATTGACTGTGAAATGTCTATAAATAAATTTCTTTACTTTACAACAATTGTGTGGTTTAATTAGTACATGTCGCATACACATGTGTATTGATAGTATTAATATTCAGTGATGTCCATTGTTAGCAGGTTTAAAGTGTGTCAGAAGTACAGCATATGTGGGTGATTAGTAAGGTTTCCTTGAAGCAGCAATGGTTTCAATTAAAGCACTGACAAGCGTCCTATTAGTGAGTAATGAGTAAAGGAGTGGATTTTATTGGGTTCAGGTGTTAATGCTTGTAGTCATTAGGCGGTCCGTTCGCCTCCCGCAGGAACGAGTGGTGTCCGCAAAGCAATAGTGGCCTTTTGGACACCGCACATTTCTTCCCTTTTTGTTCGCGTGCATTCGGAGTGGTATCCGAATGCACGCCCCCCAACATAAGTGTACTCCCCCGTGTCCGCCCATGTTTCCGCCCCGTTTCGCCCACTTTGAAACTACGCCCATGTGTCATTCCGCATGACGCCCATAATACGCCCATATTTCCCGAATGATTGCGGTGACCAGTTTTGTACGGGATTTGGCCGAACAGGTACGGAGTCAAGGCGTGGCACATGCGCGTGGCGTTCTCCACGCATGCGCAGACGCCGTAAAGACGCGATCCGAAAGTATGCGGTAAAGTACGCGTCAATCAGAATAAGGGCCATTGTGATGCTAATTAGGTCACATGTTCAGCCTATGCCCTTCCCCTTCTGACTCCATGAATACCACCAGTGCTATGTTGCATCCTGCCATTGTGATGCTAATTAGGTCACATGATGAGGTGGTATTCTCCTGTTCCATGCAATGAATAGAGTAGGGTTCTGTGTTACTCTGTACTTTATGCCCCACCAGGGCTTTCTCAGTTCTTATTAAATACTAGCTGTTGTGCCTAGCGTTCTCTATCACCCCTTCATCTTTCCCCCCTTTCCCCCTGTTCTCTTGCACCACATTTCCCTGGTCTCTCTCCCCTTCTCTGATCATTCTCTTTCTCTATTATCTCTCTTCCAATATACACATTTTTCCCACTCTTCCACAGTTCCAGGAGGGGGTGTGGCCACACCCTGTCAGGGGGGGGGAGGGGTTAATTTGTACAGGGTGCAGGGCAGGATCATCATTGCACACACAGAGGGAGATAGAGCACAGGCTGCAATTGCAGCCTGTCATCTCTCTCCACACTGTCCCCTCCCTGCAACGGGTGGAGTGGGACTCGGGCCCCTACAGCAGACTCAAGGGCGGGTAAAAAGTACTGGCTCACACTCTCTCAACACCACTGTGGGGAGCCAGGTGTGACCACTGCTCTCCAATGGAGCTGCTGTAGAATTTTTGGCTGTGTTCTAACACCTGCAATAGAGGACAGAATGGCTCCAGCCTGGTACTGCTGGACAGTGAGACCCACCATACTCTCACTATTACCACCATCCTATTCTGCACACTGAAGTATAGACATCAATACATAATACAGTATATACTGTAGATCAGGGCTGGGCAACCCTTCAGATGTTAATGAACTACACATCCCAGGATGCTTTGCATTAGTTTTGCTATGTGGCCATGCTGAAACTGATGCAAGGCATGCTGGGATGTGTAGTTCATTAACATCTGGAGAGCCGGTGTTGCCCAGCCCTGCTGTAGATGGTGAGTCTTGTCGGTTTGCAAAAGCAAACTCCTTCTTTAATGGAAAAAAACATGTTCACGGCAGGTGGGGCAGATGTAACATGTGCAGAGAGATTTACATTTGGGTGGGGATCACTTCAAACTGAAATCTAAATTGCAGTGTGAACATAAAACATCCAGTATTTATTCAGCACAAAAACAAAATAACTCACCCGAATGTAACTCACTCTGCACATGTTACATCTGCCCCACCTGCAATGCAGCATGGTTTTGTCCATTAAAGAAGGAGTTTGATTTTGCAAATCAACCAAAATCCCCCCATAATATAATAAATATGTAGGTGTCTGCATGTAATAGGCAGCTCGTGGATGTACGGGGTTAGTCCGGCAGACAAATACATAATATCCTCCCATCACTATCACTGATAGCACCGGCCTCGAGGCCAGTTTAGATTAATGAGTAATCACTGTGGTTTGTATCGGTGTTCCTCTGTAATGTCGCCCATTGTCCTGGTCACACGTCTGTACTACTAAACTCAATTGTATATTAATTGCTTTGCGGTGAGAACACTGAAGCATTAGGCAGCTAAATTCCTGTTGGCAGAAAGGACAATTTTCATTACAAATGAAATATTGTAGTGAACGTCTTAACATTGCTGCCATCTTGTTATCCCCTAGGTGACATTCATAAAACAGGCACAGGCACAATTAATGCTTAAAAGGCTCTTAACTGTCAGCATTCCTGTCGTTAGTTGTTCCATCTGCCATCGCTAATTCAATTTGTCTTTAATTTCCTAATGCTGAGATGATGAGACGCGTCAGAGAGAAAGCCACAGATAGCACCATCAGGTACTTGTCTGATTCACCCTCTGCACCCAGGAAATAAACCGGTTTGCAACAGAAAACAGGGGAATCTTCCGCTCCGGCAGTACAGTAGACTCCGGTTTTTGCAATTGCGCATGCGCAAATCATTGGAAAAAGGCTCTATCCCATGATGGCAACCTGAGCATGTGCGGAACCCACCTTGAGACTGTTTTAAAGCATTACAGCCCATAGCAACCAATCAAATTCTCTCTGTCATTTTCTATGATACTAAAAAATAAAGGTAGTATAGTTGCTATAGACAACAACACTTTTTTAGATGCTTTATTAAATCTACCCCATCATTTCCACTCTCCAAAAAATAAACACACACACATGTGTGTGTGTGTTTATTTTTTGGGGAGTGGAAATGATATTCCACTCCTAAATTTTAACAATTTGACTCTTAAATATCAAATTATTATTTTTTTATATCGATTTAAGTCAACTGACCGATGTTTACGAGCAATGGTTCAAAGCCTTTTCCATGTATTGTACATCTCTCCACCAAACTTCAGTCTATCAGGAGGGATTACAATTATTACTCCACTTACAGTAGTCACCCTGTGGATGTTGTATAAGCAGCCGATGTGTCTTCCCGCTGCAGCAGAGGATTAGGCAGAGTATGACCCCAGGCTACTTGCTGAATACTGAAATGACCAGATTCTGACAAGTGACATTCAGGGATTCTCAGCCTCCCTCACCTTATGTTAAGCTGTTATATTCAATCCATTGGTCACTGAACTGCTGATATTTATAAGTCGCTTATGAAAGTCAATAAAAATCACGAGCGACAAAGTGTAATAATGTGCGCAGACATTTGTCAGAAACCGGCATCACGGCAGCGCAAAGTCCGCAGAAGGCATATTATCTATATCAAGATAAAGGGAAACGTAACAATCATTTTTTATTTTAAGGAAAGCACATGTGAATAAAAAAAGTGTATGGGTAAAAACCGGAGATGGACAAGACCCCGGAATGCCGGAACGGACACTACAAGCTCCGGAATGCAGAGTTTGATGTCCGGTCCGGCAGACGGGGGGTGTCCTGTCCGGGGGGCTGCCTGTGAGAGCATTCACCTGGGAAAGGAGAAGGGGGAGAATAAAGTCTCCCTGTACACCTGCTCGACGCACTGACATGCTGCTGCCTGCCACTGCCCAGTGGCTGAGCACTGGAGGCAAGTCAGCCAGTGTGGGTGTGGCCATGGCAGAGACGACAAATCCCCCCACTGATTCAATTGACTGTACACAGAGCCAAACTTTTTGGCTCGTCGGAGCAAAATGTATAGTTATAACTTTTGTCTCAGGGGAGCAAAATGTATAGTTATACATTGCATAACCATCCAATCTATAAATGGGGCATGCAAGGGATGTCTAAGCAGTACACACACCTTCTGCATGTAACTTTGATGTCATCGCTGCAGCCGATGTCACAAGCTATATCATGACCGTAATTTCCAATGTTCCACACAACCGGCCCAGTGTGTAACGCTGAGCTAAAACAGCTGGCCGACAGATGCTGGGCTGCGATGCCGGGAAGACTGCATGGTGATGGGCTGAACAGAACCTTGGCTCTCCCATGCTAGAAAAGGTGGTTGTATAGGAACGCAAGCCTCCTTCCACCCATTCTACTAACATGGGCCCCAAGCAATATGTGGTTTGCACTGCAGAGTCAATGTCAGCCCCCAAAGGTAACAACAGGTGACTGTATTGATGGAACACAATGGGTCTAGAATTGGATGCATCTTTGGTTGCCCATATACATTTTCGCATGATTACTTGTTCCACCATACAGATGAACTTCATCTGATGGAGCCACGCCCATCTTTTGCGCCAGCGCTCCTAGGCGAGGGTTTTGGCGCACCACTCTTGTAGCAGGCTCGTTCACACTGAGGTGTAGGAGCCTGGTGCCAATGGTTCTGCATTTCAGCTGGATGCAATCAGCGGGTTGTCAGGCTGAATATACTATTTGTTATTGTGCTTTTTCTTGTGTGTTCCAACTGTAAATAATCTCTGCAATTCCTGCATTAATGGACATGCTTTTGACCAGGAATTCTAAAACAAGATTTTATTTAGATGTTCTATATGAGATCATGGGGATCACTAATAGACAATATTTGGAGTAATTTACCAGATACTGTAAAAACTCACCATCGGGTATCTTGGTGCTATACACTTCAACAAAACTTACCCCTTAAACCACTTAACTTTATGAACTTAACACTGAAAATAACGAGACAGACACAAGTGCTGGCGTTTCACACTGAATGTCAAATTTATTGATTGACAGCTATAAACTATAAATGGTGGCGACACTAAAGAATGGTCATAGAGAATAGAGGGGTAAGATCACCACATGCCATTCACACACCGTTGGTCATCAACACTCCCATCACACACCCACCCGGGCAGATGGTGCAGCCCATCCCCTGTGAAGGGGAATTGGGCTAATGACATATCGATGTCGGGAGAGCGCATCCACTATAAACACACAATTGCATATAAACAAGGACCGTTCTTTACCGCCACCGAGAAATAGAAAATAGGGCTGGGACGGTGGGGAAAATTCCAAAGAGGAAGATCACTTAACTTCCTGCCTACTCCCAAGCTTCACAGCTCCTCCCCTGCTCCCTAATTGGCTATTCCTCACCTCATCAGAAAACTGTAACCCTATACAACCTAAAGCTACAGCGTGTCTGAACCCTTCAGTGGTTTATGCAGCCTCTTTGCTTAATCAACCTTCAGTTTCCTTTATCAGGAATGGAATGCAAGGCGGTGGTACTTGTGGAGCGTTTGTTTGCCGAGGATGAGAATCTGCAACTTGTGTAAAGCAGTAATGTGACTTAGCCGGTTATTCTGATTTATTCTGACCTGGTTCGCACGGGGGAGCAATGTTCAGAGCCTGCGCATGCACAAATGCATTTATGTGCATGTGCAGATGCTTGGTGCGAGCGGGCATGGAAAACTTTTTTGTCATAAACAATCAGTCAACACACATTGTTATATATGATTAACAAACCAAGAATGTAAGGACAATTATTGACAATTCTGACCTTGACAGATGTTTCAATCCTGAGATATGATACCAAATAAACAATAGAAACATATCATCTACCGAGTATTTGGTTCTGTATTACGCCGGACTACATACTAAAATATCTGAATCATCAATATTAATTAATAACAAAAACCTGTCCTGGTGAAATCCAAGAAACTGCGTGGACCTTTATAACCTGTCCTAACTTGTCCTAACCCAACTCCTCTCCACCCCCTCCCAATAACCCTCCCTCAACAAAGATCAGTCAGCCCGGTGGACCACTCTACGTTGTCAATGACCTATGTAGATACCATTTTGTACCTTCAAATACTCTATATATCTGTATACGCACTGCATCATCCACATAATCAATATAAGTACCCCATTTTTTTATAGAATTTCACTACTCCCTTTTCTATATCTATAAGTGCGGCCTTCCTGTCAATATATAGGAGCTGCATTAATGTTGTCTTCATGGCCGCCAAGAATGGCGGAGATGAAATGTCCAGCATCGTAATATGATCTTTTTGGCAACCGTGACAAAGACAGTTAGAAAAGGGGTCAACACTGTTTTTCTACCCTCCAAATTCCAATTCGTGAAATTCACCAACAGCATGGCCAGTGGGTCTTTCTGCAATCGGAAACAGCATACATCATTAATCATACCCTTTTATGACTTTTATTGGGGTCCTAAGGGGTTAGCTACTGCTATTTACTGGATTTGTTATCTGAGATTGTGCATCCAAGAGACATTATCAGATAAGCCCTGGGGGAGGTTAAGGTGTTGACTCTAGGGGGAGAGAAAGGGTTAAGGTTAGCAATATCAATGGGAACTATTCAGGATCTGCAAAATTTACCGTCAGCTGCCTGCTTGATCACGGAGACATTGCTAAAGGCCTCAGACCTGCCAAACCAGGAAAGTTACCACTGGGCCACCAGGAACATGTTGTCAACATTGTAATTATGTCATCGTTTCATCAGCTGACATTACATCAATGTTGATATTCGTATGTAGACACGATGAATGCCGGCAAACTATACTGAACCGGTAGTAATCATCTGCGGCGTAGTCTCCAGCAATGTACAAATGCCCTTCTGCACCTCTGATGTCCTTAGTGCAGAACATCTGTGACAATGTTGCTAATGTTCTCCGTTTTTGTCGGAGTCCTACAGTTACTGCTGCCTGTGTATCACAACACCAAACATTATCCAGCGGAATCATTCATTTCCTCAATGGCTTCTGTTTATCCTAAAAGATTATATCCTGATTATACAAGGTGCAATGACATTTGTCAGATCTTGCTTCTGGCACAGTGATGTCTACTCGGCATTTTGCAAGATGCACATTATATTTCATTTAAGAATTTTCAGATAACCTTGGATATGAAAGCACTGAACAACATCAGGGTTGGAAATGAATTTGACATCAGCCAGAAGATAATGCAATTCCTCACTTACATGGCAATCTCATTGTCCTGAAAACGTTAATTGCAGTTTAGAACGGAGGCAAAGAACTAAGGATGTCAGAGCTGTAGCACTAGGTGGCTTATTTCAGAAAAAGTGCAGGATGCACAAATGCGCTGTAACCCTAGCAACCAATACAGTTACGGGTTTAATGAGTTATATTATATTATCATTTATTTTGCCATCTGTTTTCTGTAACTAAAACCGGCTTGTAACCTTAGTTAATAACATGAATTTTTACTTTTTTTTGTGTAATAGCATAGTACGATTGAGTCCAATTATAGACATGGTATCATGTAGTTGAATGGTTAATCTCTAAATGCTGTCTCTTAACTGTGTGTTATTGTGCATGGCTCATCTGCCTAAATAATAGCACATGTCTGAGTAAATATTATTCACCAAACTTAAAGGTCAGACTCCAGGTTCACTACTTGTTTACATGGCTCTATAAGAGACTCTGCATGTGCACAAGTATTTTGCTGTGTTATTGGAGAGCCACCATGCTGTACATCCACCTTACCTTATTGACTGATGTTAGTCATCAATTACGTGTATCCTGTTATATTCTATACAACCTATTGGAAAAAAAAAGTATCAACTGATCTTGTAACTTCTACTACCAACTACTCAGCATCTGAAAATACTGTCCTAGGGGCTTAACAAAACTGAATACAGCCCTGGGTTTGACTACACCTTCGCATCAAAGTCTAAAAGACTAGCAGTTAATGGTTGGACAGATTTTTTCACCAGGTCTTGGAGGTGACTTTTTGTAGGTAGCTTTTAACACCAGAGACACCATTACTGACATCTCTTACTAGTAATACTAAGCCTTCAGACATTCATCGGCTTCTGGTGTAAACCATGCACCTGCATGGTACCCCCATTTGTCAGAAGATACTTCCTAACACCTGTGGGTGTTAGCTTCCTCTCCCCCGCTCAGCACACAGCACTGAGCAGCATGTGCTGAGCTGGGGAGAGAGGCTGTGCTGCTGTCCTCTCTACTCCCACTGCCTGGTCTCTGCAGTGGAGGGGTGGTGCGGAACAAGGGCCCCTACATCAAACTTGGGCCTGGGTATAAAGTACCCCCCTCTTAACGGCACTGGCTGACCTCACACAACTTCCCCTAAAGCACTTGGGCTAACCTGTGTTTTCCCCTACACTCCCAGGAAAAGCCCATTTACCACTCCCAAATGCTGATTCTAGTCAATCAACTTGTGAATGGCCAGCGATCACAAAAGCAGCAGGCTTTCATCGCTGTACGGCTTCACACATGCATACTGCGGGCCGTACGCATGTGCAGTCTTTTGATTATTGCCCGGCCTGCTAATTTGCATCTGTGCAATCATCTCTGAATTAGACACTGTGGGTGACATTTAATGAGATGCGAAAATGTAATTTTTGAGATTTTTTTGGCCAAAAACGGACGAAATCGCACTTTCCCCCGAATTTGCATATTTAATGAGATGCGAAAAACGCTGATTTTGCTGTGAAATCGCACATTCTGAAAGTGCGATTTTTAGTTGCGCCAGATCTCGCATCCAGAGGTTTTCCCAATAAAAAGAATACAATTCGCATATTTAATGAGATGCAAAATCAGGAAAATGAGTCTAAACTTCGCCACATATGTAGACCAGGTTCTGACAGGCGATTTGGCCAGAACCCTGGCCAGATCATTGAGATCTGTGCATGGTCCTGTCTTAAAAAATGTGTAAATTTATATATATATATATATATATATGGAGAAAAGTGGGGTATTCAGGGTGCGCTAAATAAACCTTATACAATTCGGACTGTACAATTCAAATGTTTAAAAAACAATTTATTAAAAAATGCTCACAGGAGCATAGCAGTTTAAACACAAGGTTCAATTACAGATACTGTGAACTGGAGGTATGACAATCTGTATGTACACAAGGTAGATGGATGTCCATAAACGACAAATGTGCCCAACGCGTTTCGTCGTTCGCACGACTTCCTCAGGGGCATGGCATAATATGATAGTCA
Organism: Crinia signifera; assembly: GCF_055691185.1. Lineage (NCBI taxonomy): Eukaryota > Metazoa > Chordata > Amphibia > Anura > Myobatrachidae > Crinia > Crinia signifera. The sequence goes on from NC_139227.1 coordinate 97,720,814, forward strand.
CACTGTAAATAATAATACAAAACATCAATCATATGTATGTTTATATGTTGTACAGAAATTCATTAAAACGTATAATACGAATGAAAAAGGGAGCGACAGGTGTAAGGAAAAAAGGACAAAGATATAAAATTGAAGTGCATAGATCCTTCTGGATCACATACCGGAATTGTAGTAGAACTCTAGGATAATCCTAGGAAGCGCAATGTTTTTTGGCTGTAGAGGTTTGTTGGATCTATAATTATAGACGTGGTATCCTACAATGGGAACCGATAGAATCCTCCATAAAACATCAATCAGAACACAAATGTGGTTGGCGGGGGGGACAAATTGGAAAAAAACAATACATACCACTGGCCGTAGTGTATACGGGTATAGAAACAAATATTCTTGATGAAAGAAAAATGTTATCTGGTGATAAAAAATATATATGGCTCCAATTAGATAAAGAGCATGAAGAGGGGTTACAGAATCTGACTGCCATAAATTAACTACTGCTGTGTTGGCGTACATGGGTTATCAGCATAAAAACATCTAATTAGGATGTCTGCAAGTTGATCAATGCATAAACAATATATAGGTATAAACCATTTGATACAAAACTTTTTCCAAAAGGTACAATAAAAATGCATATATTGACACATAATGGCCCCATTATGGCCAAATACAAAAAATGGAGTGTGTCACTTGCTAGTATTGAGCTGTGACATCAAAGCTTCAGTTACAGGTGGGTAAAAGTGAACCACTTACTAGGTCTTTCAGTCAGAGTAGTGAACTGCTAGGCTCCACACTGGTGAATGACTGAGAGAGAGTGAGCTGGGTATATATAGTGAAGGACTAAAACGTCACTTCCTGTTACCTGTGTTTGATCAAAAGTGTAAAAAACCTTTTTCTAGGTGTCTGGTGTGTTTAATAAACGGCTGTACAGCTTAATGCCTCAGGCGCCACATTAAAGGTGTGGGTTACAACGTGGGGAAGTTATATCCCCATGAGAACTGTTGTAAATAAATCTGTTGGAACGCATGGTGAAATCGCCATGCGTTCCAGTGACATCATTTCCGCTCCAGCGGGTGTAAGCGCGATGTGAGGGGAGTGTTAATAGATGACGGGTGGAACGCTGTATGCGCTCCAGCACTGAGCGCTATCAGCGTGCACCAGAGTGTGTTTAAGGGGATCAGGTGCCGTCCTTGTGGAGCGCAATATTCGTTCCAGAAAGTGGACATAGGGGAAGTGTTTAGCTGATCTAAGCAACTACATTCTAGGTGGAGGGGAATGCGGACATCCGGTGTGTGGAACGCAATGCGTGCCACAGTGTGAATCACTGCCTTAATGAATATCGATGGCTAACAATTAAAGTATTCCCTAATTTACAAAATAATTATAATGGACTATTAGGATGTGAAAGTGTTAAAAAATGAAGGTGATCTAAATGGGCTTGAAATGAATGAAATTGAGAATGAAAATAAAAATAAATAAAAATAAAGATAAATATAAAAATAAATATAAATATAAATAAAAATAAAAATAAATATGAGGAATAGATAAAAATATAGGAAAAAATAAATAAAAATAAAAATAAAAATTAAAATAAATAATAATAAAAATAAAAATAATAAATAAAAAATAATAAATAAATGAAAATAAAAATAAATATAAAAATAAAATAAAATAAAAATAAAAATAGATGAAAATGAATTTAAACAGATATAAATGTAGAAAAATATATATAAAAAAGGGGGGGGGGAGGTCAAAAATATTATTATGAGGGCTGACTAAGTAACCTAGGCTGAGAAGTCGCAGCTCAATTTACAATAAAATTGATGGATAACATAAAAAAAGGTGCTAATTAGAAAACAGTTTAAAGATGGTGAGACATGTATGGGGTATAGGAGAAGCTTGATCTAAAGTTTACTTAATGAACTCCCATGGAGCAATTGAAAAAACAGAAAAAGAGGAATGTATAAAGAAAAGACAAAAGGGCCTATTATAGAAAGGCCACTATGTCGATGCCCTCATTGAGGCCTTTGGGGGACAAAGTGTTGAGGGCATATATCCAATAACTTTCTTGTTGGATGAGCTTGAGCCCCCTATCCCCACCTCTAGGATTTTCTTTAACTTTTTCTAGAATGGTGAATTTGAAATTGTCTTTTGTAATGGTCGAATTGTGTTTGTCCAAGAAGTGTCTTGGCACGCTGTGGATGCGTACTTTGTTCTTTATATTTCTCATATGCTCTTGGATTCGTATTTTGGCTTGCCGGATGGTTTTGCCAATGTACCGGAGGTTGCAGCTGCAGGTAATCATATAGATGACGTGGTCGGAATTACATGTCACAGAATCCTTGATGGTATATGTTCTTCCATTTGGTTGGATACAGGAAAATTTGGTTTTGTCTATGAACTTACAACAAATGCATTTGTTGCAAGGCAAGAGGCCTGGCCTTTTCTCCAAGAAATTGGAGGTACTGGGTATTTTATCGTCTGTGGGTTTTAGTCTGCTGGGTGCAAGCAAGGTCTTAAGGTTAGAAGCTTTCCGAAACACTAAATTGGGTCTACTGGGAAGATGGGGTCCCAATATTGGGTCGCGAAGAAGTAGATCCCAATGTCTTTCAAGGGTTCTTTTTATTAAGTGATTCTCACAATTAAATTGGGTTATGAACGGTCTACATTTAAAGTCCTTCTTGGCTTTAATGGAGGGTGCCAGTAGTATGTTTCTTTCTTGGGCTAGCGCTTTATCTTTAGAGGAGTCAATGAATGGTTTGTCATATCCCCTTTCAAGAAACCGTTTTGAGAGTAATTGGGATTGTTGAATGTAGTCAGAAGTTTCGCTACAATTGCGTCTCAACCGGAGAAACTGTGCATACGGAACACTTTTCTTCCAAGTCGGGTGGTGACAGCTATCTGCAGGAATGTAGCTGTTTGCGTCTACTGATTTGAAGTGAGTCTTGGTGATGATTTCTTTTCCTGGTACGCCTTTCAATTCGAGGTCTAGATAGTCTATTTTAACAGGGTGAGATTTATAAGTAAACTTAAGGTTGAAGTTATTTATTTGTAGGTATGACATGAACTCATTGATGCTGTCCTCGTTACCTCTCCATATAAATAGGAGGTCATCAATGTATCTTCGATACAAGATTATATTGTCCTCATAGATGGTATTATGAATATAGATCTCCTCCCATGCACGCATATGGAGGTTCGCATAGGCAGGGGCAAATTTTGTGCCCATGGCCGTGCCCTGTTGTTGGAGATAATACTGTCCATCAAACTCGAAGAAATTATGGCCCAAGATAAAATTCATACTTTTGACTAGGAAATGTATTTCAGATGCGTTGTTGTTGGGATCATTTTTCAAAATCTGTTCAACTGATTCGAGTCCTTTATTGTGTGGAATTGACGTATAAAGGCTTTGGACATCGACCGTAAGCCAACAGCATTCGCTTGACCAGATTTTTCCTTTGAGAAGGTTCAGCACAGCGGTGCTGTCCTTGAGGTATGATTTTGTTTGTAAAACGTATGGCTGGAGCTTCAAATCTAGATAATGGGATAAATTTGCAGTGAGAGAATTGACCCCTGCAATAATGGGGCGTCCAGGTGGATGGGCCTTGTCCTTGTGGACTTTTGGAATATGATAGAACACAGGCATAGTGGGAAACTTGACATTCAAAAAATCGAATTCATCCTTGCAGATGACGCCCTTTTTAAGTCCAAAATGTAAATGTGACTCTAGTTCCAGTTTGAACTTTTCCGTGGGGTTGTGAGGTAATTTAGCGTAAGTTGTTTTATCTTCTAATATTCTGTTTGCTTCTTTCAGATATTCAGTTTTGTCCTGTAATACGACAGCCCCTCCTTTATCTGCTGTACGTATAATGGTTTCATCATCCTTTTTTAAGGACTTCAAAGCCTTGTTTTCTCCGATGTTTAAATTATGGGGTTTATGAACATTGGGTTTGATTTTTCTAAAATCTTCGCGAACAGCTTCATAGAAGATTTCCACATGGCTACCTCTTGATTCCACGGGATAGAACCGTGATGGTAGTGAGACCAGAGGTTTATCTTCAATTGGTTGAGAATTAGTTGAAGGATTTTTCAAAAAGTGTCTTTGCACCGTTAAGTTCCTAATATATTTATTAAGGTCAATGAAAAGATTAAAGGGATCGATGTGATTATTGGGGGCAAATTTCAATCCTTTGTCTAATACCGAGACCTCGGCTGTAGATAACTTCTTCGTGGAAATGTTAATGATTCCTGTGCCGATTGGGTGGATGGTATTTTTTTCTTTTTTGGGGAGTTTTTTCCCCCCTCTAGATCCTCGGCTTCTCCATCGAATCTCCTTTTCTGACCATGAGGGGAATCTAGACGTGTATGTAGTTCTTCTTTTGTAATTCGTGAAGGCGGATTGATCCCTTGTCCTTCCTCTAAAAAATGTCGCTGATGGATTCTGTCCACAGAGGGGGACCTGAAGTGTTCGTATCTATTTTGACGTGAGTCATCTCGATAAGATGGAACTCTACCCCTATAGTTCCTTCTGGATTGATAATTGTCCCTGGTGTTTCTATAATTATGGTTGTTAGGCCTGTATGTGCGTCCTTGCTGGTCATTATACCTATTGGAGTTGAGTCTATGTCTATTGTGGTCATTGAAATGATGTGGGGTTCTTCTAACCATCTCTCTGGATGTCTGGTCTTCTCTCCGTGGAGGAGGTCTCCTGAAATTGAAAGGAGGATTTCTTGATTCTTTAGGCCAATTATAAATCTGTCCAGTGGCATAATCTTTTTTATCGCGGCTGAACTTTTTCTGTTTTCTTTGAATGATTTCTTTTTCCAAAGAGTTCATTTTATTCTGTAGATCCATTATGTCCCTCTTAAATTCTTCATTCTGGTCAAATTTCGATAGTGAAGATTCCAATTTATTGATTTCATTATCAATAGACGTCAGTTCTTTTTTCCGCTCATTTATTAAAAGATTGATGAGTTTGATAGAACAGTCATCCAAGATGGAATTCCAGATTTTTAAAAAGGGGGTGTTATCACTACCATAGGTGGGTTTTTTTTGCAGTCGTAACCCTCTTGGGATGCGTCCAACTTCTAGATATTTTTCTAATGTGATGATATCGTACCATCCTTTTAATTCCTTTGTTCCTAGTTTTTCTAGGGTATTCAAATGGCTGTAATAATCAATATCGCCGTCCTCAATTTCAAACACCTGCTCGTCCTCAGAAAAAATGCTCTTGGCATTCATAGATCTTTTCGTTCTATCATTTAGAAAGTGCATGGCTGCACCGTGTGGTATCTAACAGAAATATATATATATATTAACACAAATTCGCTTATTTCCTCTAATTTGCACATTTTCATGCCTAAATATCGCACATTTTCATGACTAAAATTCGCACATTATCACACTTATTTGCACTTTTTTTACCCAGAAAACCTCATTAAATATACGAATTTGCAGCAAAAAATGTGATTTTAAAAAGTGCGATAATGGGCGAATTTAAAAATGACTAAAAATCGCATCCTATTAAATTTCACCCTGTATGCCTCAGTAAATGGTGGTATTATATCATCTGATTATTCCTATTTGCTGGTTTAATATCCTTCATCTGATAATAAATAAAATCTCTTTTGATGTATTTACCATGTGTATCAATTTACGACTTCCTTTCCATATCCCAGTGACAGGGCAGAAATCTCCCCCCTATTGTTAGATCCCGAGAAGCAGCAGATGTGTCAGCACAAGGAAAATAAACACCTCTTAAAAATAGACATAGCTTTATATGCAGATTAAACATGCATAATTAAGCTAGAGGGATACAAGAAAGCATTATAATTAAATTAAAGTTTCAAGACCATGAATTAAAGTAATATGAATATGGGCGTCGCCGTTTGCAGCAAATGCACAATCTCTGATTAGCATACTGTAACGGTGGACAGCCTGTTGATATATAGGCCCTTATTCTGGCTCACTCGCAAAGGCAAATTACTTCTCAAATGGACAAAACCCATGCTGCACTGCAGGGGGGGCAGAGAGAATTAGATTATGGGTGGGTTATTTTGTTTCTGTGCAGCGTAAATACTGGCTGCTTTATTTTTACATTGCAATATAGATATCAGTTTGAAGTAAAACCCCACCCAAATCTCATCCTCTCTGCACATGTTATATCTGCCCCGCCTGCAGTGCACATGGTTTTGTCCATTTGAGAAGGAATTTGCCTTTGTGAGGGGACCAGAATAAGGGCCATTGTGTGTGCCTGACTTTATGGCAGTCACCTAAAGACTGAGTAGACCATTCCCAATCCTGCTTATCAGAAGGTTTATTCATACATACAGTACCCTCCTTATTGCAAAGCTGACTCCAAATACTTATAAAACTGTGGGAGGCAGAGAGTGAAAGCAGTAGGCATGGGAGCAGAGGAGGCACTGAGTGGCAGGGAGAGGCAGACGGAGACAGAATAATACAGTGGGAGGCGGAGGTTGACACCAGAAGGCAGGCGAGCAGAGGAGGCACTTAGTGACAGGGAGAGGCAGAGGGTGACAGTACAAGGCTGTGGGAGGCAGAGTGTGAAAGCAGTAGGCATGGGAGCAGAGGAGACACTGAGTGGCAGGGAAGCAGAGGGAGCCCGCATAATGCAGTGAGAGGCAGAGGGTGACACCAGAAGACAGGGGAGCAGAGAAAACACTTGGTGACAGGGAGAGGCAGAGGGTGACAGTATAAGGCAGTGGGGGGAAGTGTGAAAGCAGTAGGCAGGTGAGCAGAGGAGGCACTGAGTGACAAGGAGAGGCAGAGGGTGACAGCAAGTTGCAGGGAGAGGTTGACATATAGAGGAAGACTGTGACAACAAAAGGCAAAGGGTAGCAGAGGTTGACAGCGGCAGGCAGGGGAGGGAAGGGGTGATGGGGAGCATTGGATGACTGGGGGAGGCGGTAAGTGGCAGGGGTACAAGCACAATGTCCTGCATGGTGTAGAGAACAGGAAGCATGTACGGTAGTGGGTGCAGGAACACAGTGGTCTCTACTCTGTCTGTGACAGGCCCCCATCCTTTCCCTGTGCTAATTCACACCTGTGCGCTTAAGTCTGAATCAGGCCCTTTGTGGCTTCTCCAAAGGGGAAATAAGAGACCCTTTAATATTTTACAGTGAGCAAACATTGTTCTCCATCTGTGTACTCCGGGGTGGGGGTGGGGTGAGGAAGCGCGAGTGGGCACCAGCAGGTTGTGTGTTGGAAGAAAATTCATCGGAAATTATTAATAGTTCACCCATTGGTACAAATGGATGAAATGTCGCCAATGACCCGTTGCTGATTGGATGTCTGCTAGTACCCCACTGTGACATCCACTTGATCATTAGCTGTAAGGTCATGTGCTATTTTAGCAAAAGTACCCATTACTGACTAAATAAATGACGTGATTTAAAGTGTATTTCCAACAGCTGTGGAGGCCTTGTAGCAGTTCACACACTGCGGCCAATTACTCAATTTGCACACCTGCGCCTAGATTTCCTCTAAGGCACCAGACAGTGGTATTCGGGGTCAGGGAGGAGTGGGCGTCAGAAGGCAGACATTTCTAGGACAGCATGGTGGAGACACAATGAGAGGCCTAGACATGCAGAGCAGGATCTAGAACCCCAGTAACTTTCCTAGTCTATTGTAATCAGGCAGTGGCGCAAGTTCATCCCAGTTGCGCGGAGGCAAAATAACTGTTGGTGCCCCACCCCCCGACAGCACCTTATATAAATATATGTATGCGTGTGTATGATCTGTATGTATGTTATGTATATTTTGTTTAAAATAAAGAGATTTTAACAACTATGGTCCTGCTAGGAGGGGGAGTCAGCCACAGAAGTGATAGTGAGGGCTTTTAATTAATTGATTCAAACTTGCAGAGGAGGAGAGGTGCCCCCCTTGGGAGCAGGAGCCTGGAGGCAGATGACTCCATTGCCTCCCAGAGTTACGCCTCTGTAATCAGGTAAGTTACTTTGAAGGGCATCAATGTCAAATTAACTGTTCAATAGCTATTTCTAGTATGCAAAGAGGGTTAGACACTACATGAAATAGCAGCATGGTTGGCATAGTGGATAGCATTCTTTCCTCATAGCCCTGGGTCTTTCTCCGAAAAAGTTGTTAATTTGATGCCCCATAATAGTCCCCTAGTTCATATTATGCCACATTACACTGCTTTACCTAGTTAATATTATACCACATTGTAGTGCTGCCCCTAGTGCATATTATGCCACATTACAGTGCTTCTTCTAGTCAATACTATGCCATATTACAGTATTGCCCCTAGTTCATATGATGCAACATTACAGTGCTGCCCCATGTTCTTATTTTGCCAGGTTGTAGTCAATAATAGTCGGATGCCATTATGTTTCTCAAAACAGAGACATGTCACCACCATTGCAGGGAAGGAATTAGGCCAGGATATCCGTCCCAGGCCAGAGATTTCCAGGCCTCTTTTTTTAGCATCTGCGGTGACCATTTTGCTCAACCCAATGAGTCAGGCAGGCAGTTAATGGTGTCGGCAATTATCCAATGCTGTATCTTAGGATATAGCTCAGATCATTGATGCAAACAGGATCCGTGACATAATATATAAATATAATATATAAATGATATATTTATATACGATATATATATATATATATAATTTAACCATGTCAACATTTGTGAATGTCAACCTTGCCGACCAGACAGTACTCTGTGTCCATGTTGACATTCTAACTGTTGACACTAAGGACCTGTCAACATTCTGATCGGACACCCAAAATAATCCGTGCCCGGAAGACCTGTAATCTCTTATTTCTTTTGACAATAAACCACTTTTTAAACTTCCTGCTTCACTATATACCGTATACTGTATACATGCTTGGTTTTTTTGTGCTATGGATCCTTGTTGAATATGTAAGTCACGAGCGGTTGGGTTTTTCGGAGAATGTGCATGTATAACAGAGCAGGGGGGAAGTAATAGGGGGAAGCAGAGGAAATTTGTAGGTCAGGCTGTTCTAAGAAAACATTTCAGTAGCAGATAATAAGGTGAAGGATATTGCAAGTACTATATGATTCAATTTTAACAACCCAGTCAAACGGATCAAGGTCGTAGCGACTGCACTGGTTTCTATACAAAGATTTTTTTTTTTTTAACCAAATATGAATATGTTAATTTAGTATTTGGAGTCATAGTTAATCTCATGCTTTAACATATTGATACGTTTCAAATGCAAATATTTCCACCTCCATCTCTCTTCATAATAGCTCAATGTTAAACACTCTCTTCATGTGCAGAATGTACAGTATATGTAATTTGGGAGAAATGTCTGTCTGTATCTCTGTGCAATGTGGTTGGTGCACCGAAAGGTCTAGAAAAATATTACATGTTCCTACTTCCAGTTAGAGCATTTCCTTTTATTTGTCAACATGGACCCCAAATAAGTATGATGCGTATGCTCGTACCGTTCTCACTAGTAGTTGACATGAATCATGAAGTATGAACAAGTCTGTAAAAAAAAATACAAATAAATTGTAAAATACTCATGTTGACCTTTTTATGTTGACATTTTGCTTAAGTCGACCTTTTGACAATGTCGACTTAGTGCATGTCGGCCTTTTTCACGTTTCTTTCTATTGCCTGACAACCAATAGTGATCAACCTATTGACTGTTGAACTTAAGCAGCCCATACACGCTGCGATGCGGGCTGTACGATGTGTGCTTTGAGGTGCGCGCTCCCGCGGCACCTCATCGCACAGTACAAAAAGTATGTGCTTGCACTTTGTTTTAATCACATTGCATTGCATTGCATGCACAGGCAATGCAATGCAATGTGATCCATGCTAGTTAAGCATGGAACGCACGCCGTATCGGGACGTGTATGGGCGGCATTAGACCTATCAACTAGGGAAGCCAATCCCGGGGCATTTTTTCAATCCCGGGATTCGGGATTGAAAAATGCTCAATCCCGGGATTCCCGGGATCCCGGGATTGGCTTCCCTAATTTGAAAAAAAAACGCCCGGGCCACCCTGCACATTCACAAAACTTACGTTTGCGGGTGCTGGGTGGGTGGGCGAGCGTGCAGATATTGCTGGGAGCCGGGTGGGCTGCAGGTATGTCCGCTGGGCAGGTGGGCAGCTTCAGCTGGGCGGGCGGGTGTACAGCTTCGGGTGGGCAGCTTCAGCTGGGCGGGTGGGTGGGCAGCTTCGGGTGGGCAGCTTCAGGTGGGCGGCTGGGTAGCTGTTCGGGTGGTCGCGTAGCTTGGCGGGTGGGCGGGCGTGTGCTGTGTGCTGATAAGCCGGGTTGCTGGGTGTGTGGGCGGCTCCGCTGTGTGGCCTGCGCAGCGTGACAGCTGACCTCATCACGCTGCGCAGGCCGCACGCCGGGTATGGGAGAAGCCTGGCAGCGTCTGAGTGTGTGCTCAGACGCTGCCCGGCATTAGACTGCACATGTGCAGTCTAATCCCGAGATCCCGGGATTGGCCACCCTAGCTGCAAGCCATTTCCTGGTGCATTCCAATAATTCAAACTCGTAGAGCCCTTCTCCATCATGCCAATGCACCTGCACACAAGTCCAGGAAAGTGGTGGATTTTCTGGCCCATGAATACATCCTAGAGCTTGTTCCTCCCTTGCACAGTCCAGACCTGATCCTCTATCCTTCTTTTTTGTATCACAAATCATGCACAAGATGCAAGGAATTTGTTATAAGTAACCAGAAATCGCTGTGGAGACCTTTATCCAGTATGTAGACTGGTCCATCTGCTTCACCTAGTGGTTTGGCTGCATGCAACTTTGCAAAGCCCTCTAGTCCCAGTCAGACGCAGCGCCTCTCAGGGAATCTGGCAATTCCCTGAGCTGGCTGAGAGGTGCTCCATCTGTATATAGTAATGCTTCTTAAAAATATATTTAATGAATATACAGTAGTAAAATAAAACAGAGCTTACTGTACATAATTCTACTGTAGTTAGACCACAACTCCACAAGTTGTTTGTGTACAGTATGTGTTATATATGTGAGGACTTTGTTTAACTGTGTTAGAACAAGAAAGGTGGAAATCCTAGCAAATTTTATTTTTCTATAACTTCCTGTAGTGCCCATTCCCAGCATTTTGTGCAAATTAGAAATAACTGGTAAAATGGTCACCATGCCATTTTCCTGGAGACCTGGGCATGCACATGAGATTCTGGCAAACCTCTAGGGTCTCCCAGTGACCACAGTGCTCAGAGACTAATGACCTGCTGGCAAGAGAGAAGGCCTCCAGGTAGAGACATCACATTGGGTCCCTTCTCTCTTAAAAATTACAGTAAACATTTAGTTTTTCATAAGGTTTTTAAAACACATAACGCACTTGTTCAACAATGGCATGGGTGAACAGCGGAAAGGTGAAGTTCTACAATAACTAAGTCCAGATTTCTGTCCAGCTGAGATAACTGTATGCGACACCTACTCTATCTGAAAAATGTAGACCATAGGGGTCACCCAAGAAACCTGACCAACCTGAGGTACATCTGCAAGGAATAATGGGGCAAAACTCACACTCAACAGTGTGCAAACCTTGAAGAAACTTACCCCAACAGATTTAAAGCTGCCATTGGTGGTTCTACCAAGTATTAGTCTACAGGGGTTGAATACTTTTGCAAACACAATTTTTCAGGTTTGTTTCTTTTCAAATATGAAAACAAATAATTATAAGTTTCAAAATTACTGTCTGTTCGTCATTTGTAATACCAAAAAATGTGACTTGTTGGGGGCTGAATACTTTTGCAAGCCACTGTTTATATATCTTTTAGAAATTGTTCTTAAAAAGATTTTAACATTTTAAACCAGAAAATAATGCTTTAATATCCACATTTTTAACTACACTGTATGGCAGTAAATGGCTGTTTGTTAATATGCTGCTACGTTACCCAGCTGCCTCTTGAGTCCAGCACATCGTCTATGAAACAAGAAAGAAAATAAATTTTTGATCCTATGGTTTCAGCCGCACAGGAAAATATTCTGTCATTTTCTTTGCAAACACCTTTCCCGCATTTGCATCTTCAATGATAGACAAGGTCAGAGCGAACCCTCTGGACAGTTTCTTGACAGGCTTTTTTCTGCTGCGGTGACAGCTGAAGAGAGCGCACTGCGGCCCAGACCACATGACTGTAATTTGAAGTGTTAATTGGCAAGAACTTAGATGACCTTGAGAACCCATAACTAATACCTTTCATGTTTGCCAGCCCTAAAAAACAATATTCATCCGTGTTATCTACAATTAAAAAGATGACCATTATTTTTTCTTTAATTAAGCAAATTCAGCATTTAAAAAAGTAATGCAATGGAAATATAATTGTAGCATATACAGTATGTTTTATGAACTTACAATTTGACATCCAAAATTTTGAGTGGGGGCTATTTAGTAACCATGGCAATGGTCAGTAAACTGTGTGTGTCACCACTAGCAACCAAAATCGCCTTTTATGGTCCAACTTGCAATTGGTTAATTAAAGCAAAATATGGTCATTGTTAGTTATTAAACGTTTGTCTTTACTTGTAAAAAAATAAAATAAAAATCACTGCATTTTCCACACTTAGGGGTAAATGTAATCAAACGTCTAAATATGAATAAAAGTTATGTTGCACATGGCAAGCAGATAAAGTGCAGAAGTTGTCCCAAACAACAAGTCCCCCATCCAACTAGCAGTTCATAGGCTTTGGGCCTGATTTTTGTTTGTAGACAATGGCCGATGTTCATGCACTTCAAGGTGTCCTGCGATCCCACATGTCACGATCCGGTGTGTTGAAGCAAGCTCTCTTACCGGCTAAGTGTCTGCGCAGGCTGAGCTTGCAGTTCAGATCCAGACGCAGTCTGCGTCCTGGGCGCTAAGCATTTTTCCGGCAGTCATCTCCCGGTACCTGCAGTGTGGCTAAGTCCGCGGCTGAGCGCTGAGTGACCGTGTCCAGTGCACGGCAATCCTACAGTCCGCTGCCATTGCTCTCTGTCACACGCATGGTGGATACAAACAGACTTTCCCACCTTAGCCTGACATGGGGTCTGCCATGCCCCCTTCAGTCACATGTCAGTCTGAACCAATCCTGTGCAGTCTAAGCTCCCTGTCATACATACTGTACATGGCTGTTGTCAATCTGAGACATGAACAAGATGCTCTATACTTATCTCTGCCACCAGTTAAATGTGTATACAAATACCACTATAATAACAAACAGTTACAAGACAGAACAAATAAATGAATAAAGTGAATCCAAAAAAATGTCAAATTATTTTGATGAATAAAACATTCTGCATCAAATCGCCAACTCCACTGCATGTAATAAACTTTTATTTATTTGTTCATATTTTTTCACTTTTTTATTCTCCGTACTGCATGTCACGTCGACGTTTGTTGCAGTATCACAGCATCTGGTTGTCACGTCACCATTTGTCACAGTATCACAGCATATGTTTGTCACGTCACCGAGTGTCGCAGTATCACACCATCCTGTTGTCACGTCGACGTGTGTTGCAGTATCACAGCATCAGGTTGTCACATCGCCTTGTGTCGCAGTATTACAGCACCTGGTTGTCATGTTGCCGTGTGTTGCAGTATCACAGCATCTGGTTGTCACGTTGCAGTGTGTTGCAGTATCACAGCATCTGGTTGTCAAGTTGGTGTGTGTCACAGTATCGCAGTAAGAGATTATCACATCGCCGTGAGTCGCAGTATCACAGCATCTGGTTGTTGCAGTATCACAGCATCTGGTTGCCACATTGGCGTGTGTTGCAGTATCACAGCATCTGGTTGCCATATCGGCGTGTGTTGCAGTATCACAGCATCTGGTTGTCACGTCGCCGTGTGTCGCAGTATCACAGCATCTGGTTGTCATGTTGTTGTGTGTCGCAGTATCACAGAATCTGGTTGTCACGTCGGCATGTGTCGCAGTATCAAAGCATCTGGTTGTCATGTCGCCGTGTGTCGCAGTATCACAGCATCTGGTTGTCACATTGCCATGTGTCGCAGTATCACAGCATCTGGTTGTCACGTTGCAGTGTGTTGCAGTATCACAGCATCTGGTTGTCAAGTCGGTGTGTGTCACAGTATCGCAGTAAGAGATTATCACATCGCCGTGAGTCGCAGTATCACAGCATCTGGTTGTTGCAGTATCACAGCATCTGGTTGCCACATTGGCGTGTGTTGCAGTATCACAGCATCTGGTTGCCATATCGGCGTGTGTTGCAGTATCACAGCATCTGGTTGTCACGTCGCCGTGTGTCGCAGTATCACAGCATCTGGTTGTCATGTTGTTGTGTGTCGCAGTATCACAGAATCTGGTTGTCACGTCGGCATGTGTCGCAGTATCAAAGCATCTGGTTGTCATGTCGCCGTGTGTCGCAGTATCACAGCATCTGGTTGTCACATTGCCATGTGTCGCAGTATCACAGCATCTGGTTGTCATGTTGCCGTGTGTTGCAGTATCACAGCATCTGGTTGTCACGTCACCGTGTGTTACAATATCACAGCATCTGGTTCTCACTTCGCCATGTGTGGCAGTATCGTCAAATCTAGTTGTAGCATTCTTTATTAGGATCACTTCCTGACCATTTTCATGTGTTTTTCATTTTCAGCATCTGGTTGTCATGTCATCGTGTGTGGCAGTATCACAGCATCTGGTTGTCATGTCATCGTGTGTGGCAATATCACAGCATCTGGTTGTCACATCGCCGTATGTCTCAGTATCGCCAAATCTGGTTGTAGCATTCTTTATTAGGATCACTTCCTGACCATTTTCATGTGTTAATACCTAACGACAGCAGCCCCCTGAGTTATTCTTGCACACCTGCTATATTGCCACCATTATTTGTCCTGCCATGGCTAATGTCTGAGTTATGTCTTCTAGGACTGGTATTTAGTAGTCTGAAATTAAAAAAGTAAGTTTTGCATTGAAGGATAAAAGTAAAATGGATTCTGAATCTTGCTCTGACTTTCCTCTGCTGATCTGTGTAACATTCATTATTCAGTATAGATCTGGACTGAGCTGTAAATTACATGACAAAGGATTAACAATTAAAACACACTTTTATATGGATTATGATAAAAGAAAAGTGGAAGATTTTGCACCAGCATAGAGTTCTGGCATCCTGGTCATGTAGAACTTACGCGTTTCGTGATGGTCACCAAGTATAAATAAAACTAGGGAGCCTGTGCAAATTGTTGTGCCTATGATGTGTACTGTACATATACTGGGTTCCTTTGTCCTGCTTCTGCAAATCCACAATGTAGGAACCATTTGTTTCATGCAGATAGTTTGCTCTTGCTGATAGAGTTGGACAGGACAATCTTTTGGTTTTGGATGAGGCTAGTGGTGCAGGTCCTGGAACAGCTGGATAGTGGGGTAAATGGTCACAGGTCTCTGAGCTAAGGAAGAAATCTCCATTTTTCACTGTCATTCATATAAAATATCCAGATGGTGCCACACATGAACAGTAGTTTTACTGTTTACTTTACATTAATGTGTGGCACTGCTCTAACATGGTCCAGTAAGGGAATGAAGCATCATCAGTGGAGGAGTCATATTGAAGACTGTGAAGCAATGTCTTCCTGTTCTAACACATGTAGTAGATATTCCTTGCAAAATTTCAAACATACTGTGTTTAAACCTTGTAATGGAACTAGGGTGACCAATCCCGGGATCAGGATCGGCCCCCAAAACGCCGGGATTTCAATCCCGGGATTGGAGTTTCCAATCCCGGGATTTCGGGATTAGACTTCTCCCCAGAGGTCACGCTACACAGGCAGAGGTGGCGTCCGGCAGTGTGATGCCGAACCGCCGTCCACCCGCCCAGCCAGCACGCGCACCCGCCCACCCAGCCAGCGCGAAGCAAGCGCGCCAGCCTGCCCACTCAGCCAGCGCGCCAGCACTCCAGCCCGCACCCAGCCAGCAGCATGGACGACCCGTCCACCCACCCAGCACCCGGTCTCCTGGCAACCCTGTTGCACCCTCAAATTTAAGTACATGTGGGGCAGCCAGGGCGTCTTTTTATTAGGAAAGCAATCCCGAATGCCAGAGATTGAAAAAATGCCCCGGGATTGGCTTCCCTAAATGGAACACCAGCTCAATTATATGAAACCCACAGAGCCAATGGGAGGGTCTTCTACCTATATCAGCTGCTCCTGTTGTTTCCATAGTGTACTTGGGATGCCACCAGGTCTTAAACCTCCAGCAACAGGAACTTATACAGTTGGCTGGAGACTGCTGTATTATTTGATTGGAATAGTAACACTAGGCAGCCTAATATCTAACAAGGGAATGGTAATGAGTCATCATTGCAGGGATCCTGGAGGTGCAGCTTGCCCCCGAGGAGTGCTATGGCTGCACTTAACCTTAGAATGCGGCACCTTGCTCCTGCCACTGAGCAGGATCTGCCACTTTGGTGTCAACCCTCGGTGGGTGACACTAGGGCCTGGCCTGCACCACCTTGTGATGCCCCTGAGTAGCAGGAACTAGTTTCAGGTATGGTTGGGAATCCAGAGCACTGATACCAGAGTACAGGATTCCGCAAAACAGACCAGCAACTTATGCAGAGGTATAAATCATAACCGGCAGGGAAGAGTGGGCCTGCCTTATAACACAGAGTAGTTGGGCAGTGAGAATGGAAAGGTCCATATAATTAGGTATTTCCTGCAGCTGCAGTGCTGCATACAGCCGAGACATCTAGACCGCATCCACCTTAGCTATCCAGAATAGATACCGATTGCCTAGCAATGAGCGGGACAATTGGGCATTGCGGGCATATGACCCGGTGTCCTGGTTGTCGGGCAGCATCTGTTATTGAGGCGCAGTGGTGCCTTGTAACAAACCTCTGTAAAAGTGTCTCCAAATTAGACTGACAAGCGTGCATTGTGATGTGATCTGGAGGGCACTGGTGCCAAAATAAAATTAATGTGTGGCACTGCTCTAACATGGTCCAATAAACCCATTAAAGTAACTGGTCACTCTACAGGCAAGAGATGATTCTTGTGTTGCACAGATAAATGTACTGGTGTTATATTAATGTTGGGCTATACTTAAAACACATGATCTAGAATGTGGCGTACCGTTGACTACACAGTAAGACATTGTCTCTTGCATTGTGTTGCCTACTAGAGTCTTCTCACCGGATGGAATTCCGTTGTGTAATACAATATTGCTAGATTTAAACTAACGTGATTCTTAGAAACCTCGCACTGGCACAAATTGTGAAAGGTTCCATCTGCTATGTGCCAGTGGAAATCTGAACCGTCCCACTGTGTATTTTACTGACAGTGCCAGGGCAGTTTTCCACCCCATTTGCTGAGCTGGGGACTCCCTCTTGTGCTGATTTAACAAACACTTCTGCCATGAAACTTTTCAGACAAACCAGTAAAAGCGGTTAATCAGCTGAGCCATGTCCCGTTCGACCCCATGTGACATAATAATGGCAGATCCTTCCCATTTTGCCCGTTCAAATTGATAAAAGTAAAACAAACAATCTTTTATTGATTGTTTATATATAAATATTAAATACAACTATAACCGAACCAGTAGCAAACGCAGGATTTCTAAAGGGGTTTTAATAATACAGTTCACGATCTCCCACTCTGCAGAATATTGGAGCAAGTGCCGGAGTCGGGGTGAGTGGTAGAAGAACCCAATAATGACCCTGAACATTAATATACAAACTTATATAAAGATCTATTTTTGTCATAATGATGTAAGGATCTCCAGGTACAGAATGTTGGATATATGTGCGTACAAGCTTGTAAAAGTAGCAGAGCTTCTGTTTACACCAGCAGCTGAGCTGCCTTACAATCAGCCCAGTTACTTAACCAGTGGAGTGATTTTTAGTGAAGATAAAGCAGACGTACTCACTGTTGCACACGCTGGTGGATGGAGCTTGAGGGGAACAAGGTGTCATGCCACTCAACAGCGAGTAAGTATAAAGTATGTACGTACCTGGTAGTAGCACAGGATGATGGAACAGTGGATATATCACAGGTAAACACGAGACTCACTGGAGTTAAGTGGAAATCTACTGTCCTTCGCTGTCGCACTCTAACACATAGAATTTGATGGCAGTCTTATCTACAGTACTTGGCCCATATAGACTGCTCTAAAACACAGTCCTATAATGGCTCCCGACAAGCTCAGTAGTAGCTTCAGTGGCCATCTTGGTAAAGGGAATGAAGCTTCCCTGGAGGAGTAGCGACATGCAGCCTGCGCTGCCAATTAAAGTTTCATTTCAAACCAACTCTTCAAAGTATAAATCCAAAGCAGAGAATGTTCCCCCTCCAAAGAATGATTCTGCATTGAGCAGAGATTACATTACACTGTACATTGTTCCTCGTCACTTTGGACCTTGTGGCCATAGCAATGCATTCAGACCTGTATATTGGGTGATAATTAGAGCAGAGATTGAGGCATTCATTTGAGATTAGGGGAATTAAATTGTGGTTAAAGGTCCTGGGCTAATCTTAAAGCTGCAGATATGCGGCCGTGAGGCTCTATTTCTCTCTCTCTTGTGATTCCATTTTAATAAGCAGCTTTCCCTGCTCCCAAGCATGACAAACATACCACTTTTATTTCCTAAATCCCCCGGCTAATGGCTTTCTGTAGACAAATAGTCTCTTCAGCTATGCAGCCACTGGTAACAATGGCATTTGTACCCGCTGTTCACCTATGCACGCTTTAATCTTGCAGTGATACACTGGTGTGTGTACTCGCTGTTCATCTTTGGGGTGAGAGCAGGGGCACATATGGTGTATGGGCAAAGGCAGATTTGGGTTAGAGGAAGAGGCACATATGGGGTAGGGGCAGAGGCACATATGGGGAGAGGGCAGAAGCATATATGGGGAGAGGGCAGTGGCACATATGGGGAGAGGGCAGCGGCACATATGGGGAGTGGGAAGAATGTGCAGCTGTTTTAGTCACTTATGCTGTTAATATACAGTTTTATATTTAATCAGCCAAAATATTTCAGATTGAGGCACCTGTTCTCAACTATTCTGCATCTGTTTCCTCCTATTCTGTATCTGTTTCCTCATATTCTGCATCGGTTTCCTCCTATTCTGTATCTGTTTCCTCTGGTTCTGTATCTGTTTCCTACTCCTCTGCATCTTTTTACTCCTATTCTTTATCGGTTTCACTCTATTTTTCATACCAAGGTGCCATTTTCTAAGCTACATATACCACTTATTTGGTTGCGCCATGATATACGAGTGGAATAGCTATATTAGCTATATTAGCCTCCAGGTACGTCAGTATAATCCATCTACAGGATGAAAAAATTAGGAGAGGGAGGACAGAGATGAGATAGAGATGGAAAAATGAGGAGAGGGAGGACAGAGATGAGATAAAGATGGAAAAGGAGGAACAAAGATGAGATCAAGATGGACAAATGAGGAGAGGGGAGAACGAGATGAGATAGAGATGGACAAATGAGGAGAGGGAGGAACAGAGATCAGATAAAGATGGACAAATGAGGAAAGGAAGGAACAGAGATGAGACAAAGATGAAAAAATGAGGAGAGGGATGAACAGAGTTGAGATAGAGATGGACTAATGAGGAGAGGGAGGAAAGAGATGAGATGAAGATGAACAAATGAGTAGAGGGAGGAACATGGACGAGATAGAGATAGAAAAATGAGAAGAGGGAGGACAGAGATGAGATAGAGATGAAAAAATTAGGAAAGGGAGGACATAGATGAGAAATAGATGGACATATAATGAAAGGGAGGACAGAGATGTGATAGAGATGAACAATTGAGGAGAGAGAGGGGACAGTGATGAGATAGAGATGGACAAATGAGGAGAGGAAGGAACAGAGATGAGATAGAGATGGATAAATGAGGAGAGGGAGGACAGAGATGAGATAGAGATGGACAAATGAGGAGAGGGAGGAACAGAGATGGTTAGATGTGGAAGACAGCTAGCAAACCAATGACATATACTGAAGAGATACACACACAGGCACATGCACATATTATAGATAGTATGATATAATGGGTGACATTTAATGAGATGCGAAAATGTGATTTGTGCGATTTTTTGTAAAAAATGTTCAAAATTGCACTTTTCCCCGAATTCACATATTTAATGAGATGTGAAAAATGGCAAAAAACGCAGTGCGATTTTTAGTAAAGCCGGAACTCGCATCCAGATGTTTTCCCATTGAAAAGTATATAAATAGCATTATTAATGAGATGCGAATTCGGGAAAATGTGTCTAAACATCACCACATATGCAGACATGTGCATGGTCCTGTCTTAAAAAATGTATACATTTTTTTTTAAATGGCGTGGGGTCCCCCCTCCTGAGCATAACCAGCCCCGGGCTCATTGAGCCGCACCTGGTTCCAAAGATACGGAAAACAAAAAAATCTGGGGGTCCCCCATATTTTTAAACCAGCACCGTGCTCCAACGCTACACGTTTTGTCCCACGTATTTTTGGAACCAGGTTTTTTATTGTTTTTTAACACAAATTCGCAAATTTTCATGACTACAAATCGCACATTTTCATGACTAAATATCGCCCATTATAGCACTTAATCGCATTTTTTCCCCGGAATACGCAGCTCATTAAATATGCGAATTCGCGGCAAAAAATGTGATTTCAAAAAGTGCGATAATGGGCGATTTTGAAAAGTAACTAAAACTCTCAACCTATTAAATGTCACCCATTAAGTCAAAAGGTCAATATTGCAGTTTTAGGCTAACCTTAGTGGTGGCCTAATTTCAGTCCAACCATAACCTTAGCCATAATTGCAGCCTAACCCTAATAACATGCTTCAGGTTCATAATGTTGACTTACAGTACACTGCCGACATTACAAATGTAATCAATCAATAAGCTCTTCAGCTCATTCCAATCGGCCAGGTTCATTTGAGAACAGCTGAGCACGATTCCAGAATTGCGTTCCACCGGGCTTGTAAAAACCAGGCAGGAGAGAATTCCCCCGGGGCGGCACATTTTTACTGGAAAGGCCACTTGATCATAAGTGACAAACAAGCAGGATATAGTGTGGCAAAAAAAATATAAAAGAAATAAATCTGTAACAAGGCCCCTTCCGTGACCTTTCTTGTAGAGAAATTGATTACACTCGTCCGGAACAGCGTAGAACCTCAGTGCGGCCATTGTATGGTTCCTCGCAGAAATAAGCCAGCAACAGGACGGTTATTTCTCTCCCTCTATTTTTTTTCATTATCAGTAAACATGATATAGATATTGGAAAGTAGAATATGAAGAGATCAATTGTCATAATTCGCTACAAGCGTTACATTTAGCACCAGTTGATGAATGATTCAATAGTCATTGCTGGTGTCTATAATGGACTGTAAGTAATTTATTACAATTCCACAAACTGTGGCCCCTGGGTCTCCGGGATGTTATTTAGTAATTACTTTGAGTATTGATGTCTTGCTGGAAAAGTAATACCATCCAAACTATGTATGTACATGTTTTCATTAAGTACGTTTGTCCTTTCTGAATGGCTGCGGGGAGAAACAGAAATGATTAGATGCGCCTTTCATCTCTCTCAGCCCTTTTTAGTTTTTAAATGACTTTTGCCAGAAAGGAAGAAGAAGAAAAAAACAACACACAAGACAAACACGGGAAAACTGTGCAACGGGAAGTATAGACTCCGGCAGGAGGCCCAGGACTGACACCATTTAATCTCTGGCTTCCGATAAATTGGTGTCAGTCACGGCGGTGTGCGTGCAAATGAATTTTATATTGGTCATTATGTATGCATTGTATTTGAATCTAGGCCCAAGAAAATGTAAATTTAATATTGAAATTTTGTGATGGATATCTTTACATGCAAAACCCATGCAATAATAAAACATGGAAGTCATACTGATAAGGACCCACTACTGGCTCCTACTGTTACTATACAAAGTAAGTGGTCAGCGACTATTTATTTATTAATAGTTTCTTATATAGCGCACACATATTCTGCAGCGCTGTACAGAGAATATTACCAGTTATTTTTATAGCGCACACATATTCCGCAGCGCTGTACAGAGATTATTATTACCAGTTATTTATATAGCGCACACATATTCCGCAGCGCTGTATAGAGAATATTATTACCAGTTATTTATATAGCGCACACATATTCCGCAGCGCTGTACAGAGATTATTATTACCAGTTATTTATATAGCGCACACATATTCCGCAGCGCTGTATAGAGAATATTATTACCAGTTATTTATATAGCGCACACATATTCCGCAGCGCTGTACAGAGATTATTATTACCAGTTATTTATATAGCGCACACATATTCCGCAGCGCTGTACAGAGATTATTATTACCAGTTATTTATATAGCGCACACATATTCCGCAGCGCTGTAAAGAGAATATTATTACCAGTTATTTATATAGCGCACACATATTCCGCAGCGCTGTACAGAGATTATTATTACCAGTTATTTATATAGCGCACACATATTCCGCAGCGCTGTAGAGAGTATATTTGAACACTCACATCAGTCCCTGCCCCAGTGGAGCTTACATACTATATTCCCTACCACATGTACACGCACACACAGACATTCTAGGGTTAATTTGTTGGGCGCCAATTAGCCTACCAGTATATTTTTGGATTGTGGTAGGAAACCGGAGTACCCGGAGGAAACCCACGCAAGCACAGGATAATATACAAACTCCACACAGTTAGGGCCACGTTGGGAATCAAACCCATGACCTCAGCGCTGTGAGGCGGTAATGCTAACCATTACACCGTCCGTAGTGCCCCGATAACGCACGAAGATGAATGTAGATCATTGTGGCTCTACCGCAGAAGTTTTCTTACTGTTATTAATATTTGGTGTTGATGAAAGTGTCTATGTCCAGCTCTATCTCTGATATATGATCTGTCTGCAGGGGATGCCAGCCAGCTGTCGGAAAGTGAGCAGTCAGAAAATCGATGCTGAAATCCCGACTAGCATGTAGAAGACCAGTGCCAAAATTCCAACATTGATGGAGATGGCGACGCTGGAGTACACACTGCGGGTATCCTGATTCCTTCCCCCAATTTGTGTAACGCGTACCCTTGCACGGATCACTTTGCTTGCCATGAATCAGGAACTATTATATTTTCCCACCATGCTGACATGGATGGTGAAGTAAGAACAAGCCGGTTAAAAAAAAAACAAAAAAACAGGAAAACTTATATTGACCTCTTCATGTGTCCAGGGCCGGCGCCACCACTAGGCAGTGCTAGGCATTTGCCTAGGGCGCCGGCCACTGGGGGATGGTAGTTGGGAGCAGGGTCCCCCAGAAGGCTGTTGGGAGCAGCCTCCCTTCCCCCCTGGATCAGCGCGCCGGCCGGGCGGCACATGTTAATGCTGGGCAGCGCTGAGCACTTGGCTCACCTTCAGACGCTGCCCAGCTGTACGCGGAAGATGAGACTGAATACACAGCACAGTGAGCCCTGCGCCCTCCTGCCCGGTAAGCGAGACCTCCTCACTCCTGCCTGCTGAGCCAGCTCGCCCCGCCCGCTGAGCTAGCCAGCCCGCCCGCACCCCCCAAAGCAGCACAGCGGCCGCATTAACCCTCCACCCACCCATGGAGCGGGTGAGCGCCGGGGCGCCCCCCTGCCTGGGGCGCTCCGGTGCCTGGCACCGGCACTGCATGTGTCTACCTTTATATGTCAATATTTTTAACCTGTTGACCTATTGCCTGTCCACATTTTGACCCAGTTGACCTTTTTTCCCTCTTGATTTATTGCATGTCGACCTTTTGGGGTAGACCTATTGGACTGTCCACCTGGACAGTGTAGATCCATCATCCGGAACAAATCAAGGCTTACAGCAGTGGCTCCCAAACTTTTTGGAATCAAGGCACCCCTAATTACCAGATTTTTTTTTTTTAATGGCACCCCTAAACCAAAAGATTCTCATCGATAAATTCAGATTTTTTTTTTTTTTAAATTTAGTAAATTGTGCTTCTATCTCGGCCTTTGGGTCAGTTATGCGGTATGGACAGGCTTCACCTCTGTTTGTCCACAATTTGCCTACGGCTTTAGACATAAATAATTTTACTTGGTCATGAAAAACCAATCCAGGATACCCCTGAAAGTCCCCCAAGGCACCCATGGTGCCACAGTTTGGGAATCACTGGCTTATAGTTTAGGGCAGGGGCGGATTGGGACTGAAATCCAGCCTGGGAAAGAGACACATTTTGTAGCAGCCCGGGGGGTGGGGGGTTCTGCTGGCGACGGCGCGTATGTATTAGACTGCTCGTGGGGATAGGTGCTGGCGGTGGGGCGTATGTCATTGTAATGTGGGGGGGCGGAATGGCGGCGGTGTTTGTAATGCAGGCAGGGGCTCACCTGCTCTGTTCTGCAGCCTCCAGATATGGGAACGGGAGCTGGGAGCCCGCTGCCACCACCACACATGACGGTCCATGGGAGGTGCTGTGTGCTGTTGCACATGCGCAGCAGCCCTCCCATAGCCATTTTGGATGTGGGAAAAGTGTTGCAGCCCTGCCAGTCCAGGAAGGGCGCTGCCGGCCCATTTTTCAGGAGTTTTGGGCCAGCCCACCGGGAAATGGCCCGGTTTCCCGGTGGGCCAATCCGCCCCTGGTGTAGGGGT
Organism: Crinia signifera; assembly: GCF_055691185.1. Taxonomy (NCBI): domain Eukaryota; kingdom Metazoa; phylum Chordata; class Amphibia; order Anura; family Myobatrachidae; genus Crinia; species Crinia signifera. Next base: position 97,745,389 of record NC_139227.1, read on the forward strand.
TGTACAGGCCCTCATGGCATTAGTCACTCCCACACAGTACTGGCTACACCCAAAAAGCACTGGTCCCACCTCCCCCGCTTCTGCTAGTAAGGCCCTTAAACATTTGCAGGCCAGGTCCTTGTGGCCCTTCATCCATCCCAGGTTTATAGCATTGTTAGACATTTGTTCTTTCTTTCCTATTCGCGCTTGTTATGATTAATCACTTTATACAATCAATGTAGATCCAACTGAGTAAAAATAGCAGAGAAAAATCTGAAAGTGAAAATCAATTGTTCTCCTCCTGCAACAGGTTATTCAATCAGCATTCCAGGCGGCACATTACTCAGGTGCATTGTTTATTGTCTGCTTATAGTGATTCAATGTTTTTTAATATACTTTTTATGCCGCGTCTTGACGAATGAGCCACTTATTTCAAGGATTTTTTTTTTTTTCTCCGGTGTTATCTCTGTAAACCAAAACGCTTTGTGTCGATAAGTATAATCCCCTTTGCCTTCTTTTCCCCCTGCAGGAACAATGCAAACAATTCAGCCTGGATATCTGCACGATGGATTCATAATTGCAGGAGTGAGAAAAGCTGACAAAATACATCTCTGGCTTTTATCTGCGGAGATCGAGGAGCGTTGTCATCTAGAGAATGGCAGCGCCGCGTTCCGCCTGTTCATGGGCTTATTCCGAGTGCAGGTTTCAATTTTGCCACATTGTCCTCCTCCGTGCTCGCTTGATGGGAGAAGAGAACGCTTCTTTATCTACCGTATTTACAAAAAAAAAAAAAAGATTATTTTCAGAGGCTGTAAAAAAAAAATCTTCACTCCGACTTTTTCTTTTTCCTTACATCACTGAGATTAATGCAGGGAATCTTCTTATCACTGGAACAATACAAAATACAGACGTGTCCTCACCATAATTAGCTACCTTTAATATTTCAGGTGGTCTCCGATGGGAGCAAGGCCTGGCTAGTTGCATTATTAAACCCCACCCTCTTATGATAAAAAGATGACAACGGCTATATTTGCATAGGGGGCAGGGTCAAATGATACACTTACGCCCCACCCCCTCCTAAAAGACCACGGTCATTATGTACATTTCGCCACTTCACTAGGACACACTGGCAGTTTCCAATCTTCCTCTTATCTTTAGCATTAACATTCTTCCTTTACATTATTACTACTTTCGTATTAGAGCGCAGCTTCTCAAACTCGGCCCTCTGGATTGCACACACTGCATGTTTGCAAGCCTCCCCCACAGAATCACAAGTCAAATAATTAGCTCCACCTGTGGATCTTTTAAAATGTGTCAATGAGTAATGAATACACTTGTGCACCTGTCGGGTGACCTGGGAAATGTGAACCTCGTGGAATCTTGAGAACCAAGTTTTAAAACCCCTGCTTTAGAGGCTTCCTGAACTTCACTTCTCTTTTTATAGTATATTACCTCTCTCTATTTTATACACTGTTATTCAGCAGCCACCTGCAGTCAGGGGAGGCAGTGCTTCCCCTGTCATTTTGTTTTAAAATATTACAAAGAATATACCTATGACACATACAGTATTCTGTGTCATAAGTCATAAGTATTTTCTTTATATTATGTTTAAATTACTAGTTTAAATTATTTAACCTAGTTTGGGAGGCACTGATAAGCGTTCATCCCACAAAGAACTGCAAGGGGATGCAGCGGGGGCGGGGCTTGTGGCAGGGTTAAGCAGTGGGCTAAAAAAGCCCAATAAAAATGGAGGTGGCGGGCAGATTGTGGCCAGTGCCGGAGAGTGTGGGAGGGGGGGGGGGGGGCAGAGGTGTGGGCGGCAGCCAGGTGCAGGGGGGGGGGGGTGCGGTGGTGGCTGTGACAGTGCCTCTCCGTTCACAGCCACCACCACACGTCACTGTTATTCAGTACATATTTGCTTGTGGATAATGTTGTGGTGTTTTTATTGGGTGGATTTGATTAGGAATTTTCATTATGCGGTGGTTTTGTACAGAGTACTTATGGGAAATGACAGAACTTTTTGGAGACTGTAGACGTGTTACACCGAAACTCTCTGAAAGTGACATCACTGACACTGGTGGGAGGGGCCACACTAACTGTCATTGCATACCAGCCTGATGACATTATTTGTAGCACTCATGTTTCAATTTCCATTTGTAATACCCCTTTCACATCTCACTTTTAAAACGGTATATTGCCGTTTTTTTCCCATTTTAAAACGTTTAAGGCTGCAATGTGAAAGTGCCAAAGTTGATTTACCGGTTAAAGTTAACTGGTATTTCAACACGGTTAAAAAGCAGAGTTCTACACGTTTTAAAGCTGTTTTTTAGGCAGTGTGAAAGGCTCTATTTCAATGGCTTGAAACGTGTCCCTTGGGGGTTAAACGGGTTGAATGTTTGAATGGTATTAAATGATTTTTAAAACGGTTTTCACCTGCAATGTGAAAGGTCTCAAGGCTCAGACCCGTTTTAAAGTCCCATTTAAGAATACCGTGTCATTACCCATTTCTGCAATGTGAAAGCAGTATAAGATTGTGAAGATAATTATTTAGGCTTTTGAGCTGGAAAAAAAGAAAACAAGACAGCTAATTAGGTAATTAGAGACCGAGAGGTAAGTGTAGGGCCCATTTACCTTTCTGTCTAACTGTAATTAACTAATTACCTGTCTTGTTATTTTATTGACTTGCTCCTGATTGTAAAGGGCAACAAAATATTTTGGTACTAAATAAATAAATGTAAAAATTATATACACTGTATATCTATCTCTCTCCCTCTCTCTCTCTCTCTCTCTCTCTCTCTCTCTATATATATATGATTTGCAACTTTACATTTATAATAGAGATATGTGACGACCTCCGTGTTTTGGTTTTGGACCTGTACAGTATTTTTTTTTCAAACATAATAGCTAAAATGACATAAAATAAGCCTTGTTATTGTTACTGCAGTATTGTTATCCTCAATAAAATGAATTTCTAATAAGAGGCAGTACGGGCGGTGTAATGGTTAGCATTACTGCCTCACAGCACTGAGGTCATGGGTTCCATTCCCACCATGGCTCTAACTGTGCAGAGTTTGTATATTCTCCCCATGCGTGGGTTTCCTTTGGGTACTCCGGTTTCCTCCCACAATCCAAAAATATACAGGTAGGTTAATTGGCTTCCAACAAAAATTAAACTTAGCATGTCTGTGTGTACGTGTACGTGTACTTGTGGTGGGGAATATAGATTGTAAGCTCCATTGGGGCAGGGACTGGTGTGACTGTTAAAATATTCTCTGTACAGCGCTGCTGAATATGTATGCGCTATATAAGAAACTGTTAATAAATAAATAAATAAATAACCAATTTTAAAAAAATTACAGTATTCTTCACCTATATTGGCTTGTTGGCTAAATTAAGCAACAAAGCAGTGTCAAATACATGGCATGTATATCCAGGGCCGCCAAGAGAAATCCTGGGCCCCGGTACAACAACTTCCTGGGGCCCCCATGGACGGAGATCCCCGCACACTCTGCGGACCCGGTGTTACACCACTGCTTCCAAGGTGGATACACGTGCAAAAATTTACACTGTAATGTCTATTACCCATGTCACACACCCATTACATTTTATACCACATGCCATAATGCTCATTACACGTTATGCCACACACCGTAATGCTCATTGCATATTAAGAAGTTAACATGCTCTACCAGGAGTTAACATGCTCTGCCAGGGGTTAACATTCTGTGCCAGGGATTAACCTGTCTGCCCTGATTTACATGCTCTGCCAGGGGTTAACATGCTCTGCCAGGGGTTACATGCTCTGCCAGGGGTTACACATACCCTCCAACATGGCCCATTTCATTAGGTACAAAATGCTCTGTTCCTGGACTTCCTTACCAGTGGCAATTACAGATGTGAGCCTGCAGCACAGTCCAATATTCAAAAGGGGGGGGTCACATATACTGCCACCCCAAGCATCACTGTCTTGGACACACTGGCAGTTGATGTGACACCCCTCTTTGAATTTTGGACTGTGCTGGAGTCCAACCTCTGTAACTACCACTGGCAGGGAAGTCCAGGAACACAGCATTTTGTACCTAATGGAATGGGTCATGTTGGGGGTACATGCCACCAAATAAAAAAAAAAACCTGTGTGTCCAGACCAGGGCCCCCCTGACAGGCCTGGGCCCGGGTAAACTGTACCTGCTCCCCCCCTCTCTCGGCACCCCTGTGTATATCTGTATAAAAATGTGTTACAAACTGTTAGGCTGACATCAAGGGACAAGTGACCCGGGCCCTGCCAGCCTAAGGGAGGAGAATCACTGGCCGCTGATGCCGCCCACCGGAGTCACATTCAGCAGCCCGCGGCCTGATGCACATAACAGTTTAGCGCTCACTTAAAAGTGCCGGGCCACTGCTCGCCGCCCGCCGCTCACACGCACACAGCATCTGACGGGGGGGGGGGAAGAGCACCAGTGCAGATTTCAGGAGCGCTGGTGATGGCGAGAAGTGGGCAGCTCCTCTCCCCTGTCAGACGCTGTGTGTTAGTGGCGAGCAGCAGGATACCCATGGCACCGGGGGTATTAAGCAAGCAAGTAACTCCCCCTAGCATGTATTCCCCCATGGCAAGGAGAAAGTTCCCATGGCAATGAGCAAGCAAGTAACTCCCCATAGTAATGAGCATGTATTCCCCATGGCAATGAGCATGTATTCCCCCATTGGATTTTTTTTTTGCAACGAGCATGTAAATCACCCTGGCAATGTTAGGACCCGGGGAGCCATGGGTACACGAACCAGCGCAGGTCCGGTGACCGCACGGGATCCCCCCCCGGCGTCCGGTACCTGCTGGTGAGGGTCCCCCGGCATTTGGTGTCAGTCGGGTAGGCAGGCGGACACGAGTTGCAGCAGCGTCTGTGCGCGGGACAGAGAAGGTTGCTTAGCAACCAGTCCAGCATGCAGCTTCTGGGAGTTCACAAGAACTCCCGGACGGGACTAAGTAAAAACCGGACCCGGATAAGACACCGGAACGCCGGACCAGACATCAAACTCTGCATTCCAGAGCTTATAGTGTCTGGTCCGAGGGGTGTCCCATGCGGGGGGTGTCTTGTCCGGGGGGATGCCTGTGATTGCTCACACCAGGGACATGGGGAAGGGGAGATTACAGCCTCCCTGTGTGGTCTGGACCGTTCCAGTTTTTATTACACCCCCGGACCATGCGGTGAGGCTGTATTCTCCCCCCTCTCCTCTCCCAGGTGACAGGTGCGAGAGCAGCCCCATCAGATGGAGCACCCCCGGACAGGACACCCCCAGACCGGATACTACAAGCTCCGGAATGCAGAGTTTGATGTCCAGTCCGGCATTCCGGTTTCTTATCCGATTCCGGATTTTACCCATACCCCTCCCGGACGGTTGCAACCGCCTGATGCTGGGCTGCAGAGCGGTGCATCCTGACTGTTGCTAAGCAGCCAGGACACTGCTGTTCACTATGACACAGCCGCCCTCACTTTGCAATTAGAGGGCAATGCTGCGGCGCCTGTTTCCATTGGTGAGGGACTCCTTTTAAGGAGTCCAGACAGGAAGACAGATGCCGGTGATAGTCATCATGTGCTTTATGCAGGATAGGTCCTGGTATGTGCTGCTACTGCCTCTCTTCCTGTGTGAGCCTGTGGAATTGCTACATCCGAAACAAACATCCTCCATCTCATTGTCCGGTGTTGTGAGTAGGCTCTTAGCCCCAGTTTGGTGGTATTTATCTGCATGTCAGTTGCCCTAGTGGAGGTCGGACATTGTTCCTCCTGTTTGGTTGGATTGGGGTTCAATCCCTAGGAAGTTGTGATAGGAACAACTTCTTGGTTTGCGACGAGGTCTGGTTCTGGTTTTGGTTACGACAGAGTCGCTATATAATTACTTTACTGGTTTTCTGTGTTTATTTACCCATACAAGTGTATCACCAGGATTGGTATGTTAGCGTTATCCTTTTCTAGCTCGGGTTCCTTAGTTAGTTAGATCTTCCTCTTGGACTCATAATTGACGGTCGTCGTGGACTTGTCACCACATAACACCTGACAACCTTCGGTTAAGTTGGGACAAAGATTTATTGGACCTTTTAAAATAATTAAACAGGTCAACCCCGTCGCCTTTCACCTTCAAGTTCCCAGATCTTTAAAGATTGCTAATACCTTCCACGGCTCACTCCTTAAACCTTGTCTTATCTCCAAGAGGTTTCCCTCGTAAAATAACTCAATAACTGTGTGTTAGTACAGGGACGACAGGAGTTCCAGGTGGATAAAGTCTTAGACTCCAAAATCTCTAGAGGTCATCTCCAATTTCTGGTTCATTGGAGGGATATTGGACCAGAAGAGAGGTCCTGGGTGAAAGATCAGGATCTGCACGCCCGAAGCTTAAAAAATAGTTTCCTCTATAAACTATTTCCTCATAAACCCGGATCTAGGGGTGTTGTAACCCCTTCTTGAGGGGAAGGGGGGTACTGTTAGGACCCGGGGACTTGTGGGTGCACGGACCATCACAGGTCCGGTGACCGCACAGGATCCCCGGTGTCCGGTACCTGCTGGTGAGGGTCCCCCAGTGCTTGGTGTCAGGCGGGCAGGCGGGCGGACGTGAGGTTCGGCAGCGTCTGTGCGCCAGACAGAGAAGGTTGCTTAGCAACCAGTGCGCGCAGCTTCCGGGAGTTCACAGTGACCCCCGTCCGGTTGCTAGGCAACCGCCTGATGCTTGGCTGCAGAGCGGTGCGTCCTGGCTGTTGCTAAGCAGCCAGGACACAGCTGTTCACTATCACACAGCCGCCCTCACTTTGCAATTAGAGGGCAGGGCTGCGGCACCTGTTTCCATTGGTGAGGGGCTCCTTTTAAGGAGTCCAGACAGGAAGACAGACGCCGGTGATAGTCATCCTGTGCCTTATGCAGGATAGGTCCTGGGACGTGCTGCTACTGCCTCTCTTCCTGTGTGAGCCTGCTGACTTGCTACATCCGAGACAACCATCCTCCATCTCATTGTCCGGTGTCGTGAGTAGGCTCTTAGCCGCAGTTTGGTGGTATTTATCTGCATGTCAGTTGCCCTAGCGGAGGTCGGGCATTGTTCCTCCGGTTTGGTTGGATTGGGGTTCAATCCCTTGAAAGTTGTGATAGGAACAACTTCTTGGTTTGCGACGAGGTCGCTTGGTTCTGGTTTTGGTTGCGACGGAGTCGCTATATTTACTTTACTGGTTTCCTGTGTTTATTTACCCGTACAAGTGTACCGCCAGGATTGGTATGTTAGCATTATCCTTTTCTAGCTTAGGTTCCTTAGTTAGTTAGATCTTCCTCTTGGACTCATAATTGACGGTCGTCGTGGACTTGTCACCACATAACACCTGGCTGCACCGGAGCTTAGGCGGGCCTAACTTGCCCTTTCAGCCGTGGCGGCTACAGGCGAAGCCTAGCATCCTGCAGTCCACAGCCACCTGCCATAGGGAGTCAATAGAGTCAGCCTTAGGGATAGCGCCACTGATAAAGCGGATATTTATCTGATAAGATTAGATATGATAAATAACCCAAACCAAATTTATTTACTTTATTACCTTTAAATATAACGGCAACGCTGAAATGATTGCACACCCACACAACCTTTTTATAAAATGTATGGCAATGCTTTACTTAAAGAATAGCTTCATTACAGGTATTTGCAAATGCAGACTAACACAAGAAACATAAAACTGACTAGCTAATACTTAAACAGTAATTCTAAATCAAATCAAAATGGACGCCTTTCAAGGACAGTGATCAGCCATGATTAAACCTCCTTCATAATTACCTCCAGCCCCCTGTGCTTCCTTGTTCTTTCTCAACTGCCTTCACCACTCCCTCTTTATGCCCAATATTTATACTTTATTCAGCTCAGTTATTTCATTATTCATATGGCCTAAAATGTGATTGGATCAGTCAGTATTGAATTAATTATATTATAATCAGTCACGTCATTTCAGACTGGTAACTAGGAAGAGAAATTTCGAGGTCTCGTTGACCTGGAGGCCTTGGGGTCTACGCATGCGTACCCCGTTATCTGGTTAGTTCTCATTTCTAGACAAAACTGTGCAGACTGGCTGTCTGCCCTTGTCCTCTGTTACATCAATAAGGCATTCTTAAACCCAGAAATCCAAAACAATATCTCATAAGAAATTACTTATTTCAGCAGTATTCTGACTCCACACGCCATCTTGTAACGAGATATGCAAGTCATGCCTAACAAAATGGCTGCTGCTTCTAACATATAATAACTGTTTAGCGCAAAGGGAAGGCCTCATACGCAGTGAATAGTACATTGTGCAACAAGCTAAAGTCATCTGCAGCAATAATAACAATATTTGAGAAAACAGAGTATAACAAAAGTATATAATTATTGATGCGTTATTTCAGTTTTAACACCATTAATCCAAGGGTTGACTCGCTCTTCCCAGGGTATCACACCTGAGCCTAAAATGAACCTTCCCGATAGATTTTCATTGAATCGTAAAGACTTCTTTAATTTTAGGGAGTCCTGTCAATTATATTTCCGACTAAAACCCCGATCCTCTGGATCCACAGCCCAACAAGTGGGAATAATCATCTCCCTTCTCCAGGGTGATCCCCAAACATGGGCTTTTGGTTTAAGGGTTGGGGATGAGGCCTTACAGTTGGTGGATAATTTCTTTAAAGCTCTTGGGTTGTTATATGATGATCCTGATAAAGAGGCAGCCGTGGAGACTCATTTAAGTGCCCTTAAACAGGGAAGAAACCCGGCGGAGGTGTATTGCACCGAGTTTTGTAGGTAGTCTAATGACTGCGGCTGTAATGATCCTGCCCTTCGAAGCCAGTTCAGATTGGGGTTATCGGAGCAGATTAAAGATAGTCTTTTGCAGTATCCAGTTCCCAATACTCTGGATAAACTCATGGAGTTAGCAATAAGAATAGATAGGCGGCTCAGAGAACGTCCGGACGAAAAAGTTGCAATTCCTTTGCCTAATTCAGGAGTGTATACGTCAGATGAGGAGCTGGATGAACCCATGAAAATGTGCCTATCCAGGGTCCCTCCCAACCTTTGGGGTCTGTTTTCTCTGTAATGAGAGGTGTCATGTTGTACGTAATTGCCCGCAGCGTCAGGGAAACTTTCAGACCACTTTGGTCTTCAGTTGGTCTCCTCACAGAACTCAATGTTAGTTCCTGCTAGGATATTGTTTGAAAGTACTGATTTTCCTTTGAAAGCCTTTTTGGATAGTGGGGCCGCATATAACTTTTTGGATATTTTTTTGGCCCAAAAATTGGGTATTCCTCAGGTAAAAATGGAGCGGTCCATTTCCATCCGAGGGTTGGATGGAAACTCTTTGCCTGATGATCAAGTTTTGTTTTGCACTCCACCCATTCAGTTAAGTGTTGGAGCGCTGCATGTTGAGGAGATCATGTTGTATCTCGCTCACTGCCCCATGGTGCCCTTGGTTTTGGGTCATCCATGGCTTGTGAAACATAGTCCTGTTATTGACTGGCAAACAGGAGAGATTAGCAGTTGGGGATCCAATTGTTTTAACAGTTGTCTTCAACATCCCGTTCAGGTAGCCACTGTGTTGTGTGACAAAATCCCTGAGATATACAGAGATTACGCGAATGTTTTCTCCAAAGGAAAGGCGGATACTCTTCCTACACATAGGCCTTATGATTGCTCCATTACCTTAATTCCCAACTCTGTGTGGCCTAAAGCCAGGTTATATGCTCTTACCGTGCCTGAGACCAAAGCCATGGAGGAGTATGTTGTTGAGAGTCTCAAAAAGGGATTTATTCGACCCTCTAAATCCCCTCTTAGCGCGGGTTTTTTCTTTGTAGGGAAAAAAGACGGGTCTTTAAGGCCTTGCATTTATTGCAGCAGGGCCTTGAATAAAAATCTCGGTCAAAAACACATACCCACTTCCCCTAATTTTGGTGCTCTTTGACCAACTCAGGAGAGTGACCATCTTTTCCAAAATTAATCTCTGGGGGGCGTACAATCTGATTCGCATAAAAGCGGGTGATGAATGGAAGACCATTTTTAGTACCTTGTCGGGACACTTTGAATATCTGGTGATGTCCTTCGGGTTATCTAAAGCCCCAGTGGTCTTCCAGGATTTCATCAAAGATGTCCTCCGTGATTTCCTGGGGAGATTTGTCGTGGTGTATCTTGAAGACATATTAATTTTTTCCTCTTCCTTAGCCGAACATCACAGTCATGTTTGTCAGGTATTACAGAAGTTATGCGAAAACCAGCTGTATGCTAAGTTAGAGAAATGTGAGTTTCATGTCTCTGAGGTAGCCTTTTTAGGGTACATTATCTCCCCCAAGGGGTTTTCTATGGAACGCAAAAAGTTGAAGGCCATTTTGGACTGGGAACGGCCAGGTAATCTTAAAGCGGTGCAAAGGTCCCTTGCCAACTATTATCGGTGATTTATTCACTCATTCGCTGATTTAGTGGCACCCATCGTGGCACTCACCAAGAAAGGAACTGATCCCACTAAGTGGTACCCTCAGGCGGAACAGTCCTTTCAGGTGCTCAAACAGGCCTTTGTGACAGCACCGGTTCTTCGTCATCCCAACTCGGAATTGCCATTTATTCTGTCACAACAAGATCCAGCGATTCCCATTATTCCATGGATTTTTTTGGTGGAGTTACCCTTGTCATCGGGTCATCAGGTTGTGTGGGTTGTAATGGTACTGATATAGTGTCAGATCGTGGTCCCCAATTTGTCGCTCAGTTCTGGCAAATGTTTTGCAAGTCATTGGGGATCAAGCTCAGTCTCACGTCCGGGTATCACCCACAATCAAATGGTCAGACTGAGAGAGTCAATCAGTCTCTTAAGCAATATTTGCGCTGCTACGCTTCTAAGCTCCAGGACAATTGGGTTGAGCATCTCCCTCTGGCCGAATTTGCATATAATAACGCTTCTCATTCGGCCTCTAAGGTTTTCCCTTTTTACGCGGTTCAGGGCTTCCATCCCAGGAGTAATGCTCTGGATCCCAAATCGCCATCGTCACCTTCTTCGTTGACCACTCGTTTGAAGAAGGTTTGGCGGGAAGTCTGAGTCACCTTGGAGAAGGCTGTGGTCAAGGAGAAAGCACTGGTGGATCAGAATAGGCGGGCATGTTCTTTTAAGGTCGGGGACAAAGTGTGGTTGTCGACTCGCAACATCAGGTTGTGACAACCTTCGGTTAAGTTGGGACCAAGATTTATTGGACCTTTTAAAATAATTAAACAGGTCAACCCCGTCACCTTTCACCTTCAAGTTCCCAGATCTTTGAAGATTGCTAGATTGTATGTTAGCGTTATCCTTTTCTAGCTGGGGTTCCTTAGTTAGTTAGTTAGATCTTCCTCTTGGACTCATCCTTGGTGGTCGTCGTGGACTTGTCACCACATAACACCTGGCTGAACCGGAGCTTGGGCGGGCATAACTCGCCCTTTCAGCCGTGGCGGCTACAGGCGAAGCCTAGCATCCTGCAGTCCATGGCCACCTGTTATAGGGAGCCAAAAGAGTCAGCCTTAGGGATAACGCCATTAATCCAAGTGAGTTGGCACTCAGATACCGAAGTAACTCTCTGGATCGTAACAGGCAACAAGCATTTAATTCTCACCCCGTTGCAAGGAGCACGAAATCCATGGCAAGGAGCATTTAACCCCCACCACACACACACCTGTGGCAATGAGCATGGAACCCCTGGCAAGGAGCATGTAACCCCAGGCAACAAGATGTTACCACTGGCAATGAGCATGTAGGTAAGCGGCAGTTTGTGGCATAATGTGTAATAGGCATTACAGTGTGTGGCATAATGTGTTAACGGCATTACGGTGTGGCGTAATATGCAATGGGCAATTATGGTGTGTCTAAGGGGCTCTACTTGGCGCAGTGTGTGGTGTAATGGGAATTGGTACTAAAATGCGGCAATGCTCCTTCCCCACGCTTCACATTTTTTCTATGTGGCATCAGACATGACATGCCTATATTGTGAGTCCCGGGCCCCACAATTTATGATGGCAGCCCTGATAACAAGTATAGCAAAGACCTTCCCCAATGCCCAAATATAGCTTATACTCTACTATACTGTGCCATATTATACCCTGATATTCTATACTGTCCTGTACTATACTGTACTGTGCCATATCATACCCTGAGATTCTATACTGTCCTGTACTATACTATACTATACTATACTATACTGTGCCATATATATGCCACTGCCTGCCGACCCCAGCAGATGCCGCCCATAGGCCTGTGCCCTGGGAGAAGCACGACAAGTAGTAGAATCTGGGCACTTTGGATGCAGAAAAAAAACACCAAATGAAGTATACATTTATTAGACAATAAACATATATACCGTAGACCTCCTGGGGGTATCAATTCAAAATAAAGGTATAGAATAATTAAAAGTTGGGGGCAGTTGAATGACAAGTGCAATTTACACATCAAGGAAGTCAAGTATATTTCTTAGATATAGATCTGCACTATAGATCTGCACGTGCAGGTAGCTCAAAATTAATAAAAAGTAGATATCATTGAGTTTGATATGTGTTAATTACTGTATCTTTTGTCCGCACACAATGCCTCTCTGTTCAATACTGCTCAACAATAACTGGACTCAATGGTCTGCACTTGTTTGTATGAGCACTGGGCTTACATGCGGCCAACTGAGAACATTAGCGTGTGCTGACCTAGGTCCCATATAGAAAGGAACAGACAGTACCTTGTGCTGCGAGGGGGCGTGGCTCCGGACTGCTGCGGCCACGACTTCTCCCCACTTGAGCGCTGTAGACAATTATTTTCCCCTCTGTTTCTACTTCGGGAGAAAGGGCTCAACTGTGACATATTTAAGCCACACCCCCGCCACAGCAAAATTTAGCGATTCACGATCCGTGGTAAAGGGGCGGGACTAGGTTGTGTGACTTATTTAACCAGTAAAGGTGGTAAGCTGAATAACCAGTCAACAAAGAAAGTGCACCTCAACTAAGCAATTACACCCGGAATCGGGATCTACCATTCTTTCCCACCATAAAACAGCCGTTTAATTACAAATCTACAGGGAGGATAACAAAACTGGAAACAGAGAGGGTGAGATTAAATAGGATGAGAGATTCAGAAAGTGAGCGATTTGGGAAGAAATCTCCAGGTTTTTTTTAAAGCGGCAATCATTTACACTGCAAAACCAGTTTGATTTTGCAGTGTAAATGATTGCTGCTTTAAAAAAACCTGGAGATTTCTTCCAAAATCCCTCACTTTCTGAATCTCTCATCCTATTAAATCTCACCCAGAGTGTTTTCTCTCAGCAGCAAGTCGTTAAATAAAGTCTGCCATAGAATACTCGCTGCCACACCATAGTCATGTGATGCTCCTGCAGCTCCATAGGTAGATTGAATCACGTGATGTCCCCACCGCACCAGGCTAAGTCATGTGAAGTTCCTTCATGCCAACCCTCATTCTAAAGGTTTAATTACCTAATTTCTTATAGCAATCATTGGGTTTCTCATACATTACATTACACAGATTATACACACACAGATGAGGGGGTTAATTACTGACATAGGGTCCTGGCAGTTCACCCTCATAGAAAAGCTGGGGATGTGCCAGCCTCTCCAGCTCAGCGGTCTAATCTTCCTCGTCCAGCATCAGTTGGTTCCCGAGTATTCCCCATAGGGGAAGAGATCCAGCAGGGACATGGCAGTGGTGCAGACCAGGGTGCAATGCAGGTGGAGCAGCAAACAGCAGTGATGCAGTCCACGGTGCAATGCAGGTGTAGCAGCAAATGGAGCCCCTGGTCCTGTGCCCTGCCATAAGGTTGGACTGCTCTTGAATGAACCCACCCAGTATATTATTGGAGTGTGGGAAGAAACTGTCGTTCCCAAAAGGAAGGAAACCCACACAAGTGCAGGTGGAACATACAAACTCTACACAGCTAGGGACAAAATTTTTTTTCCATTTATTGATGTATTTTCTATGGGAAGTTTCTCCTACTGCAGTAGTACACCCATACCACCAATATGTTGAGAGCGGAACACTACATTTTGGCAACCGTGCTTGATCCGAGGTTCAAGTCCTATGCTGTGTCTTTCTTTCCAACTGACTTAGATCTTACGACATGCAAAGAGCTCCTGGTGAGCAAGTTGGCAGCTGAAGTGACGTCTCCTCCTTCAATTTAATACAAATCTGCCTGTAAAAAACTGCATTTTCCAAAAGCATCTAGTGGGGGTGAAAAGCAGTCCACAAAAACTTTTTTTTAGGTCTAAGCGATTTGACCAGTATCAGTGACACCTCTAGCGTGACTACTCCATCAGACAGTCACCATGCAGAGGGTAGTAGAGGACTATTTTTATGACAGCATGTCAGGCATGTCAGAGAGTCCTTTCACAAACTGGAATGGGAAAAAGGCAATATGGAGGCCCTTGTACAGCATGGCTTTGTATTACTTAATCTGCCCACCCTCAGAGAGAGAGTTCAACACTGCTGGGAACCTTGTGAGTGATCGTCACTGGAGGCTACTTCCTCAAATGTTGAAAAAATGATGTTCAGAAAAATGAAATACACATTTCACGAGGAAGACCTTTCCCACCAATTCCATCACAAAATACAGACATCATTCATGGAGGATTCCAGCAGGGATGAACTGATAATGTGTGATGATAATGACTCCAAGGATGTACACACTGATGAGAGTGAAGATTAGGATGGTGAATTTATTTTCTTTAAAATAATTTAAGACATATATACATTATCAATAGCGCTCTTTATCCCTGACCAGAATGATGAAATCAGTCAGTCTGTACACTTATTGTCGGGGCGCAAACAAACCAGTTATTTCAGTCACAGGTTTGGCAGTCCCTCTGGCTGAAATGACTGGTTTGTCAAGTGCGCAATGTTCTATTTACAACCTAATGGTGGATAGGCGTCCCCAGGGATAATTCTACCTTGCACTTCTTTTTTTGCCATTACAGTATGTCCTTTTTGAGGCCTACTTTTTCAAACTGCCATCCGGTCTGCTGCTGCAGTGCCACTCCTAGATGAGCCACGTGTTTGTGTCGCACACTTGTGTGGCTTAGCATAGTTATCCAGCTACCTCGGTGCAACATTTTGCCCTAAAAACAATAGTGTGAGGTGGTAAAAATTGTCTGGAAAGGGCTGGAAATGAATGTTATTGAGTCAATATTACTCCAGGGACAAAAAAACAACAACACAAAAGTGATGTAATTTGCGCTTTTTTGGACAATGTAAAAAAAAAAAATCCAAATCCAAATCTTTTCACCGCTGTTCGACAAATCCAAATCTCGGCGATGAATCCAAATCTTCGGCCCCGGCACTCATCCCTAATGCCAGTTACATACCAATAAAAGCAGAAGTGGATAGATTGTTATCATTCATTGGAAATAGATAGGAAATTGACCTTTTATGCCATGAAATTCTGCATATAATACGTGTAATATTGCAAATAGAATAATAGTTTTATGGGAACAGACCCACATACAAAAGTATGTTAAATTGCACTTACAAGAGAGGTTGCGGTAGGAAAGGGCACCTGTTCAGTGGCATCATTAGCGGTGTGCTCTTCTCTGTTAATGTCACCCCATTGGATGGTGTCACTGAACGGGTGACAAAGAAGATGAAGCATGACGAGAAGGGGCTGAAGCACTCAAGTGGGCATGTTTTCATGCACAGTGGCCACGCCTCCTCTTGTGAGGGCATGTGCTTTCAGATCACACTGTGATACTGCCCTACTGGGTGTCCCCAATATTATTGAAGCCTCTGAGTCTGTTCAACATAATATTTAACATTACTGTTATGGTGCGGGCAAATTCCAGGCATCTGTTTTTTTTTTATTTCATGGCAGCATTAATCCATGCAACGTACAGATGGAGCCCCTCTCATGCTTCAGGGTGCTAGCGAGGGCGAATCGCCAGCCCCTGCCAGCCGTCATGCCCCGCCAGCCATTGGAAGGGGGCGCGCGGGCAAGAGACGCTTGTGCGTCCCATTCCGACAGATCTCCTCGCTGCTGTCCGCCGCCTCCCCGGTCTCCATCGCTGGTCCCCGCACCCCCCCAAAACCCTGCCGAGTGACTGGGACGCTGGTGCTTGAGAGCTGACCACTCCTGTGCAACAGAACTAGGGGGGTGGCTTGATTAATGTCAGACCACACCCCCTAATTTACCACCCTGGCTGCACCCTCCCGCATGGGGCAGCCAGAATGCTAGTGATAAAGTTATATAAGGAGCGCAACAGAACATAATAGCACTTTGTATGCAGACTCAGAGACTCAGTCGCACAGATATACAAGGTCATATACTGTATCTCATTACCTAGCACAGTCTCTTGCTGCATACTAGTCACATTGCACTGCAACTAAGACACATGCGTCCTCTGTAAAGTGTGTCCGCTTCCACAATGATTTGCACCTGCAAAATCAGTGCAGCTATTAGGAATGACCCCTATGGGCCGGATATAATGATGCCTGATTTTGACGGCCTCGCGGGATGCCAGCCAAACTCAGACATTTTTTTTTAAAGGGACAATCATTTACAAGACCTAGTTTTGCCCGCAAACGTCTGAGTTTTGCCCACATTCCACAGGCCCACTGAACTCTGGTGACCTTACATCTGGCCTCAAATGTGCATCTCATCGGAAGCAAAAAAACTGTACTGCAGCTTACACTGAACCCAACGGCTTGTAACTTTTGTGTGCGACTGAGTCTGAATTTGTGTACAAAGTTCTGCGCTGCATCAACCACTGCTTTCCCTCTCACCTGCAGCTTTGTATGTGTATACAACCAATTCCATGTGCAATAAAGCCTCAGGCCAGTGTCTCTGGTACACTGTGGAGGTGTTTCGCTGCATCTGTGAATAAACTACAGTGCAAAATATAGAGAAAAATACCATATTGCAGCTGTACACATCTCAGAGCATGTCGTGCCGGATGGTGTAAAGTCCTTCAGTGCATGACCAAATATATCTGTATAGAACACTCTGCAGAAGGCGATAAATGGCGTAAGGTGATGGATGGAGACCGATGTTTTTTTAAAAAAAAATATAAGTTGATATCGGTAATTTATGTCATAAATAATCTTCAACTTATTAGAAAAATTATTTTATGTTGCTTTTCAATGTAGCCTTCTTCAGGGCATTGAGACTAGGGGAGCTGGTGTGATAGTTTTGGGGTAAATGGGTGAGGGCTAGCCCCAAAAAATAGTAGTGTGATGATGCAAGGGGTTGAACTTGAGGCATTTCCAAAGGTCTTTGTCAATAGCATGCTTGGTCCCGCCTCACAGTGCTGTAGCCCAGTAGTACTGTTGGCCCAGTAGATCTCCCAATGGTCCTTTAAAGAGCAGTAACTGCTCTTTAAATTGGTGTCATTGATAAATTCTGCCACCGGTGTGTGTCCAGGTGATTACCGGATCCTGTTGCGTTACAGTTACACAATGTGTTTGTGTGAGAGACAGTCACACTACGCCCATTGTTGTGGTGACGATCAGGGCCGGATTAACAATGGGCCTGATGGAGCTACAGCTCCAGGCCTATTCTCTAAAAAGGCCCATTTTCTAGCTGAGGGCCAGGGCTTTCCAATGAGCCCAGCCCCGTGTCGGTAGCCCCCCGGGAACCGGAGATATCGCCAGGCAAACCTGGAACGTTTTCCCTATAGGATAACATGGGACCCGCTAATTCCAACATCCACCCGGTTCCAATGGCAGCCAGTTCCCCCTCTGGCATCACAGAAGCTTGAGGTTGATCTCAGTCGAACCCAAATCGCTGGGCCTTCAATCTGATACCTGGTCCATATGGGTTAATTGGTTCTAGAGATATTGCGGTTAAACCAATTTTTTTTCATTTCTGAAATGTAATTTCATGGCTGTTCATGTTGTTTGACAGATTTCTCTGGAACCAAACGGCCCCGTTTCACGGGACCAAAATCATTCGAAGCCTACATGTAAATGGATAAGTTGGTTTCAAAGATATAGCTGGTTGTTTAAAGGGGGGCGGGGGTGGTTTTCTCTCCCCCTCATACCAGAAAATGCAGGGACTAGGCTGGTGTAAAAGGGGCCAACCCGGGAATGTCCCTGCATGATCCTGGGACCATATTCCTGGGTAAATCCCTGCATTTTCTGGTGTGAAAGGGGTATTATTTTAAATAGCCGGGACATGCAGTGCTCTGAATACAGCCGGGCAGCCTCCTGCTCTCTACCCGGCTGTCAATGGCTGTCATTTCTGCCCGGCGGCGGCTGCCCCCCAGTTACCGCAAGCATGTATTCCCTCTTGGTAATGAGCATGTAATCCCACATGGCAATGAGCATGAAACCCCTGGCAATGAGCATGGAACCCCTGGCAATGAACATTTATGTAGCATCATTTTTAATAGGCATTATGGTGTTTGGCATAATACTTAATGGAGATTATCGTGTGTGGCTTAACATGTAATGGGCATTATGGTGTAAATTTTTAATGCGTGCCTTTGGCGCGCAATGCCCCTATTTATGAAGTTTATTGTTCATTATTGCTCAATCTGTTTGGTATAATAATGTGTATTTTGGCTCAATCCATGTGGCAAAATGTGAATTTTGCCTTAATCTGTGTGGCATAACATGAATTTTGACTCAATCTGTGTGCCATAGTCTGAATTTTGGCTCAGTCGGTGTGAATTTTGGCTCATTCCATGTGACACAATGTGTAAGAGGCAAGTACAGTATAAGGGGGTTACTATTGTTAAAAACAAGAAAACCAGTATCTAGAGAGTGCTGGGAACACTCAGAATTTAACTGTTATAAAATTCTTATTTATTTGTAATATATTGCACACAAAAGAACATTAATAAAAAATGGTATATAATATACATTAATGTATAGATCCCTAAATAGTACAATTAATACAAATGTGTAAAAGAGACGGTAACACTTTGCCAATTCCTGCCAGCTAGTGCTATACTTCAATGGACCCTATTGATCATATGCTCCAATAGCCAATTAGTTAGTAACCTCTCAGATTAGCATTTCCAATATAATACTTCTGGACTTTATATTTAATTTGTAAAGGTGGAAGAAGTCCAGGCAGACCCATTTTTAGTATGAGAGAGTCACTTGATCTGTAACTTTGGGGAAAATTTACTAAAGGAAATTTGTAAAAAATAGGTGTATTTGTATCCAGAAATACACTTATTTTTGGCACTTACTATCTCGAAAATACGGCAATTCGTATTCGTATTGATAGCACATCAATACGAATACGAATTGCCGTATTTTCGGGATAGTAAATGTCAAAAATAAGTGTATTTCTGGATACAAATACACCTGTTTTTTTACAAATTTCCTTTAGTAAATTTCCCCCTTTATGTCTACACATGGGGCCAAATGTAATAGGGTGAGAGTTTCAGAAAGTGAGAGATTTTGGGAGAGTTTTCCCATGTTCTTTAAAGCAGCAATCAGTTACATAGCAAAAATCAACCTGGTTTTGCAGTGTAATTGATTGCTGCTTTAAAAAAAATGGGAAAACTCTCCCAAAATCTCTCACTTTCTGAAACTCTCACCCTATTACATTTGGCCCATGGAGAGATAATAGCGGTCAATGATTTGAAGTTCAATATATAAAGGCACCTGTATTGTTGTCGCTTTAAGCCTCACTTATTGTGGGTATAACCTCCGATACCATATATGTGGGAACAGTCCGGCAAAACAGTGCAGCAGAGTACCTTAGTTTGTATATTCGCTGTTATTTCCACAAACCTGACCGCAGTATCGAGACCAGCTCACTGCGTCTGGGAGCCGACCGCACGCACTCAGCTGGGGGCGGATGCTACAGGGAACCAAGTGTCACAGCCGTTGTAGGTATAGCTACCTCTGCTCCAGACAGGTGAATGTCGGCGTTCGCTGTGCTCCGCTTGTATAGCTGTAGGTCCAGTGTCCCCAGACACTTTTAAGGAGAGGTTCTAATGGTTCTTAAGGAGGTATAATAATGTGTATTTTGGCTCAATCCATGTGGCAAAATGTGAATTTTGCATTAATCTGTGTGGCATAACATGAATTTTGACTCAAACCGTGTGCCATAGTGTGAATTTTGGCTCAGTCGGTGTGAATTTTGGCTCATTCCATGTGGCACAATGTGTAAGAGGCAAGTACAGTATAAGGGGGTTACTATTGTGTTGCATGATTTGTGTAAGGGGTATATGGTGTGGTAAACTTAGGTGACCACATAAATGGTGCTGAAATGTTGTCTATCAAGTTTCGGCTTTCAGTATTTTTTTATGACTGGAGTGCCGCCTCACCCCGCAAGTATCTTAGGACATCGCCGTCCTGCGGGTGCACCTTTGGAGTGCATGCGCCAATATATCTCCCTGCATTTTTCCTATGCAAGCCCCCTGCCTTTTCCAGGCATATATAATTAGTTGAAAGTATTTACACAAATAGAGACACACCCATGAGCAGACCACCCAAACAGAACACTGGTCACGCCCCCCACATTTTTAGGTGCTGGCCACAACCCCTATTATTGCGCATATTAGGCCCTTGATCATTTTCAGCTCCAGGCCCATTTAGACCTTAATCTGGCTCTGGTGACGATATTCTTATTAAGGACAAGATATTTGTGGCCGTTGACAGCATTTTCTTCAGCCGACTGTCATTTTTCAGGCACCTCTGGAAGAGACGTCCAGAACACGGATCTCAGCAGACCTTCTCCTGTAATAAGCTCGGGCCCCGTACGTGCGGGTGTGTTTTTATGGCTGTATTGCTTCTCTTTGACAGTTAATAAATGGATCCATCTTAAAAGCGATGTCACTTGTATGTGACTTAGATGGATCAGAGAGTTTATTCTCACAATGCACTAAGCCTCCTAGCCACCTTATAAAACATTAATCTATTGCAAAGGATAAGATACGATCCTTCACACAAAACATGTCATAACTATTTTGATAAAGTATTTGTAATACAGCAGAACAGATGGCTCTTCCATACTGGTTGGCATTAGTGGGACTTTGCTGACAGGCGCATATTAAGCAACTGCAATTTTGTTTTTCCACAGCACAATCAGATGCATTCTCATATTAATCAATCACAGCTGGCTGGCTCTCTGACAGCTGGAGCTTGCAGGCTTCCCTGATTTGAAAGCTCGGTGCTATTACAAACTAGTAGATCCCGTGACATATGAAATGGTCCAGGGGGCGGTACGGGTCCAGCGTAGATACCCAGCAGCTCCGACATCTTCTGAGGATGCATCCCAGACCTGTTTTGTTAGGAGCAATACATTTAAAGCCCCTTTATTCTTGTGAAACTCAGGTTTGGGGAGGGGGGGGGGGTGGGATCTTGGAGGAGACTTTGCACAGAAAACAGGACATTTGTAGTGCTCTCTCACCGGGATTGGTACCAAATCCCAGCGATCGGAATCCCGGAAGTCAAAATCCCGACCGCCGAAATCCTGACAAGGGGGGACGTGGATCGCCCCCCTGTCGGGCTCACTGCGCTTGCCACGCAGTGGGCCCGCTGCGCTTACCACACAGCGGGCCCGGTGCCTCGCTACACTCGGCACACACTGTCGTGGACACCCATAGAGGGAGAAAGTGTCAGGATTTCGGCGGTCAGGATTTCGGCGTCGGGATTCTAACTGCATCCCCTCTCACTTTGCAATGAGAACTGCTAGGAAAGGGGTTTGTGCAAACAATTACAGGAACAGCACTGCAGGTATTTCACATAAATCCATTTTCTGTGCTTTTTTCTTTCTGACAAATACATGTGGATGCAGAACAGGGGCAGCAGCAGAGGTGCGTCCAAAATTCAGTTGGGGAAACCACACTGACAGCCACCCCAAACACCGCCTGGTATCTTGAAAAAAGGAAGTATACAGCACTAGGTTTGACTGAATAAAAGGCTAACACAATTAACCAATAAAGTACATTTATTAGACACCAATAAAAAGAAAATATAATATTATAATAATAAATAAATAAATAAATATAATAAAATATTGACCAAAGAGACCAAAGAGAATTCTCTTATTCAACAAAAAATTGGGGGGTGTATAAAAAACAGTCTGGACGGGTATTGCTCCAGTGAGATGGGTTAAGGCAACAATTCAAATGCACCAGTATTGATGGGATAGTTACCAGATAGGTCTATCTCCTATTTTGTTTGAAGGAGAATTAGTAGAGTCCCGGAAGATTGTCCAACATTTCAGGGTTCCGGATTAACTCAGTAGACGGCAAGATTGTTCGGGTTAGATAGTGTCAGTATACCCAAGTGCGTCTTGTATAAAGGAAAGACGAGACTGTGGAATCCTGTTTGTCATTTAAGCCGGTCCAGGTAGTCTGGTTATAGGTGAAGGTGAAAGGAGGCAGGTGTTGGCTCAACACGTTTTGACGTGTTAACACGTCTTCATCAGGAGATGATGTGTCTAGGTCTACAGTAAATAAGTCCACACCAAAAGGTCAACGTCAAAATTTAACAAAATTGTCAAAATGTTGATGTCAAAATTGTCAAAATGTCAAAATTCAAAAGGTTGACCTAGACCAGATGTATAATCTGCATTCAGTACGAAGATAATCACCAGCAACATTAGCGTAAAGGCATGAACATGGCTGCAGAAAAAGATGCCACCACCGTCATGTCTAATGCATACCTCCCAACTGTCCCAATATTTGCGGTACAATAGCATTTGTATGGGACGGTCCCGTCTGGGGTCAGCAGTGTCCCACAGTGGGGGGGGGGAATCCCTCCTACCTGAGCAGGGGTCAATATATTCCCAGAAACAGAGGGTTTGGGGGCATGGCCAGAAGCTCACAGAACACTGGCCATGCTCCTATAGCGGAGGAAATGGGGGCATGGCCTCTCGAGAGTCACATGACGTCAGCACCCGCCCTGTATGCGGCGATCAGTGGTGGAAATTAAAGTCAGTTTAGACTAACTTTTATTTCCGAAGGGGATGCGGGCGGCACTGGCAGTGGTGGAGCGGGCGTTTGACGGGGAAGTGAGAGGCGCTGATATGTTCGCTAGGCTGCGAGTATATGCAGACCAGTGAGCAGGTCTGAATTAGGCCCATTGTGTTATAGGAGCTACTGTAACATAATTGTGATCTTGGAACGGACTCTATGATGGCGATCCAGATGAACTGGGACAATTCTGTTCCAGCTTTGCGCCAAAAAGTAAATGGTTTTGGCGCCATAATTGCTACAATGCGCAAAGAAATCTGACGCCCACGGCTACTACATAACCTCTGGGCACACTGAATCACCCCAGGATGTATCGAGAATAACGTGTGTCACTGGACACTTTATAAGCCACCCTTGAAGCTATCTAAGCTGCCCGGTCCTCCCCAACACAGAGCCATCTCACGCCATGTTCTCTGTAAACACGTGAGTTTATTGCTTTCTGTATGATTTAACCACCCCATGCTGGTATGAAGTCTATAAAACAACTCCTCACTTTACAGGCACAACGTTCCGCTCCAGCGCTATCTCCTGCTGCCTCCCAGGGCAAAACAATCTACAGCCTTTAAAATCACTCGGCTGGGTCACAACTGGATGGAGTCGCGCGGTAATTTCACTATATATTCTGTCATTGAGAGACATCATGCCAAGCTCATGTAAAACCAACAATGTGAGGGAGACATTCCATTTAGCACTGGAGACTTTAATGCGGTCATTTTATTACAATGTTTTATGTCCAAAACAGAGGAGTTTACCATGGTGAGGGACAATAACGACCTACGTGGGGTGACATACCGTAAGCAGTGACAGAGATACATTCCTGTACTGACAAGTGATTACAATCGGAAGATATTTAGGGCTGTTTGTTTTAAAATATATTATTATTATTATTATAATTACTGTTGTTATTATTAATAATGCTATTATTATTATTATTATTATTATTACTGTTATTATTATTATTATTACTACTGTTATTATTAATAAACATTATATTATTTCTATATTTATATTATCAGGGGAGGCTCCAGAGGAGAGGCTGCCGCTCAAGTCATAATTCAAACAGAGGCCCATCAACTGCCACTCCAACCTGACTCACTGTCAGTAGGTGTGGCTCCCCTATTTGAATTTTGAAAATGACAATCGTAAACATAACTCTCTTTTTGTCAGTGATATTTTCAACAGGAAAGTGACGAAACAAAACGTAAATCCACAAAAACAGCGAATAGAGTGCTCAGTCTATCACCGATAATGAGGGATTAGACCCATCGCTTCCTAGTTCATGGGAGCTGAGCTAAATACTAACATTGCTTTGTCCATGTTGAGATAATTGAAGGGGAAATTAATTCCGAAGTAGAAGAGAGGATAACGGATACCTGAAATTAGGATTTCCTGACAGCTAAGCCTCTTCATAATCGCGTGGGTCCCTGATGTGTTTTGCTGCCTGCGTGCCACACTTCTATTATACCCCATGATAATTTTCCATCACATAACACATAAACGCTGTGGTTTATATAAAGCCTTTTCTTCTCCTCATGCCGGCTGTATTGTAGTCTTGGTAGGAACAGAAATGTGTTTATAGTTGTTCCAATTAAAGGGAAATAGACATACTGTAAGCTAAGGAATATTTTTACCAATTGTTATCAAATAACGTGCAAGTCTGTCTGTACTTGTGTATTATAGCGGCGCCCCCGATTTCCATTGCGCAATGTTTTAATCGCATCGTTTGCCATGCACCCGATGGCATGCGATGCGATGCGATTTTTGCCCCCTATACGATGAAAGATTGTATAAGCACCATAATGGGTGCTTACAATGTTAAATACACCCCCACGCCACCCCCCACTATAAACGTGAACCCGAAGCGTGGCGAGGGGCGGCGGTGCGCGTCCTCCGACCTTTTCATACCCCCACTATCCACGTGGAGTTGAGAATAGAAAGTGTGGCGAGCGCAGCGAGCCACCGAGCCCGAAGGGTGGCGAGGGGACGCGGATACCTTCACAGGTATCGGAGTCCCCTCGCGGGCTTCACAGGTATCCGCGTCCCCTCGCGGGGCTCACTGCGCTCGCCACTCTTCGGGCTCGGTGGCTCGCCACACTTTCTATTCTCAACTCCACGCCGACGTGGATAGTGGGGGTATGAAAAGGTCGGAGGACGCGTACCGCCGCCCCTCGCGGGCTCGCTGCGCTCGCCCCGTTTCGGGTTCACGTTTATAGTGGGGGGGTGGCGGGGGGGTGCATTTAACATTGTAAGCACCCATTAGGGTGCTTATACAATGTTTAATCGCATTGTATGGCATTGTATGCCATATACAATGTCATACAATTTTAAAATTGTATGGCATTGTACAATATCGCGCGATATCGCGTCGCATCGCATACCATCGTATGCCTTATGGTATGCGATGCGATGGGCGCTGCCAAAATACACAAGTACCAGTCTGTCTATCGGGGCCTAATACAGAGGTGAGCGCTGCTGCTCGAGTCACGTCTGTAATTATATGCAAATACTATTATCAGTCTCCCCCTATTGTAGATGCCAGTTTGAATGTGAAAATACTGAGATACTGTACCACCTTTGACCCCGGAACCCCCTTTGTCAGGCCCCCCCTGGCCGCAGCACAATGACATCACTAGCTGTCCCTCTTGTGCAGCAGCAGATCCAGACAGTCAGAATGCTAGCAGGACAGTATACGGTGTAGGAGGAGACACAGGTGTATCAGGTTTTATGAGCTACCGGTGGATCTTCCGGACCAGAGGAGAGATAGAAGGGTGGAGAGAGCTGTAAGTGACCCGAGGATCCCAGATTGTCCTACTCCCCACCTGGGTTCTGGGTATTATTAAATAATTACTTTAAATGAAATAAACACCATTGGTTCAAATTTAATCTATACAATCCATACATCCCAACATTTCAGGAAGGACAAAATGCTTTCTACCCAGATGTCCTTATGATGTTACAATTGCAATCACCTGTCACCTGAGCTACCTTTCTTCGAAATTAAATAGTTTGATGCATATCATGTACTATCATGTACTAACAGTGCAGATCAGGTAGAGAGAATTACTAATATTACTTCTCCTTCATCCCCTTTCCACCCCTGTCAGTGCTTATTCTAGACCTGACTCACCTATCTATATAACCCGTATTAACACGTTTCCTCTCTCCCATGTAATGCATAACTTACTCTAAACGTTTTATTAACACTTACAAACTTTTTAACCTCTGACTAGTGTGATACCTTGGGGTGGTTGGCCTATGCTGTCCTGGGGGACCTGTGCCCTTGACTTGTACCTTAGTGTTAGAGACCCACCTAATGATGAGGGTACATGGACACGTTGGGTGCCCATATATCTTTTTGGCCAAAAATGATGCCAAGCAATGTTAAACTGCACATTTTACAATTATTATTGTTATTAGCAGTGCTTGGCGCCTAAGGTGTGTACCTGCCATCTTTCTTTTTTTTGTGTAACTACAAGTCTCAGCATGGAAGCACCCCTCATTATGTTTGGAACTAGGGTGCACAGCCCATTCCCCTGTGACTATGACACTCTCATAACACGCCCATGTTTACTTCTACATACCATATACACGAGAATAAGCTAATATTATTACACCATATGGTTAGCGTATAATTCATTTAAGTATTATTCTGTTGATTTTGGTGGCAGATCTACTGTACAGTATGTGTCATATGTGCAGCCCACACACTTTGTGTAAAAATTCAACACGTTCTGTATCTTGTAAAATTAGCATTTGTGTAATAATAAGTTTTCTTGGGAAAGAGGGATAAGTGCCAGGAAGCCCACTCACCGGCAGCTGGTCCAACCTTCTGGGTCTAGAGTTGAGTTTTGCTTAATGCATCCTACAGTACTTAGAGCTTTTAGTTAAGATGCTGTCCGTAGGGGGGGAATCCATGGCATTGTGCTGTATACTGTACCTCCATAAATACATCAAAATGTGCCATGTACAGACAGCTACGTCCTAGAGCAGAGCTGTGTGGCAGTTGTACAATGTGATGCCAGGCTCCGATAACAGCGGAAGTTTCCTAAGCCTGCCCTACAGAAACACATGCCCACTCTACAAGTATCATAATATGCTATTTACTTACCACAACGTAATTCCTTATCCCTGTTACTTTGTTTCATTTAATCAACTCTCTTAATTGCAGCTATTCCCCTCCGCAACAAGCGTTTACAATAAATAAGAGATATCAGCGAGCAAGAAATCACAATGTGGAACCAGACCAGACCTCGTGGGGATTGTATTGCGCCCATTAATGTTGAGTTTGGCATACTCAAATGGGTGACTTTTGGTGGCTTTCAGCTCGCCACTCCCAGGGGGTTCTCGAGCCAAAATGTTGGTGCCAGCTGCCTGATAGGCCCAAACAGAGCTATATTTTAATAACTCTGTTGGGCTGCCTCTAGTGGTTGTCAGCGGTGCAAGCAATTGAATCTGACCCCTTTAAGTCTATATATAACAACATATTGTAACTTAATAGTCAAACGATCCTAAAACTTGGGCAAAGAAGAGGGTCTTACCCTTCCTTTTGAAGACAGCTATATTGGCTTCCAAAGACCGTTTGGAGGAGCGTATTTCTTCAGATAGGGAGACAGCAAACACATCTGCAACATTTTGTTGTTGTTAATGAATTTATACAGCCTTTAATGGGCAATAAAGGGGACTTTAGTTTGCAGCCCTTGAGTAGGTGATAAGTAGATAAACATCTTTACTTTAAGTTAGAACACAGTGTAGATCCTCTGGTGCGCCCCTCCTCATAATTAATAATGGGATAATAACGTATAGATAGTGGTATGTAAAAAAACTTTTAAAAAGGGTTGAATTAAATATATTTTCTAAATTGTTTTGATGGAAAATATGTTTTTGAAGTTGCAGATGGAAATTACAGAACAAGTAATTTTTTTTTGGTACTTGTTTCCTAGCACGGCGCCACCGATCCATTGGGTCGGAAAAATCGTGTCGATCGCATCGCATGCAAACCAAATCGCATGCGATGCGATCAATGCGATCGACCCGATTTTTACATTGGAATCAATGTAAAATGGTCCCTGTGACCCGATTTTACATTGATTTCAATATAAAAAAAAAAAAAAACATTTTAATACCAAACCCCCCCCTCATATTTGAAATGCCCCCCCCCCCCCATTGTTAACGCCACCCCATTATTGACGCCAACCCGAAGCGTGGCGAGCGCAGCGAGCCCGCCAGGGGTGGCGGTACGCGTCCTCTGACCTTTTAATACCCCTACTATCCACGTCGGCGAGGAGTTGATTTTATAAAGTGTGGCGAGCGCAGCGAGCCACCGAGCCCAAAGCATGGCGAGCGGACGCGGATACCTTCACAGGTTTACGCATCCCCTCGCGGGCTTCACAGGTATCCGCGTCCCCTCGTGGGGCTCGCTGCGCTTGCCATGCTTCGGGCTCGGTGGCTCGCTGCGTTCGCCACACTTTATAAAATCGACTCCACGCCGACGTGGATAGTAGGGTATGAAAAGGTCGGAGGACGCGTACCGCCGCCCCTCGCGGGCTCGCTGTGCTCGCCACGCTTCGGGTTAGCGTCAATAGTGGAGTGGCGTTAACAATGGGGGGGCATTAAACATACTTTTTAACCATATTCAATATGAAATGGGCCATATTGGCCCATTTCACATTGTCACCTATGTAAAATCGGGTTGATCGCGTTGATCGCATCGCAGGCCATTATAATGGCCCGCCACCGACACGATCAACCCGATTTTCACTTAAAAAATAATTTAACATTGTTCCCTATGGGAAAATCGCGTTAATCTCGTTGGTCGCATCGCGGCCCCTTATTAGGGGCCGCGCTGGACGCGATCAACCCGATTTTGTCTTTCACCGGCAAATTAGCTGGTGATTGACAGAAAATCGGGTCCATCACATTGATCGTATGCCTTAAGTGCCTTAAACTTAAGGCATACAATCAACGAGATGGGCGCCGTGCTAGGAAACAAGTACCTTTATTTTTATTTTTGAAAATTGCTTCAAAACAATTAAAAATCACACTACTGCACATCCCTGTGCCCCAAAATTATTTGGTAAAAATCAGTAATGTCAATGTTGAATAACCGGAAATGTGTTGCTGATGGCCGCCAATATGTACTGTCTAACATGGCACCTCTTTGGGTTGATTTCTCCACTTTTTCATGCACTTCACCCAGACAAATCACCGCTCACAAGTAAACCCTTACAATTGGATTGTGTGATTTATGAGAGTGTGCTTAATAAAAATAAAAAAAAAACAACCCCTAAAATGCTCGGTACATAACCTGCGGCTGTTGTGGATGGAACTTGCAGCTAAGTGAATCTGGAAACCAAAATAACAAGTATTTCAGAAATTAAAACAGGCGCTGCACTGGCCAATCTTCCTCCAGCAGATGTGAGAAAGGGGGGATAATACACCCTATAAATGGAAATGATAAACTTAGAAAGATCTACAGAACAGGACTATTTCGAGGAAGGTGTGAAGAGAACCATTAAGTGATGTAAACAATGTATTAAGCAATTCATTATCTATAATATTGGTGCGTTATTTGATGATAATATATATATATGTAACAAACACAAATGATAACTCTGTGATTAATAATGATAATGCACCTCTCTTATTGGATGCCTAGCAGCTCTGCTAAAGGAGTCCTGTTCCCATTGTGACCCTTGGAATGTCTGGGTTTCAGATAGGGGTGATGAGTCCCAAAATGTGTTGTTCTTTCAGTGTCTTTCATGTTCTGGTCATCTGGAGTGTTAGCAAATAAAGCAGTAAATCTGTGGGAATAAAATCAAAATGTGTATCCAGCTGCTGCCTTCATCGGGGGACTCCGGATGGTAAAAAAATAGGTGCGGTGTGTGCCCCTTCCTGGGATACAGGGGCCAGTGTGCACTGTTTTATTAATACGCTGCTGCAAGGAGATGAATGAATGTGAAAGACACTGAAAGAACAACACACCGCTGCTGGGTCATTTTTCCAGAGCTGTGCGCATGCGCAAAAGTGCAATGCACCGTGGGGCGTGGTGGGGCGCAATGGCTGTCAGAGAGGAGGGGGCCTAAACTTAGCAGGTTGCACACAGGCCTCCTCCTCTCTTAAAGAACCCCTGCCTCCTTGGATGGCTATTTTTGAATCCTGGTGGTCTTGTCCAGTCTCCTTATAATGCTGAAGACTAACGTTCCTGGAAGAGATGGGGTGCCAAAAAACTGGGTGGGCTCCTAACTTTGTGATCACAAAATAGCCGTTTAATCATTTCAGCTGCATTTGATTTTATTGAATGACAGATGAAAGGAATACAACAATGTTTTTTTATTATTATTACATGTATATTAAAATTGAACGATTAATAATAAATAACCGGAATTTTGCAAGAGCTACAGTGATTACTTCTGAAATGATAAGAAATGCCACGTGACTGCCTGGCCACGTAACACAGCCTACACACGATTTCATTGGCTGTAACAAGTTTCGGAAGCTGTTGCGTATGTTTATGTATATGTATTTGTATACCGCGCAGGCATTTTTATTCCTTTGCAGTTAGTATTTTAGCCGTACTTTGCTTGCAAAACATCTCATCGCTGCATCAGTCATAATGTCCTTCTGTCACATGATAAACGGCAGACTTCATGCAAATAAGCCTCTCATTACAGCAGCTGTCACTTCTGAGAGCACAATTAACGTGACGTGTGTATGAAAACTCAAATTGTCATATGTCAGGGAAAGAAATGAGCAAATTCCTCACAGCGCGGTCTCAGAATCCTTCGCAGTCTTGGGACAATTGTTCTATTGAATAAATTAGCAAATCTATTATTATCGCTTTTAAAGAAAGTAATTAAAACCTCTGCGAGGGGATAAAAAAGTTTCACAGCAAATTGGTTCTGTTTGATATTTTTTGCCTTTTTTTCATTATTCTAAATTTTCGTATTTTAAAACAACTTTTTTTTTTCAAATAGAAAAAAAGGTTTCAGCTTCATAATCGTGGACTAATTTGGTGGATCAGAAACAATGCTTTTATTGGTCGTAACCTGGTTTTTTAAATCTGTAGGTTTTTTGAAACACAAATGTACCAGGATTTCTCAAAATTTGGATAACTATAAAAAAAAAATACATTCAGCTATGCTCTGGACACACACTAACGCGCACACACATACACATGCACACAATGTACTTGGTGTCCCTGTTCTCCAGCAACAAGTTGCAATTTTAGCATCTGTTTGAGGTAGTCTTGACCATGCTGAATTGGCTGTCTCCTCCCAGAGCGGTCCACCGGTACATCGGCAATGGCCTAACATTTACTCTAAGCTTTCTAAAGAAAAAAAAATCCCCATAATTGTTTAATATTCACAGCTGAAAATCACTAAAACTATTTTCTCAAAGTTATTCATTAAATGCTACCGGATGGTCGGGAAAAAACTATTTTGCTCTGCAGCGATTTGCAGACAAATGATGATTGAAACCAGAGAACCAATGAAATATAAAGTATGTAACAAATTACCAGGCCATACGCAGTGGTGTATAGTGCTCAGCTATAGATGCTTGTCAATGTCAAACCTCCAAAATTGCCCTAAACACCACTCATTATCGGAGTAATAATTAATTCAGTAGAGAAGATCCGATTATTTAAATTTGTTTAGAATTCATTGGGATTTGTCCTTGTCTGTAGGTTTGGGTGTGACTTCTTCTGCTGCGTTCTGGTTGGATGGTTACATTTGTAGCTATGAAATGTCACCCGTTCAAGTGTAAACATCAATAGACTATAGACTTATTGACTGATAGACTTATTGACTGATGGACTTATTGAGCATTATTGTCCTCAAGTTCAAAATCAGAGTTCACAAAACCATTAAAAGTATATAAAATGTAGAGTGGTAGTTTATAATCGAACCATCTTACCTTCAGTAGCTCATATGTTTCTCACTTTACTGCAGATTTGATTATGATGACGATGATGACGAGGATGATTAACATGATGATGACGATGATGATGATAGTATTATTATACAGCTTAAATAAACAAATGAGTAAAACAAGAGCACAGCGACTTATGGTGGCCATACACTACTGTGATTTCTTGCTGCCGTGTATGGCCATCTGGTCCCACACCCGGTACCCTCTGGGGCAGCAGAATCGCATGTGATACATCACGGGCTTTATTCAGATCTGATTGAAGTGCAAATTTGTTCTCAAAATGGGCTGAACCAGGTGGGGCAGATGTTACATGTATAGAGAGAGTTAGATTTGGGTGAGTTATTTTGTTTCTGTGCAGGGTAAATACTCGCTGCTTTATTTTTACACTGCGATTTAGATTTCAGTTTCAACACACCCCACCCAAATTTAACTCTCTCTGCACATGTTACATCTGCCCCACCTGCAGTGCACATGGTTTTGCCCATTTTGAAAACAACTGTGTACTTAGATCAGATCTGAATAAGGGCCTCACGCAGTTATTCTGTATGTGATGTGTCATGTGCGATCCCTTTCTCTGCTGCCTGGAGGGGTTCCGTGTCAGAGCTTGGACATATAGGCAGGTCCGACCTCCAATTTTGAACCGGGCCGCTCAATAACCTGCCGCCTAAGAATACTCCCCTGCCTGCAGTCTAGCCCTAATCCCCCCATGTAATTGCATATACCTGACAACCCCCCACCACCACCACCCCTACCTTCCTAGACCTGACCCCAACCCTCCCGCGGCAATCTTACCTTTTACCTTCAGGATTCCGGAATTTGCATCCCGATCCACTTTAAAGTTTTGGTAGCACTTTAAAGTGGATCGGGATGCAGGTATCCTGATTGCCGGAATTATAAATGCATCTCATTGTGACACCACCTACAATATTTCATTTATTTGCATCGCAGAGAATATTATTGGCTGTAGGTGTTAAGCAACTGGTCGCAACAGCAGAGACTCTATGTGCTCCCAACACTCCCTGGTTCCTGCACAATGAGAGAACAGTAACCTTTGTAAGCAGAGCAGTGTGTGCATCTTATTAGATGCATCCAGTCTCCAGTGTGCGGTATAATACACACAGCTCGTTGTCATGATTCCTAGAACACTGTCCCCCCGGTGATATGTACATGTTCTCCCACAGCACGGTGACATTTGCATTCTGGCTTTGTGTTTCCAGAATGTTTGCCAGCTCTCACATGCGTCTTAGTGCTGACGCGCAGGAACCACACAGACCATTTCCTTGCAGTGACTGACATTTGAGTTAGGCTGCATCGGAAAGCTGCGTTATCACTCGGTTTTCTAGGGGGAAACAATGGGAATTCTTTTTTTACCGTCCAGAAAAACAAATCACAGTTTCTGCGTTGACCTTAATTTGGTTGTATCCGTGCCAGCATGCACGCATATGTAAGTAACTTAAGAGTCACTTATATAAGCGTGTACCTCCCACATCTTTCAATGGTCGCCGACCATCGAATGATGTGGGAGGTTACCCGCAGGCATACGATTGGATGTTTATGCTAAACATCCATTTCCAGCCTGAGGGTGGCGGGCGTTCATTCGCCGGGCGGGGTTTGGTGGATTTGCAAGACTGCAAATTTGCAGCCTTGCGAATCAACTAGAATAACCCCCTTGGTTTGCTAATGGACAAAACCATGCTGCACTGCAGGTGGGGCAGATGTAACATGTGCAGAGAGAGTTAGAGGAGGGTTGTGTTGAAACTGAAATATAAATTGCAGTGTAAGAATAAAGCAGCAAGTATTTACCCTGCACAGAAACAATATGCCCCACCCAAATCTAACTCTCTGCACATGTTACATCTGCCCCACCTGCAGTGCAAACATAGGTTCTGATTCTGATCTGCTTGGTAAACTGCAAATCTAAGCAGCCGCCGGACCCTGGCACCACATGCCACGGCCGCATTTACATGGAAACGCCCAGCGTTTGCATGAGGACGCTCATGAAACGCTAGGCATTCCCATGTCGGAGCACCGCCACCGCACTAACTTACTAACTAGCTAACCAACCATACTCTAGTCACATATTAGTAAACGTCATTTAATATGTTGCTTGAAAAACAGTTGATTTAAAATAAACAATCATTGGCTTCCATACTGCGACATTGGAATCTATTCTGTATTTCGCCTTTCTCCCGGAGTCTGCGGATCTCCCTTCTGGCTGCTCAATCCAACAAACAGAAAGTTTAAAAGCTATTTTCAATATTGTGCCTGAAGATCGGGTCACCGGCAAGTTGTTTCATTTTCCAAGGACACCCTACAGGCACCTACATCCACTCCCTGGCATCTGACACTGACAAAGGCGCACGGAGGCGAAGATGAATTATTCAAGGGAAATATTCCTGCAAAATACACCAAGCGTTCCAGAAAAGACTAGCGGGCTGAGGAGAGGGAAGAAAGAAGCTGGGGGAATACGTGGAGAGTAAGGTTCAAGGTAAAAGTGTACAGCTATAATGAAACAGTAAAGGAACAAAGACATAGATGAGTTATCTTTATCAGTGTCATGGCAATACAGATACAGTGGCAGTGATTGCTCCTGCTTTGGGGTCCTTGGCTCCTGGGGTCCCTGACAATGATTACATAACACCATTGGCAGCTGTAATGTTGATACAGGACCCCCAGGCTGCACTGTAATTCTCACATTGCCTAGATCCTTGCCATACTGGATACCGCTTACCACTTGGCACTTACTGCATTGGGGGAGGTTGTGGTTATAGAGGCACTGCTCTGTCGCTGGGTAGCTGCCCCCTCTCCTTCCATACACTGAAGATAAACTGTGAAACTTTAACCATTTTCAGTGGGGGAGAGTGCACCAAAATAAGTACGTGACTGTATGGTTGTCATGGCAATCAAGTCACACTCTATATATAATTTGTCATTTAATAAATTAAAGAAAACACAATTTAGATTTTATTTTCAATGCAATCCTCATATCATTACTTGCCATTTAGAATGTGTTTGAGCTAGATGATTGGGACCTCCCATGTTTCCATCTTGCTCCCCTCCCGTCTATTCTCAATGCTATAGTTAGACTGCCAATCCATCAGGAATAGGTAAAACCCAGTACTAGACCGGATCCTGGAACGCCTGGTTGGACAAAATCCAATCATCACTGTGTGTCACTTCGAAACTTAAAATTCAGGAGGTGTCCCATCCGGTAGGGGTGGACAGTATGGTCCGGTGATATAGTAACCACCAGAATGATCTGAACCATATGGGAAGGCTGTAATCTCTCTCTCTCTCTCTCTACATCTCTCAGGTGTCAGCTGTCATATGTACCCCCAGACAGAACAACCCCCAGACATGCACCCCAGGGAGCAGACACTACAAGCTCCAAAATGACACAGTTTGATGAATGGAACATGTCCAGTCTGGTATTCAGGTTCTGGTTTTTACTTAGACCCCGATCCACATCCACCGCTCCCCTCCACCAAAACCTTCACTTGCAGCTGAGCAAGAGGCCAGGAGCACGTTACAGAAGCAGTGCTCATTATTGATGCCAGTGACAGGGGGGAGAGAGTGGCAGTTGGTCATGGCAGAGTCTGAGGTACCTGAGAGCCTGGGTTGACCTGAGCTGCAGTGGTGTCCTGCAAGAAGTTGTAAGAGGAGGCTGGCAGGAGTCCAATTGCACCCACCTCCTTGACAATCCACTGCTCAGTGGTCAGTGACATAGGTGGACCTGGAGGGACTTCTGCTGGAAATCTGGAAACCCGACCACAGAGACTGAGCTGACTGGGCATCTGGGAGCTGTCCGGTGCTGAACATATAAACATCTGGATTTTTTAAATAAAACCTCTGCTGTTGGAGGTTCCTACTATCGCTGTAGCTTAGGAAGAAGCTTGAAAACCTGGTTGGTTCAGCGAATCCCTAATTCCTAACTGAGCCGCATGTATCCTGTAGCTTAACTGTCCCCTGCATTTATAAACCAGGGCAAGATCATGAGCAGTGAATTAAATGTGCACACCGCAAGAATATTGTCCTATATAAGTATAGACTTTATTAAGGGTATAAGATTAAGTCCTTATTGCAGTTCTTGACAGTATTACATTATGGTACTGCATATTATATGTATGCTGTGACACATAGGAAGAGATAGTTACAAATTAAATCTTTCAAAGAAACTGCAATGACTAAGAATGTTGTATTGTGATGCCAAGGTGCTAGAGTAATCCACTCTGTTGCTTTTGCAAAACACCAACATGCTCTGAAGCTTATTCATTAAGGATCTAAAAAGCAAAATATTTTTCTAATTGGCAAAACCATGTGCACTGCAGATGGGTCAGATGTAATCGCTTTTGAGAGCCTTACTGAATTACCCCCTCTATCCACACAGCTTCAGATTTACATACTGGCCCTTATTCAGATCTGGTCAAAGTACAAATTTGTTCTCAAAATGGGTAAAACCATGCTGCACTGTAGGTGGGGCAGATGAGCAGAGAGTTATATTTGGGTATTATTTTGTTTCTGTGCAGAGTAAATACTGGCTGCATTATTTTTACAGTACAATTTAGATTTCAGTTTCAACACACCCCACCGAAATCTAACTCTCTCTATACATGTTACATCTGCCCCACCTGCAGTGCACATGGTTTTGCCCATTTTGAGAACAAATTTGTACTGCGATCAGATTTGAATAAGGGCCATTGTTGAAGCATATTATGTACTGTATGTAAACTTTGTAAATTAAATCCATTTCAAGAAGTAATTATTGTAACTGCGAGTAACTATATTTGATTGAAGAACAGTGTAATTTTAAATAACGCAAAACGTATTGAAAAAAACCCTTTAGATGAAATTAAATAGGATGAGAGATTCATAAAGTGAGAGATTTGGTCAGAAATCTCCAGTTTTTTTAAAGCAGCAATCATTTACACTGCAAAACCAGTTTGATTTTGAACTGTAAATGATTGCTGCTTTAAAAAAAACTGGAGATTTCTTACATTTGGCGGGATGTACTAAAGGGAAAATGCGGTAAAACAGGGGTTTTACCGCATTTTCCTATGTACCAATACCCGTCCTCCCCGTTTCCGCATGGCAGGGTATCGCCACCCTCTGGGTGGCGATACCATATAGAAGCCTATGGGCTTCTATCGCCGCTGCCGTCCATGCGCCCCCCCTCCTCCTGTCCTCCTGATCTCCTCCTCCCCCAGCAGGTGTCACAGCCAGCAGGACATCCTGCTGCAGGGGGGGGGAGGAGACGCAGGGGGACACTGCCAGCCACCGGGATGTGACGGAGACTCCCGCAGACCACATCACAGGTATCACGGGGGTCACCGTCACCGCAACTATGTTAGTACATATGTGGCAGCATTGTGGCGGCTGGCAGACGAAGGGCGGCGATGTATATTAATACATCCCGCCCTTACTGAATCTCTCATCTTATTACATTTCACCCATTTTGTATGAAGCAAACCTTCTTATCTGCCTGGTGAAACAAAAGGAATAGGTAACCCCAAAAGACACCTGTTGGGATGTCACAAGAAACTCACTAATGACACTGTTCTCTTCACCTCCAAACATCTCCTTACATAGCCAATCTTGTACTCTCCGGCTGGTCAATGATTATTGCCTTTCCTCTATCCTGAGGACTGCGTCTTAGACTAGAATGCAATCTATTTCCACAGGAACTAGCTCTCTCACACTATCAGCCTCTGGCCAAGATTCCATAGCTTCAGACGTGCACTGAAAACCCACCTTTTCCTCAGAGTGTACCTTTCCACAACATAACCTTGTATCCAGGTCGCTCACCCGATCCTCCTTCCTTGGCTATCTCTACCTCACCTTCTTCCTGCCTCAGGTCTCCACCATATGCTCATGACTCATATTATCTGCCAGTCTCCCCTCTCCCTTAGATTGTAAGCTCCTAGGCGCAAGTTCTTCTCCCTCCTGTTCAATGACAGCCTTCATCTACTCAGCGGCCATGAAGCTTGGAATTCCTCTCACATGAAGCTATTCATCTTTCCCAGCGGCTATACTCCTGATGTTATTGCCGTCACTGTTGGAGACAGGTTACTCTCGATTGTTCCTTTCCTCACCTTGCTTCCCAGCTGTATTGTGAACTGAGTAGTGTGGTGCTAATTGCAATTGTGCTCTGGTTATGGGTGGTCACTGTGACTTAATTCAATGTTCTGGTTACCCTCTACTGTCCTATTGTATGTACGACACTGCAGACCACTTATGGCACCTTATAAATAAAGCATAATAACAACAACAAATAACACATTGCTACATTGTTCCTCTGGTCTCTATTTCCAACATTGGTTGCCACGATTCACCACCCACTGATACCGGCGATCCGCCAACTAAAGCTGGCCATACATCTACAGATCGATTGTCAGATTGGGCTGATTGGAACAAAATCCTGGTAATGGATGAGAGCAATTGACAGTTGACTTTTGCTTTGAAGTACTGGAAAACTGCAAAAAACTGTCATTCAAATATTACCAGGTTTTTGTTCCAACCAGCCCAATCGATCTGTAGATGTATGGCCACCTTTAACCTGGTAGTAGGTGGCAGGGAATCATAAACATTTTATAAACACCCAAATTGCTGATTCGGACTCATCTGGAATATTGTAGCAATATACTGTATGTATAGAAGCCATAACTTGGATTGTTTGACATAAAGATGAATATTAAATTGATCAGGTTTTACAGCATTTTAATTTCCCACTTTTGCAGATTTTCTTATTTCTGTTACATTTATAAATTGGAGCCTCTTCAGAAGTGTTTTTTGCATGCAAATGCGGTGGAGTCGCATCACCTGGAAGTTACGTGGCCTAAATAAGACATGGGCCCTTATTCTGATTGACGCGGACTTTACCGCGTACTTACGGATCGCGTCTTTACGGCGTCTGCGCATGCGTGGAGAACGCTACGCGCATGTGCCACGCCTTGACTCGGTACCAGTTCGGCCAAATCCCGTCCAAAACTGTTCACCGCTATCAGTCGGGAAATAGGGGCGTATTATGGGCGTCATGCGGAATGACACATGGGCGTAGTTTCAAAGTGGGCAAAACGGGGCGGAAACATGGGCGGACACGGGGGAGTACACTTATGTTGGGGGGCGTACATTCGGAAACCACTCCGAATGCACGCGAGCAAAAAGGGCAGAAATGTGCGGTGTCCACAAGTGTACTATTGCTTTGCGGACACCACTCGTTCATGCGGTAGGCGAACGTACGCCTAATGACTACAACCATTAACACCTGAACCCAATAGAATCTACTCCTTTACTCATTACTCACTAATAGGCCGCTTGTCAGTGCTTTAATTGAAACCATTGCTGCTTCAAGGAAACCTTAGTAATCCCCCACATATGCTGTACTTGTCCCACACTTAAAAACTGCTAACAATGGACATGACTGAATCTTAATACTATCAATACACATGTGTATTAGACATGTACTCATGAAACCACACACATTGATTCCAATTCCAAATAAGCTGTTTTTTATGAGGATAGGTAATTGAATAAGTGGGTCATGTGATGTATTGCAGAAGATACTTCATAGTGGGTTGTTTGGCGTAAATACTCCGCTTACGGGCGGTAGCACCGCTTGGCTCCCGTTCGGATGCGGTATTTCCGAGCATACTCTGTAATACTCTGTAATACCGTGCAGAATCGGAGTGTTTCTCCCGCACACGCATGGTTTGTATGTCGTCCGTAAACACGCCCTGTTCTTAAAGAGTGAGTCCGTCCGAATGCGGAGGACACGTGGGCGTTTCTACGGACGATGGCCGCATGCGGCAAAACACCGTGGCGTGCGGACCGCTCCGTAAGAATGCGGGAATATCCGCACCGATCAGAATAAGGGCCATTATCCTGAGAAGTCAGCTCCGAGCTGGAACACTCAGAATTTCTGCTTCACTGAATTTGGATTAATAACTGTTTATAATAACTTCATACATTTCCCAAATTCCATTATTTGCAGAGTGACAAAATGAATATTTTTGCAGGTCCTCAACACTGGAGGGTTAATTCTTCCCGACTGCGAATGCTCGAGAACCGATTGCTATTGTGCAGCTGACAGCTCTTGCCTGATGACACTGGCTGGTCTATTTGTTTGACTGAACAAATCTGTGACCAGAGGGAATTCATTCGCGCACGTTTACTGACAGTGCCGCAACGTTAGAGTAGCAAAAGTGCCGATCAACTTATCACGCAGTACAGATGGCGCCAGAAAAATTCTGCCTTAATGCTTTCTTTGATATGAATTAGTTGAAAC
Source organism: Crinia signifera (assembly GCF_055691185.1). Lineage (NCBI taxonomy): Eukaryota > Metazoa > Chordata > Amphibia > Anura > Myobatrachidae > Crinia > Crinia signifera. Next base: position 97,785,488 of record NC_139227.1, read on the forward strand.
TACAAAATATAGTCTTGGCTCTAATGTGACAACGTGAAATGGTAATTGAAGGGAACCTTAGGGAAGTAAATTATGAAATTAAAGAGAACCCAGCGTGCAGCCGAATTCCTGTATCTTCAAAGATATTCCATACTTGCGTGTAATTAATTAAACTTTATTGGCATGATGAATTAAGGGGTCTTGCTGTTTTCATGGTAGAAACCACTTTATGATATTTCAAAATTCATTCTATAATAATTATATAGGCGATAAATCAAAGCTGTAATAGTATATATAGAATCCCAGGTCTCTAAATGATGCACAGGATGAGAATGAGGAGAGACACAGAGTTAGGGATATATTTTACTATAGTGTGGCGGTTTACAAAAAGTGGAGATATTTCCCAATCCACCCAGTCAGATTCTAGCATTATGCAGGAGGCTCCTGATCAGAAATCCCCTTCAGCACTGCATCGTACTCTTAGGGCAGTTGTCAATGCTGTTGATTCACCATTTTTTCAGTGAACAGGGCTGTTTTTCGTCGAAACTGCAATTTTTTTTCTCCGAAAATGGTATTCGCCGTATTCGGTGATCACTGTTCGCCGAAAGCAAACAGTGAATGCCGGCCAATTCACCCTTTCAAAGTCGCTGCTATTCGCTGTTGTATTTCTATGTTTTTTTTTGCAAAGTTCGCCGTAGTTCGCCGAAAGTGTGTTCAATGCCAAGATGGAGAACTGTGTTCACTGTTTTTTTGAGTGAAGTTCTCCGTTCTACATCCTTTTTAGGTGAACTGAAATTTGTACTTATAAAATAAATGTTGTTTATTAATCTTTCGGTGTCTACAGGTCAGTTTATTTTTTATTTTATTATTTACTTTTTTTTTTTTTCTGTACAAGCACCACATTAATATATATGTACATTTTTTGTTGTATTTTTTTCCACAGCGAAGTGCTGTGCCTGTGTGCAGCGCCGGGGGGGGGGGGGGGGGGGTGCGGGGGATGTCATGGGGATGTCAGCTCATGTCGGCCAGTATCAGGGATGCTGGTGGCTTTGGCAACACTCAGGGGGTTAGGGAGCCGGAGGTCTGCGGGAAGTGTATGGGGCAGTGTAGCAGAACATCCATCCGCCGCTTCCCCTCTCTGTCACGCCATCCTGCCTGCCACCGCCCCCTGCCTTCCACTGTCCCCCTTGCATATTAGTTGAGTTGAGTAGGGTGAGGGGGAGGGCTGGCGGCAGACAGTAATGGTCTTCTTATCTGTGCTGGTCTGCACTCATCCATAGCATGCTGCTGCTGGAGAGGACACATCAGGGAACACAAAAAGGAGAGGACACATCAGGGAACTCTCACTGGAGAAGAATCATCAGGGAATACACACACACACATACAGGAGAGGACACAATAGGCAACACACACAGGAGAGGACACATCAGGGACAGGGAATACACACACATACAGGAGAGGACACAATAGGCAACACACACAGGAGAGGACACATCAGGGACAGGGAATACACACAGGAGAGGAAACATAGGGGAATACTCACACACACACATGAGAGGACACATAAGGGAACTCACACTGGAGAAGAAACATCAGGGAATACACACACATACAGGAAAGGACACAATAGGCAACACACACAGGAGAGGACACATCAGGGACAGGGAACACACACAGGAGAGGAAACATCAGGGAATACACACACATACAGGAAAGGACACAATAGGCAACACACACAGGAGAGGACACAACAGGGAACACACAGGAGAGGAAACATAAGGGAATACACACACACACATACAGGAGAGGAAACACAAGGGGACACACACACACGCACACACACAGGAGAGGACACACATAGACACTTAGGAGTGGACACATCAGGGAACACACACACAAGAGAAGACACACACACAGACACATAGGAGAGGAAACATCAGGGATTGCACACAGAAGAGAAAACATCAGGGATTGCACACAGGAGAGGAAACATCAGGGATTGCACACAGGAGAGGAAACATCAGGGATTGCACACAGGAGAGGAAACATCAGGGATTGCACACAGGAGAGGAAACATCAGGGATTGCACACAGGAGAGGAAACATCAGGGATTGCACACAGGAGAGGAAACATCGGGGATTGCACACACAGGAGAGGACACACACACACACACACAGGAGAGGACACTTCAGGGAATGCACATAGGAGAGGACATATCAGGGAATGCACACAGGAGAGGACACACAGACATAGGAGAGGGCACACACACACACACACAGACACATAGGAAATGACAAATCAGGGAACACACACAGGAGATGACACATTAGGGAACGCACACACACAGGAGAGGACGCACACACACAGGAGAGGGCACACACACATAACTCCCAACTTTCACGGAGATGGAGGAGGGAGGGGATGTTGCACGCCGAATTTCGCGGTGCAATTTTGGGGGCATGGCCTATACTCACGGCTCTGTGGCGAGGCCACGCCCCCATTTTGACGCTATGGGGGCATGACCCAGAGGCTCTGTGAGCCTCTAGCCATACCCCCAGCCCCCTGGCTGCGGGAATAGACACTGTGCGCATGCGCACAGCGTTTATTTCCGGCTGCTCAGCAGCCGACAGGGGGGACTCCCAACAGCCCCCCCTCACCGCGGGACACTGCCGGCCGCGGGACGGATGCGGGAATGTCCCCGAAAACCGGGACATTCCCGCGGTTTTCAGGACTGTTGGGAGGTATGCACACATAGGAGAGAACACTTCAGGGAATGCACATTGGAGAGGACGGACACACACACACATAGGAGAGGACACTTCAGGGAATGCACATTGGAGAGGACACACACACACAGACACATAGGAGAGGACACATCAGGGAACACACACAGGAGATGACACATCAGGGAATGGACACATCAGGGAATGCACACACACAGGAGAGGGGGACACACATAGGAGAGTATGCACTTTTCTAGTGTGTACTGCCATCCCTGTAATATAGATAAGAAAATAAAACAATGATTTGCATGATATTAGCCATAATTATAATGATCCCTGTAACATTCTACCTTCTCTTAATGGCACAGTTGTAATAATTTGGTTTTACATCAGAAGCCCAAAGCTGTTAATTGCTTTATAAATATGCAATGGCTAATGTTCACCAGTGTGGAATGATCATGGACCTAATTTACTCCATGGATAAATGAAAGAAAAATAAAATATTCATTGTGTAATTTCACAGCAGACAGGTACTAAGGGAAGAAATGTTACCGGATCTTCTTTTTATTAATAATCTGAGGGATTAGCAGGAAAGGCCACAGAATTCAGTGTAGAAATAAGGTTTATTCTTTCACTTTTAGAGTTCACTGAAAACTAATGTGAGTATTGTGTCTGAGTGATGTGACTGACGCCCAGTGAGCACATTCAAACAGCGCATATAGTCCTGCCGCCAATGTTGATGTGTGTCCAAGTTGAACCATAGACCCATGTGGTGCTCAGATAAGGACATGTAGCCTTCATATACTTATAACTCGTGTGGCCTCAATCAATATACATACCCAAACTGTTCTATTATAAATTGTGCCTTACCTACTGTTGCCTGCGTCAACCTTTTGCCAAAGCATCTACCTAATGACTGTCAACCTAGATATTTTCTGTGGGGCCTCAACTAGGAACTGTGGGGCCCAGGACAGATTTTTGGTCCACCTCCCCAACACAAACACACACACTTACTGCCCGTCACTTGGGGGAGCGGAGTGAAGCGCAGCCCCCTTCCACTGATCAGCTGCTGTGAATCAACAGTCTTCTAATCCACCACCGGAGTCCGGACACTGGCGGCCATTTAAAATACGGCACCGACTTGTAAGCCAATCAGATCGACTGCCGGTACGTGAGCTTTGATTGGCTCACCAGACGTGCCTCATGTTAAATGGCTGCCAGCATCTGGAGATGGAGAAGATCATGAGCAGTCGGCTTTGGCAGAGGCAGCTCAGAGGAGGCAGTCGTGGGGGGGGGGTGGGGGGCGGTGGGTGAAAATAGTGGTCGAGGCCCTTCACTCTGTCAGGGTGGCGGGGCCCGGGTTGGTTTGCAATAGTGTTCGGCATATGTGTAAGGGGCATTATGTGTGTCATGTATAAATGCATTAATAATGTGTGACATATGTGTAACAGGCATTATGTGTGTCATGTGTGCTGGGCATTAATAATGTGCAACATATGTGTAATGGGCATTATGTGTGTCATGTGCATAAGGGCATTAATAATGTGCAACATATGTGTAATGGGCATTATGTGTGTCATGTGTATAAGGGCATTAATAATGTGCAACATATGTGTAAGGGGCATTATGTGTGTCTTTATGTGTATGAAGGGCATTAATAAAGGTTGGCATAATGTGTAAGGGGCATTATGGTTATAAGGACATTAATAATGTGTGTCATGTGTAAGGGGCATTACTGTGTGGTATTATCAGGGGTGCCAAGAGAAAGGGGTAGGGGGTACAAATTACCCAGGCCAAAGTCTGATGGAAGGGCCCATTGGGGGCCCCGGGCCCCCTCCCCTTAAGTGACAGCAGCAGCTGCAGCTCTTCTCCTCTGCCCAGCACACACTGCTTTGTGCTGGGTTGCAGTGTGGCCATGGAGGGTGCTTAATATACAATATTTTCTCAGCATTTTTTTCTAAGGGTATAATGTGAATAATGTGAGGAGTAATGTACATAAGGTAAAGTGGTACTACTGTGTGATGTAACGTGAATAAGGGACACCATTGCATGATATAATGTGAATAAAGTTGCACTACTGTGTGGCATAATTTGAATTGGGGGTACTATTGTGTGGCCATGCCCCTTCCCAGCAAGAACACACCCCTGTTTGGGCTGCGCACAGAATGTGTGCACTGTTTCTATTTAAAATATTGCGGGTTGGAGCACCAAAATTATGACTGCTATAATGAGGGTTGATGGTGCTGGGAAAGGGGAGCAGGGTCAGAGGCGGAACTAGTGGCGGTGCTAGGGGGCACCAGCCAAAATCTTGCCTAGGGTGTCATTTAGGCTAGGGCTGGCTCTGTACATAATGGTCACCAGATTGCAGAAGCTCCTGGTGGGCTGTATAATACACTGACCCTAGACACTAGAACTCACATATTAGTAAATAAACCCCATATAATCTGATTGGTTGCTGTGGGCAACATCCCATCTTCAATAGATCTATCATATTAGTACATTTACCCAGGGCCGGATGAAGCCTGATGGGAGCCTGGGTCAGGGCCGATGCAAGGCACCGGAGCGCCCCAGGCGAGTCGGTGTGGGGGCGTCCCAGTGCCATGGTGTGTGTGTGTGTGTGGGGGGGGGGTACCTGTTGCGCCTTCTGGGGAGGAAGGGGTGTCTATTCCGGGATCTGACAGGAGCCTGCGCGGGTACCTGTCCTGCGACGCTTTGTATATAAACCTGGCGGCGGCGGCGGGGGTCCCTACGTGAATAATAAATAACTAGCTCTATCCGGTGGTCGGGCGGAAAGCGCTTCTATTTTGAATAAACACTGGCCGCACGCTGATTGGCTGAATCAGCGTGCGGCCAGTGTTTTCAAAATAGAAGCGCTTCCCGCGCCACCGCATAGTGCTTGTTATTTATTATTCACTGCAGGGACGCCAGGTTTATATACAAAGCATCGCAGGAAAGGTACCCGCGCAGGCTCCTGTCAGATCCCGGAATAGACACCCCTTCTTTCCCAGACGGCACAACAGGTACCCATGGCATGGGGGGCGAAATGCCGCCCTCCAGTGGCCGGCGCCCTAGGCAAATGCCTAGACTTGCCTAGTGGTGGCCCTGGCCTGGGTCAATTTAGTCCCTCCCACTTGTCATTACTGGCTGCAAACTGCATGGAAGAATATTACATTGTCAAAACACAGTGTAATGGCAGTATAAACTTGGTAAATGGGTAACTGCAGGGGAGGGATTAATATACAGGTATTTACACCACATGAAAAGCCTGTGTTTTTCCCTCTGTACATTACTCTGTAGGAGACCTCACAGGCTCAGCACTGCCTCTGATTAAAAACCCTCGCATGATGAGGCCGCTGCTGCTGTTCTCCATGAGCCTTAGAAGCATGTGATGATCTCCAACAATCAGAGCTCAGCACAAGCCTCTCAGCCTCTTGTGCAAGTCTCATGGGACTTAGTCAACTCCCAGTAATGCACTGCACACTTGTGCAGTCAGTGGGCCTTGGCTCCTGATGCTCAGTACCATTAATCATTGTCACATTGGCAGATAGGTGAAGCTGCAGCACTACCCCACTTCCATGCACACAAAAAAATAATGCTGACCACATAAGGGCCCTAGATAGAGGGGCGGCCAAGGCAACTGACCACACTGAGCCCCCCCCCCCCCCTTTTATCCTGCCCTGCATTTACCCCACTTTGTCTGCCATACAGATACCAGGCCCCTGAGCAGCGGTTCCTATGTTCTGTCGATCCTCTGAGCCATACCCCCTACAGGAGACTACCATAATACTAACACAAACTGCAGCGTAATAATGTAAACCTTGAGAGATAATAATTATATCCTTAGTGTGTCATATGGCTGCCATCCTTTCTGGCATTCCCTGTTTGTTATCAGGTGTTACGCTTGTAAATGAAACACACAGAATAATAGTGTTCTATATCAGTGCGAGGATTAAGGTGCTGGAGGCAGGATATTAGATCTGAGTACGTGAATGTTGGTAAAGCTGAGCTGAGGTATATCTGTAGTCTACGGCTTTCCCTAGGTATTATGTATATTACAATGATGCCGCCTCTTAGCTGATAAATACCCATCAGATCACACCGAGCAAACAGAATAGAACATGAGCGATATAGTACACACATTAATATTGCAAGATACAAAAGCGCTGTAGATATATAGCACTTACATTCAGATATACAGTACTTACATGCAGATAATTAGGTCAAAATAGCTCATCTGCGCCTCAGGGTTGTCTTTTCCTTACTTTATAGACCCCAGGGGAGATGTTTTTCCATAAATGGGCTGAGATAACGTGGAGAGAGATAATGTACTAACCAATCAACTCCTGACAATTTAAAAATGCAGCTTGTAAAGCGGCACAAGCTGATTGGCTGTTTATTTTGCCTCTCTTAACTTTATGGCTCCAATTTAGGTCGGCTCTGTAAGCTGTTCCATCATATCGTCAGACATTCTGATGTCATATTATGACTGTCAACATAGAAAATGCCGACGTCCGGGCTGCATACCATTCTAACACTGCAAATATCTGATCTCTGAATGGCGGCCATTTCTCCTTTGGATGTGCGAAGTACGTCTCTCACTCCTCACTACCAGTGCTGGTTATTTTTTTGTTTTAAAGCTTTTTAATCTTTAGAAATGTTAGTTTTAATTATTGTTCGAGTACTAATGAGAATTTCAAAGAGACGGACTAAAAGCCAAATGTAGATGGTGAAATCCTCTGAACTTTAATCAAGGTTTGAAGAAGTACTTCACCTTTTGTTCTAGTAACAAACATTGATTCCAGGTTTCTGTCCCCTGGGAAATAAAGTACATAGAGTATACAGTACGAGCCGAACCTGAGGTTTGTACGCAGCGGACAAACCAGCTACTGGGTTCATTACACAGTTCCTGAGTTACTGAATAACGTCCTTGCATATCAGTGGCATACAGATACTGTATGTCTTCCTGTGCCACGGGATAGCGGAAGCACAGGGACTAAGTAAAAACCGGACCTGGACAAGACCCCAGAACAGGAGGTGTCCCGTCCTGGGGGTTGTTTTGTATGGAGGAGGGGTCCCTGTGATAGCTTTCACCAGGAACATGGGGAAGGGGAGATTACAGCCTCCCTGTGTGGTCCGGACCGTTCCAGTTGTTAATACATCCCAGGACCATGCAGGGAGGCTTTAATCTCACTCTCCTCCTCTCCCCGGTGACAGGTGTCAGGGCAGCCCCACCGGACGGGACACCCCCGGCAATGCCCCCTCACTCCCCCCCCCCCCCCCCGGCCCAGACACTACTACTGTAGCTCCAGAATTTCATATATTGATGAAAGGAGCCTGTCAGGTCCGACGTTCCGGGGTCCTGTCTAGTCCGGTTTTTACCCATATCCGGAAGCACACGTATGCAGGCACCCATATCCCTTCACTTTATATGGTGGAGCCGTGGGCATCATTAGCGTGGCATCCATGCATTGCGGTAACACTTTTAAGCGTTGCATGCTGTAAGCAGGGCCACCAATAAGGGGGTGCTGTGGGTACAGCTGTCCCGGGCCCGGCCTCTGGAAGGGCCCGGGTAGCTCATTTTGCCCACCGCAACCCCCTGACTGCCTCCGCTGCACTGAACAAAGCAGGTCCTGGAGCAAAGGCTTATTCAACCCAGGACGCCGGCAGCCAATTAAAATGCTGCACTGGCTTTTGAGCCAATCAGAACTCGTGTACCGGCAGCCAATCAGAGCGGCTGCCGGTACGTGAGCTCTGATTGGCTCACCAGCTAGTGCTGCATTTTAATTGGCCGCCAGCATCCTGAGTTGAATCAGCCTGTGATTTGGGACCTCCAGGTTGCAGCACAGTGGAGGAGTATATGGGGGAGAAGGTGCCGGGTTACGGTAAGTCAAGTGAGGAGGTGGGGCCCAGGGCCCGGACTGGAAATGAGTCCCGGGCCCCAAAATTCCAGATGGTGGGCCTGGCTGTAAGACAAACTATGGGGACACATCTGTACATATATTTTTAGGAATAATGTCCCATTACCTTCTAATTACCCCCATTGATATTTTCTGTGTTCCTATTCAGACTTCATGTTACCAGCCGCCTTAACCAGAAGAGGACTGAGTGCTTTTAGTGTGTATAATGGCTCTGAATGAACATGTATTTCTAATATATAATTTTTTTGCATTATAAAAATACATTATAGTTTATTTAAGTGCAAATGTGTATTCAGCGCAAACCATCAATTAAATCGAAGCTTTCAGCAAAGGTTATTTACAAAGTTGCAAATACTGTATTTATTGCAATTGTATGTTCTGCAAAGTAAATGAAGATCGTAGCACTAATTATATAGTTATAAGAACTCGTTATCCAGGATGAGATTACTTATGTAGGATTTAAGGGGGTGGTATTCTATGCTTTGTGGTGCCCCGCGGTACAGGAGATAAAGAAAAATATCTGGATTGTTTTAATTATACTTCTTATGCTTTTAAAACTTTATATTACAAGTTCCATAACAATGCACTGTGCTACAACAATGTCACCTGAACACGAGCTAACATTAACCCTTTGATAGCCAAGATCTCTGTGAGAGATATGCAAAATATCCGCTAAAAATGCCGGCGTGGCTCACATTTGTTATATAAATTCAAATGAAAAAAAAAAAAAATGTGTAAAAAAGATAATATTTCCTATATGAGGTAACATTACAGTTCATTATGATGAATACACATGTTTGCTTGGCAATTTTCACACCAATTTTGCTAATTCACTTGGCACTCAAAGGGTTAAACAAGACAAATACAAACTCCCCAAACTGCTGCACCCCAGATAATCCCATCTAATAAATACATTAGAGCAGTGGTAGCCAGCTCCAGTCCTCGAGAGCTACCGACAATTCATATTTTCCAGCTCATCTCGCAGGTGCACTCGTTACTCACTGACACATTTTTTAAAGATCCACAGGTGGAGCTTATTACTTCACTTGTGATTCTGTGAGGAGACCTGGAAAACGTTAACTGTTGGTAGCTCTCGAGGACTGGATTGGCTACCCAAGCATTTGAGACTGTACAAAGAAGGGCAACTGAAATGGTGCATGGCCTACATCACAAAACGTACCAGGAAAGACTAAAAGATCTTAATATGTATAGTTTAGAGCAGAGAAGGGAAAGGGGGGACATGATAGAAACTTTCAAATATATCAAGGGTTTTGGTACAGGGGGGAGACATTCTTCACAGAGGAGCAGCAGAACACGAGGACATGCACTGACACTAGAGGGAGGAAGATTCAGGGGAAATCTGAGGAAGAATTACTTCCAAGAAAAAATAGTAGATATTGGGAATAGCCTCCCATCAGAGGTGGTAGAGGCAAATACAGTAAAGCAAGTTAAACATGCTTGGGATAGGCATATTGATACCCTTACAAAGAAATAAGGATCAAATATGGTTTGAGGTAACATGTTTAAAAAAGGGGCAGACTAGATGGGCCAAGTGGTTCTTATCTGCCGGCAAATTCTATGTTTCTATGCCAACAATTATAATGTGCAAACAGTGGCATAGACAGTCATCAGGCCTGAAGTATTTAAATATTCCCATATCCCACCTGTTATAGATTGTTATGTCTGACAATGTTCTCATGAGTATTATAATAATTAAGAAAAGATCCTAAGGTGGTGGTTATGACATCTTAGGGTATATGAAAGACATCTTAGGGTATATGAAAGGCAGCAAGCAAAGAAATAAAAGACACCAGCTTTCCGCCACCCTTGTGTGGTCATTTGCCCATAGATAGTGCACTATATACTGAATGTGTATTTCATGATGTTACAATGATACATTAGTTTCCAGCTTGCTGTGAGTAGTAAAAGGGGCTATTACAACCACATAACAATTCAACATTTCTCTGGTGTGGAGTAGAGAGGTGCAGGCTCAAATTTACTCTGATTTACTCTGATTTCAAAGCAGGATTTTATTGGCTATCAACTGTCAACAACTGTCATGTGAGTTGGGATAGCCAATAAGATCCTGCTTTGAAATCAGAGTAAATCAGAGTAAATCAGAGCCTGCACATCTCTAGTGTGGAGATAGATGATTCCGAAGATCAGCCATCCTTGGGATTCCTATCACTTCTTCAACTCAGCAACGTAATACCAGCATTTTACAGAAGGGGCGTGGTCTGATAATGCAATCGCAATGGTCACCCCCCCCCCCACACACACACACACACACACACACACACACGGCTCAGTTGTTGAGCTCCTCCAGCCTGGCCCCTTTCTTGACACGCCCACCAGCCCCGGCCCCTTGGATGCCCTCTCCTGGAGACGACAGCCTAAAAGTAGGCAACCCTGTAGAGTGGCCACACCCCCAATCATGGGCCCCTACCACTGTGTTTCCCCGGTGGACCCTCTATACCCCAGTCTGACACTGGCGCCACTTGCAGATGGCGAGGGTTCCTGTTATCAAGCTCCGATGGGGTGTTTTCAGAGCTCGTGGATTTTGTTGCCATACAATATACAGTAGTATGGGGGCATGAGGCCAGACCTGAAGGTAAGCAGCGATACAGTACAGTATCTGGGATTTATCCTGGGTTACCTACATAATGAATGTCCACTTCTACAAAACTAGGTGGAAATGTTAATTTTCACCTACCTTTTTTGCTAATTAATGGATAATGAATAGAGCCCTAAGTGTTATCAGAGGCATCTACCACTCAAGTGCCTTAGTTACTAAGCAACATAAAACTGTATCCACAGTACTTATTAGCATGCGGTTGTGTGCATGAGGACCCATCTCATACTGTAGCATGCAGTTGTGCTATGATTATGTATTATCTCCTAGGCACAACGAAGCCTTGTATTACGTGGGGCTATCTCTAACTAAGCGATGAGTCCCTTTAAAGGCACAGAGCGTAGCCTGCCACGTTTTCTGCTGTGCTGCAACATTATACAGTATACTGCTCTCCACTACCCAAATTCCCTCAAGCTCTGCTCTGTTCAGATGCAATCTGATATTATCAGTTAACAATGCTGGATAGAACAGCAGAATCCTCTCCCCAGAGTTGCAGAGGTAATAGTCTAAGCTTGCTGTTTCACTTACTCTTTCAAATTGTGATGACTTCATAAACTATATATAGCCCAAAATAAACACCATCCCCGCTCACCAAAACTAGACGATTCATCAACCCGGAGGATACTGTCAAGAGGAAAATAAGGAAAGTCAACTAAAATAATACTTTTGATGTACAACCTGATGACACAAGCAGATGTAAAACACCTTAAAGAACAAATGGGAACAAATGGAAACATTGGGGGCTGGGCGCTACAGTGAGTGGTGCACTGGGATGAGATGTACAGTAGTGCCACCAGGCAACCGGTATAAGAGGATGGTGTAGAAGAGATATTCCAAAACATTAATGATCCAGAAGCAGGTTCTCCTAAGAACCTTGCTACAACCATAGGTGAAACTGGGGGATGGGCCAGCGGTGCACGAGAACCACCCATTTGTCCAATGACACCCGGTCATTACGCATTTGAAGACCCACCGGGAGTCTGCATTAGCTTCCTTATTTCACCCCTTCTGGGCACACTGGCAATGAAAGTGGGCATGGGCGTGCAGCGTGCGCCCATCAAAACCTGACTTGCCGACTGCCTCCTCCTGCTGTACACTGCACTGCCAGCCATTCCCGCCGACCCTATAGTCCAGTATTGGTCTCTAATATTGGCGTGTCAATGTCAGGGGATTAAAAATGTTACATTTTAAAGAATTTGGGACAAAATAGTACACTGATCTTCATGTGTTGGCCAATGCAGGGAGTATAAGGTATTTCTTTCCTGCCAGGCTACGCCCCATGCATTGAAACCACACCTACTAGCCAATCATCTCCTGACATTTTGACAGTTAATAGCTGATTGGGTGGTACTTTATCTCTATAATGTGTCACTATACAAGGCGTAGTGCAGCCCCATACCATGATAATCATATACACTGACATCACACTATCAGCAGAATACACTACAATATTCTCCGGGCTATAACTGTGATGGCTTATTCCCAATCACTCTCATAGTAACCACATGAATAACAAGCATGTTCCAATTACTGTTCTTCTGTTGGAACTTATCCTAATGAGTGTACCCTGCAGCAATGAAGTATTCATCTTCCAGGAACCGTCATGGAGGCTTGCAGAACATGCAGTAGGTCGCTATTAGCGCAGACCTCTCCGATAAAATTCTCAGTTATGGTTTTGCATTATCACTTCTGGCGTTTCCGAGTTACTGCAGGGAATGCAATCACTTCTCTGCTGGTATTGAAGGTAAATTCAGTTTATATGTTATTATTATTACTTCTCATAAGACCCCAGCAGGAGATCCACCTTTGATGCAAAGAAGTCATTGTCACATAGCACACTGGCCTTATTGAAGAGATAAAACAGAGGCTTATGAAAAAAACGGCAATAGAGAGTAAAGGAACTTGGGCTGCGCCTTCCTATATAAGAGACATGGTGATAATTACAGAAATGTCACAGCTGGGACCTCTACCCCAACAGGTGCTTACCCCCCGGCAAGAGTAGAAAATAGCCCCTGGGGACACCTCTTCATTGGAGGCAGTGGTGATGCTGGAATGGCAGCTGGAATGGGTGCGGGGTTGGGATCTGGGATGGGAGCATCTGGTCCCAAATGCAGAGCAGTTTAAAGTAGACAACAGACATCAGCCAATTCTGGCTTGGGGACCGGCTGCCAATCAAAATAAGGGGAGACTTTTTTTTAAATCTGCAGAGGCCAATCACATCTTGCGGACTGCCAGGCAATGAGGAGCTGCCAAGTCCTCTCGCCCCTGGCTGCAGCTTAATCAGCCTATAACATACCTCCCAATATGATGGACACAATGTTCTATTCCTGGACTTCCCTCTTAATGAATCATTACAATCACCTGTGTTAAACAGTTTCATTACTAAAAAAGGTGTTTCAACACAGGTGATGGTAATCGTACATTTGGAGAAAAGTTCAGAAACGGAGCATTGTGTCCCTCCTGGAGAGAGTCATGTCAAGAGGTATGCTATTGGTTAATCAGGCACTGGTAGGCATCCTGACTGTGGGGGATCCTGTACCCACCTCACATTGGGCCAGATGTTCTAAGCTTGAAAGTGATAAAGTGAAGAGTGATAAACCACCAGCCAGTCAGCTCTGAACTGCCATGTTCTCAAGCTGTGTTTGAAAAATGACAGGTACAGATGGAGCACCCCTCAGTCAGCACTGGGGCTCACCAGATTGCCCCCTCTGGTGAGATGATGCTTCATCTGACTGAGACGCGCGAGCTTCCCGCATGCACACGTGTCCCAGTTACCTGCGGCGGGGGACGCGAACCCTACCCGTCTCTGCTTCAGGGAGATGGGCAGGGTTAGGGGGGGAGCGGGGAGTTGGGGGCACACGTCAGGGACCCGCAGCGAGGCAGCGGAGACCTGGGGGAGCTCCGTGCGCACATTCGCCCTTCCAGTGGCTAGCGGCTGGCGATCTGACCGCCAGCACCCGGATGGAAGAGGACCGGCTTCATCTGTAGGAGCTGATTGGTTGGTGATTTATCACTCTTCATTTTATCACTTTTCAACGCTTAGTTCATCTCCACCAGATACCAGCGGATGGCGCGCCGGCGAAAACTCTAAGAACGGGCCCACCTGTATTTGTTTAATCCATGACCCACTTTCTCTGTCTTCCTCTCTGAGTGTTCTAAGCTTTGCGGATTTACATTTGCACTTTTTGTTATTGTTTTACTCTTTCAGGAGCGTCTTTAAAAGTTAGTTGAGAAGTCAGAGTGAATGTATTGAGTGAATGTGCTGCATTGGAAGAACTAACCCACATCTGTTGCTATAGTTATCTGAGTAAATAAGAGGCATTTAAGAGACAATTGTCAGATGCATGCGGCATATTAATAATAAAATATTTTCAGTCACATCTACCACGCTATTTGTGTCAGTGATAAAATGTTTCATAAATTACATTTTTCTTTTAGAATATGTATTAAATAATGGAAACTTCAGATGTTGCAGCATTTATCAGAGAGAAAAAGAATAACAAAGAAAAAACATTTTAGTGTCAAAATTCGAATAAGGTACAAGATATACGAACAATGGGAACCGTATAGCGTGGCAGTAACTGGATTGTAAGTTTGCGAGCAGGGCCCTCGTACATCTTCGTCTGTCTGTTATTACACAGTCTTGTTTTATTACCATTTGTCCCCAACAGGTTCTCGTTGATAGATCTACAGATGGAGCCGGCGCGCCACAATTTACCGCACGCAAGACGGAGAGCTGTGGCACGCCGACCGAATGAATGAGCACGGCTTCATCTGTACAGTGTCTAGATAGACAGTCAATAGGTCTACCCCAAAAAGTCAACATGAAAGAATAGGTCGACAGGGTCAAAATATTGACATGAAAAAGATAGACAAATAAGTTTTTCATGATTTTTTTTAACTGGCTTGTATAGATGGAGCGCCTCTCAGCCAGCTCAGGGAATCACTAGGTTCCCTGAGCTGGTGTAGGCTGGTGAAGAGGCGCTCTATATGATGGGGATGCTCGAACATCCCGGTGACACGGGGAGCGGATTCCCTGCCCATCCCCGCTTCAGAGAGTAATCAGTATTTATTATTACTAGGGCTTGGTTTCACCACAGACTACTCCTATGATGCCTTTCACCTGTCATCTGGCTGCTTCATCAGAGTAGGCTACACTGTAACATATGTGTTACTACTTTGGTTGCTACCTAATGTGGAAATTTGTGTCAAGTTACCACCCCAGGACATACTTATTGGGAGGGCTCC
Source organism: Crinia signifera (assembly GCF_055691185.1). Classification (NCBI taxonomy): domain Eukaryota; kingdom Metazoa; phylum Chordata; class Amphibia; order Anura; family Myobatrachidae; genus Crinia; species Crinia signifera. Next base: position 97,800,988 of record NC_139227.1, read on the forward strand.
GGAGCACCAGTGCCGGTGGAAGGCACTGGAGCGCCCCAGGTGGGGGGCGGGACGCTCCGGTGCTCACACCCCCCCGGCCGCTGTACAGGGGGGTTGCCGCTGACTGCTGCGGCAGGCCGCCGCAGCACTCTGGGGTTGGGTGCTCCGGTGCTCACCCGCCCACTCGGCCGCTGTCCATGGGAGGGTTGGGGGGTGCCGGTGATTGTGGCGGCAGGCCGCTGCAGCATTCCGGGGCGGCCGGGGTGGGGGTTTGCAGGGGGTGTCGGGTGATGCGGAGGCAGGCCGCCGCATCATTTCCCGGGGGGGGGGGCGCGGGGGGTGTCAGGTTATGCAGCTACCGCCGCTAAGTAATACCAGGGGTAGGGAGGCGGCCGCAGGGGGGGAGGAGTTGCAGTGCCACTCATTGCTGGTGCCACTCACCTCCACGGGCACCTCCTGCTGCAAACTGGCACCCTCTAGTGGCCGGCGCCCTAGACAAATGCCTAGAGCTGCCTAGTGGTGGCACCAGCCCTGCGTAGCACCAACACTAATGCTGTAACTATTGTGATAAGAACAAAAAAGGCAGGTTAATGTTACTTCTGAAAGGAGGAGAATCTAGAGTCAGTGGCATTTCTATAATGGGTGTAGGTTTTATGATGCCCATGGGACCATTGGGTACAGGGTTGCCGCACATTTCACCCTGCACCCATGTTTATTATAGAGATGAGTGGTTCGGATTCCATGTAATCCAAACCGCTCTAAACATCCCTGGCCTGACTGCCCGTGAGCCGCGCTCGTGAGTTTCTGGCTTGGTTCGGAAACCCGAGTGCGGCCAAATGTGGGAAGCTGGGGTCGGATTCTCGCAAGACGCCAAGTCTATAAAAGCTCGGTGTCTCGAGAATTCGGTGCTATTTCACAGTCACGCTTCCAGCTGCGCACAGCTCTACTCGTGGCGGGTCTGGGGCTGGCGTTGTGAACTATATTTTGAACTTTAACTGTCATCAATCACTAGTCACATCAATCATCATTACTGTGCAGAGGGGTGCAGAGTGCAAACAGAGGGGTGTTGTGCTGTGCAGACTCATAGGGTTGTTGTGCAGTGCAAAGGGGTTTGTGGGCTGTGCAGAGGGGTGTGTGGCAGTGCAGTGCAGACTCAGCAGAGGGGTTTGTGCAGTGCAGAGGAGTTTGTGCTGTGTAGACTGCAGATGGGTTTGTATATATATATATATATATATATATATATATATATATATATATATATATATATATATATTATTCTTACAGTATATTGTAGTAACTGTACTGGTCGTGTATTAGGCGGCTGTCAGTCAGTTTAGTGGGGTACACAGGCAGACTGTCAGTCAGCTTTTCATTGTTCTTTTTTTTTTCATTGTGGTGTGTGGTCACTGTGGTGTGCAGCACTGCAATCCAATACACCAGTAACATAATATATAAACTACTGTCAGAAGCAGAACAAGCTAAGTGTGTGATAGTTCTGCCTCCAGAGTCCACGCAGTGCTATCCAAGGCCCATCCATAAAAAAAAGTATAAAAATAAATTTTACTGTTCTTTATATTTTTGCTGTATACTTCACCCCAATAGTATACACCACAAGTTCCGTGTGTGATTGTTCTGCGCATTAAAAATAATTAAATTTTAAAAATCCTAATCAATTTTTTTCGTCTTTATTCATTCTTTATGTGTACTGCACTCATAGTATACTGTCAGAAGGTGGGTGTGTGATTGTTCGGCCTCCAAGCAGCATTATACAAGCTGCGCATTTAAAACAAATTTAATTAATTACATTTTAAAAATCCTAATCAAATTTTTTTGTCTTTATTCATTCTTTGTGTGTATTACACCCATAGTATATACTGTCAGAAGGTGTGTGTGTGTGACTGTTCGGCCTCCAAGCAGCGTTATACAAGCTGCGCATTAAAAACAAATTAATTTTAAAAATCCTAATTTTTTTTTTCCATCTTTATTCATTCTTTGCGTGTACTGCACCATAGTATATACTGTCAGAAGGTGGGTGTGTGATTGTTCGCCCTCCAAGCAGCGTTATACAAGCTGCACACAAATTAAGTTAATTAAAGTAAAAAAATTCGAATACATTTTTATCTTCTTTATTCAGTCTTTGTGTGTACTGCACCAGAATACACCATACTGATACTGTCAGAAGTTCCGTGTGTTAATAACCAGCCAGCTTGCTGTAGATCTTGGCCTAAATTGAATGAAAACAACATTGTGAGCTGTAAAGGTGTAAAATTGTCTGGAAAGGGCTGAAAATTAATGTTATTGAGGTTAATATTACTCTTGGGACAAAAAAATGGAAAAACTACGCTATTTGGGCGTTTTTGACCATATTTGGAAAAAATCCAAATCTAATGCCTTTCATCGCTGTTTGACAATGTCAAATCCAAATACCGGCGATGATTCCAAATCCAAATCTTAGGCCCCGGCGCTCATCTCTAGTTTATTATACCTCCAGAAAGCTGCATCAGTGGCGCTTCATAAATTACAGCAGCTTCTCCCCTGCGCCACCAGCGAGATAAGAGGGGGCCGATACAGAGACAAACAGGGCAATATGCACCCCTGCCTACGCTGCGCTGGTACATAAAATATAGGGATCTATTTACTAAACCTTGGGGAGAGATAAAATAGCAGCCAATCAGTTTCTAGCTGCTGTGATTCAGGCGGTTTGAAAAATGTCAGTTAGGAGCTGGTTGTCTGATATTTTATCCCCATTCACTTTATCTCTCTCCAAGGCTTAGTACATAGAGCCTAAGTCTCACATATTCTGGTTCCTATAGGATCTGTTCAGATCTAAGGGCTGACATTTTACGTTCAGATCTTTTGCTCTTAATCCTAATGCAGGATGCAGAAAGACGTTATGCAGCTGTGAGATCCCCGTCACACCGCCGTCCCTGCGCGCAATCGCTCACGTCTGCCGTCGCTATGGGAAAGGGCAGGGCCCCTCAGTTCAATACATTTTGCCGACTCTCAGTGTCAGAGAAAAACCAATTGCAAGGCAATTTGAAACACAGTGTGTCGCCACACGTGGGGCTCCAGCGAGCAGCCAGATAAGCAGTAAAATAGTTTGGTACAAAGACGCTGAGATCCTCCACATGCCCGGCAGAGGGAATATATGTATCTAAATAGCTGCAGTTCTAAACCAGATTTATTAATTTCATGGTGCTCTTGAAAAACGTAATTCCCAAGTATCTTTTCCACTTAGGGGACATTCTTCGCACACGGCGGGGACGGACAAATTGCTGGGAACCTCGTGACTTTCTTAGCCTACAACATCTTATTAGGGAGTTGTATTGCTGACAGATCAAGCTGTCGAACGCCGACGTGTCAGCATCTTACACTGTCTGTTTCTTAGTTGTTTACTGTGTCATATTCTGGAACTGACTGAGACACACGGTGCAGGGCCCCATGCCTGCTGTCTCGGGAGCAGGGCCACATATTCAGGGGCGCAGGGCTAAATGGCGATTCCAGAAATCATATAGAACTATCAGAGGCGTCGCCAGCCTCTCTGACACCTGGTGCACCGAAGTAGTGTGTCGGGAAATGGGTGTGGTCTTGATGGAAGGGGACATGACCTCATCGGGACAGGGTGTGGTCTTACGGCCAACCTCCATTTTTAGCACTCTGGGTGTCTGCAAATGCTGGCTCCTGCACACTGAAAGGAGCTGGAATCTTGGTGCCACCACCCGGCGAGTGACACCCAGGTGCCACCCCCGGCACCTTCATTGTAATGCCACTGAGAATTATCCATTAGACAGTTTATTGGCTTATTTTACCTTCAGTCGTAGATAATAGTAAATGGCAACAGTATGAGCAGGGCCAGAATAACAGTGGGACAGATAGTTCCAGGCCTCCACAAATGAATAGGCCCGTCACCATCACAGCATGTTGGTAACCAGATGGACACCAGCTGGCAACATGGTTGACCATAAATCATAAGTATTACATTGTATCTATTTTCCACATGAAATGATGCAATGTTTGTACTTTGACAAATTTAGAGAGTCATAGTGAATGGGGGTCTTCATGTCCACATGGCACTGGCCACTCCCACACAACACTGGCCACACCCCCTCTGCTACATATAATAGGCTGTCAAACATTTTCAGGCACATACGGCCCTGAGTATGAGACCGGGAAAGCAATACGTAAAGTGCGCCAGAGCAATCACCTCTGCAAACTAGAACGATAATGCAGCACAAATAGCAATCAGCAAAAGACAATATTGTCTGATAAACATTAACAGGGTATAAAGCAGAGCAGCAGAATACAAATATGCCAACGTCTCAAGACAATCTTCAGGGAGAGAGACCGATACATCTTATTAGTGACATCATCAAACAGAGATCAAATACATGGAGACATAAAATGTAAAAGACACACGCACGTACATACACACGCACACGTACGCACGCGCACACACGTGCAACATACTCCAGAAAATGTATCGAGATGAGATACTCAGGGTCTGAGAATGTCGGAAGAGGTAGAGTGTTGTATTTTTACAACACAATAGGACATCTGGACTAATAAGTAAATAAACGGTACTTGTGTATTATCACGGCGCCCGCGAAAACGGCTGAAAATCAGCCGCAAATCGCATGCAAAATCGTGTGCGATTTAGCGGTTGATTTTTTGCCAGATTTTCAGCCGATTTTTGGCTGATTATCCGCAATTTCTTGCCGATCTGCATGATATTCCATCCTTGTACACCCACACTCTCAAAGTTAGCCCGGAGGGTGGCGAGTGGAAGCGGTACGCGTCCTCCCGACCTGTTCATACCCCCACTATCCACGTCGGCGTGGAGTTGATCTTATAAAGCGTGGCGAGCGCAGCGAGCAACCGAGCCCGAAGTGTGGCGAGTGCAGCCTGAAATCAATCCCGAAGCGTGGGGAGCGCAGCGAGCCCCGCGAGGGGACATGGATTACTTGACATGTATTCCGCATGTGCTCGCCATGCTTCGGGATCGTTTTCCGCGTCCCCTCGGGGGGGTCGTTGCGCTCGCCACGCTTCGGGCTCGGTGGCTCGCTGCTGCGCAAGTCACACTAACAATACTGGAAATGGTATAAAAATACAGTATGGGGGTGATTCTACGCTGCTCGCTGCTAAGAGCGGCTTACCTCCGCCTGCTGCCTGTCCAAATGCTATCTGGATGATAGACAGTCATTAGTCAAGACCATATAGTTGACATGTACTGAACCAACAATACAAAATGTTGACAGGTACAGAAAGCTGACAGAAGAAAAGTCAACAGTGTTTAAGGTTGACAGGTACAAAAGGGTTAAATGACAAAGGGCAACGCAAAGTGGTAGCAGAACCAGCAGGCCGGTGGTTCCGGGTTTACAGCCAAACTAGGACGTTTTTTTTTTTTTTAAACGTCAATCATTTAGCAGACATGGTTTTGCCTTGTAGATGATTGCTGCTTTAAAATAAAGTTCAAGATGGCCGTCAGCTTGCAACTTCGACAAACCCGCACCCTATTCACACATGGTACAAAGTGAGCCGTACAAAATATTATATAACACGGTCGAAAGAAGTTTTCGATAAAGTTTTATTCTTTTGAAATATGGCAGCTGAATAAGTAACAATATAATCAATGGAATTATAAGGTCGTATGTGACATACATTGTAACACGGAACGTCAACACATAAAGCTGTCGTCTGCTGTACCGGTCATCAGCGCTGATGGATTGCAATTGTTTGAGCAAAAAATATCAAGGGTCACAATAATTCTTCCTAAATAACCTTTTATCAGAAGCATTAATGGCCGGTGTCAGGCTGGTGGCGTAAGACAGAAGGGGTGGCTTTTATGGCTGACATGCTAATACAGGGCTACAGCGTCTCGATGGCAGGAGTTATTGGAGAAACAGACAGGCGGACGCATGAAAGAGCCATAAACAGGACAGCGCAGGGCCAGTCCTGTCACCCAGGGGTCAGAGACGCTAAAAGGAGATAAACAATAAAATGGTGTTTAATCCACAAGCGAGCGCACGGGTCATGTGTTCCGCTGACCTGTTCTATTTTAACACTGTATTGTTTATTAGTGGGTAGAACATGGACGTGTCATCATTCCCAACCCCCGTTTCAGTTTTCCTCACATGTAAGGGCAGTGTTGTTTTATAAGTTTTTAACCAGCGTTTAATGAACAATAATGGCACAATTGAATAATTTGCATGAGATTGTTCAGAACAGGCCTAGCCAACCTCTGGCTCTCCTGCTGTAAATAAGACTACAAGTCCCATCATGCCCGGCCTGTGTTTTCTCATTCCCTAACAGCAAAACTGTGGCAGGGCATGATGATACTTGTAGTTTCACAAACAGCTGAAGAGCACTGGTTGGCCAGGCCTGGTTTAGAAGCTGAACTACAGAGGTGACAACATACATCCAGCATCTATTCGCCATACTGCGCAAGATGCCTGGTGCGGCTGAGATGAGGTGTAGTCCACCTTATGTTTCTTAACATCTTATTTGAAGCACTCACAGAGGGGGTAATTCAGACCTGATTACACAGCAGCGAAATTGCACACCCAGTGATTAGTTATGGTGCACACTCGTGCAAATATGTCCTTCGTACCAGGCTTGCCATCGAAGACTTACTCAGCGCTGCGATGTAAAACCAGCACATGCTGGCTGAAGCTGACATCACAAACCACCTCTAAGCCGGATTGGCACGCCTGCATTTCCCCGACACTCCCAGTGTTTTTCTAGCACACCTAGTTTTTTCTTGCCACTCCCAAAATAGGGTCACTCCATACTTGCCTACTTTTGAAAACTAGTTTCAAGGAGATTATAGTTGGTAATATAATTTTGCACAGTGCCCCATTGAGGGGGCGTGTCATGCTCCACCCAAAGGGTGTGTCTAGTTCCATATATGGAGAGATTGTGAAAATAGATTGTGAACGTGGCACCTAGAAGCGTGGGTGTGTACTGCTACATCTGAGCGGAATCTTTTTAAATGACTTATATCCAAATGTAGATGAGCCCCACAGCAGTTAGTAAGAGCTACTATACTAAAGTGCTGGGAAATGGTGCTGATGATTTAATGTAAATGTAACTATCTCTCATTCCTTTTTCCCCAAACATGCAACAATTTAATATGGGGTAGGTGAAATGAGGGAGATTGCTAGACTAATAAGGAAGAGAGGGAGATTGCTGCTATTTCAGGGGTCTCCTGCAGAATGCAGGAGGGGAGGTAACTATGGGTCAATCGCAGATGCCCATTCCCTGCCATTCACCTTGAGAACAGCCGAATGGATGCATGCGCAGTGTATCGATAATCGTCCGCTGTGCAAATTTGCAACCATGCGATCTGGTCTGAATTGGGCCCAGCATCTTGAATGAAGCACAATGGAATTGCATGGAAGAAAAGCTGCAGAATGAGACGAGTGAACAGCCAATATATTGCCTGCCTGTCAGCTGGTGTATAACCTCGATATATAAGTGAATGATGTCATATCGCAGCACAGCTGATGGCCGAGATATCTGCTGTTACAGGATATTGAGCGATCCAGCTGTGTGCATGACTGCCTGTACACTTGCTGCGGGGGCTGGTGTAACAGCTGGGGTGGGCTGCGGGCACATTCAAATGCCCGCCACTCTGCATGACAGGAAGTCAGAGCCAGATTAAGGTCTAAATGGGCCTGGAGCTGAAAATGATCAAGGGCCTATTATGCGCAATAATAGGGGTTGCGGCCAGCACCTAATAATGTGGGTGGTGTGACCAGTGTTCTGTTTGGGTGGTCAGCTCATGGGTGTGTCTCTATTTGTGTAAATACTTTCAACTAATTATGTATGACTGGAAAAGGCAGGGAGATATATTGGTGGGTGCCCTCCAAAGGTGCACCTGCAGGATGCCGATGTCCTAAGATACTTGTGGGGTGAGGCGGCACTCCAGTCATAAAAAAAATACTAAAATCCGAAACTTGGTAGACAATATGTCAGCACCTTTTATGTGGTAACCTAAGTTTACCACACCATGTACCCCTTATACAAATCATGCAACACAATAGTAACCCCTTATACTGTACTTGCTTCTTACACATTAGGCCACATGGAATGAGACAAAATTCACACCGATTGAGCAAAAATTCACACTATGGCACACAGATTGAGTCAAAATACACACTATACCAGGCATGTCCAAACAGTGGCCCTCCAGCTGTTGTGAAACTACATGTCCCAGCAAGCCTTGACATAGTTTTAGCATTCCCTAATTGCAAAACTGTGGCAATGCATGATGGGTAAACTTGTAGTTTCAAAGCTGGAGGGCCATAGTTTGGACATACCTGCAGTATACCAGATTGAGCAATAATGCACAATATGCTGCATGATCCTGGGACCATATTCCCTGCATTTTCTGGTATGAAAGGGGTATTATTTCAAATAGCCGGGACATGCCGTGCTCTGAATACAGCCAGGCAGCCCCCTGCTCTCTGCCCGGCTGTTAATGGCTGTCATTTCTGCCCGGCGGCGACTGTCCCCCAGTTACCGCGAGCATGCAGGGACATTCTCGGACTGGCCCCGTTTACACCAGCCTAGTCCCTGCATTATCTGGTGTGAGGGGGAGAGAAAACCACCCCGCCCCCCTTTAAACAACCAGCTATATCTTCAGAACCAACTGACCCATTTACATGTAGCCTTCGAATGATTTTGGTCCCATGAAACTGGGCCGTTTGGTTCCAGAGAAATCTGCCCTCAAACAACATGAACAGCCATGAAATTACATTTCAGAAATGAAAAAAAAAAATATTTTTACCTGCAATATCTCTAGAACCAATGAACCCATATGGACCAGGTATCACATTGAAGGCCCAGCGATTTGGGTTCGACTGAGATCAACCTCGAGCTTCTGTGATGCCGGAGGGGGAACTGGCAGCCGTTGGAACCGGGTGGAGGTCGGAATTAGCAGGTCCAATGTTATCCTATGGGGAAAACATTCCAGGCTTGCCTGGCGGTATCTCCGGTTCCCGGGGGGCTAGCGACGCGGGGCTGGTCTCGTTGGAAAGCCCTGACCCTCAGCTACAAAATGGGCCTATTTGGAGAGTGGGCCTGGAGCTATAGCTCCATCAGGCCCATTGTTAATCCGGCTCTGCAGGAAGTGACATATAGAGCGGCTGACTGGTAACTGTGTATAGTTATTTTGATCAGCAGCTTGGCAGGTGCCTATCCAGCAATGGAAGCACATAGAGCAAGCAAGATGCTCAGTGCCAAGACAGCCGGGTTCCTGCTCTGTGCAACTAAGGGCTGAGTATCCTGTACACACCATATGCAGCATAGGGTGTTGTTCGTTCTACTGCTCCCAAACTGAAGGAAGAAGATCAGAGACAGCCCCACAACTTGGAAGATACCCCACAACTTACAGCTTTGTGCCAACAAAGGAGCCATGTTTCTTCTGCCACGCTGCGCCAAATCTGCAAGTTAAGAGTGAAATTACAAAACAAATAACTACAAATCAACAAAATGACCACAGCGCTCAAACATCAAGTCTAATGGTGTGTACACACGGCAGATACTGCTGTGAGATGCGAGTCTCTCACGACTCGCATCTCACGGCATGACAGAGGGGCACAATTTATGGTGTGTACACACGGGTGCGATATGGCTTCCGATGTTGACGATATAGTGCACATCGGAAGCCATATCGTATACCGATTGTGTACTTTTCAGGGCTTACGAGCCTGATGCGCTGCCGATGCGCGCTCCCGAGTGAGCGTAAATTGGCAGCGACATAGTGAGGGCAGCCAAGACTATATAGTGCAGATCTGCACTATATAGTCTTTGTGCCTGAATACTCACTATAGCTCCGGCGGCCAGAGGGAGAGGGGCTTCTCCTGGGGCTGCGCTGCAGGGCTGATGACCCGGAAGAAGTCCGCATATAGAGGAGGGCGGGGGGTGTGGCCTTATGTGTGCACGGCGGGGGGGAAGCTGTTTGATGTGCCGCGGCCCCGGGTGTCGCAGCACGCTGACATCCCGGCACCCTGGTGACAGGTACTGTCCTCTGCTCTCCTACACGGTCGACATGCTGCCGTGCGATGCGAGTCCCGATGCCATCAGATCGCATCGGGACTCGCATCGCACGGCAGCATGTCGACCGTGTGTACACACCATTACACTATATAGGCCCTTATTCTGCTTTGCGCGGCCGGAGCCGCATATGCGGCTCCGACCGTGCAGGCGAATCCCCGCCTTCCATACGGATCGCCACGGCCGTCCGTACGCGGACATGTGGCGGTCCGCATGAAAATGGCGGGGGATACGCCTCCACCATCTTGGAGCAGCCCCCTGCATTCGATGGTCACCGACCATCGAAGGCAGGGCCGCACGCTCCACCAGCTCCCACACCCATAGACCTCACGGACACTTGTCCGTGTGAAAGCATGTATGGGGCCGGGCAGCTGACATCCGGCGATGTCAGATGCCCGCCCCCAACACATGCGTCACAGCCTCATTACCATGCGTACGCCCCGCGTTTGCATGGGAACGCCCATGAAACGCGGGGCGTATGCATAGGGAAATGAGGCTAAGTAGCCCCTCACGCCCCTATCCACCCCCTTTGCGGCGTTAAAAAAAATTGTGCGGCGATTTCGCCTGCACATGCGCAGAGTGCCCTCTGCACATGCGCAGAGTGCCCTCTGCACATGCGCAGAGCGAAAACATCGGCGGAACGGCCGCATGCGGCCGTTACCGCTTAGTTCAGAATAAGGGCCTATATAGTGCAGATCTGCACTATATAGTGTTGCCTGCCCTCTCTATCTGGCTGCCGATATGCGCTCACACGGGAGCGCACATCGGCAGCGCATCGGGCTCGGAAGCCCTAAAAAAGCATGCGATTTGCATGCTATTTGGCTTCCGATGTTCCCTATATTGGGAACATCAGAATCCAAATCTAACCGTGTGTACACACTATTAGTATAGATAAGTCCGGGTAATTGCACAGTGTGGGACGCGCTGGCTGGCCAATCACGTTGCCTGATCATCTATACAGGGAATATCAGAAGAAATGGGCCAGGTGTCAGTGTGAAATCTGCTGGATGGATAGTTACCTCTATAGCAGGGCTGGGCAACACCGGCCCTCCAGATGTTAATGAACTACACATCTCAGGATGCTTTGTATTAGTTTTGCTATGTGGCCATGCTGAAACTGATGCAAGGCATGCTGGGATGTGTAGTTCATCAACATCTGGAGGGCCGGTGTTGCCCAGCCCTGCTCTATAGAATTGTGTGTTGGGGTGTTCAAGCTTAGTAAATAGCCTGAGTCCAGGGGGATTCCTCTTCCATTTGAATGTTGCCGGACTACATTGCCCCGATTCCTTAGTTAAGGGGGATCTTTACTAAGATGGGACTTCTATGTCACATGTCACATGGGATGTTACTATAAGCAACCAATCAGAATCTACTTATTTATTTAGCACCTTCTAGAAGATAACAGAAGCATCTGATTGGTTGCCTATAGCAACATCCCATGTGACATACTGTAGAACTCCCATCTTAGTAATATTTCCCCCTAACTGTTTATGTTTGTGTTACTTTTGTCATAACCGGTGACTGCATGAATAGACATGTCTCATCCCATAGCACAATATGACACACACAACACCATATATCTTCATTATAATACATTCCTCCTCTGACAAGTGAATTACCTGTAGATCCCACTTAGGAATCTGGGGAACATTACAGAACTGAGTAACACTGTATCACTGTCACTTCTCCAGTTTTGCTAATATCCATCACAATACAATGGGGATGTGTCAGGAGCGGTGTCATGGCCGTACAGTATGTTTGTCTTCTGTTAGGGGCCCCTGTGTCAGTGGCATTATTATATTATAGTAACAGAATGGGTGATTAAAACCTGTAGGAATAATTCAATTTACAACAGTATATAGAATCCTCACATCATGAAGGGAGCTTAGGGGTTTTACTCTACAAAAGCAACAACCATACAGAGGGCAATGGGGGGATTAGCACAAGTGGAGGGAATGTTGGAGAGAGAGAACGAGAGAGAGGAGAGAGAGAGAGAGAGAGAGAGAGAGAGAGAGAGAATAAAACGTCACAGAGTCAGACACAGTGTTAATTGATTTGATTTCAAGATGGATGGTAACCCGACGCGTTTCGTCATATAAGACTTCATCAGATGAACCGACTCCGCCCCATCAATTAAAGGGTAGGGGAGTGACAGTTGTTGGGTGATTCTATTCCTTGTTTTAGTAAAGGTGTAATAATATCCAGCGGATTTAAGAAACTGGCAAAAAAATAGTTTTGGGACAATCAGATAAAATCGAAACAAACCAGGATCAGCAGTTCTGATCTGATGTCTCCAGCTGAGTACAGCAGTGTATATATACAAGCATATATATAAAACATTGCACAGCAACAGGCAGCATCAGATTGGGGCAGTTAGGGGCGAATAAGTAGGGGTGTGGCCAAATCAGGTTTCCCGTCGGTTGGTTGACAAAATTTGACATGGTCTAGGTCAATATTGACAAAAGGTTGATGCAAGTTTTTCGTTATTTTTTTTTGTAAACCGTTTGATTATTGGGTCTGCCCACCTGGAGTGGCAAGTGTGGCACCGCAGTGGACCCAGTATAGTCGACTGGACTTACCATGCCAATTATACCACGAGAATTTAACATGAAAGACTAATAATTTATAAATGAAGTTTCATTGTATAAAAGACTCCACAAAACTTCCAGCAATGAAATCATTTATTTTTCTACTTTATTGAACCAACTAAAAATGTAAATGACAAAAAAAAATTCCCCTTTTGTTTTTCTTGCCTTTGAACATTGTTCGTTTTTCCTTTCAGTATTTTATATGAGCCGGCGCCCAGTACCCGGATATTGTTATATTACAGGCCTGGGGTGAACCCACAATTGCGCCTCTGCGCAGAATGGGCGACGTTCCACCTTGCTCTGAGCAATGTGCAGTAACACACAGAACAGAGACACATAAACTCCACGTCCCCGTACGTTTGTGATTTATTTAAGCCATAAAAAGATTAAATTGAGCCGTATTTCAGGCAGAAGAGAAAATATTTTAGGATAAAAGCTGAAGTTTTATGAGAAAAATATAAAAGTGCATTAAACAGAAATGGTTCGGAGGTCAGGCTTTTATTTAACATTACATTCTTTGTGCCGCGCACTTTCTGATCCTCTGCAGAGCTGGGTGAAGCTGTGGGTTACGAGGGCTGCCCGGGTATACAGAGGAATCACTGGGGCCTTACAGACGTATGTATGCAGTGCAGGGCTGGGGGGTTTATAAGTGGACCCCCTTGGTTACCCTCTAGCGGGCATATGCATGAAGCATAAAGAATGATATAGTGGAGAGATAAAGGGGATTATTCAGACCCGCTCTCTGCAGCCTGAATTTGTAAGTGTACGCATGCACATGTGGGGATTCGCTCAGCAGGGGGGAGGGGTGTTCGCCAGCGCGAGGTTTAACTGGGAATATAATATACGCTGCGTAGCGGACAGGACTGAATCAGGCCCAGAGTACAGTCAATCAGCCCCTAACTGTTTCAAAAATGACAGTTAAGGTCAGTTTGGTCATCACTGTGGCCCTTATTCTGGTTGGTGCGGCCAGAGCCGCACACGGGGCTCCGGCCGCACAAACCAATCCCCGCCCACCCTACGGATCGCCACGGCCGTCCGTACACGGACGGCTGGCGATCCGCATAAAAATGGTGGAGGCGTACGCCTCCACCATGGTGGGAGCTGCCCCCTGCATTCGATGGTCGTCGACCATCGAAGGCAGGTCCGCACGCCCCGGCAGCTCCCGCAAGCTGAGACCACACGGACAATCGTCCGTGTGGTAGCTTGTATGGGGGCTGAAAGCTGACATCCGGCGACGTCAGCTTTCCGCCCCCATGAGTTGCGTCATGCCCTCATTACCATGCATACGCCCCGCGTTTGCATGGGAACGCCCATGAAACGCGGGGCGTACACATAGGGAAATGAGGGCATGAAGCCTCTCACGCCCCTATACGCCCCCTTTGCGGCGGACGAAATACGTCTGCGGCGAAGGGGGCTGCACATGCGCAGATTGACCTCTGCGCATGTGCAGAGTAAAAACATCGGCGGTACGGCCGCACGCGGGCCGTACCGCACGAAACAGAATAAGGGCCTTTATCTCTTTTTACTCTCTCTGTAACATTATATTCTGAGGGATATTGTTAAATGGATGTGGTTTGAATTATCTACAGTGTCTAGGTAGACAGTGAACAGGTGGACCCCAAAAAGCCGACATGCTGTAGTCATTTGTAGTAGTCGTCGTTTGCAAAAGGTCCAAATGCTTCAGGTAGAAGAAGATCGACGCAAGCAAAATGTTGTTTTGAAAGAGGTCAACGCAGGGAAATTTCAAGATGAGACTTTTGTGTCAATATCGACATGTGTGGGATGTCAGCCAGAACCAGTTCAAATGTTTAATTTAGTATATATATATATATATATATATATATATATATATATATATATATATATATATATATATATATATATATATATATATATATATATATATATATATATATATATATCAATCACTGTCTTCAGCCGGCCTGTCGCAGCCCTCATCCGCTTTAAAGGAATCATTTCCATATTTATCCAGGATTTGTTTAAATATTTTGCAACAGTTTGGCTCACTGCAATAAAAGAGGTTACTTTGTTTCTTTGGTCAATTGCCTTCTGTTAAATAATTAACAGCTTTATTCATTGAAAAATCGACGCAGAGTAAATCTGGATGTTAACTCTTGCAACTCTTTTGCCGCATTACCATCTGCAGGCAACAGGTGGCAGTGCACCATCAAATGATAACTGCATATTATTCTTGACTTACTGCAAGAAGCACTTTGCCAAGAGTCAAAGCTGCCCATCCAATTACTGTAGGTGCAGGTTGGTTTCTCTGCAAATTTACGCCATGACTGACATTGGCAATCCAACATTGGGGCACCACAAGTGTTTTTTGAACTTATAGATGGGAGTAATAAATGTGTTTTCTCAACTTGCCTAAAAACACAGAAAAATTGAATTATACATTTTATGAAGCCCAAAGTCCTGCAAAGACTTATATTTGCTGAAAACGCTCACTATGATTCTTCCAATAATAATCAGCCATTTACAGTACACCGTTAAAGACCCTTCAATACATTTACTTACGGCCAATTACAGCCTTCTATGGTAAATGGTTCTGCAATCTCATCTGCCATTGCTGGACAGTCTAGGATGATTTCCCCTTTACCAGGTCACATATCGTACAAAAGTTGTGTGTCCTTCCTGTTAGTTGTATGCCCCCGTTTCCAGATAAGCCATCCCCCCCAGCCCTTCCTGCTAATACCTCTGAAACCATCGGGCCTGATTCAGACTCTGCTGTAGTTTAGCTATTGCTCAATAAACTACAACTCCCGCGGCTAGTCTAGCACCGAAGCCAGAAGCAAGCTAGCCATATTCCTTGTCACATCGGCTGCATGTGATGTCACACAGCCGTTGCAGGCGGCCCTCCCCGAGTGGTCTTTACATGCCTGCATTGTACATACTGCTCCCAGAGAATGCTGCATCCCACCCCTTCAAGGGCCCATCGCCGCCCTGTCCACCCCCCCCCCCCCCCTGTTGTCTTTGAAACTGTAATATGCTACTACGGGCACTCTAAATTAGGGATGGCCATCGGTGCAGATGACATCGATGGTTGCCATCGATGGCAATTCTGCACCCAGCCATCAATAGCGGCAAACTATTTGATGGATAACCATTGATAGTTTTAGATATCAATGGTCATCCATTATATTTGACTGAATGGCCCGTGGGCCAATCAGAACATGGGGACGGGACTTCCGGGTGTCGGGGGCGGAGCTATGCTCTGTGTTCCGGCACCTTGAAAAAAAAAGGAAACATCGCATCTCCTTTGCCATCGATGTAGGGAAACCATCTGGTACTCCTACATTGATGGCAAAAGTATTCCACATCGGCCACAAACTATCGATGATTTTAAATCATCGATGGTCGATGGCCATCCCTACTCTGAATCTCTGGTCCATAATGCAAGTTGGGTCCCTTAAGCAATCCAACCTGAATCATCGCCCTAATCCAATGAAAAATCGGTCTCTGGCCCAATAAGTACAGAGCGTTTCAATATCTTCATGTTTTTTTTTTCCTTAATTAGACCCTAGTTCAGTGCGTTTCTTCTCCGTCTTTTCGGTAAGCGAGTGAGTTCTGAGTTCTCAGGAAATTACAGGACTGTGCTACAGAATTGTGAAGTGTGAAGATTAAAAAGACAGAATGAGTTATTCATCAAACTCTCAGAGCTGGGGGAAAAAACTGGTCGCAGGCAGATGAAAAGGAATAGCAGCCGCCTAATATACGGGGAATAAAATGTCAAATGAAGTTTGCTTAAACACGTCTCTGTATTCCGGGCCCAACTTTCCAGCTGGAAATGTTCTGTTTGGCTTAAAGCTGATAACGGAACGATCAACAAAGCTGCCCCCCCCCCCCCCCCCCGGCTGTCTTACAGTACTTCCAGCTCTCTTAGGGGTATGTTTACTAAATAATAGGTTTTACATAACTACAGACATTTCCCGTAGCAACCAATAAGATTTTACTTAGCGTTTATCTAGAACCTTTTAGAAGAATATCGCTAGAACGCAGTTGCTATGGGCAACGTCTGCACTTCTATAACGTTCACACTAGAGTAAATATACCCCTTACCAGCGGGGGCTCGTACCTTATTGGGGAGGGGGCTGCCTCTGGCCGCAGCGGGGGTGCCGCGATTCAGGCTCCCCCTCCCCCTGTCACCACCGCTGCTGCTGCCTCCTCTTCCGTCCCGATTCTGGCGCCTGTGCTGTGATGAGTGACAGGCACCAGGACTGGCCCATGCGCAGTACACACGTGTACCGCGCATGCAGCCAACTTCTATGGGCTGCTTGGGCAACAGAAGCAATCAGCTATGCTGATCCACAACACTTTGGTGGATTTGGATTACTGAAGAACCGAACGGCAGTCAGATCTCTACAAGGCGCTCATGGTCTGACAGAGTCATCCTGTATACAGCGGTATCGCTGTGGAGTGATTGTGATGAGTCACTATGGGCACTGTGTAAGTGCCACGTCCCCTCGCATGGCTCGCTACCACTGTTACATTCCCACGCTATGCCCTCTTGGGTAATAAAGTATGAACCAAGTCGGTCTACACAAAAATACTGTGAAAAACGCATGTCGACCTCATGGATGTCAACCATGTCATTGTTGATCTGAAGCTTGTGTTGACCTGTCAATGCCGACTTATGGTATGTCAATCATTTCAAGGTGTTGACCTAGTAACTGCCGACCATTAGTGGTCGACCTAGAGACGGTCGACCTAGACATTGTCTACCCAGGGACCATATGCCATATACTCTATATAGGTGCCGAAGTCACTCAGTAGGAAATGCTATACAATATACATATATATATATATATATAAATATATATACAAGGTGGTTCATCGTGCCCTATGGGCGCTCTTCACACCGTCGTAAGGGGCTGCACCCCCTTAATTTGTGAACGTTTGAAATATGGTTAGAATTGTATGTAAGATGCCTGTATTGCAACTTGAGTTATAGGTGAAATGTGTTAAATAGAGAGCATATGATTTGGAAGGGGGTGTGTATTGTTTTGTTTAATTAAAAAGCGGTTACAGAGTAAGATGTACATTGATAGTGTGGATGGTACAGTGACATTTGTGGGTGTGTGGGGGGGGGGCTGTGTGTGCATGTTGTTTAGGTGTGTGTGTGTGTGTGTGTGTGTGCAATAGTATAGTAGGGTGTTTTTGAGTCAGCGGCTCCCCACTGGCGGAGGTCACTACACAGGAAAACAGGAGGCTGGGTAGTGATAGGGGTGTGTGGGCATAAGGGGGACTAAAGAGGAGGGTGGGGGACACTGTGCAGCTTCTGCCAGTGGGTGAGAGTCCAGTGTGGCAGCACAGGAGTACAGGACGGTGGCCCTGAGTCAGTGTCTCCTCCTACTGGGTGGGAGTTAGGGTGCATGAGAGCAGGAGGCTGGGTATGAAGCATGGGGAATGTGGGCAACACAGCGTCAGCAACTCCCCTGCCGTCGATAGTAGAAAAATATTACTTGGATAACCATCGATTGTTGTAGCTATCGATGGTCATCCATTATATCTGACTGAATAGGCCATGGGACAATCAGAACTCGGTGGCTGCATTGTCGGATGGGGGGAGGGGGCGGAGCTATGCTCCGTGTCCCGGCACCTTCAAAAAATGTGAAACTTGATCGGTTCTCCTTTGCCATCGATGTAGGGAAACCATCTGGTCCTCCCACATCAATGGCAAAAGTATTCAACATCGGCCATAAACCATCGATGATTTGAAATCATTGATGGTCGATGGGCATCCCTAGAACTGAAGGAGGGTGGGGGACAGTATGCAGCTCCCGGCAGTGGGGGAGGGAGTAAGGGGGTGCATGAGAGCAGGAGGCTGTATAATAGTGGTATGTGGGCAAGACATTGATAAAAGTTGTGGCACTGGTGCAGAGGACCGTGGGGACACTTCTGGCAGTGGGGGAAACTGCAGCGCAACAGCCAGGGCCGGATTTGCCACCTAGGGGCAGCACCTGCTTGTGGCGGTACAGGATCCCCCATTCTCACGGGGGTATGTGAAATGCGGCCGCGGGGTCTGCTGGGGGGTGGATTGCTGGAAGTGGGTCAGGGGGTTCTGAAAATTGCGGGAGGGGGGGCGTGGGGGTCCGCGAATTGCAGAAGGGCACGGGGGTCCGCAAATCGCGGGAGGGGGGTGCGGGGGGCGTGAATCGTGGGAAGGGGGGTCCACAAATTGCGGGTGGAGGGTTGTGGGGGTCAATGGATTGTGGGAGGGGGGGTTGCGGGGGTTCGTGAATCGCAGGAGGGGGGCGCGAGGGTGCCGTGAATCGCGGGAGGGGCGCGGGGGTGCGAATCGCAGGAAGAGGGCACGGGTGGGCCGCGAATTGCAGGAGAGGGGCGCGGGGGCCCGTGAATCGCAGGAGGGGGGTTACGGGGGTCCGGGGTGCTGGCAGAGGGGGGGTGGTGTGGGCAGACCTGCAGCTTACCTGGTGGCTGTGGAGTAGCAGTGTCTTTGTCTGGCAGCATGGGGAGGCAGAGGGTGTCTGGCACTGTGGGCTGGTTCTCTGTCACTATGGCCCTTATTCTGATCGGTGCGGATATATCCGCGTGCGTTCGGCCCGCCGATGTTTTGTGTCTGCGCATGTGCAGAGGCGTCTCTGCGCATGTGCGAGCGGGGCGTACGGCCAAATTCCGCATGATATGTGAACACTCCAAACAGGGGATGGAGAGGGGCGTGAAGGGCTATTTGGGCTCATTACCATATGTATACGCCCCGCGTTTCATGGGAGTTCCCATGAAAACGCTGGGCGTACGTATGGTAATGCGGCCGTGACGCATGTGTAGGGGGCGGACATATGACATCGCCGGATGTCAGCTGCCCGCCCAGATCTCTGCTTTTGCACGGAAAAATGTCCGTGTGGTCTGAGGTTGCGGGTGCTGGTGGAGCACTCGGTCCTGCATTCGATGGTCTGCGACCATCGAATGATGGGGGAGGTTCCCTTAGATGGAGGAGGCGTATTCCGTGAAAAATACACGTGCGGTCCGTTCGGACAGCTTCTTACCGCATACGGACGGAGTTGGCGATCCTTATGGAAGGCGGGGTTTCGCACGCACGGTCCTGGCCGCATAATCGGCTCCGGCCGCACCGATGAGAATAAGGGCCCATGTGAGTGTGTGTGGGCGGAGTCAGAGGCTCTGATAGGCTATTAGCCTATGACTCCACCCAGCGATATAGACACACTTACACATTGAGTGACAGATGTAGCCAAATATATAAGAGATATATATATTACACAGAAGCGTTAGCATCTGCCTCCAGCTGACAGCGTCGGTGGACGTGTGTTGCCGGCTCTGACTCAGCTACACCCGGCACCACCATCCTCTGCCAATACTACAGGCCAATCGGTTTCCTTTAACATATGCCACTAATTTCTTATTTATTGTCACATTTCATGTTTTTCACACATTTCTCTTGATATTTTCATTCCTTATAAATATTAAACAAATTACTAAATGTAAATGGAGCAGCTTCGGGGTAACGTCGCTCGTGTGGACAATATGGGGCTTATTCTCAGTTGGGATCAAATACAGCAAGTACCTTTGGGCCTGATTCATAGGCGCACAAACCGCTCACAATGGCAGTGTTCCCATCGCTGAGCGATCACATGCTACGATGCATGCGCAAAATATTCTGAAATCTCCTACAATGAGGACCTTATTCTGGTCAACATGCAATGTGAATTTCGCAGCCTTGCGTTTGGACTAAACGCTGCCCGTCTGCCCACCTCTCGTACACAGGGTTGCCCGCACGGCTGCGAATGGAGGTTTTGGCAAAACCTCCATTGGGGTGACGCCCACATCAAACCTCTGATGGGTTGACACCCACATCATTTGATGGTCGATGATCATCAAAATATGTGGAAGGTATACACATATCTAAGCGACTCTCAGGGCCCTTAGATATGCGTATACCTGCCTTATATTTTGTGCACCATTGACAGGAACAGAGTGGGCCGCTAATATCCAATGATGTCAGCTGCCTGCCCCCTGCACCCGTGTCACCGGGTGATTTGCATGGGAAAGCACAGTGGTTTCATGGGACCGCCCATGAAACGCTGGGCGTTCCCATTGGTGAATACCACGGCCCATCGCCCCACGCCCACATCCTTGGGTGCATGCACCCGGCGAACACTCTGTGCGCCGTGACCACTCGCACCCTACACATCATGCACATGTGCAGCAATGCGCATGCACATTTTAAAAAAAAGATTGCGCTGTAGACCAGAATAACCCCCTGAATGCATTAGTGTGCGCACAAAGGGACCAATGGCATCAGAAAAAGGACTGGTAAAGCGATTGGGCATTTCCAGGGCTGCAATCAAAAATTCTGTGGCCAGAATAGGCAGGGCCCTGCACCCCCTGACTCCATATCACCTTCCTCTGCTACTGATGCCCCCACAAATTTCTGTTACTGGCTCCGTTTGTTGGTCCAGTGAGAAGGGCTAATGGGCATAGGGTGGCACTCCTAGGCAAGACTCGGAGACCTGGGACCAAAACAATAGCACAGGTATTGGGTATAGAGCAGGTAACCAAAAAGGGAAAGTGCTGACTGTATATTAGATTTGCAGCCGGACGTAAGCCAATCAGAGGTTGCGGACCAGCAGCCAATCAGGAGCTGTTCCAAATTCAAAATGGCGCTATCGCTTTCTCTCTATAACTGCCTGTGGTGCGCTCTGGTCCATACCGCTGCCATGCAAGCTTCCTTGCGGCAGTCACCTCCTGATGGCAGTGCTGGGTATGACTGGGAGGTGGCCTTAAGTGAATGCAAAATAATCAGTCTCATGGGTGAATTAAGGGAATGCTCGCTAGTACAAAAAAATTGGCGTTCACATAATATCATATCAGCCTCCACCTCTGAATCAGACCCTTTGTATCTAGAACAGGCATGTCCATCCTTGGCCCTCCAGCTATTGTGAAACTACACATCCCAGAATGCCTTGCAATAGTTTTAGCATTTCCTAATAGCAAAACTGTGGAAAGGCATGATGGGACTTGTAGCTTCACAACAGCTAGAGGGCTAAGATTGCAATGCAAGTACAGTAGTGCACATATTTTATAGTTCTGTGTTTGGCATGCAGGGTAAATACCATCTGCTTCTGCATGTAGCCCGCTACTGCCGGACAGCTACTGTAAATTCTCACACTGCCATTTACAGTAGCTTTGAGTTTGGACACACATGCTCAGGAATGCTCTCTGCACTGACTAAAAGACAGACAATATGTTACACAGGTATAGAGAGACACTACGGTTGTGCATATGCCGGAACAGGGACAGGGTGAGACCATGACATGCGCTACACTCCTCAGCTCCTGACCTGTCATCCACTTGTGAAAGAGATCGGTGATCCTGATCCCAGATCCCATTGCGCCTTCCTTCAGTTTTTAAAAACACCATGGAGGAGAAACAGAATTAACTTCTGAGCGATGGCGTTGAAGACTGATTTGCACCAAACTGATAAAAGCTTTGTAAGTAGAACCAGATTCTGATGGTTTATTTCCAATGACTTCTCAGTGTTCCAGGCTTCATTGTTCTGTTGAACAAAATGTGCTCACCCCATGATAGCATACGTCAAATTATACTGGGGTAAGCAATAGGCAGCACTGCAAAGGGTTAGTACATGCATACATGGGGGGCAGATTTAGGGAAGCCCCCCTGCATTCATTTCTCTCATCCTTTTTCAAGTGGTGGTGAAAATCTTTGGATTTTTTTTCAAAAATGGGCAAAAAACGCTCCCAAATCAGGTTGTCCCTAGAGTAATATTGACCTCAATAACATTAATTTCCAGACAATTGTGACCACTTTTCACAATGTTGTTTTAATTCTACACACAAAACTTCTGAGAGTATATACTGTGGGTGCAGTAAACACAAACAATTAATAAATAAGCGAATTTTTTTTTTGACATTTTTACTGCGTGGAGGCAGAACAACCACACACAGAACTTATGGTATATACTATTGGGGTGCAGTACATACGAAAAAAAAAAAAATAAAAGCAAAATATATTTTTTATTGTATTTTTTTTTTATGGACGGGGCTTGTATAACACTGCGTGGAGGCAGAACAATCACATACAGAACTTTTTCTGACAGTAGTACTGTATATGGTGTATTGGATTGCAGTGCAGCACATCACACACCACAATGAAAAAAAAATGAGAAGCTGACTGACAGCCTGCCAGTGCACCCCACTACACTGACTTACAGCCTGCCTAACACACGACCAGTACAATAATCCAGCACAAGCCCAAGCACAAAAATGTGCACAAACCTCTCTGCTCAGCACAAACCCATCTGCACAACAGAAACCTCTCTGCACTGCACAAATCCCTCTGAACTGCACAACACCCCTCTGCACAACACAGGGGCGGATTGGACCACCGGGAAACCGGGCCATTTCCCGGTGGGCCGGCCCCTAATAGTCACTAAAAGGCCGCTCACCCCATTGGCGGGGCCGCAGACCGCCATCTCTGCGGTTAACGGGCGGCCGTGGCCGCAGCACTGTGCCCCAAACAAATATGGCTGCGGGCAGCCTCGGCTATTACAGAAATAAAAATGGCCGCGGGAGTGCTGGTGCGCATGTGCGACCGCACGCAGCTGCTCCCGCGGTTCTGTGTGTGGCAAGCACTCACTGTGAGGATGGCTGCGCAGGGAGGCTCTCTCCCTGCTGTACATCCCCGGCCGCTTCTGTCCTCAGACTCTGTAGCTGCCGGCTGCCAGTACACTGTCACACTACATTAGAGGCAGCAGCGCCGGCAGCACAGAGCTCTCTCCCTGGCTTCCAACCCACTTTCATGTGTCATCATCAGTCATGACAGCAGGGACTGGAAAGGGGGCGGAGCAACACGGAGTTGAGGGGCGGGGCTACACGAGTGGAAGGGGGCGGAGCTACACGGGAGCACACATCTAATGAAAGGAAGAAGTAGATGAAGTGCCAGCCAGCTTGATTTTAAGGTAACTAAAGTGTGAGAGAGAGGTTCATACTGGCCCTTATTCTGGTTGGTGCGGCCAGAGCCGCACACGGTGCTCCGGCCGCACAAACCAATCCCCGCCCACGAGACGGATCGCCACGGCCGTCCGTACACGGACGGCTGGCGATCCGCATAAAAATGGTGGGGCGTACGCCTCCACCATGGTGGGAGCTGCCCCCTGCATTCGATGGTCGTCGACCATCGAAGGCAGGGCCGCACGCCACAGCAGCTCCCGCAAGCTGAGACCACACGGACAATCGTCCGTGTGATAGCTTGTATGGGGGCTGAGAGCTGACATCCGGCGACGTCAGCTTTCCGCCCCCATCAGTGGCGTCATACCCTCATTACCATGCATACGCCCCGCGTTTGCATGGGAACGCCCATGAAACGCGGGGCGTATACATAGGGAAATGAGGGTATGAAGCCCCTCACGCCCCTATACGCCCCCTTTGCGGCGGACGAAATACGTCTGCGGCGAATGGGGCTGCACATGCGCAGATTGACCTCTGCGCATGTGCAGACTAAAAACATCGGCGGTACGGCCGCACGCGGGCCGTACCGCACGATGCAGAATAAGGGCCACTGTGAGGCATATGTATAATGGACATCACGGTGTGTGGCATATGTATAATGGAGCATCACGGTGTGGCATATGTATAATGGGCATCACAGTGTGCGGCATATGTATAATGGGCATCACGGCGTGTGGCATATGTATAATGGAGTATCACGGTGTGTGGCATATGTATAATGGAGTATCACGGTGTGTGGCATATGTATAATGGACATCTCTGTGTGGGGCATATGTATAATGGACATCACGGTGTGGGGCATATGTATAATGGACATCACGGTGTGGGCATATGTATAATGGGCATCAGGGTGTGCGGCATATGTATAATGGGCATCACGGCGTGTGGCATATGTATAATGGAGCATCACGGTGTGGCATATGTATAATGGGCATCACAGTGTGCGGCATATGTATAATGTGCATCACGGCGTGTGGCATATGTATAATGGAGTATCACGGTGTGTGGCATATGTATAATGGACATCTCTGTGTGGGGCATATGTATAATGGACATCACGGTGTGGGGCATATGTATAATGGACATCACGGTGTGGGCATATGTATAATGGGCATCAGGGTGTGCGGCATATGTATAATGGGCATCACGGCGTGTGGCATATGTATAATGGAGCATCACGGTGTGGCATATGTATAATGGGCATCACAGTGTGCGGCATATGTATAATGTGCATCACGGCGTGTGGCATATGTATAATGGAGTATCACGGTGTGTGGCATATGTATAATGGACATCTCTGTGTGGGGCATATGTATAATGGACATCACGGTGTGGGGCATATGTATAATGGACATCACGGTGTGGGCATATGTATAATGGGCATCAGGGTGTGCGGCATATGTATAATGGGCATCACAGCGTGTGGCATATGTATAATGGAGCATCACGGTGTGGCATATGTATAATGGGCATCACAGTGTGCGGCATATGTATAATGGGCATCACGGCGTGTGGCATATGTATAATGGAGTATCACGGTGTGTGGCATATGTATAATGGACATCACGGTGTGAGGCATATGTATAATGGGCATCACGTGTGTGTGGCATATGTATAATGGGCATCACGGTGTGCGGCACAAGTATAATGGGCATCACGGTGTGCGGCATATGTATAATGGCATCAGGGTGTGCGGCATATGTATAATGGGCATCACGGTGTGCGACATATGTATAATGGCATCAGGGTGTGCGGCATATGTATAATGGGCATCACGGTGTGCGACATATGTATAATGGCATCTGGGTGTGCGGCATATGTATAATGGACATCACGGTGTGGGGCATATGTATAATGGACATCACGGTGTGGGCATATGTATAATGGGCATCAGGGTGTGCGGCATATGTATAATGGGCATCACGGCGTGTGGCATATGTATAATGGAGCATCACGGTGTGGCATATGTATAATGGGCATCACAGTGTGCGGCATATGTATAATGGGCATCACGGCGTGTGGCATATGTATAATGGAGTATCACGGTGTGTGGCATATGTATAATGGAGTATCACGGTGTGTGGCATATGTATAATGGACATCTCTGTGTGGGGCATATGTATAATGGACATCACGGTGTGGGGCATATGTATAATGGACATCACGGTGTGGGCATATGTATAATGGGCATCAGGGTGTGCGGCATATGTATAATGGGCATCACGGCGTGTGGCATATGTATAATGGAGCATCACGGTGTGGCATATGTATAATGGGCATCACAGTGTGTGGCATATGTATAATGGGCATCACGGCGTGTGGCATATGTATAATGGAGTATCACGGTGTGTGGCATATGTATAATGGACATCACGGTGTGAGGCATATGTATAATGGGCATCACGTGTGTGTGGCATATGTATAATGGGCATCACGGTGTGCGGCACAAGTATAATGGGCATCACGGTGTGCGGCATATGTATAATGGCATCAGGGTGTGCGGCATATGTATAATGGGCATCACGGTGTGCGACATATGTATAATGGCATCAGGGTGTGCGGCATATGTATAATGGGCATCACGGTGTGCGACATATGTATAATGGCATCAGGGTGTGCGGCATATGTATAATGGCATCAGGGTGTGCGGCATATGTATAATGGCATCAGGGTGTGCGGCATATGTATAATGGCATCAGGGTGTGCGGCATATGTATAATGGCATCAGGGTGTGCGGCATATGTATAATGGAGCATCACGGTGTGTGGCATATGTATAATGGAGCATCACGGTGTGGGGCATATGTATAATGGCATCACGGTGTGTGGCATATGTATAATGGAGCATCACGGTGTGGGGCATATGTATAATGGAGCATCACGGTGTGGGGCATATGTATAATGGAGCATCACGGTGTGTGGCATATGTATAATGGGCATCACGGTGTGCGGCATATGTATAATGGGCATCAAGGTGTGGGGCATATGTATAATGGCATCACGGTGTGCGGCATATGTATAATGGAGCATCACGGTGTGCGGCATATGTATAATGGAGTATCACGGTGTGCGGCATATGTATAATGGGCATCACGGTGTGCGGCACAAGTATAATGGGCATCACGGTGTGCGGCACAAGTATAATGGGCATCACGGTGTGCAGCATATGTATAATGGCATCAGGGTGTGCGGCATATGTATAATGGGCATCACGGTGTGTGGCATATGTATAATGGGCATCACGGTGTGTGGCATATGTATAATGGGCATCACGGTGTGAGGCATATGTATAATGGCATCACGGTGTGTGGCATATGTATAATGGGCATCACGGTGTGCGGCATATGTATAATGGCATCAGGGTGTGCGGCATATGTATAATGGGCATCACGGTGTGAGGCATATGTATAATGGGCATCACGGTGTGAGGCATATGTATAATGGGCATCACGGTGTGCGGCATATGTATAATGGGCATCACGGTGTGCGGCATATGTATAATGGCATCAGGGTGTGCGGCATATGTATAATGGCATCAGGGTGTGCGGCATATCTATAATGGGCATCAGGGTGTGCGGCATATGTATAATGGGCATCACGGTGTGCGGCATATGTATAATGGCATCAGGATGTGTGGCATATGTATAATGGGCATCACGGTGTATGGCATATCTATAATGGGCATCACTGTCTCCTCCACCACTTTGTGACTCCCCTCCCTGCATCCCCTGCCACTCTGCATCCCCCCTCCTACCCTGCATCCTGTGCCACCATGCCCCCTCACACTCTGCGTCCTGTGCCACCCTGTGTAAGTCCTCACTCCCTTCGTTCTCAGCCACTCTGCATCTCCCCTCCCAGCATTCTACGGCACCCTCCATCCCCCCCTCCCTCCCTGCATCCTCTTCCACCCTGCCACTCTACTGTGTTGGGAGACCCCCTGTCACCCCCCCCCCCCCATCTCTATCTCCCCAGCCCCACAGGCTGTAGAATAAACGCTGTACGCATGCGCCTATTCTGCAGCCTGAGGGGCTGGGGACATAGCCAGCAGCTAAGAGAGCCACTAGCCATGCCCTCACAGCGGCAAAAATTGGGCGTGGCCTTGTTGGAATAGGCCACACCCCCCATATTGATAGGCCACACCCCCTGAAAATTCGGGCGCGCCTCCGGCGCGCAACAACACTCCCCCCCCCCCCACCCCCCTCTTAGGGCTGCTTCAAGATTTTTCCCGGGCTGGTTTTAATTCCCAATCCGCCCCTGGCACAACACAACACCCCTCTGCACAGCACAACACCCCTCTGCAATGCACAAGCACAATACCCCTCTGCACTGCACAGCACCCCTCTGCACTGCAACCCTCTGCGCAACACCCCTCTGAACAACGCCCCTCTGCACAGCACGCCCAGACCTTCGCGCTACTGGGGACATGATGTACAACTGGCAATACTGGGAACATGATATGTAACTGGCACTACTGGGAACATGATATGTAACTGACACTACTAGAGGCATGATATGTAACTGGCACTACTGGGGACAATATATGTAACTGGCACTACTGGGGACATGATGTGTAACTGGCACTACTGGGAACATAATATGTAAATGGCACTACTGGGGACATGATATGTAACTGGCACTACTGGGGACATGATATACAACTGGCACTTCTGGGAACATGATATGTAACTGGCACTACTGAGGACATGATCGGTAACTGGCACTACTGGGGACATGATGTGTAAATGGCACTACTTGGGACATGATATGTAACTGGCACTACTGGGAACATGATATGTAACTGGCACTGCTGGGGACATGATCTGTAACTGGCACTACTGGGGACATGATCTGTAACTGGAACTACTGGGGACATGATGTGTAAATGGCACTACAGGGGACATGCTATGTAACTGGCACTACTGGGGACATGATATTTAAATGGCACTACTGGGGACATGATATGTAAATGGCACTACTGGGGACATGATATACAACTTGCACTACTGGGAACATGGTATGTAACTGACACTACTAGAAGCATGATATGTAACTGACACTACTAGAGGCATGATATGTAAATGGCACTACTGGGGACAATATATGTAACTGGCACTACTGGGGACATGATGTGTAACTGGAACTACTGGGAACATAATATGTAAATGGACTACTGGAGACATAATATGTAAATGGACTACTGGAGACATAATATGTAAATGGCACTACTTTTGACATGATATGTAACTGGCACTACTGGGGACATGATCTGTAACTGGCACTACTGGGGACATGATGTGTAAATGGCACTACTGGGGACATGATATGTAACTGGCACTACTGGGGACATGATATACAGCTGGCACTACTGGGAACATGATATGTAACTGGCACTACTGGGGACATGATCTGTATCTGGCACTACTGGGGACATGATATGTAACTGGCACTACTGGATACATGATATGTAACTGGCACTACTGGGGACATGATATGTAAATTGCACTACTGGGGACATGATATACAACTTGCACTACTGGGAACATGGTATGTAACTGGCACTGCTGGGGACATAATGTGTAAATGGCACTACTGGGGACATGATATGTAACTGGCACTACTGGGGACATGATATGTAAATGGCACTACTGGTGACATGTTATGTAAATGGCACTACTGGAGACATGATATACAACTTGCACTACTGAGAACATGATATGTAACTGGCACTGCTGGGGACATAATACGTAACTGGCACTACTGGGGACATGATATGTAACTGACACTACTAGAGGCATGATATGTAACTGACACTACTAGAGGCATGATATGTAAATGGCACTACTGGGGACAATATATGTAACTGGCACTACTGGGGACATGATGTGTAACTGGAACTACTGGGAACATAATATGTAAATGGACTACTGGAGACATAATATGTAAATGGACTACTGGAGACATAATATGTAAATGGCACTACTTTTGACATATGTAACTGGCACTACTGGGGACATGATCTGTAACTGGCACTACTGGGGACATGATGTGTTCAGTATCAAGTATGATATGATATGTAACTGGCACTACTGGGGATATGATATACAGCTGGCACTACTGGGAACATGATATGTAACTGGCACTACTGGGGACATGATCTGTAACTGGCACTACTAATGATACACATGATGTGTAAATGGCACTACTGGGGACATGATATGTAAATGGCATTACTGGGGACATGATATGTAAATGTCACTACTGGGGACATGATATACAACTTGCACTACTGGGAACATGATATGTAACTGGCACTACTGGAGACATGATATGTAACTGGCACTACTGGGGAGATGATAAGTAACTGGAACAACTGGGGACATGATATGTACAGTAACTGGCACTACTGGTGACATGATATGTAAATGGCACTACTGGAGACATGATATACAACTTGCACTACTGATAAAATGATACAATATGTAACTGGCACTGCTGGGGACATAATACGTAAATGGCACTACTGGGGAAATTATATGTAACTGGCACTACTGGGGACATGATGTGTAACTGGCACTACTGGGAACATAATATGTAAATGGAACTACTGGAGACATAATATGTAAATGGCACTACTGGGGACATGATATGTAACTGGCACTACTGGGGACATGATCTGTAACTGGCAATACTGGGGACATGATGTGTAAATGGCACTACTGGGGACATGATATGTAACTGGCACTACTGGGGACATGATATACAGCTGGCACTACTGGGAACATGATATGTAACTGGCACTACTGGGGACATGATCTGTAATTGGCAATATTGGGGACATGATGTGTAAATGGCACTACTGGGGACACAATATGTAAATGGCACTACTGGGGACATGATATGTAAATGGCACTACTGGGGACATGATATACTACTTGCACTACTTGGAACATGGTATGTAACTGGCACTACTGGGGACATGATATGTAACTGGCACTACTGGGGACATGATATGTAAATGGCACTACTGGGGACATGATATACAACTTTCACTACTGGGAACATTTTATGTAACTGGCGCTACTGGGGACATGATATGTAAATGGCACTACTGGTGACATGATATGTAAATGGACTACTGGAGACATGATATACAACTTGCACTACTGAGAACATGATATGTAACTGGCACTGCTGGGGACATAATATGTAAATGGCACTACTGGGGACATGATATGTATCTGGCACTAAATATGTGCAATACAATGATTGCTTGGCATTTAAATTCAGTGCCTGCGATTGTACACAAAACTTGCTTCATGTTTTGAAACCTTATTTTTTGCACAAATAAAATATATTTGTGTGCATTTCATGTTTGTACAACATAAATGCAAGATTCATCATTGAAATATAAATATATTTTGAAATACGGAATAATCAGTTATCCAAAATTCTTCTCGCCCCGAGCATTATAGATGAGGGATACTCAACCTTTCTACAAATAAAGTTTGCTGTCTAGTCCACTCCCGTCTCAGAGGTTACCCTGCCAGGTGTTGCGAAGTTTGTGAGTGCAAAAATGCATTCGCTCCCATAGTATATTCATTTTTCCAGAGTTTTATTTGTATATACATACCATATAAATAGCAATTAAAAAGGAAATCTTACATTCAGCAGCAAAGCGTTTTCTGGAGAAACGTACAAGTGCAGTGCCTACGACCTCAACGCGTTTCGTCACTGATGTCCCCACAGGTGGGCCTGGACTTCGTCAGGAGGATGTCCTATTTCTATTACCCAACTGTCTTCACATTGCAGTTACATTACCTTAATAATAATTCCCCTATAAACTTATTACTTTGTTGAAGGGCTAAGCATTATCATAATTAGCAGAAGTTGGACGCGTGAACTCTAAATGA
Source organism: Crinia signifera (assembly GCF_055691185.1). Classification (NCBI taxonomy): domain Eukaryota; kingdom Metazoa; phylum Chordata; class Amphibia; order Anura; family Myobatrachidae; genus Crinia; species Crinia signifera. The sequence goes on from NC_139227.1 coordinate 97,832,550, forward strand.
AGAGCCCGCTGTTTATAGGAAACATTAAATGGCCAGAATACCGGCCTGCAGTCACCAGGTGAGGGCCCCTGCGCTGTGTGCAATTGCAGCAACATCTACAAGTCACATCTGCTGTAATTCTCTTCAGGAGTCATCCGAGAGTCATTCTGTTCTCTGGTGGGTGACATTGGCTGCTGGTTTTTGTTGCCTCATTGCTCTGCTGACACCATTAGCTTGTCATCTCCATCAAGGCACTCTGCGGGGTGCAGAACTGTTCAGGTCAGATTATGTTGTAAGCAAGTTTTCCCTTCGCTAATGGATTTAAGAATCAGTGAATTAAAAACAATAAAACAATAAAAAAATAAATAAAAGTTGAGTCGTTGAGTGTGGGAGCGGATTTTACGGCTATTCTGCCGGTGAGGAATGTGCGGAAGACGAGATAATCTTGTTCTCAGGAGATAATTCCCTTTCTCTTTATGTTCTTTCTCAGTAAACAGCGTCTCAGTCCAGTGGTGATTGCTCTATATTTAGTGTAGATAACAACTACTGTCCTTAATGGTTTAAAAAGCTTTTCTGGAAGTCAGCGGAGGTATATAAAGAGGTGATGGAGTAATAGGAAATGTTTCCAGTGTTTTGTAATAATTAGAGAGGGGCGAATCCCCCGCAGTTTGGCTGACGTAATGATTGGTGACATCAGGTTCAGAGTTTTGAGTGACAAATGTATTCGGTGATCTGTCATCACTGGGTGAAAAGAAAAAAATATTATTTTTTTTTATACAGGATACATACGGATGATTGGCGGTCGGAATCTCGTCAGTCAGAATATCGACACCGGCATCCCAATGCATGGAATCCTGAGTCAGGTAAGTATACTTACCCTCCACCTGGCCCCCTAGCCATAATTGTCCCCCCATTGCCTAACCCTAAATCCCACTGCCTAAAACTCTAAGTGTCTAATTCTAACCGTTCTTTCCTGCAGCCTACCCTCCCTTCCACCACTGCAGCTTAACCCCCCTCCCCCTACAGCCTAACCCTTCCTTTGCTCCCACCCCCCGCACCCCACCATCTAAACCTAACCCCTATGGCCTACAGCCTTACTCCCCCTCTAAGTATCTAACTCTAACCCTCCTTTCTCACAGCCTAACCTCCCTCCCACCCCCATCCTTGCAGCTTAACCCTTCCACCCCACCCCCACCACCCACACGGCCTAAACCTCCCTTCACCCCCTTCAGCCTAACCCTTCCCATCCACCTCCATAGCTTTCCATAGAGGCACAGATGCACGTTCCACTTGGAACTGACATTTACTGAATACCTGAGGGGAAGGTGAGACTGTGTTCAGTGCTGGGCAAGGGCCGCCTGTGCTGCTATACATATATGACCTTCCATATCTTTTTGGGATGCCTTAATTTATACAGGGTACAAATAGAGAGGAGCCAAATCAGGAGAAGGGGACAACAAAAGGGGATGAGGATAATGTCAGTGTATGTGTGTGTGTGTGTGTGTGTGTGTGTGTGTTTGTAAAGGGGGGTCAGTCACCAAGAAAACCCCCTCTGCTTGCAAACAGTTTATATCATGACCGCAGTAGCAGTGGGATATAGGATCTGATTGAGGTTTGTTAGAAAAGCAAAAAAAAGATTACAACTGGGCAAAACCATGCTGCACTGCAGGCGGGGCAGATGTAACATGTGCAGAGAGCGTTAGATTTACCTACTGGGGCCCCAGATGACTAGTTACGTAGTATACATGATGTTCTGTATGTATGATACACATTTGCTTGTACATTACCCACCACACATGGCTGCCTAATTGGATGATGACCCCCATCTTGTTCTGGGCTAGGGTATTACACAAGCTGGGAGAATGTCAGTCCTGCTCCTGTCCATCCGCTAAGAGGTGTTAGCAGGACGCTGCTGTGTGAGATGTGGGCTTTAGGCTGCTTTGTGCTATAAATGTCAGCCCAGGAGCTATCCTGTCATTGGGTGATGTTTAGTGGCTTCTGTCATTAATGAAATGTGGCACAGCTCTTCACCATAATGGCAGCCGGAGACACAAAGAAGAAATGAATGCAGACAGTAATGTGTTCTGTGTGGAAAAGGTTGTCACAATTGTCCTTTATACACCGTGGCTTCCCCAGCAGACCAGGCCACGGCCTTATAGATGGATACAGATTTAGTTGTTCAAAGCTGGAAGCCACAGGCGACAAAAAATTAATGAATTAAAATGTTAAAAACTGTACAAGTGACACAACAGTGACAATGACACTCCAGTTTATGTGACCCTTCGGCTGCCGCATTAGGGGATTAAATGTCCTGTCTCTGCCGCGGTGAGTTTAAACTAACAGCTTCTGAGCTTTTGTGTGGAATTTTCAAGGTTTTGTATTAATTAAAAGTTATTTTTTTTTCTGGGTAGTTAGTCTCCATGCACAGAGCATAATACTACCTGGGTCTTTGAAAGACGGCTTTCATTTCCAGGCACTGAGTGGCCTGCTGTCTCCGCGTTCATACGCCAGGTAGAGGGAGAATCCTGGAAGGCAGATCTCCGTGGATTCGCCGGATGAAGGTAAAAGGTAGAGAATAAATGACTTTTTGAAGCAGCTGCAGGAAAGTTCTTTTGATTTCATAGCTATTATGTTTGTCGCGCTCTCCGAAACCCACAGGTGACAGAAGTTTTTATTTTTGCACATTAGTTTTATGAAAAGTATAAAGTTTTAAGCAGTGTAAGCAGCCACTGTCACCCAATATTCCGCTTGTCACAAAGTCTCTGGCATCACTGAGGTGTATAGCTGTAGCTGTCTAATCCTAGTTCTCTTAGGTGGGCTCTTCAATCAGAGACAGATATGACTTAGACAGGTCATGTGGGGATGTACATACTTACCTCTTCGCTCCATCGCTGACCGCCGACTGACCTCTCACCTAATCACCTCCTCCCACTCCCGTGTCCAAGACTTCTCTCGCGCTGCCCCCCTGCACTGGAACAACCTCCCGCCACCCATCAGGCTTTCTGATTCCCTTACCTCCTTCAAGCGCTCCCTCAAAACCCACTTTTTTCGACTAGCCTATCCCTCCTCCTAATCTCTTTTGATCCTCCTATCCTGCCTCCGTTCCCCTCCGTTCCTACTTATCCTGTTGTTTTTCGTTCGTCCACCCACCTATTTTTAGTATGTTAACTCTTATGAGTAGGGTCCTCCTGCCTCACGTACTCACCCTACCTCTTTACCTCACCTGTGCTCCTGTCCTGTTCTTCCCTTCCTCTACTTCATCTTCAGTCTCCTCGACAATTTTGACACCTACTTCTGAACTGATGCTGATTTTAGTTCTACCAGCTATACCCCTATTTATACTGTATTTTTCAACACACCCTGTACGTTACCTTGTCATTTGTTTTTTGTTTGCTATGTACGGCGCTGCGGACACTTTGCGGCGCCTTATAAATAAATGTACTACTACTACTACTACTACTACCTATTCCGGGAGGCTCCTGAAAAATGGGTCCCCCTACTGGCTCCCCGGGAAGGTGGGCAAGTCTCCTGCATGTTCTCCAAAGTCATCGTCCCCACCCCTCCCGGAGCCATAAAAAAATTCCAGAATTTGCAGGTCCGTGTGGAGGGGGCGGGACTAAAAATAACACAAATCACTTAATTTTGCATCATTTTAGCCTGCTCTCCGCAGACCCGAGGATCGTGGAGTTTGTGTGGATTGGGGGCAGGGCTTTGTGACATCAGCCTTATCCCCGCCCCCCGATATGAAGCATTGGGTCTCCTCACTGGGCTTCACCCAGAGAGACAACTTTAGAAGTCTGTAAGTATGGGTGTTGATCATAGGGTCAACAGTGTTTAGGGCCACAGTCAATAGGTCGACTCCCAAAAAAAGTTGACCTGGACAAAGGTCAACACACACAAAAGGTCAACATGGGAATGGTCAACACATGAAAAGGTTGTCATAATTTTCCAGTTTTTGTGCCATTGTCGGCACCTGTTGACATAGACCCCCAATTAGTATGGCGCGTACCCTTGCGTGGTGCCTCTCTCCACTACCGCACCACTCAGCACACTTTACCGTTCCCATTTGTAGTCCACCTGGATCGTAAAAAATGTAAAAGTCCAGCAAAAGGAAAAAAATGGTGAAAAGCGCGTCAACCTTTTCATGTTTTGACCATTTCCCTACATCAATCTTTTGTCATTGTTGACCGTATGTCAATGTCAACATTGTGCATGTCAACCATATGGTGTCGACCTATTGACTCTCGACCGATCATATGGATACAGTTCTGTGGTTGATTAAGTACAGGTGGAATGCCAACCACAGAACTGCGTAATCCCATGTGTAACTGGGATACTATAGAAACCCTACTTGGGGGTTATGCTGGGCAATACCTGCTCCCATGGCAGTGCCGTCACTTGGCGCTATTCCCATCTTTTAATGTTCAGCCCACTTATTGGGAATCATTTAGTGCATTCATAATGGGGGATATAATGAAGGATGATATTGTTCATTTTGCCCTTCTCAGCGATATTATTATTGTTTTTTTTTATCCACAAGGGTTACGCAGCGCCTGACATAACAAAGTTCAGCGAAATACAAGAAAATAACTAATTACCGAAGAAGGCAAATTAGGACAAGTACACAGTAAATGAAGACATTAGGGGACAGGACATTGACGCAATTATCAGGGCGGCAGAGATATATTCTAAGAAAGCACATAAGGAGAGAGAGCCCTGCTCATGAGAGCTTACATTTTAGAGGGGAGAGGGAGACAGACTGGGGCGACACAGAATAGATATTTTTCATTATATCGCTCAGTGCCCATGCCTCCAACTGTGGATAATGCGTGCTCCTGCTGGTCATTAACGACCTACCCTGTCATCTGTTCATGTACAAACAAGAGAGCACATCGTTACCATCGTTAAGGCCATGTTGCAGAACACAACAAAAAATACATTTGCACCTATGGTATTGCAACATGTTAGACCTGTGTATCCACTGTCCAGAAATGACTAATTCAGTCTACTATTGCTGCAAATACAGGAGACATTTTGGGGTGGACCTACTGTAATATACCGCACCTCACATCATCATCAATAGAAGTCAATGGGCATTTAACCTTGTCCTCTATATTTGGAGATAGGGATGGTGGAACTACCGTAACTGATTCCACTATTATGCTGTCTCTTCATTGGAACTATTGTATACTATATATCCTAAGGCACACGTATTCTCTAATTCAAGCTTAATATCTCTTCAGTCCAATAGAAACTTAAGTGAAGAAAGAGAGTTATATAAATAATATTAATATTATTATTATAATTATTATTATTATTATTATTATTATTATTATTATTATTATTATTATTGTTAGAGAAACAGGCTGATGGGGCCAAATGTAATAGGGTGAGAGTTTCAGAAAGTGAGAGATTTTGGGAGAGTTTTCCCATGTTTTTTAAAGCAGCAATCAATTACATGGCAAAACCAGGTTGATTTTGCCATGTAATTAATTGCTGCTTTAAAAAACATGGGAAAACTCTCCCAAAATCTCCCACTTTCTGAAACTCTCACCCTATTACATTTGGCCCTTGGTGTGTACACACGGGTACAATCAGCATGAGATTTTGACTATATAGTCAAATTCGCATTGGGATCGTATGCAGATCACATGCAGATCGCACAGGTTTTTTACCTTGCGCTCCCGATGCGCGCTCCCGGGACAGCGCAAATCGAAACCCAGATAGACAGGGCAGCAATGACTATATAGTGCAAATAGAATGCAGATTGTATGAATTGTATGTAAATAGTACAGAGTTAGCAAAGATTGCATAGCACTCGAATCTTAAGTCAGATAGCAAAGGAATCTCACCGTTAAACCCCAGAACTATCCTGTTACCTGCTTCAATTCTGTATATCTATTATCACTTAATTGTTCTGCTATGGTACATTTTGTGGTTTTACTTGATTCTATATTAAGTGATTCTAAAGATTAAATGTAACCAATCATCTGAAGATCAGGACATGACGACCAATCATAATGTAAGATTTGAATGTATTCCAGACATATTTACTTTCCCTTTGCCGCTTTCCCCTCTACATTATTTTATGATGAATACAATCCTGTGCATGAGAGTCACAGACTTCTTTATGAAATCTCATGTTTTATACATAGGCAGCACTGCAAACGGGATTGACAGGTTTGCTTGCAATGGAAATAAACTTCATATTCATCACAAAATTAAATGTTTAGAATCATTGTTACTGCTTTAATGCACTGGATGATCATCACTGAGGCACTGTCGTCTATTGAGCGTTATTTCAGTAATATAGTTTGGGCTTTGCAGTTCAGTGGCTGTGAGTGTGTCATCACCCCCCCCACACACACACACACACACACACACACACACACACACATAAACACTCACAGCCACTGGAGCTTAGTAGTAGAAGTCCCATAACTCTTAATGACCAATTTATACAGCCTTTTATTCTACGTGGCTGATCACTACAATTCAGCTATTGGTATTATTATTATGCAATTTTTGGGAGGTATTTCTATACATGATTAACCATCTGTAGAGCAGTACCTGTGGTGGGCACCATCATCTTTGGATGCATATATATATATATCTATCTTTGATGTTCCATTTTAGAGATATACCCCTTATGAAGTCTTGCTTAAGAGATGAAATGCATCGGGTTTTGTAAACACTTCTGATATCTAATATTTTAAGAGATTGAAGCAAGACATGTTAACTGTAAATGGTATATCTAAAGCTGGAGTGTGTGTTCTCCTGTTTTAATAATACTATATTATTTATTCAATGTTAAATTGTTCAATGAAAACGTATCTTCATTTGTATCTTCAAGCTCAAAATATGTCTTCCAATTAAAAACTAACCCTTCCCTATTATACTGTATATCAAAGGAGTTTGGATTTTAACAAGTGCCCCATTATTTTGACTGTATTTATATAATATATATATATATATATATATATATATATATATATATATTAGAAAAAGGGGGTGAGAAATAGCGCTCTCTAGTGTAATAATTTAATATCCACAGTCTTGGATAAAAGTAATGTGCGTACCATATATAAGTGGTTAATTTGCTCATCAAATAGTGATCTTTGAAACCTTGGTCTCGTGGTTACCAGGATTCCACCCGGATGGTGCAGATTGGACCCCTCACGGAAGTCTCCCACAAGTTCTAAAGTTAAGTAATTTAGTGTAAGGTTAAGTAGTAGTTTAGTGTATTATAAAAAAGAGAGAAACTCCAATTAAAATTAGTGTAGTTTATTTAAAGTGCTGGGGTAGAAACAGGCTGCTCTCAATGCTTTTTGTCTCTTATGCCCTATGTACAGTAAATGGGCTGGACTTCATCATCTCAACACCAGGAGAGATCGGGCGGAAGATGGAGCGGAGGGGGAGACGGCATGCTGCACTGAGGAGGAGGGGGAAGAGGCAGCATTAGCTTCAGTTAAGGTATTTAAACATTTGCAGTGTAACTTTGCACTATCTTGTTGCTTTTTTGGCTTGATAAAGGAGCGCAGCCCCAAAACGTTGCCACATGCACCAAATAAACCTCTTTTCTGGTTTGGATTCATCACACCTGAGAGCCGCTCATTTCTGTTGCTGTACATTGTGCAGGAGGATTCCTGCTCTTAGGAAGGCACCAGGGCAGTATATTGCACAGCAGCATTTGAGAGTGCCGGATATCTGTGCGTGTATATATATATTTATATATATATATATATATATATTTATATATAGTAGTTATTAGCGCTGTACCATTGGACAGATATTGGATTAAATATTCCATTTAGCAATGCAGACGTTTCTCGTTAGACAAGCAGGAAGAGATGCACATACAGTACATAGACACAGACTATTACTTTGTGTGATACTTGGGGTACAGTACATGGAATGAGTCAGTGTTGAACCTTTTTACACAAACATCCTTCACTCCAGAGAAACATTTCTTTAAATAAGCACCGGGAACCTCCTTCCTCGGATAACCTAATTATCTGGCAGGACAACTGTGTGGGCCAATCCCCCATGTCTCTATGTACTGTAAATAGATATTTAGGCTCATACTTCCTACACATCAGATACTGAGTTGTGTGTTGTAGTAATAGCTGTGGGGCACACAATCACGGCAGGTGCACTATTCAAACATTACTACATTTTGCTTTAAATAGTGTTTTTTTGTACAATCTTGGCCAGGGTTATGGGCTAACCTACCACATCCGGGAAACCTCATTGGGTAAGTCGCTAACATTCTAATGGGGTGTACACACGATTCAATTCCAGCGACCGGCGATACCGATTCGATAAGCATGTGGAACTTGTGGATGAAGCCCTTCATTCGCTTTGACAGAATATGAGGGTGGTCAGGATACTAAAGTCATAGGAAAACATTCTGGCCACCGTGCTCAATCCTCAGTTTAAAACCTATGTTTCCAGTGGACACAAGTCTACAGTGGTGAAAAGACCTGCTGGTCAGGAGATTGTCATCTGAAGGGGACCGTGACACAGCAACAGCTCCTCCTTCATTTTCTCCCACACCTGTGGCTGCGAGGAAAAAGCTGAGATTTCCTAAACGACCCGCTGGCGGTGATGCAGGGCAGGCAGGAGAGAGTTTGGAGTTGGACATCTGGTCCGCACTACAGGACCTGGCAACGATTGCTGACATGTCTACTGTCGGTGCATTGGATGCTGTCACCATTGAGAAAATGGTGGAGGATTACTTTGGTGACAGCATCCAAGTTGACATGTCAGACAGTCCATACCTATACTGGCAGTAAAAAAAAAGCAGTTTGGAGGCCCCTGTACAAACTGGCTCTGTTTTACCTGAATTGCCCCGTCCAGTGTGTACTCCAAAAGAGTTTTTAGTTCAGCGGGGAATCTGGTCAGTGAGCGGCGTAGAAGGTTGCTTCCGAAAAATATGGAGAAGATGATGTTTATCAAAATGAATTATCAATTATTCAATGAAGACCAGCAATTGCCTCCAGAGACACAGAGGGATCTGTGATTGTGGAGTCCAGCGGGGATGAGGTAATAATCTGTGAGGATGAAACAGGGCCAGATTAAGGGGTACAGATGGAGCGGGTCTCGCTCTTGCAGGGGATAGCGGAAGATTCGCTAGCCGCCATCCCCCGCCAGCCGCCGTAACGGGACACACGCGCATGAGATGCATGCGCGTCGCCTTACAACGGGTCCCCGCCGCCTCGCCGAGTTTCGCCCGGTGTCCCTGCCGCCTTTCCGCCCTCCCCCTAACCATGTCCGTCTTCCTGAAGCGGACGGGAAACTGAGACGCGCGTGCGTGTGAGCACCAGCAAAGAAGAGGCCAGCTCCATCTGTAGGTACTAGATCAGGTGTTACTTTGTGACTTGTCTAGGGGAAACCCAGCCCTACTTCCCCTTTTATTTGTAGGGAAGTGCCACAGTGACCCCTGTTGGCAATAGGCAGTGCTTAAAGTGGTCCTGGAAAGGTGGTGGAACTCCTTTCCCCTAACACCGACTGCCGCCTCATTAGGCAGAGCCTAGACCAGTGCCAGGGAATTTGTGCCATAAAGGAATAATGGTCCCACAAGGAAGGGGTGTGGTCACTCCAATTAAAATTACAACACACAGAAGCACAATCATATACACATTACACTGCATGTAGTGCCCTTGATTCATATTAAATCACACAGTGGTGCCCCTTATACACATATGGTCCACAGTTGTGCTGCTTATACACATCTGTCTCTGTCCCTCCAGCAGCTCAGTGTCCCTGTCCCTCAGAAGCTCCATGCCCAGTGTCCCTCCAGCAGCTCCATGCCCAGTGTCCCTCCAGCTTCTCCACCTCTGAGTCCCTCCAGCCCCCTCTCACCTGTCTTCAGCATGCACAGAACCTGCTCTTCTTAGTGGCTCTTCTTGACCTCAGCGGCAGTGATGGCATGACATCACATATGCCGTACCAGAAGAAGAACCCTCTTGGACAGGCTTGTCTGCTGTTCATGGCTGTGGTAGAGGTGGAACTCAGTTCACCCTACCATTAGAGGTGGTGGAACTGAGTTCCACCCCATTCCCCCTCACTTTCACCCCTAGCTATAGGCCCTTTACCTTTTGTTAAATAGATCCAGCTGCTTTCTATTACAACACGTTGACTAGTGTCATCTTTTACTATTGGGGATGTTATGTTGGCATCACATAAGACATGAAAGGGACAGATGTGTCATATTCTTACACCAGTAGAAGAAATATTTAAATTAATTTACTTAGTGCCAGACCTAGACCCTCATCCTCTCATAGACCATCGGCCTTGATAGGGCCTCCGCCGGCACCCGTACAGTATTCTGCTAATCATTCATGTTCCATTCGTCATCCACTGGTCAATCCTCCCCCTTGGAGGAAGGACATGATAAGGTGTTTGCTAAACTGTATTTTTTCCCTAAACGCACAAGAATAACATCACACACTCCACTTAAATCAAATGACTTTTCATTTTACATAAATTTCCTTTTCATCTTGAAAATAAAGAAGCAGATAAACTATAGACTTAATTTATAGCCTGAGGTTTTACCAGTGCAATTTAAAAGCAATTTAAAGATGCGGTTTTGATTTTTAAGGATCATTAATGCACGCTGCACAACAAATGAAAATGTATCTCATTAGCGAGTCCTTAAATTACACAAATAACTTACTGAGCAGACTTTGTGCTGCAAGATTGTTTATTAATCCCCTGGCTCGTGAGGAATTGCGCACACAGATATATACGGCCATGGGAGCTGGGAGAGAGTTATTGGAATATATATTCAGCTTATTGGCATTGCGCTCACAGAAAAATAAATATATGCGATTTGCCCTGGACCCATTAAATCTGGGTTCTTCTCATGTATCGGAATTTTCTATGACTCTCGGGCATCTCTGCAAACATTCATCTCATTGTGGGGTCTATGTACTAAGCATAGGCTCCTAACTGCCATGTTACAGGCTGTGTTTGAAATATCTCAATTACAGATGGAGCCGGCTCCATTCATTGCGATAGGGACTGGGATGCGCGTGCATCTCACACGCACGCGCGTCCTAGTATCATGGCAACTGGGCTGCATCTCCCTGCCCGTCTTCACTTTAGGAAGACGCTTCCCAGTTCGGGGGGGGGCGGGCGGCGAGGAGGACTGGCGGTGACGGCGGGGGAGTCGGCGGGGACTGGCGGCAGGCTCCGTTGCCACGAGGCGCGCAAGCGCCCCTAGTGGGGGCTTGCCATAGAATCGCCAGCCCCTGCAAAGATGAAGAGAGCTTCATCTGTATGATACGGTTCATTGGCACTTTATCTCCTTTCATTTTATCTCTCTCCAGTGCTTAGTAAAAAGACCCCCAAATCTCTTTAAAATAATTGCCCTGTCCCCAGTGGTGGGGGTCTGTGCATGCGTATGAATTATAATGCGCATTTCTAAGCCCCGGCAGCGGGCGTCTTTGACAAATTTTTCATTCGCCAGGGTGCTCGCTGTCTGAGTGACAAGTACGATGTGCACAACCGTGGGAAATGACGGCGAGCCGCTGCAAATGCAACAGGGAACGCGGATGATGTCGTATGACGTCAGTGCCCACCAACAAATCTCCAATCAGCGTGCAGTATAAAAGTAAACCCTGGCTTACTATCATCTGCGAACAGTGCACACACATCCACTCACAATGACCAAAGGGGATTCAGTAGGCGGGGTGGGTGTGCGTTTGGCAGGGCAGCCAGGCAGCGTTAACCTACTCATTAGGTAGCAAGCAGGTCTGAATTACCCATTAAGGTCACAAAGAAGAGGAACGCCAGCAAAATTAATTCTAAATTCCTGTCTGCTGTCATTCAGGGGCCTAATTCCTGTTGGCACCATTTGGAGGTGTTACTGTGGAGTTTTGGGGAGTGGTTAGCGACAGTCTCATACGTACAGTATTAATACACAGCGACTAATCCAGCAACGCTGTGTGAGCAGCCATTGGTGTACCCTTAACCTCAGAACCTCAACTTTCCTAAATTGTGCATATAGGTCACGAATGTGTGCACAATTGCGCCTCTCTTTCCATTTTTCTACGGCAGCTTCACTTGCCGACATCAGCATCTCCACAGCCTAGAAAATCATAATTGCAATTTGTATTTGCTTGCACACATGAATCAGGCCCTTAATGCAATACAATATACTGTATGGTCATATAACAAGCTTTTCATCATTAGACCCCCGGAACTGGGAACGTTGTATCACCGCCCCAACAGCGGCTGCCACAGAGAGGGCGCCATTTATAACGAATGGTGTTTAGTAAACAAAGCTTGACTAAATATTGCTTTATTTTTCATAGGAAAGGCGTTCAGTCATCTGAAACAATGACACAGTAAAATGGTTATCCAGTATTATTCCACTGCTCGGAAATTACAGCCTTCAATCTTCCTCGCTTCTCTCGCCTGGCAGTACATGCTCAAAAGAACAGGAGACAGTGGGAGACGCTAATTATAATAACAGATTAAGAAATAATATATTAAATCAAATAAGCAATTTAGAATAAAAGAAACAAATTCTATTAACTGCGTATGGCGTTATATATAGAGAAAGAAAAATGATCTTAATTTAAGAAATTCTGTGGCTGAGGGAGGATTGTTGTGGTGTTTGTGTTGGAACCTGCAGCTAAAATACGCTGAGATGGAAAGGCTTACAGTAATGCCATATACTGTACATGACACACAAAATCCACCTACAAAACACCTGTTTGGTCCTAGTTCAGGCTCCTTAGTGCAGGACATTTAGGATACTCAGGGTGACATTTAATAGGATGAGATATTTCGACTTTTGTGATTTTTAATTTGCCCGTTTTCTGAGAATCGCACATGCTATAGGATGCGAATTGCGGTAAAAATCGCACTTTTTGACCTGACGATTTTTTCTCACACTTCAATCCGCATCCAGATGTTTTCCCATTATAAAGTATACAACTCGCAAATGTAATAGGGTGCTATTTTTGGTGAATGTGACCAAAAATCGCAAAACAAATAAACCAAGTTCTGGCAGGCGAGTTTGACAGAAACATGCACAGACCAGTGCAATCTATGGAATCCCCAGGATTTCTAAAACCAACACCAGGCTCAAGGGCCGGTCCTGTTTCCCAAAATACGGGGGACAAAATGAGTAGGGATCCCCCTTACCAGGCCCAAACGGGCAACATGGTAATGCCGCAGCCGGAGAAATGTTTTACGCAAGTTCTCCCAGCCAAAGCATTCATCCCCATGGCTGATCAGAATGGGTAGGGACCCTGGAGGATAGGGACACCCCAATAAAGAGGTCTTCCACTTCCAGAGTCAACCATGCCTGGGCTGAAGCCCGGTACTGTCCCCAGTGCCCCAAGGGCGGTGGGCACCGGGCTGGTTGTTGTGTAAAAATAGGCATAACTATATTACATTGTTGTGGAACTACAAGTCCCAGCAAGCATGCACTGCATGCAGGGACTTGGAGAACAACAAGTCCCAGCATGTGGGGCATTGAAGCGCTCACTGGGTCTTGTAGTTCTACATCAATGCAAATAGTAAAAATAAAAAAACACATAAGAAAAGTAATGTTTTTTACATGCTAAAATCACACACTATATTTACCTAAAGAGGTCCACCGCCGGTTGGTCCCCTTCTCCAGTAGTATCCATGGCTACCTGTTGAAGCAAAATATACTTACACTCCCTCCAGTGATGAACGGTCCGCTCATCTAGCTGCACTACCCCCGGCTGCACAAGCAGAGATTATTTGTTTAAAATCTCAGCTCCTCCCGCATACTGGTGGTTAGGCCCACCCACCAGCCAATCAGGAGCAGGCATTGATGGGACTTGTAGTTCCAGAACAATGTAAAATAGCTATGCCTATTTTTTACACAACAATCAGCCCGGTGCCCACCGCCCCAGGGTCACCATGGACAGCACTGGGCGCCAGCCTGGGCAGGGTTAACTCTGGAGTGGGGAACACCACTTTATTGGGGGGTCCCGACTCCTCCAGGGCCCCTGCCTGTGCTAACCAGTCATGAGGATGGATGCTTATACTGGGGGAACTTGAATAAAAAGTTTCCCCTGGCTGTGGTATTACCCTGTTGGCTGGTTGGGCCCGGTGCTGGTTGCCAAAATACGGTAGACCCCTACTCATTTTGTCCCCCGTGTATTGGGAACCAGGACCGGCCCTTGAGCCTGGAGCTGGTTTTAGAGAACCTGGGGATCACCTATGTTTTTTGTCCCCTGTATTTCTAAAACCAGGACCGGTTCTTTGATTCCGGGGTTGGTTATGCTCAGGAGGGGGAACCCTATGCCGTTTTTTTTAAATGCACATTACCATGTCTAACAAATCGCATGTGCTTTAATTCGCACATTGTTATGACTTAAATTTTGTACTTTATCGCATGACGTCTCATGTGTGAATGTTTTCTTACATTAAACATAATAAACCACACACATATAACTTCCCTTTGTAAGAGTGGCATTAATTTATAGGGGCAGTCACTGATGGGTGCAGGGCCAGTGTAAAGCTTCTTAGCACCTAGGGGGGAACTCCAGAAGTTTTTGTTGGGAAGGGGGGAGCAAAATATATAGTTACGCCACTGGGGGCACTGCTACTGTGTGGAAAAAAATGTGCAAGGAGCACTACTACTGTGTGGCCATAATGTGTAAAGGGCACTGCTACTGTGTGGACATAATGTGTAAAGGACACTGCTACTGTGTGGACATAATGTGTAATGGGCACTGCTACTGTGTGGACATAATATGTAAGGGGCACTGCTACTGTTTGCAAAATATGTAAGGGGCACTGCTACTGTGTGGACATAATTTGCAAGGAGCACTACTACTGTGTGGCCATAATGTGTAAGGGGTACTGCTACTGTGTGGACATAATGTGTAAGGGACACTGCTACTGTGTGGACATAGGGCCTTATTCTGATCGGAGCGGCCAAACGTGCGTACGTTCACTATTAACGTACGCTAGCCGTACGCGGCCGTTAGGGTTAAGTCCACCCACAAATCAGCCGCTTACGTACGGGCAGAAATAACGTAGAAGGGGAGTGGCGTACAAATGAGCGTACGGCAACGTACGCGGACGGCCCAGCCCTTGCACTCCGACAACAGGCGTACAACTGAGCGTACGGCGCCGTTTACGGACGTCTTTCGTCCGTCTTCCCAACGACTTCTTGCGGAGATCTGAGCGTACGCCAGCTTGCACGGACGGGTCCCTATTGTTTTCAATGGAAAACACAGCTTGTCACCGCTCGTGAGAGTGAGCGTACGTCCGTGTACGCTGCCATACCCTTCACATATATGGACCTGCACATCTTGCCTTTCAACTACAATTCTGACAATTGATTAATTAATCTATTTGTTAATCTATTATTGTTTTCTATTAACTCAATTGTCTACCTTAATAAAGACCTAATAAAACAACATTTGAACCCTCATTACATGTATATTTGTTATGTTCTAATGTGGCATTTTAATCACTATCTATGTGTCCCCATATTGCTGTTACTTTTAAATCAAGTTATGTTGGTGTTTCTGTATATGTACTAAATTATGTCCATAATTACTTTGTCCACAATGTGTAACATGTATACCTACCCTGATGTTATGTGTGATGTTTTAATCTAACAACATTAAACATTCATGCATTTTCACTATGTGTTATTTTACTCAAAAACACACACATTCACACATCAATCATTACCCCTCACCTCAAATTACAAGTATAACTTACAGTACACATCTGTATGTACCTACCCTTACAAGCCCTCTAACATATTTCTGATTAAAAACACAGGCAATTTCGAACTGTACATAAACTTTTATTTAGAACAAAAATAATAAGGGGGGGGGGGATAAAAAAAAATTAAATGCGGGCCTCCAGAAGGCCAAACAGGATCTGGAGGTACAGGAGGGTGAGGACAATCTCCCGCATTAGGGCTGCCACCTCCTCCTGCTGCTGTTCAGTGTCTGTAATGAAGGGATAAAACAAAAAAATAATATATAACATACACAAATGTTTGTTGTATTTGTACATAATAAAAAGTTCAGAGTTATGTGTGAAGGCCACATACATTTAGAAACTACATTGAAGATGGGTCTGCTGTAAACACAGTACTAAAAAATAATATGTTAACACACACATACTGTACATAGTAAATAACATTAATTCAATTACTCCTTCTTGAATGTATGTATGCTGAGACCCAATTGGTAGTTTGGTTTTGGGGGACTGTCCTCTAACCTCACAATTAGGCTGTGCTATTTAAGGGTTATGACATTGTTGTGGCTTAAGCACTCCTTACTATTTTAAATTTAGGACATTGCTGTACAAATTATAGGCCTACAGCTATGTTTGTAAAGCATGCATCCGCATGGCCTCACACACTATTAACAAAACAATCTCTACATTTATGTTGCACATCATGCTGGGAACTGGAGTTACCCAACACCTGGAGCCACATTACTACCACACCACTAATGTCGGATATCTCATTGGATGTACTGTTATGTCAATTATTCAAGGGGTGAGGCATGGCCACACTCCAAAAAAAACCACCAAGGGGACCCTTGTTCCTGGAGAAGGACAGGACACACCTCATGGTCGCCCTGCAGTGATATGTTGCAACTAATGTTGATGTTGGATACACATATGTGGTTGTTGTGATTGTTTATGTGTAGAAATGTGTAGGTAAACATTAGACACATTATTTACTTACGGCTACTTGAGCCATCCTGGTCGCCGCTGGTTGGCTGTGCGGTGGTTGGGGGGATCAGGAGCAAGGGGGATGGGATGGGAATTTGGATAGAGGTAGTGGGTGTGAGTGGGGATTGGAGAGGTTTGGGGGTGGGTGGTGGAGAGGTGTAGGGGGGTAGGAAATGGGGTGGGGAGGGGGTGGGGGTAGGGGAGGGGGTTGGGGAGGGGGTGGGGGTAGGGGTGTGGGTGGGGGAGGGGGTTGGGGAGGGGGTAGGGGTGGGGGTAGGGGTGTGGGTGGGGGTGGGGGTTGGGGAGGGGGTGGGGGTTGGGGAGGGGGTGGGGGAAGGGGATGGGGAAATTGTGTGGGCCCCAGCTTGAGCCATTGTCTCGGCCTCCTCTTCCTCCTCCTCCTCTTCCTCCTTCTCCTCTTCCTCCTCCTCTTCTTCCTCCTCCTCCTCTTCCTCCTCCTCTTCCTCCTTCTCCTCTTCCTCCTCCTCTTCTTCCTCCTCCTCCTCTTCCTCCTCCTCTTCCTCCTTCTCCTCTTCCTCCTTCTCCTCTTCCTCCTCCTCTTCTTCCTCCTCCTCCTCTTCCTCCTCCAGGGCTGCCTGCTCCTGGGCTGCCTGGTCCCGGGCTGCCTGCTCCCGGGCTTCCATGCGTGCCCTTGCCCGTGCTGAAATGTTCATGTTGATGACATCGAAATCGAAGATTGGGTTGCATAAAAAAGGGGGAAAGAAAAATTCACATTAGTCATGCTCATAACCTTCCAAATTATCATTGCTGTTATATTTCAGACATTTATCATGCAAACTAATTGATATGCTACACCCAAAAACTGAGCAACTACTTAAACCCCCCCTATACACCCCCTATACACCCCCTATACACCCCCTATACACGCCCTATACACGCCCTATACACCCCCTATACACCCCCTATACACCCCCTATACACCCCCTATACACCCCTTATACACCCCCTATACACCCCCTATACACCCCCTATACACCCCCTATACACCCCATATACACCCCCTATACACCCCCTATACACCCCATATACACCCCCTATACACCCCATATACACCCCCTATACACCCCATATACACCCCCTATACACCCCATATACACCCCCTATACACCCACATACTCAGGAACATATTTATAAAAAGTACAGAAAACATTTGCAAAAAAACGCAGGCATACTAGTAAATAAAAACTTACATCGGGCAATATGGCGGCGAAGTGATGATAGCAACACTGGCTGCCGCCGGCGCAGGTCAGACCAGCGCCGCTCAACTTGGCCCAGGCTCCTGTGAACGCCGGTCCGGGCGAAGATTAGCTGGCGGGCAGCATTATATGCCCGCCGCTTGTCATTATTTGACACAAAAGGGCCCCTGGGCCCCAGGCGGCGGTCCATGACCTCAACCAAGGCCAATAGCTCCTGGGTAGAAAACGCCCTAGCCCTGGTTGAAGTCATGGTGGCAATGGCACAGTTATTAATTGCAGGTACATATATCACTTTTGGTGCTTGCTGATTGGTGTAAAAAATTGTTTGTTTGGTATTAACTTTATTAATCCTTCTTACATTAACAAACTGGATGCGAATAGAAACTTACGCGGACCGTTCCGATATACACAGACCAAAACCAACAGCATGCATTCAATGTATAGAGAGGAACTGTATATACAGTGTGCGAAAAATAATACACGCAAGCGTCTACTTACAAATACGCTGCTTAAAGGGGGGCACAATACACCGTTTTCCATGGAGAGACGTACTGTATATACAGTGTGCGGAAAATAATACACGCAAGCGTCTACTTACAAATACGCTGCTTAAAGGGGCACAATGCAACATGTTGGTGTATGACAATTTCAGACTCATTACATATGTAAGGAAAGCATTATAACGTGATGTTTTGAAATGTGACTCACAAAGCATACACGAACTCCAACAGATACCAGCTGACAACACTCATCATTGGAATGACAGGTGCACACATTTCACGATGCAGAACACAATGCTCCACAACCTGTGTATGTGCATATACAGGTGATTGATCAGGTGCGCGGAGACCTGCGTAATTTAAGCGGCAGTTATCGGCGGGAAATATCAGCGTAAATTAGCAAGTCAATTGCGGGAAAAAATATACGCCCCCTTGTTCATGGCGGGAGATTAACATATAAATATTCAGTCAGATGCAGGCCACAATTGCTGCAAACATGTCTAGTTCAGACGATTCCGCAGCTGAGGACGCTCTCCAGAGAGCCAGAGCAGAATCCTTGCTGGAAAGGTTGAGGCAGAGGGAGCAGGAGAGGACAAGGAGGACCCAAGACCAAGCGGGCCCCTCAGTAACAGGCCCTGTTCAACCTCCACCAGCTCCACAAGGGCCAAGCAACCAGCCAGAACAAGAGGTTGCATCTCTCCAAACAGGTGTGACCCAGCAGGTGCATGGTGAGAGAACTGGGGCCACCAGAAAACAGGCTGCAACATCGAGGGTGAGGACTGAGCAGGATGCCACCACCAGAAAGAGAAACCCTGCATTTGTAGAGGCCGAATTAAGAATCTTAGTGCCCAGGGCACGCGAATGGATAGAATTGGCAACCAGGAAGCCGGGTGCCAGTGCAAGGAGAAAGCTTTGGGACAAGATCACAGAGGAAGTGAACCAGGTGTCACCAGTGGTCAGAGATTGGCTATCGGTGAAGAAAAGGTTAGTGTGTTTGTCAGGGCTATTTTTCAGCAGGCTCCAGCAGGAACTGAGGCCCTTATTCTAGTTCACTCAGACAAAATATTTCTTAGATGGACAAAACCATGTGCACTGCAGGTGAGGCAGGTGTTACTTGTGCAGAGATAATCAGATTTGGGTGGGGTTTTACACCTGCCTCACCTGCAGTGCACATGGTTTTGACCATCTAAGAAATATGTGGTCAGAAAGAGTGACCTAGAATAAGGGCCTCAGTTGCTGCTGGAGCCTGCTGAAAAATAGCCCTGGTGTTTGTCCCCCTGATAATGTCATATGTGTTTACATATGTTACATGTATGTTTTGAGAATAATAGAAAGGTGTGTTTGTAGATAGTGCTACACTTCAATGTCACATGTGAACACAACCATGTCTAATAACCCACATTGATATATGAAACATGCACCATTGGTGTGATGTGAGGTTATGGGCACAGTTCTGCTCATGTGAAGTATGTGATGGGACAAGAGAAAGTGTGTTTTTGAAAGAGTTGTTGTAACATGTTCCATATGATGCTACTGAAACCAGAATGAGCAAACTGTGCACATGTAGCTGGTGAGAAACTACACATCCCAGTATGCCATCCCATAGTTAAATTACTCCATAATAACCACATTGTCAAGCTATGGTGGAATGTGTAGTTTCACAACAGGTGGAGGTGCATAATTTGGCCATGGATGATGTCATTTCTGCATCGTGATGTATGTATGTGCATTTAGTGGCCTAATGAATGTGATGAGACACTGAAATGCCTCCTAATGGAGACATGAATGTGTGTGTGGGACACATATGGCTAAGAAACATAAGATCACCCACACTAGGAAATGTCACGTAGCTAGGGGTACCACCTAGTCCCTTTAATTCCGGACACATATTAATTACACAGGTTCTGTGGCTGGCTGACTTCAAGACTCCACTTCACCTAATTTTAAACTGCCACAGAACCTGTGTAAGTAACATGTGTCTGGAATTAAAGGGACTAGGTGGTAACCCTACACGTAGCACAGTGGTGCACATATCTCATGGTGATATTTGTATTTTTAAACTTGTAGGTGGACTGCCTTCAAAACGGCAATGAAGAGGAAGATGACTGACCGGTACAACCACAGCATGTCCACCGGGAGAGGTCCTATGCCCGATCATTTGGAGTATACCCCCCTGGAGCAGGACGCCTTGGACGTCATTGATGTGGCCGAGGTCAGGGGGATCTCCAATATGGAGTGAGCTCCCGGCGGAGGTCTTTGATGCTGTTTTTGATGGTAAGTCACAGTAATGCATTGTATTTTGAAAGAGATTTTTTAGTGCGTATGTGATGGTGACATTGTTTTCAATTATTATCCTAGCAGAAGCAGAAACCCAGGATGTACCGGCAGCATCTTCCTCTGCAGAGCCACAGGTGGAGCGAGTGGTCCAGCCTCCACCAAGAAGACCCCCCCAGCCCCAGCCACAGGAGACATGGGAAGAGAGCATGATGGTGACGCTGGAGAGGATCGAGCAGCAAGGGGTTGATGCTGCGCTCCGTCAGCAGTAGATTGGGGAATTTTTGGAGGATTGGAAGGCCACAAACAGGCAGCAGTGTGAGGCCTTCAACCGCATTAATGACACTCTGGCGGCTGGCATGCAAAACATTGGCCAACACCTCAGCCGCCTGAATGTCATTCTTGCGGAGCTGCTGCCCACCGCCAGGTCCCTAAGGGACAATCCCCCATCTGCTGCCCCACCCCAAGCTGCTCCCCAACCTTCCACCTCTGCTGACCCTCCTGTGTCCACTAGGGGAAGACGCCGCAAGCCATCTGACCCAAAGGCCCCTGTCCCCAATGCCCCATCTAAAAGGGGGAGAAAAGGGCCCAAATAATGAGACCTGGTTCACTTCCTCTGTGGTTGGACCCCAAATGTTTAAATTGCACTGGACATCCACTTCCTGAGTTGGCCATCTATCCATTTGCGTGCCATGGGCATTAAAGTTCTTATTTTGACCTCTACAAATGCAGGATAAATTTTTGGTGGTGTGTATCTTGCTTAGTATTCACCCTGGTTGTTGCAGTATGTATTCTGGTGTCCCCATTTCTTTCACCATTGCATTTGCAGGGTAACACATGTTTGGAGATATGCAACCTCTTGTTCTGGCTGTTTTTTTATTTTTGTGTCTATTTTATTTGTTTATTTGATTTCTGACATTAAAGTGTTCACACTTTAAGCTGTGATGCTGAACAGCAAATAAATTTCTTTTACCAATTAAATCCAAATTGTTGTATGTGTAATTTCTTGTGTGAAACAAATACTAGATTTATGTGTACTTACTGACCAGGGTATTTTTGAACATTTGTTGAAGTGTGGTCGAAGTTTCCCATGTGTAACCCTCTCCATGGCCATTCCCATGTTCCTATCCAACTTTTCCCTGCTAATTAGTTTGTGTCAGCACATGTGCAGAGCAACTTAATAGGTGAGAAAGCAGTTTGTGTGCAGGTGAGGTAGCTCCTACAGTAGTAGGTAAAAGCAGGTCCAGAACAATGCTTTCCTCATGGAGTGGGTGAGGCAGACAAACAAGGGTGAAAAGGTAAATTTGTGTAGGAATGCATATGTGTCCTCCCTAAAAAAAGATGTGTGAATGGGCCAAACATGATAAAATTGCTTGTGAACAAACATGTATAAGTTTTTACATATATATGATTTGACAGTATCATAAGCAGATGTAGGAATCCTTTGTTAGAGAGATGTGAGTGCAATAATGTGATTGGTGGCATCTTACATCCAGAGTGTAGTCAAATCCAATTCATAGCAGATGAGATAGTGGTAGAGTTCTGTATTTTGGGTACTATACAAAGATTGTGTGCAAAAGAGTGGTCATGGGCTTCAAACATTGCTGAAACATCCTTTGTAGGTGTTAGATGTGGTTTATGTTATTGTATCCTAAATACAAAACCTATGTTTGTATTAGAGTGAACACGTTGACACATGTCGACTTGTGTAGATTGAGTGTGCTACTGTGTAAAGTCTATGAAAGCACGTAGTGAATGTGTCTAACTGTTTAGCAAATAGCTACCTTAGCATATATAAGCAGGTCTTCAAAAGATTCTTACCTTAAATTAAACAAACCTTTAAATGTCGAGAAGTATAGAAAGATAAGCTTCCAATGTGTTTGAGTGCTGTGTGTGGCTTGCAGGTAGTGAAATCATGGTTTGGACTTAATAGACTGCAGCATTGCTTATTACATTCAGGTGTATGTGTTTGAGTAGGAATCAGCGTTAATTAGCAAACTCAGGCGCACGCTGGCATGCGGTATCTGTAGGGGTGGTTTGAGCTGGCGGTTGGCGGCCGCCTGTTTTGTGTCCGAAATGAACGGTGCCTTAGTCGATCGTGCGGTAGTAGCACTGCTCATTTTTGGTGCACACCCCCGTGTACGCCCATATTTACGCCCATTTTCCCTCATTATTTCGGCCGCTCCCCTCAACACGCCCCTATGCCGCCCCCAATACCGTACACTCGCGTACAGGTTTTTTCGCACGTAGAGACCCGTCCGTAAGCGTTGGTGAGTGGTCGCGCCTGCGCATTGGCGAATGTACGCATGCGCAGATCATAAAAAATCCTGGGACGTACGCGTACGGCCCGGCCGCGCCAACCAGAATAAGGCCCCTAATGTGTAAGGGACGCTGCTACTGTGTGGACATAATGTGTAAGGGACACTGCTACTGTGTGGACATAATGTGTAAGGGGTACTGCTACTGTGTGGCCATAATGTGTTAGGGGTACTGCTACTGTGTGGTCATAATGTGCAAAGGGCACTTATACTATGTGGACATAATGTGTAAGGGACACTGCTACTGTGTGGACATAATGTGTAAGGGGTACTGCTACTGTGTGGACATAATGTGTAAGGGACACTGCTACTGTGTGGACATAATGTGTAAGGGGCACTGCTACTGTGTGGACATAATTTGCAAGGAGCACTGCTACTGTGTGGACATAATATGTAAGGGACACTGCTACTGTGTGCAAAATATGTAAGGGACACTGCTACTGTGTGGACATAATATGTAAGGGGCACTGCTACTGTGTGGACATAATATGTAAGGGGCACTGCTACTATGTGGACATAATGTGTAAGGGGCACTGCTACTGTGTGGACAGAATTTGCAAGGAGCACTACTACTGTGTGGACATAATGTGTAAGGGGTACTGCTACTGTGTGCAAAATGTGTAAGGGGCACCGCTACTGTGTGGACATAATGTGTAAGGGATATTGCTACCATGTTAAATAAATAAATAATAAGAATCTGATTGGTTACAATGGGCAATATGCCAATTGTAATAGAACTCCCACCTTAGAATGCCCCCCCCCCCCCCGCCAATATGTCTGTAATGTGTAATATATAGAGATGCACTCCAAAAATTCTCGCACAGGGGAATAGTAGACCTGGATTCAGCCCTGCCCTGCGCACTAAAGGTGTTACGGGCACTCTTATAGACTGAACCCCAAAAATAGATTTCAGAAAATTGATACAAAGCGCCGATCTGAGGTCCAGAGTCCCAATCTGGATACAATGTCAATGTTGTATGTGAATGTGTTGTATCTGTAGAAGCTGTTTTGCATTGAAAATCATCATCTCAAAGCAATAGAAAGGTCACAGGGCCGGAGTCAGCTTTGCTGGCTAAGCAGAAACACAAGCAACTGGGCAAAACCATGCTGCGCTGCAGGTGGGGCAGATGTAACATGTGCAGAAAGATTTAGATTTGGGTGGGGTGTATTCAAACTAAAATCTAAACTGCAGTGTAAGAATAAAGCCATCTAACATCTGTGGTCTACATGCAAAAGCAGCCAGTATTTACCCTGCACTTCCAGGATTGTGGTAACACAACTATCACTTTAGTAGAAACCTTGGTAAGATAACGGGACTACAAAGGTTTAACTCTGGAGATGTTTTCCCCCGTAGCCCGTAGAACATCTTTCCCTAATTTTGGGACTGAATACTCCTCCTGTACAGCTGCTGTATCATACTCTATAATTGCTACTGATAAGACTGGTAAGTACACAGCCAGTATTAGTTTCCTGCTTTGTGGACAGATTGAAATTTAAAGCGTTCGCCTTAAGAAGTATTTTGCTTGTGGTTTGATTACTATGCAAATTGTTGCAAATGATTTGAAGGCTTAGTATAAATGTTTTATAAATGAACTGCAGAGAGTGAGTCAGGAAGGGATAATTTCTGGCTATATATTCCCTAGAACACTCCGCAGTGTTCTCTCAGCCAACTTTATCACTCATAAAACTCTTTGAGCCCTCCTAACTGCCTCCCTTTAAATATTCCGTTCATTAAAGACAGTAATGACATTTCATGTTTAAGAGCGTGTGTCTTCACGTTGCAAAACTGCAATTAGTACATCCATTCTCAAGGAGTGTAGACATCACTCTGATTCGCTCCGAGACTAATTGGCTGATAAGTGAATGATGCTTTTAAAGCACCACTTTATTTAAGATGCAGATGCGTGCTAAAAAAAAAAAAAACATAATTAATGTCAGAGACATTATAGCAGATTATGGGTTCTCTCCTGGGCGGCAGACGATACTGATCTGCTTAATCTGCGTCCCACCAAAAACATAAAAATAACTTCTGACATCTGACTAAATACTCAGCCTCCTAAAGAAGATTAAATAACACAAAGGGTGCAGCTATGCAGAGATTTTTAAATTCATTGCAGCTGTGAAATAAAAGTCTCCTTCTCCATTCGCCGTCCGCAAGACATGTCAGACGCAGTTGGCAGCATGAGCAGAATGGACTGGTAAAAACATGACGCTGACGCGTTTCACCGGATTATGTGGTCAATTCCCCTGTTTGCTTCCTTTAATGGTAAGAAGCCTCATGTTAAAATAGCGCATTTACTCCCATATGCAAGAGGAAGGAATACAAAGGGAAAGACTGTATAGATATATAGGTTATTAATATATATATATACAAGTACTTGGGCTCGGTGGCACTCAGATCAAAGAAAAACGCATGACAGCAGATTTACGCGTAAATCTGCTGTCATGCGTTTTTCTTTGATCTGAGTGCCGCCGCTCCCCAAGTACTTGTCTATTGAAGCCCAGTGGTCTGGATCTTCTTTGGAGGGCACCAGTCATCATTACAGATTGCTATAGCAATATTGCGAGTGCCACCTCAGGATATCTCTCTCTCTCTCTCTCTCTCTCTCTCTCTCTCTCTCTATATGCAACGTTTTTTATCAGGCTAATGTAAACCAGTCAAACATAATAGACTGAAATAAATGTAAGAAAATAAATATATTGGGGATCACTACAAGAGAGAGTAATGGAATATAGAACAATATAGTTATGGAGAACCAAGATTATTAGCCCTAGGGTGTCAATGCAGCGGCGTGACTTCATCCCAGTCGCCCAATGGTGAGTCAGATAATCCTCCTTTGCCAAGGGTCTACACTGCCGGTAAGGCAGCCCTGGTTGTACCTAGAGTTGAAGGAAGCCTGTGTCCTCTGGGACCATCTTACACCTCTACATGGGCCAATATGAATGGAGACAGTTACGCCTGGCATCACTGGAACAGTGGGTTTAATAGAATTTCATTTTTGGACACACAAATTGCATCTTACTTTGGCGAATTTTCACCCAGCATATAAGTAGGTACAATGCCGCACCCATAGTGAAACGCTGCAGCAGAAAACCCTGATTCAGAATCAGCCATTAGATCTTTAAACGCTTAATCTCCGCAGAAGTAAATATCTTTAATAAAGAGCTCAGAGCTCGGTGCTAAGAAGCGACAGCTATCTCCATAATTCCACAGAATGTATTTAGCATTCGTTATGTATTTGTGGACAAAGCAATTTCTTCTCGGATTCTTGTTAATTACTGAAGAAGCAGCAGGGTCTGTCTCCTTTCCATAAATGCTCATTTACAAAACAAAACAAGAAAATATGTTATTAACGGACTGTTATTTGGATTTTCAGGACCCCTGATATATTTCCCAAAATCTATTTAGCTCCCATTGTTTTTTTTTGTGCCAGTAATTGCAGTAAAATTAATCAGAATAATACAACTTTCCTTATGCAAAACAACATATTATTATTGCCATATACATTACAGGGCTAGAATGTGAAATCTGTATGACCCATAACAAAAAATAAATAAAAAATTATTGTAGTGGGTGTGTGTGCTAACACATATCTGTCCACACCTGTGCGCCCTGTATGGTGCATTATTCCATATTCAACCGAACCGCATCCCTTGAATCATGCAATAGCAGCCTTATATATTTAATGGCAGAAACAACCCATCTGATGGTTATAATTCCACCGCTGTCCATGAAAGAGTTCATTTGACGTAGAATTGATTATTGTTGCAATACACACGCATCCGAATGGACTTGCAATGATGGTCGCAATTAAAATTTGGATGCAGATTGATTGACATACTTTGTACATTTTGTAGGAGGTAACACAGGGGTGGTAAGTCAAACCCAGGTGTGTGCGGCCGTTTCAGATGTACAGTATATATCAGTCAGTGACCATTGTAAAGGCTCCAGCGGCTTACTTGCGGCCAACTTTTGGAGCATCCACATGTTTGCTCAGTGGTATGATGGTGTGCCTTTGTGCTTGTATCAAAGCAGTGGACGAGAGCCCTCATTGGTAGGAACTAATGACATTTTGCCTGTGACATATGTTTTTATGTGTTTCACAGATCTATTATGACTGAATACAATGCCTTGTGCACTGTGTAAAAGTCCATATGGATTGAGGAAATATCTTCATAGCATTGGAGGTATGAGTATTGGCCCTTCCATGTTTGTTCTAACTTTCAGCACCACAGACAGCTCCTACAGGAATCAGCACCATGGACAGCTCCTGCAGAAAACAGCACCACGGACAGGACCTGCAGGAATCAGCACCATGGACAGGTCCTGCAGGAATCAGAACCACGGACAGCTCCTGCAGGAATCAGAACCACGGACAGCTCCTGCAGGAATCAGCCCCACGGACAGCTCCTGTAGGAATCAGCACCACGGACAGCTCCTTCCAAATTCAGCAGCACGGACAGCTCCTGCCGGAGTCAGCACCATGGAAAGGACCTGCAGGAATCAGCACCACAGACTGGACCTGCAGGAATCAGCACCACAGACAGGACCTGCAGGAATCAGCACCACAGACCAGACCTGCAGGAATCAGCACCACAGACCAGACCTGCAGGAATCGGCACCGGGGTCAGGACCTGCAGGAATCAGAACCTCAAGTATATTGTTAGTCTTTTTCACTATGGGCCCTATTCAGACCTGATCACCGGGCTGCACCATCAATCACAAACCATTCACTATCAATCACTCACCATCAATCACTTACCACTCACTGTCAATAACTCACCATCACTCACTATCACTCACCATCGATCACTCACTCACCATCAATCACTATCACTCACCAACAATCATTCACCATCAATCACTCACCATCAATCACTCACCATCAATCACTCACCACCACTCACCATCACACGGTTTTCCCCTCTGCTCACAGTGGGCTGTGGGGAGATGTAGGCTGTTGATGATGCCAGTGGCCCTCCATCCCAGCGGTCAGGAAAGCTGTCATTCATTGACATCGCTGGGTCCCTTCTAGAACATGCAGTCTGTGACTATACAGTCAGCATTGACATTGCCTAGCGCTATATATAGGTGCAGGTATATGTAAAAAATATCTCTGAATTCTATTATCATGTAGTGTTTAAGATTGGTTACTAATACCATTCAGTGTGCTGGGTGAACCAATGTCTTGCTTTACTTTCCCTTCTAGAACACGCAGTCTGTAAGTATATAGTCCACACTGACATCGCTGGGTCCCTACTAGAACACACAGTCTGTGACTATAAAGTCTGCATTGACATCGCTGGGTCCCTACTAGAACACGCAGTCTGTGGCTATATAGTCATCATTGACATCGCTGGGTCCCTTCTAGAACATGCAATCTGTGACTATATAATCAGCATTTACATTGCTGGGTCCCTTCTAGAACACACAGTCTGTGACTATACAGTCCGCATTGACATCACTGGGTCCCTTCTAGAACATGCAGTCTGTGACTATATAGTCCGCACTGACATCGCTGGGGCCTTTCTAGAACATGCAGTCTGTGACTATATAGTCCGCATTGAGCTGCATGTGTAGACCACAGTAATGCTGCTTTCACATCACAAATACAGGGTCGCAACCGGGATTTGGACACTGGTCCATCCCAGGAGCAACCCGGCCGTAACTGGGGCTCACTGCGACCCTGTTTATTCCTGGGTTGCTGACATCAACCGTGGGGGCGGATCAGAGTGGCGGCGCATCATTCTGGGACAAGGGAGCAGGCAGCACTAAGGTGATGCTGCTGCCTCCTCCAATGAGGTGAATGGGACCCGGGTCGCTCGCCCTGGGTTACCCATTCACACTGCCCAGCAACCCATGTTTCTTTTTACCCAGGTCGGATTGCTTGACCTGGTATTTTTCAAATGGCTTTTTCATACCACCTGTGACCCGGGTCGGCCCGGCCATAACCCAGGTCCACCTCTTAATAACACGGGTCGGACCCGTTTTATTTGTGCGGTGTTAACAATATTGCACCTGATTCAGCTTGGGTTGTAGAATTGCAAAAATCCGTATTAGCCAATTTTCGTTATTCTGTGCATGTGCCCATGTGGCAGGTGGCATAAGCGAGTCTTTAAACTGCAGCCCTGTTCAGCATTGGCAGGGTTGCTGCAGCAAAAAAAACATGGTGGCCCTGTGTCTGCCTTTGCAGGGTGGTATGAATTATGGCACCCTGGCTACCCTAGTTATGCCACTGCTTTTTTTCACCACAACTCGTGTTGAGTCAAGCTCATTGAGCATACACTCTAGCCGATATGAACGATATATCATCAATGATATTCATATTGTTAACGATATATCATCTAGTGTGTATGGGCCCTAAATCATTGGCCGCCTCTTCTGTCAGAAACCTGACATGATGAAAATCATTCCCCATAGCAATTGTCCCCATAAAGAAGTCGGGGCATTTAGTGTAGAAGTTCTTTGGCCAGGAGAATAGTCTTTCAGAAAATAATGTTTACTACTTGCGATGACGTCATGCATACATAATGCAATGTTTACAGAGTCGTCTTTTAAATGTAAAAAAAATAAACCTTCAAATCATTGCTTACGTCTGTCATATATTGTATAATGTGCAGTTAATATGCATGGGATGACCTGGATTCCTCTGACAGAGTGTTGGATGTAAAGTCTGCCCACATTAAATATTCTATACTTACTGCACTTTGAATGCATTTCCCAACTGCTGCTCTATAAATCCATTGACAACTTGCATCCAGCCGTTCTGTAATTCCGCTTCAAATCCGGAGGAATCAAATGCTTGATGAAAACCCCACAAATTATTTATGGTGGCTACAATCGTTTACATGTGACGGATAAAACTGTGCAGCGCGCCGCAAATTTACGTTGTCATTTTTCAAGGCCGACTGTGAAATATTTTTATTTGAGTTTCCGCCAACAGATGCACAAAAAAAAATAAAAATAAAACCTGGTAGCATCACCGCCGACGGAATTGCGCATAATTGAATTGCCCAATCTATTTGACTTCTGTTTTATTGCATCATCAGACCCTTGAAGTATGCAAGAGGCTCGGTCTTGCTCGTGCCGCTGTGCAGCGATGCTAATCTAGGAAGGTTTAAACGCCATAAAAAATTAAGAAACCAGCGTTT
Source organism: Crinia signifera (assembly GCF_055691185.1). Lineage (NCBI taxonomy): Eukaryota > Metazoa > Chordata > Amphibia > Anura > Myobatrachidae > Crinia > Crinia signifera. The sequence goes on from NC_139227.1 coordinate 97,862,691, forward strand.
TTCCAGCAGCCTTGTTTTACGAGATCCTCTCCCCTGATTGATGCCTGAAAGTAAAACAAGAGGTTTTCTTGCCAAGAAGCTACAATGTGCCATAAAACATCTATTTATTAACAGAAACTCTACCGTAGATCAGCTTTGTTTGCGCAAAGAGACCGGCTTGCTAAAGGAGCGGATCAGCTCGCTACCCCAGATTTACTGTATTAGGATGAAGACCCCCCCCCCACACACACACACATATCTGATTTATGTCCAAATTATTAGAGATGCTTTAACGGCTGCAACTTCTCTGATATTCTGCTTATGTCTGTGACTAAGACATTAGATTAATGGTATTTAAACATCTTTGCCACTTGACCACTTGAGATAAGAGCCACTTAATTCAGCTATATAAATTTGCACAGAATAGTAGCTGTTATAGGACGGAGTCTCCAGTCATTGCTGAGTATGTTACGCTACATGAGCAAATGTTTTTCTCTTGTCCAGTTTGCACAACGTAAAGTTGCGTAGAATTGCACTGCGCTATATCCGAAGGCTGTCATTTATTTGCAGCTTTGTGTGTCGCAACGGTGAGCAACATTTCTTAACTGCGCATGTGTGTTTCTGTGCGCGTGCATGGCCCGGATCCGACCGGCCATGGCACCGGGCGCTCACACCCACCAGTGCAGGCGGGGGGTGTGGGGTGGGGATACGGTCATTAGGTCGACACCACTACGTCAACATGCAGATATGTCACCATGAGTTTAGGACGACACGACTTTAGGTCGACATGGGTTAGGGCGACAGGGTCATTCTGTCTACATGGGTAAGGTCGACATGGTCTTTAGGTCGACATGGGTTAGGTTGACAGGGTCATTAGGTCGATTTTTTTTACTGTTTTTTTTTTGAGCCGACACGTCCTGACAGGTGGTATTTTATACCCTACCATCCACTAGGGCATGATGGGAGAATAAAATAGTGTGCCAAGCGCAGCGAGCCATGTGAGGGGACGCGGTGGTACGTTTCGGTGTCCATGTTGCCACAACATGTTCTGACAGGCGGTATTTCATGCCCTACCATCCACTAGGACATAAGGGTAAAAAATAGTAATAATAATAATAATAATAATAATAATAATAATAAAAAACCTTGGACTTTTTCACCGTCGACCTTACCCATGTCGACCTAATGACCCTGTCGACCTTATGACCCTGTTGATCTAATCCACGTCGACCTAGACTCATGTCAACCTTCCAGCATGTCAACCTAGACATATGTCAACCTAAATGCATGTCGACCTAATGACTGTCTAACAACTTGCTGGTGACCAACTGATCCCGACCCGTGGGACGGTGGTGGGCAGTGGCTCCTATGGGAACGCCCAGCTTTTCATGGATGTTCCCATGAAAACACTGGACATTCCCATGGTTATGAGGCAGTGCAGCAGGTGCCGGGGGGTAGGCAGCTGACACCACCGGATGTCACCTACCCGGCATGTTCCCCTCCACCACACACACAGCGAAGACTCCTGAGAGCGTCTTAGTATTGTGTGTACCTTTCACATCATCCGATGGTCGGTGGCCATGGAATGATATGGGTTTGGCCCCATAGGCTGCGAATGTGGGGGAATTCGGTGGCCTGTGCGAGCAGCGGGAAGGCCTACAAAGACATGCAGCGCTGCATGCCAACTGGAATCACCTCCAAAATCTGCTCATCCCACGGAAGAAAAAAACACCTTTCCATGTGATAAAAGGGAATAATTAGGAGACTCGTTGTGACCCAATGGCAGCTTTGTTATATTACTGTATTTCAATTACAGGCTGATTTATCAATTAGAATTGCTGTGGACGATTAGGAACTACAGAATATTGTAATGTGTATTATAATTTAATTACTTCAGAGTAACTCGGGAAAGGCTTGAAGGTATTTAAGTATTTCTCTTGAGGTTAATAAACCATACTCTGGTCAGAATTTGTAAGTAAAATGAGATTTTTTTTATTTTTTTTTGCTGTTAAATGATTAATTTGGCCTGCTGGGTCCGGCTGGGTACGGCGGCATCATGCGCTTTGCATGGCGCGACAGGATGAATGCATCTCTCATCCTCATGTATTGTTCTTTGACTACGCATTTTCTTTTAGGACAATTTAAATTGCTTTTAGCGCTGTATTGCTTCTCAGTCATGCACAAACACCTGCTGTCTTCCCAGCAGCACGGGGGGATACTCGCTAACAAAGAGATTATCATTCAGCAGGGCCCCTAATGAAGGTCATTTAAAGGACCAAACTACTGGCGCGTTACTGAAGCAAAAAAACAAACTTTGTTCTCCATATTTGATTTTTGTATGCTGGATTTATTAGCTGTAGTGAGTGTACGTATAGTGAGGTGCTACTTCAGCCGTCCTTGTAACTGAACAGTCCGGGGATTGGACGATGATGCAATTTGCGCCATTGTAGCCCTGCCCCCCACTTTACAATGCCAGTAAGTTGGCACTGAATAGCAGGGGGTGGAAGCACGATGATGTGACCACAAATAAACCGCCCACCTGTTGTGAGACCACACCCCCTGTGGTGACACCATCCCGCCCCACTGTTATGACCACACCCCATATTTTACCAACCTGGCTGCCCCCTCTTGGCGCATGAAAAAATGACTATGAGTTTTTCACTTTGTTTGGTGTCAGCTGCGTATGTGGGCCCCCAATTAGTACACTGCGTACCCTTACACAGCTCGCTTCACTAATCCAGGCTTAGAGCCAGGTAGCTCACTCTGCAACCGCTGCACTTGGCACATTTTACCTTTCTTCATCGTGTCCACATTGATGGTAAAGTATGAAAAATACTGTACCAAAAATTGTAATTCTTAAAAATGTCATGGCAACCTTTCCTTGTGTTGACCATTTGTTCTTGTCACAATGGCTGTTGGAATCCTTGCACCAATTTGATGCCAGGATTCCAAAGACCATCCCTGCTCCAGTCTTCTCTCTGTTGGTAGTTACGGTAACTCTAGGTAAAGAGAGAGATTTTGACCCAAATCTAAACCCATACAACTTTTGAAGGGACAATCATTTACAAGGCAAAACCATGGCTTGTAAATGAAAGCTCGGTACTTGTGTATTAGCTGGGTGCCCAATTAGCATACGTACGCAGGATTAGGCTCTGTCCATGGCTCTGTCCTCGGCGTCCATGCCAAGTCTAGTGAGCACCTCTCACACAGCGCCGGTAACCGCCAGATCCTCTGCGGAGAGCTGCTCCAGCTGTCTGAGACACAGGTGCGTCCTCCTGACCTGTTCATACCCCCATTATCCACGTCGGCATGGAGTTGACTTTTTACAGTGTGGCGAGCGCAGCGAGCCACCTCGCCCGAAGCGTGGCAAGCACAGCAAGCCCAGCGAGGGGATGTGGAACACATGTAAAGTAATCTGCGTCCCCTCGCGGGGCTCGTTGCTCTCGCCATGCTTCTGGCTCGGTGGCTCTCTGCGGTCGCCACACTTTTTATAGTCAACTCCACGCTGACGTGGATAGTGGGGTAATGAACAAGTTGGGGAGACGCGTGACGTGTCCCCTCGCGAGGCTTGCTATGCTTCGAGCTGGCGTGGATAGTGTTGTCTCAGGAACACATTCACACCTGCCATATCATACATCTGAGACAGTAATGAAAACAAATGTTTACTGTTAACTGGATTTTAGTTAATAATAAAGGAGAAAAGATCAGCTGACAGAGACGCTGCCTACGTGGCCGCGGGAACACTACGCTGATTCTGACAGGGACGCTGGCTACGCGGCCACGGGAACACTACACTGATTCTGACAGGGACGCTGCCTACGTGGCCGCGGGAACACTACGCTGATTCTGACAGGGACGCTGGCTACGCGGCCACGGGAACACTACACTGATTCTGACAGGGACGCTCGCGGGAACGCTATGCTACTTCTGACTGACTACGCTAACTACGCTGACTCTGACTGACTACGCTAACTACGCTGGCCGCGGGTACACTATGCTGATTCTGACAATGCCGCTACGCTAACTACATACCGAGCGCCCGCCTAATACACAAGTACCGAAAGCTCCTTTAAAAAAACCTTTGAAATGTCTGGCACGCCCGCCAAACTTGGAGGCCATTCCAACAAGGTGAACTGTGTAAGTGCGAAATGCCCCAGCCAGGCAGGAACACAGACTAGCCACCTCTCAGTCATACTACGTCCCCCTTCATAATGTAATAGGGTTTTCTCTCCCTGAACATTTGCAGTAACATAAGGTACAGTAACATTTCAGTTAGTGCTCTCTGTCATTGGCTTTTTATTCTGCGCACATGGCAGCAGGCGTACTGGAGATGGGGAGGGGGGCGGTCTGAGACCTTATCTACGGATTTTCAAAGCTGAAGTTTGCTTTGAGGGACTTCAGCAAAGGAGGCTCCTTGCTGAGTGTTAGGGGAGAAAAGGCGAAACTCCTGTACAAAGCCGAGCTTTTGATACATTTTTGTGCCTGTTTCCTTTTTTTACCCCTTGATGTAGAGACCTTCACTTGGAACAGTGCAATGAGTATTAATTGTGCTAGACCGGAGACAGAAGGAGTTAAATGCAACCGTATGCAACTGTGTTATTCAACCAGCAATTAGAATGTTTCCTGACAAGTGTTATGAGATTCATACTGTGGACATATCAAATTAGGGGTCTGATTCAGAACTGACCACTGATCTTAAAAGTTGCAGGCAGCGGCGTAACTATAGCACCGCAGCCCCCGCCACCGCGGGGGGCGCTGTGCATGTGGGGGCGCCGGGGGCTGCGGTGCTATAGTTACACCCCCCCCCCAATCCCCCGCAGACTTACCTATCTCGCTGGTCCCTGAGGCTCCGTTCTTCTGCTGAGGACCACCACAAAATGGCCACCCCCATATAGCACACTGTTCTCTGAAACTGTCTGCTGTATGGGGGCGGCCATTTTGCGGGCTGCGGGGGATTGGGCAGGGGGGTTTGCATGGGCGGCAGGGTGGCGGGTGCTTGGCGGGGTGGCGGCGGGGGGGGGGGGGGGGCGGGGCGCCTAGGTGTGAGATTTCCTGATTGTGTCACATAAAACCTGATACTCCCTCTGCAATGTGTGGAACACCCCTTCCGTCCACACAACACCCCATGTACACTATCTTACCCACATCATTAACCCATTATTCTGCACTTTTTCTGTACAATTACTGTATTCCCCAAATATGACATTTACTGTAATTATTGGTCCAATTAAGCTTATTGAAAGGCCCCAATACCAGTCACCTGTGTTGAAGCAGGGATATCCTGCAAACCTGAATTGTGACAGTGGAGTTTCGGAAACTATCTTCAGTCATTGTATATGGACAATGTGATATCAGGGCATAAAGGCCCGGCCGGGAGAATGTGATTCATAGGAGCCCACATTTAGGGGCGTGGTCAGCATGTGCAGGGGTGTGGCCAGCCTCTGCAGGGGCTGTGTCCAGTCAAAACAGAGGCTTTGCTGGCCAATAGAGAGGGTATAGCCTGGACTATGCATGATAATTTACCAGATAAATGCAATGTAGAGAATACAGCATAGTGTATGGAGGGGAGTTGGGCCCTGCATCAGGTGGGCCCACCAGGAGTTTTCCCTGAGGACCAGTTTTACCCTGTACAAGGTGCTGTCTTCCACCCTGCTACATTACTGAATGGGGATTTTATTTAAACTTTGGGAGGATTTCCCTCTGCATTTCTTTAGTATGTGGCAGAATAGGTATTATGGGAAACTCTGTCTACTTTATATGTGCCATGTTTTTCACACCTCTTAGAGAGTAAGCTCATTGGGCTAGGCTTCTATTTACATGGCAGGGCTGCTGATTTTCTTCGGTAGGCAGCAGCCATTTGTGGCGCAGCAGGGAAGGAGGTGGGTGAGGGTTACACGGATAAAGGGTAGGGGCTCATATTTTGGAGGTGGTACAGGGGGCGTGGCAATCAAAATCATGTTACCGTGGCCGTATTATGGGTATTGTACAGTTTGGGCACACAATGGTGCAATTCTGCAAGAATCGCATCGTCTAATCCCCTCGGACTGTCCACTATTCTAAAGCTGGGTACACATCTATACAATCCCTGTTTTCTTGTGAGAGTTCGATCGACCATACACGTGACTGACCTTCCACAAACACCAGCTGATACGATCGTACACACCTGCACAATTTTACTTGCGAGGTCCGATGTACTCCCATCCAAACAGTCGCAAGAAAAAGATTGTACAGTACCACCGTACACACTCTCTCGATTTGGGCTATTGACATGTCATGTATAAACAAAATTATCATAATGGGCTGGGTTAAGGGCATAACAAAACACTTGGAAAACGCTTATAGCAAACCACTATAAAGGGTACGCGTCTAAAAATTAGTCAGCCGCCAGGGTGACTAAACTTCTATAAAGAAGGGGGATGCAGTTTAAATCCCGGCGGTCGGGATCCCGGCGTTCAAAATCCTGACGCCGGAATCCCGAATGCCAAAATCCTGAACGCCGAAATCCCGACACTTTCTCCCCCATGGGTGTCCACGACACCCTCGGAGGGAGAATAAATTAGTGTGCCGAGCGTAGCGAGGCACCAGGCCCGCTGCGTGGCGAGCGCAGCGAGCCCGCAACGGGGGGCGATCCACGTCTCCCCCTTGTCGGGATTTTGGCGTTCGGGATTCCGGCATCGGGATTTTGAACGCCGGCTTTTCATGCCGAATCCAGACGGGGTATGCGTCTAAAAATTAGTCAGCCGTCTAATTTTTAGAAGCGTACCCCATCTATATAGAAGTTTAGTCAGCCGGCAGGGTGACTAAACTTCTATATAGATAGATAGCAGATCATAGCAGATATACACATAGTATATTATATATACTCCCTATTGAAATGCTATAAAGAATAATGGGAATGAAGCCATACATATTTCAACGATTATTTCTTTAAATAAACATGGGGAGAGGTGAACGCTTCTTGTGCTGTAGGAGAGATCATGCAGCTATGGAACGCCATCATGGGCGTTCCAATTTTGCCAGTATAGTCGCAAGAACGACCAGCATATCGATCGAACGTGCGTACACACTGCACTTTTGTTCCGATATGGGCCCATCCGGTCGGATGAATATTAAACAGCACTGAACCTTCGACCGACCGAGTATGGACGGCTGTTTATCGATCGTACAGAGGGAATCGGGACAACGTACACACCTATACAATCAAACGGCCGTTCGTCACAGAACGGAAGAACGGCCTGACGATTGTATATATGTGTACCCAGCTTAAGTGGGCGGCTGAGGGAGGTTGCAGGGTACTGCGGGGGGCCTTGACCAGCTTTCCAGGGGGCCTGGGGGACCAATTTTCAGGAGCCTCACGACCATTCCAGTAGGGTAGGCAAGCATGGTACAGAGGCACCCATATCCCACTGCTGAACTCTTCCAGATTTGTATCTGTTTTCTTTCTCTGCGGTATGGAAATAGCAACCAATGTATAAATATTCTATTCTTCAAGAACAAAACAATAAAAGAAGAATAAAAAGAATGTAAGAAAACTGGTACAAAGGGGTTTTGTAGCAAATGATAATTTCACAATCATTTCCTTTTAGCACTATCGGGTTATGAACAAGGTTTTTCATATAAATGGAAGAATTGCTTATTATCGGAATGGAGAAACTTCCAGCTAATTTTATTTCCGAACCTCACAGCCTGGCGCTGACTGTTATGATAAATGACTGGAAATGTACTCAAATAGAATTCCCAATGTGGAGGGGTGTTTGGAATCATTTGTGATGTGTGAGCGATTTATGATAAATAATGCAGTCAGGATGAGTAAATGATCTGTATTTGGCACATGTGATAACAGCTAAGCCTTTCATTTACCCTGGAAGTACAGCAGAAAGTGTGCCGATATTGTAATCCTTTAGCACATAATTGCTTTGTAATTGCTTGCTGATGGTAACAGTTACACGTTTCTGCCTCCGTAGATCAATCTTTAGAACAGAAACTAATCTGAATGGAACATTCATCTTCGTTTGCTTAAAATGATGGACCACTTAATTCAACGAGAAAATATTAGCTCCCATACAGGCTGCAGTTTATTATATTTGTTGTAATATCAAATTGGATGTTTGGATTTCATTTTTCGTCAGTGGGTCCTGAATCACCGAAACCTGTTCTGCAAGACGGCAAAACAGTAACAATTTCCGGGATTTTGGACATTTTTCTCTCGATGCAAAACATATGAACCTGCAAATTGTAAGGTCAGGAAGTTTGTATGCTGCGATTTCCTGCCGTTTCCATCAATGTCTGTGTGTATGGGAGCCATCATTGCCATGGTTGCCATCGATGGCTATTCTGCAACTGGCCATCAATTGGGCTTAAATATGCAATGGATGACCATCCATATTTTTACATATCGATGGTCATCCATTGTATTTGATTGATTGGCCTGTGGGCCAATCAAACACAGGGGCGGGGCTTTGCAGGTGTTGGGGGCGGAGCTATACTCCGTGTCCCGACACTTAAAAAAAAAAAACATTGTTTTGCCATTCCATCGATGGAGGGAAACCATCTGGTTCTCCCCCATCGATGGAAAAAGTATTCGACGTCAGCCATGAACCATCGATGATTTCGAATCATTGATGGTTGATGGCCATCCCTAATGTGTAGTCTTGTTTGTAGGTTGAAGGGATAAACCAAGGTGGGTAATAGAACCTGGGACTAATTTCATACCTTCCAACTGTCCTGCTAAACGTGGGAACATCCCGGTTTTTGGGGACATTCCCGCGTCCCTCCCGCACCCGGCACTGGGGGGAGGGGCTTTGCCACGCGAGTGTCCCTACTCTGGATATGGAAAAGTTGGGAGGTATGTAATTGTGGGGTGTGGTATAGCTGACAGACACAGTCTAGGGCGACAATCATTAGATTAACAGTAGAAGTGTGGTATCCAGGAGATACCTGTAGGAAGATCGTGTCTAGAAGGACCAAAGTACACAATATCGACGGTCATAATCCTGACACCCATTAACTTTTTGGGGTGGGGGAGAGCAACATTTATAGTTACGCCACTGAAGTCGTGCATACCCTGGCATGGCTTGCTTCACATATTATTGGGCTAGGTGCCATGGTCCGCTACCATCTGCATTCGGCACACTTCCCAGTTATGAAAAAGTTTTAAAAAATTTGAAAAATCTTGCAAAGATCACATTGACCTTTTCATGCTGACACCACAATGTTGATAGTTATGATGTTGACACTGTTAAATGTTGACTTTAAACACCACTGGAACCACCAGGAGAAGGTAAATCTTTGTTACATTACAAGAATAATTTGTCAACATTCTAATGTGTTGGTATTTGATCACTGTCTATATGAAGGCTCTGCCCAGCAAGAGTGCTGTCAATACAACAGTGTGTGGAATTTCTTTATGGGGTTAATAATAATAATAATAATAATAATAATAATAATAATAATAATAATACACATTGGCTTTAATTTATTTTCTTTCCATTTCAATAAGAAACAATTCTTGGACCATTTTGGGTTAAATGTTATTTGTTGGGTCAGGAATAAAATGCAAACAAATGGTATTTTACTAAAATACAAATGTCACACACAGTATTGGTGTTATATGGAGACCATCCCAATAACTGACAAATTTAGGCACCGCGGTGAAGATTCTCAGCTGCCAAAGCGTTAACAGGCAAAATTGGGCAGCACCCTGTGTGCAAATAATAGCAAAGCATTACAGCCCAAAAAGTAAATGGGCTGTGGGTGAGGTATATTAGGTTGACACCAAAAGGTCAACTTGCACAAGGTTGATAGTGACAAAAGGTTGACACAAGCACACTGTAGACACAGAAAATGTAGATGCAAGCATAGGTGGACAGTAGTTTTTCACAGTTTTTTTATGTCAATGTCGACACCTGAGTATGTGGACGACCAATTAGTGTAACTAAATTTGCTTGCTATACTTTGGGCAACTTTGTCATTCCATGTCGGATGCCCCACCACCACCACCACCACCACCACCCAAAAAAAACCTCATGCCAACCTTCTCATGTGTCAACTATTGATATGTCAACATTTTGCTTGTGTTGACCGTTTGACCATTTTGAGCTTATGCATGTTGACCTAGACTGTGTCCACCTACCATCCAGATACCAGTAAATGTAAGCATCTGCCGCTTCCCCTTTATTGCCGCATCAAAAACATGTTTTTTTTTATTTAGTTTTTCTTGAATTAAATTTAATTTTTTTTTTCTAAAAAAATTGCAGTATTGGCCACTTCCTGCACGAGGTCAAAGATGATTGGACGGATAACAGGTCTTCTAGCAGACCGTGGGTTCCTAAATTGCCATCCCCGGACACAAAAGTCCGCTAATCAGATAATATGGAGGAAAGCCTGTTCCGCATGTACTAAGATGCACATCTCACTAATGCAATAACTAATCTCAGTGAAAGAACTCATTTAGGAGACAGCTAATTATTTCTGTTTTCCTGTCTCCAGCGAGATGATCTTTTTCCTCCGATAGATCATTCCGCACAAATTAAACTATGAAATGACTATACTGTAGGTCTTAATATATGTATTTGTTACTAGCCCACTATAACCTATTAAACAGCTAATTGTGCATGCCCTGCATTTTAATGCTGATAATGATTCTAATTAGTATTTTTATTTTATGAAACATGATCACACAGTTGGCGCATCAATACCCTTGGTATAAAAAGGTCATTACATTTGGAAGGAAGTTTATTTAATGCGCTGCTGGGAGATTGTACTGTAACTTATTTCGTTAGGAAAAAGTTATAATCATGCAAAAATTGAATCCTTGGTGTCAGGGAATTTATACAGGATGTTTTTGTATAATGAAGATCGTTAATGTCATGCGTTGTCTGAGCGGGCAAAATATTATTTTAGGCAATTATGGATGCTTGTGTTAGCGCCTAATATACTTTGTACTGTACCTTGCATATGAGCCGGATTCCATCTGTTGCAAAAAAGATGCATCGTGCCAGGCTCTGCTATCCGAATGCGGTGTCCTAAGACGGTCAAGGTGATCGCAACCCTTACCCAAATATATAAACCAAAACTTACTCTGCTGGAACTTTCTGTGAGAACCTGGTCTCCAGGTAGTTATAAATGGTGCATCACTGTATGGTATGTAGTTCTATAAATGGGGCATCACTGTATGGTATGTAGTTCTATAAATGGGGCATCATTGTAGAGTATGTAGTTATATAAATGGGGCAACACTGTATGGTATGTAGTTATATAAATGGGACATCACTGGTATGTAGTTCTATAAATGGGGCAACACTGTATGGTATGTAGTTCTATAAATGGGGCATCATTGTAGAGTATGTAGTTATATAAATGGGGCAACACTGTATGGTATGTAGTTATATAAATGGGACATCACTGGTATGTAGTTCTATAAATGGGGCAACACTGTATGGTATGTAGTTCTATAAATGGGGCATCATTGTAGAGTATGTAGTTATATAAATGGGGCAACACTGTATGGTATGTAGTTCTATAAATGGGGCATCACTGTAGGGTATGTAGTTATATAAATGGGGCAACACTGTATGGTATGTAGTTCTATAAATGGGGCATCACTGTATGGAAAGTAGTGATGGAGCATCACTGTAGGGTATGTACAGTAGTTATATAAATGGGGCATGACTGTATAGTATGTAGTTATATTAATGGGGCATCACTGTAGAGTATTTAGTTGTCTAAAGGGGCATCACTGTATGGTACGTAGTTATATAAATGGGGCATAACTGTATGGTATGTATTTATAAAAATGTGTCATCACTGTATGGTATGTAGTTATGTAAATGGTGCCTCCCTGTTTGATAAGTAGTTATATAAATAAGGGCATCACTGTATGGAAAGTAGTGATGGAGCATCACTGTAGGGTATGTACAGTAGTTATATAAATGGGGCATGACTGTATAGTATGTAATTATATTAATGAGGCATCACAGTAGAGTATGTAGTTATATAAAGGGGCATCACTGTATGGTATGTAGTTATATAAATGTGGCATCACCGTATGGTATGTAGTTATATAAATGGGGCATCATTGTAGAGTATGTAGTTATATAAAGGGGCATCACTGTATGGTATGAAGTTATATAAATGTGGCATCACTGTATGGTATGTAGTTATATAAATGGGGCATCACTGTATGGTATGTAGTTATATAAATGGGGCATCACTGGTTTGTAGTTATATAAAGGGGCATCTCTGTATGGTATGTAGTTATGTAAATGGGGCATGTACTGGAAATGGTGCTGCTAAATGTTACCTGTGTTCTTTTTAGTTTTGCAGTTACTGTAATGTTGCATTCTGTGCACAATGTATTGTTTTACAGTATGTGTGCCATATGTACTGCGCTGCCAACTTGTGACACCTAATAAATGAAATGTAATAATAATAATAATATAGAAAGTTACAAAGGAGCATGCTGGGAGATGTAGCGATAATAGACATTGACTGCTTCAAGCCAGAGGAGAGATCACCCAGACCTCCGGGGTGCGTTTTAGAACCATCAGGTTAGTACACAAGAGGACGATCCCTACAACAGTCTAACAATAGGAAAATCCTTGACACTGTTGTTGTGTAGTGTGTCAGAGAATAATGTTCTGCATGCTTTGTTATAAGATGTAAATGACGTCATGCGTTGCTTCACAAACTCCGCAAGGATCACACACAGTTCACATTTTCCAGGTCACCGGCAGGTGCGCTGTATACGTCCACTGGCACGTTTTAAAAATCCAGAGGTGACCTGGAAAACATGAACTGTTCGGGGTCCTTGAGGGCCGAGTTTGGGAACCACTGAATTGATGTGTGTAATCCAACTAAATAATTAAGTTATTTTGTTTACGCTGAATTCTGAATATTATAAAAGTGTCTGTATTATATGTACTTACTGTATCTGGTTCCCATGTGAAGAACGTAACAACTGCTAAACCGTTCCTTGCAAAAAACATTCCGAATTGTTTGCAAAGATTGTAATTACTAGGTGTCACTAAGGGCCTTATTCTGATCGGTGCGGATATTCCCGAATTCTTTCGGATGGCGTTTTTTAGCCGTCTGCGCATGCGTGGCGATCGCTAGGCGCATGTGCCACGCATGGTCTCCGTACTTGTTCTCACTAATCCCGTACAGAACTGTGCACCGCATACATTCGGGCAATAGGGGTGTGTTATGGGCGTCATGCGGAAAGACACAGGGGCGTAGTTTCAAAGTGGGCTAAACTGGGCGGAAACATGGGCGGACACGGGGGAGTACACATATATTGGTAGGTGTGCATTCGGACAGCACGCCGAATGCACGCGAACAAAAAGGGAAGAAATGTGCGGTGTCCAAAAGGTTACTTTTGCTTTGCGGACACCACTCGGTCATGCGCTAGGCAATCGGAACGCCTAATCAGGACGAACGCACCTCAACCAATGTCACCTGAACCCAATACAATCACATACTTTACCCATGACTTGTTAATTACACGCTTCTCACTGCTACAATTGGAAGCATTGCAGCTTAAAGGGAACATTACATGCTGCACTTGTCACACACTTTAACACTGCAAATAATGCACACAACTTAATAATATTAATACTAATACACATGCCACTTCTGCATGTCTAAATTAATACAGACATTTGTGGGGCCAAAATAACATTTATTAAACAAACTTTGGCAATAATTGAAAATACATAACAAAACAAATGGTACCATACCAGGACAAAAATTACATAATAAAGAATGTAGTAGGAATGTGGGTCAGTATAGATGAGCATTTAATTGATTGCAATTGCTAACAATCCCTTTTGCAGGAGGTTGCCTAATAGCCTAAGTGGGTCATGTGATCGCTGTGTGTACTCAGTACAAAATTGTGTTGGATTGTGCGTAAATACTCCGCATCGGGGCGTACGGACAGCTTTCCGTACGTTCTCACGCGGTAAGACCGTGCTTGTGCGGGAAGACCGTGCTTGTGCGGGAAGACCGTGCAAGAATCTGTACGTTTCCCCCGCACACGCATGGTTTATATGTCGTCCGTACACACGCCCTGTTCTTACAGAGTGAGTCCGTCCGAATGCAGAGGACACGTGGGCGTTTCTACGGACGATGGCCGCACGCTGCCGCACAGCGATGCGTGCGGCCCGCACCGAAAGAATTCGGGAATATCCGCACCGATCAGAATAAGGGCCTAAGTTACACCCAGAATCTAAGTTATAGTAGGGGTAACTCGAAAACCCGTGGCAATGAGCATGAAACACTGGAAACAAGTGTAAAACTCTTGGCTACAAATATACAATCCTTGACAATGAGCCTAACACCACTGGCAACTAGCATAAAACCCTTGGCAATTAGTGTAAAATCCTTGGCAACAAGCAATAAACCCCGGCAATGAGCATGCAACACCTGGCAACAAGCATGAACACCATGGCAACAAGCATAAAACCGTGAGCAATGAGCATAAAACCCCTTGGAATGAGCTTGGAACGCAGGGTCAAATTAAGCCTCAGGGGTTCCCAGGGCACTTAAAAAAGGGGTTCCCAGGTTAAAAGGGTGGCTTGAGCATACTGTATAATAAATTGATACAGTACCTCTCAACATGACACATTCAAAGGAGGGACTGTACTGCATACTATCCTTCTAGCTGCCTGGTTTTGCTGCTGCATAAAAGGGAAAGCTAGGGGGCACAGGGAACAGTAAGCCCTGCGCCCTACCTTAGTCTGACTATGATGTTACCCATGGTAATAAACTTGAAACCCCTGGCAATGAGCATGAAACCCCTGGCAACAAGCATGTAGGTAAAAATGATAATAATTTTTGTTGGAGGGGTGCCATAAACTTTTTTTCTGGATGGGTTCAACATTTCTTGCTGCGCCACTAGCCTGCAGTCTGCACACTTGCAAAACCGTATGTATATGCACTGTGACTTCACATCTGTTTGCTTACATTATTTTAATTACCAGTCCCTCTGTAATCTGGCTGTGCCATGCTGGCATTAGAGAGGGCATCAGGTGTGAAATATCTGCCCAGTAGGACTGCGTACGAGAAATTGGTGTCCTGCTGTTTACATAGTCAGCAGTTTCTATAACGGTCTCTAAAAACTCACCTCTGTGGTTGAAACTATTCCCCATGCCAAGTGAGGCTTGGGAGGAAGGGGGTAAGGGGGCGGGCAGCTGCTATGGAACTACAAACACCCTGGCACTGCCGACACGCAATTTTCACTTGAAAAGCAAATCTCTTCTGCAAGTGGTGACCGTACAATGCAGGGAAAACATCTCTAGAAGCATTTTATATGGTATAAAATGAACGCCAGAACACATGAGCTGATTCCGCGGGGCTGCAGCTCTCAGCAAGAAGCCGGCACATATATTATCCCAACAGGTTTACAGACAAATAACTGAGTGGAAAAGAAAAAGAGAAAAATGACAACTGAAAGTTTTAGAGTAGAATTTATTCCTCACATCTTAGCAGAATATTATATTCTGTTGGTGGTGTTATTGCTTTTATGCTAAATAAGCATTGAGGACTGTCGTCGGCATAAGCGCCGTAATATGCACCGGCGTAAGTAATTCACAAGCATTTCACAAATATTTTTAAATAAAAATTGGATGATTGATACGATAATAATGTAGCGAAAGCTTTTCTTTCCTTTTCAAGCTTTCGCTTCTGAGAGGGAAATGATTTCAGATTGGAGTGAAAATTGTATAAACTATTTCATGAGCCAGCACAGGAGGAGTGTTACCGGAGAAAGAGGGGAATTCAGAATTTGACTTGGCTGAGGATTGTGGGAGTATTAGCATATTATTATTACTAGGTGATTCATCGCGCCCTTCACACCGTCGTAAGGGGCTGCGCCCCCTTACTATGTGAACCCTTGTATTGTGTGAAGTATGTTTCTAATGTAATGAAGGATTGGATGGTCAAAAACACAAGAAGAATTTGAACAGCGCATATGTTCTGAGAATCTATGAATATAAAAATATTTAATAAACGATTGGATGGTCTCTTATAAAATGTATTCAACAACCAATAAAAAAATTATAAAAAAACAATCTTGTAAAATGGATTATATCAAAGGGAATCCCCCTTTAAATGTCAGGTACTGTATATTGGACAGTCCGTTCCTATAATACCCCTAGAGATACATATGGTATGAAATAGTTACCACCCTTGATCAGGTATGTGAGTCCTCCACTGAATGTCCACAGGTCGGCCCAAGATTGGCTCAAATCACCGACATTGCTTTGTGTGGTCCTTGGATGGTCTCCAGGGTCGCTCATAGATGGAATGTTACCCACGGAATCTGGCCCTGAGGAAGCTGAACTGCGAAGCGCGTGCCGGCTAGCGGTGCGCGGGCAGTTGATATTGCTCTCTTTTTTATTTTCTATACAATGCATTTTGATTGATTGTACGTTCCAGCGGTGATTTATCACTGAAGCCCTTATCAGGGCTCTTACTTTGCAGTGTGCTTCCAGCAAGAGACCTGCAAGAGATTCCCCTGATACCCATCAGTGGGACACTCCCGGTGTTTTTGCCTCTCCTATACCTACCCATCTGCAGATTACCATTCATGGTGGCAGTGGGCTGTGTAACAGGGCAACACACTTTGACTTATCCAGCACTGAGATAGTCTCTATCTGAGACTTTATTCAGGGGTTGAGGTCCCTCTGATATTATACAGAGCGACACCCCACTCATTAGCATAAGACCATATGCACATTTTTTCTGCAGATTACCGTCTGGTGGCAGTATGTGCAAATAATACAATCCAATATAAGATACTGGTCTGTATTACACTCAGTGCAGTGTTTTTGTTTTGGATAACTCACTCAATCTGCAGATTACCGTTTAAAGGTGGCAGTTTGAGTGACCTAATAGTGATATCACTAAAATAGCCCCTATTCTTGGCTATCTGTAGAGGTCTATACAGCAATACTCTAGCCTATTTTTAGCTGGGAGAACCGGGTTAACTTCCCAGTGTGCATCCCACAATATCGGGTGCCACCTATGGGCAACAACCCTCATTTCTCACACCTATATTCTTTCGAGGTAATTGTGATACACTGGGGTAAGATTACCCAGTTCAGACATATATAGATCCAGGCAGTTGGAAGAGGTTGGCATTAGTATTGACACTACCAACCCACTGCATGGATCAACTAGTCTGAAACACTGCTGAACGTTGCATCTCACTTATTTGTTAATAAAAGATTATAACAGAGCAATCCCTGCCCGCCACCTTCGTTTTATGTGTGTCATCCCAAACTGTATATGTCTATATGTTTTTTAATATTTTTTCGCAGCCTTTTAATAAATAAACAATGAAGGTTAATTCTTAAACAATCATTTTATTAAAGGTGCACCCACCAAAAGGACACTCCTTTTCTTCTTTCTTCTTGCAATTACACTGTGTCCAAGGGTAGCACACCCCTGTTCCTCAGAAACCAATAGACTTCGGAGGATATATTAGGGGTCCGGACAATATATATTTTTTGTCTTGTGCGAATGATACCCCTCCCCCCCTTCTAGTGTGTCTGACAGGCTCCGCCCACTGGCAGTGTATGGATGTGTGGGCGGAGAGTACAGAGGCCGAATACCTCCTCCCATAGGCTTTGTCTGGTTGTAATGGGGGGGAGAGTAGCGTGTCTAAGCTCTCCACCCACTGCCAGCATATGGTTGTGTGGGCGGAGAGTAGCGTGTGAGAGAGTCTCCTCCCACTTCCAGCATCTTGGAGTGTGGGCGCTAGTCCCTGTTGGATTTATGTGCAGTGCTGGTAGAGTGACTAGCGGCTAGCCCCTGCAGTGAAGTCGCACCGGCAAAGGAGAGGGGTGTCCGGACTCCGGATGTTGTGGGTATGGGGGTGTGTCCGATACCTAGAGGCAGGTCCTTGTTCGGTGAGAGGGCACGCTTCCCCTCGTCTCTGTGATGATGTCACTGAGCTCTGTCCAGCTACTTCGGGGATTATGAAAACATATATTGACATTTTCTTTTGTGCCCTGCTGTAGCTATATTGTGTGAGCACATGTATATAGCCATTGTTCTGTGCACATATTGTATGTATTTTCCTCTATGTCCGGGTGGCCTGTTCTCTCTGTGAGTGTGTGTAAAACTCCGCCCAGCCTTATACACACACTCACAGAGTGATTGACAGATGTAGCTAAATATATAAGAGATTATTATTATTATTATTATTATTATATAATTGCCACATGTTTATCGGGATACAGTCATTCAATATATCGAGGCCAACATCCTGACTGTCGGCAAAACCGGCGCCATAATTAAGAAAGTTGGTTAGGGTCAGGTCGAGGAAGGTTGGGTTAGGGTAAGACGAATGGTCATTAACCAATGATGGTTTGAAATCATTGAAGGTCAATGATCAACCCTATACGGCTTGCCACCAAACAGGGACTTCTCAAAGTCAATAAGCATATTGGGGGCCGGAAGGCTTATAAAGTCCATTGCATTGTCATCCACAAGAGAGGGATGCTTAATGGCCCTTATTCTAGTTGAAACGGACTGATCACTGGCGTAACTATAAGGATGCAGCCCCCGCGGTGGCGGGGAGGCGCCGGGTGTCTGCGGGCGCTATTTTTTCTCAGCCAGCTCCCCACTGCTTGTGGGTGCAGCGGGGAGCTGGCAGGGGGGTCCGTGCGGCGCGGAGGTACCTGTATTCAGGCAGGGAGAGCCTGGAGGTCCCTGCGCCTGCGGCGCTGAGTAGGATGTTGCCGGCCGGGGTCCCTGCAGTGAAGTGGAAATAACGCGCTATCTCCGCCGGAGATAGCGCGTTATTTCCACTTCACTGCAGGGACCCCGGCCGGCAACATCCTACTCAGCGCCGCAGGCGCAGGGACCTCCAGGCTCTCCCTGAAATGAATACAGGTACCTCCGCGCCGAACGGACCCCTGCGGGGGGCAGCGGCAAAATTGTCGGGGGGGGGGGGCGCGCGAAATTGTCCCGGCGGGGGGGAGCAAAAATTTTCGTTACGCCACTGGGACTGATGCATATTTCGGACAGGAACTGAGTGTTCTTAGCCCCGCCTACCATACGGATCGCTCACACCGTCCGAATGCGGTAAGACCGAATTGGACCGTGAGTGGATATTTCATGTGAACATCTCCTCCATCTGTGGGTACCTCTCCCATCCTCCAATGGTCGCTGACCATCGAATGATGGACCGAGTGGTCAGGCAACATCGAGTCATTTGTCCAAATGAAAGCAGGGATATGGGCGGCCAGCTGACATCCGGCTATGTCATATGTCCGCCCCCCACACGTGCGTCACGGCCGCATTACCATACGTACGCCCAGCGTTTTCATGGGTACGCCCATGAAACGCAGGGGGTATGCATATGTTAATGAGCCCAAACAGCCCTTCACGCCCCTCTCCACTCCCTGCTTGGATAGTTCCGTACGATCATTTTCTGCACGGAACTCATGCCGTGTTCGTACGTGTGAGGCGTTCGCACATGCGCAGATACGCCTCTGCACATGCGCAAACACCATACATTGGCCGACATTCGGAGCCATTCCATTCAATCAGAATAAGGGCCAATGTCTCATTTGCACTTGAGAATCTATGAGTAATCGCACATGAGTAATCGCACATTCGTGACCGCAGTTATGTGTGATCTGCGTGCCCCTCTGCATTAAGACTGATGATGCTCTGTGAATTCCTATGTGAAATATCTGGCTCAAGATATAATAAACGTTTTTGGATAGCAGCGTACAAGCAATGTGTCTCTGAGCAATGTGGCACAATATAAAATAAGTCCCTTCCATCAGCAGCTCTGTGTTCTGTATAAAATATATTATTTGTACTCCGTTCTCTGAGTTTAGCAATATTAATGCTCATGTTTTTAAAAATGTTTATCTCAACGCTGAAATATCCCAAAAATCCTTGGTACATCCTTCATCCCAATTCCTCCCAATGTAAACCTCGGCGATGTACGATTCTGAATTATGTATGTAAGTGCCGGATGCATGAAAGAATTTTATAGGGAACAAGAGAAAATATGTATGCAGAAGCAAGTCCCTTTATTTATGGTACAGAAAATGCCACTTTCCAGATGTTTAAAGCAGGTTGGGCGACGCGTGTGCCGACTCATAAATAAGAAGGGAGAGTTCTAGCATCTGTATGTTGTGTTTACAGCTCGCTGCCTGTGTTTAGCTTAAAGTAAGTAAATGAATGCTGACACCAGGTACTGAATATCAAATGGGGATTTATACTGCGGCGGCTTTGCAGTGAAGGGTAATAAAATAGTTTTTTTAAACAAATGTAAAGTTGAGAAGAGAAACAAAACTACTGATAAGAAATTGCAAAAAATAGTTTATGGCCGAGTCGGTTTTAGCCCTAGCGCCGCAGATTTCAAGGTTATTATACAGCACGGATCGCTAATTAGCGAATTCACAGTGTACTGCGAGAAGAAGCCGCCACCCAGAAACAAATCAAAACCACCCCTTGCAAAATTGCGACTGCAGCGCAAATAGGGAAATATATATAAGCAGATCCATTCACAAACTATTCTAGCTGTGCCAGTCTAGGGCTTCCACGAATCTGCTCAAAAATAAGGCCGGAAGTGGTCAATGGACATGTAAGCGACCCACCCGAAAATGTCAGGCTTCTGCCCCTAAGTGCCGACTTGCCGACTTCCTGTCAATCATTGCAGTCCCTCTATGCCAGCTATGCGTAATGATATTTTATCGCTATTTCGTGTTGAATTAGGCCCTAGGTGCGGTATGCTGAATTAGGCCCTATATGCAGTATGCTGTTTATGCAGTGCTGGTGCTTATTACAGTCACAGGATAGTAAATGTGGAAGAATATATTCGGTCAGTACATGAGGGCACAAGTGTGCACTTATACGATGTCATGCTTAGAAATATACTAACCTGCCCGGAGTTTCCTGTACCATTACCCAGGAAGTATGCACCACATAATATAAGATGCTGTTGCTATAAGTAATGACAGATACAACTGTTGGTACTGCTGGCATGCCATTGGTGTTAGCATTACAGGGGTATGGGCTGTGTTCAATGTGGGGGTTTCAGTGGTGTCAGTAGTGCAGGAGTGCCAGCGGTGTTCTCAATGTGGGGGGTACCAGTGGTGTCAGCAGTGCAGGAGTATCAGCGGTGTCCTCAATATGGAGGTTCCAGTGATGTCAGCAGTGCAGGAGTGTCAGCGGTGTCCTCAATGTGGGGGGTAACAGTGGTGTCAGCAGTGCAGGAGTGCCAGCGGTGTCCTCCTTGTGGGGGGTACCAGTGGTGTCAGCAGTGCAGGAGTATCAGCGGTGTCCTCAATATGGAGGTTCCAGTGATGTCAGAAGTGCAGGAGTGTCAGCGGTATCCTCAATGTGGGGGGTACCAGTGATGTCAGCAGTGCAGGAGTGTCAGCGGTGTCCTCAATGTGGGGGGTACCAGTGGTGTCAGCAGTGCAGGGGTGTCAGCGGTGTCATCCATGTGGGGGGTACCAGTGGTGTCAGCAGTGCAGGGGTGTCAGCGGTGTCCTCCATGTGGGGGGTACCAGTGGTGTCAGCAGTGCAGGAATGTCAGCGGTGTCCTCAATGTAGGGGGGTACCACTGGTGTCAGTAGTGCAGGAGTGCCAGCGGTGTCCTCCTTGTGGGGGGTACCAGTGGTGTCAGCAGTGCAGGATTGCCAGCAGTGTCCTCAATGTGGGGGTTCCAGTGGTGTCAGCAGTGCAGGAGTGCCAGGGGTGTCCTCAATGTGGGGGGTACCAGTGGTGTCAGCAGTGCAGGAGTGTCAGCGGTGTCCTCAATGTGGAGGGTAACAGTTGTGTCAGCAGTGCAGGAGTGGAAACGGTGGTGCCGGCATTGCGGGAGTGCTGGCATTGCCCTAAGTATTGAAGTGCCTGAGTTGTCCTCAGTGTGGGGTCCCTGCTGTGTCTACGGGATGCAGTTAAAATCCCGGCGGTCAGGATCCCGGCGTTCAGAATCCCGACGCCGGTATCCCGACCGCCGAAATCCCAACACTTTCTCCCTCCGGTGGTGTCCACTACACCCCGGAGGGAGAATAAATTAGTGTGCCGAGCATAGCGAGGCACTGGGCCCGCTGCGTGGCGAGCGCAGCGAGCCCGCAAGGGGGGGCCATCCACGTCCCCCCCCTTGTCGGGATTTCGGCGGTCGGGATTCCGGCGTCTGGATTTTGAACGCCGGGATCCCGACCGCCGGGATTTCATACTGAATCCGTGTCTACAGTGTGGAGGTGTTGGCAGTGTGGGTAGAGGTATCTTTAGTGCTTTGGGGAACGCCCTCTTCTATGCCCCATTGAAATCTATAATGAAGAGCTTATTGGCTAAGAAACATGACCGTTTAGAAATTGAAAATTGGCGCCCAAGGCAAAACATTAAGATCAATCAGTGGGATCTTGAGGTTTTGCCATGAAAACAGATTCGGAGCAGACAGAGAGATCTGAGCTGTAGATTACCTTGGACACCAGGCGATCAGGTGGGTGCGTAAATCTTACATTCAGGACCTTTCATCTCTCATAGAAACCTATGAGGGCTGCGGATGCTGTTGGAAATAGAGGAACCACAGCAGGAACCATAACTTGCTGCCGCAATCATTCTGAGTACAGTGGGTTCCTAATATGTGCAGAAACTTTCAGGAAATATATTTTATTTATAAATAGGCCCCACAGTGCCATAGGATTACCAGGAAAAATTGAAAAGAATTGACTTGCACAAAACAGAAATGCAGTAATGTATGGTGGTGGCTGTGTACAGAGAGGCACTGCCACCGCTCCCCCCCCCCCCCCAGCTGCCGCCACCCCCACCCTTCCTTCCCCCGCTGCTATGCAATGCAGTAACAGTTGAAGACTCTGTTATATCTGGATCTTGTATGCAGCCTCTGTAGGGTATCCAACATAAATGGCAGTGGCAGTTATTATCTCATATTTTATATAACTATGCTGGTCATCGTCACATAATAAACTTATGGTGGCTTGAGGTAAATGGAATAGGGTGCTGGGGGTGTGGGAGATATGGCTGGTATGGCTGTTATAAGGTTACGTCATGGCGTGGTTACTGCTACATTGTCATTGGCTTATTTGGTTTGCTTAACAATGACTGATCGGATTTGGGTGTTTTCTCATTCTCCAAATTTAAGAAATTCATAAATATTTCCAGTTTTGACAAATCAATTAAACAATTGCAGACATTAAAGCATTATATATAGTCCAGCCTTCATCCTTATACGGCAAACCCCAACAGCGGAAGGCTACAATCTACAATGTGCATTCTCCAAACCATAAAATGATCACTTTGTTTTCCAATAAGGAACAATAAGAGTATTGTTTACAGTATGTGACTGATGACTTAAAGCGACAACCAGCGGGGCTCCTGGTCATACCCAGCTCTGCGCAGATTTAATGTTCTCCAGTCACACTCGGAGCCAAGGGTTCTTGACCCGCAGGTCCCAGCGGTTGCTGGAGTAATATATAATGCAATTTTCTAAAAGACATTTATTTTTAATAACACTTTGAAATAACATACTCAATACTTAAAATGTGCTATAATTAAGAAATAGCATAAGTGACCTGGCCATTGTGTAGTCTGAATATCGAATAGAAGGGAGCAAAAGTAAAGAATTACAGTGCCGTTATGGTGAATAGATTCTATAGAACAATTCATTACTGACATCAATAAATACTGGACCTTGTAATACTGATGTTCTATGTTCCAGGCAAGGCTCGCCCCCATCTTGTACACCAGCTCTATCTTCCTACTGGACAGGTGTGCTATTGGTTGGCGCTGATCCCAGGGAACTTACTGGTGTGTTACACAAACCCAAGCTGCTGTACCTCAAGAAACAGGGGGGGGTCTGGCCCCCTGTAGTAATAGAAATTGTGGATAGGGGTTTTTTTGAGGTGGCGCTAAGGGTGTGTGTGGTGGCAAGCAATGAATATGAGAAGGTTATAGTGATAGAAAAGAGATTTATTAAAATTAACAATATGGGTGCAGTAATAAGCACAAGTGGTGATAGGGGGGGGGGGTGCTGTATCAGCACTCTGAGATGATGTTAATGTCCCACAGCTCTCAGGGGTGCAAAGTTATGCACTGGGGTGGCAGCAACGGGTGGCTCGCCTAATGTATTAGGCTAGCAGATGGTACATGGTGCCAGAGAACAGTGGAACAAAAGTCAGGGGCGCAAGTGCACTGCACCTGGGTGGCGGCAAGTGCTGGCCACCGTATGCAGGATGTGCCCAGATGGTAACAATGTCAATGGTAGGGAAAGTCAGATAGGCAAGGTGGGGGGAATAACGTCACAGGCCGGTGGTGCGGGGGGCTGGCGTCCCGTACCGCCCCCAGTGCACCTCTAACCTGTGGTTGATGGTGAGTCCGATCCTCGCTCCTTTCTTCTCTATCCGCGATCCTGTTGCGGCTCAGGACGGCGCCGTGTCCGCACGTCCTGCCGGGCTCCACGAACTCAGCACGGGGCTCGACTTCCGGGTGTGGATGACGCGGATGACGCGGTCTCCCTGCACCCAAGTCTGCGGTCCCGGCTTCTGCCGTGCGCTCTACTCCCGAAAGGGAGGAGACTTGCGGTGAACGTGTAGTGAAGAGGGAATGTCCTCCAACGCGTTGCGACCCGTCTGGGTCTTCTTCAGGGAGTGATGTTGGCAGTGAATTAGTCCTGGGTGTTTAACCCTTTTTGGTCGTGACGCACATCGTCACGGTGGCCATCTTGGATAAGGGCAAGTGCCCGAAAGTTTTATCAAACTGTCTGCTGTTCATAGATGTTATGCCCATATGTTGGGTGATTATAAAACAAGCGTGTAGTATATCATAAAGTCACATCATGGTCAATTGGGGTGAAAAGCGCTTAGTTATAATAATGTGTCAGGATTTTGCATAAAAATTTCTATGTGGCATCAGTATTGATGGCCTCCTAGGAGGGTCTTTAATGCCTGTACGTGAGAGTCAGTGCACCATAGGTAGTCCTGGGCTTGGGGGGTGGGAAGGTGGACCAGGTACTGCTTTTAAGACCGGGGGTGACAGGGGGCCAGAATATAACCGCCGGGAACCTCCGGATTAGTTTGTCATGGTAAAGTGATCAGTAGTGGCTTATTGATCTGATTTCGTTATCGGCATTAAGCCCTCTTGGTATCATGGTCCTTAATGTAAAGATCCATTTAAGCTCTTCTGTGTTTATGGTTTTGATATAATCGCCCCCTCTCCAGTTTTTAGATACCAATTTAATTCCCACGATCTTTAATCCTACGGGGTTACTATTGTGGATCTCTTTAAAGTGCTTCGAAAGGCTATGTATTTCTACTCCTTTTGTGATGTTCCTCACATGTTCTGCGGTTCGGATTTTTAATTTTCTTGTCGTCCTACCTACATACTGTAGACCACATGGGCAGGTAGCCAGATATATTACCCCCATGTGGTCACAGGTGATGTGTTCTGTGATCTTAAACTCGTCTTTTGTCACTGTTGATTCAAAGGTCTCAATCTTTTTGGTTGTAGTCATTTGTCCTAATTTGCATAGTTTGCATCTCCCACAGTGGTAGAAGCCTTTATTTTTGGTTTGTCTCTCTTGGTTTTTAATATGGTTTTTAGTCAGTGTTCTTTTGAGGTCGGATGATTTTCTATATATCATTTTTGGTTTGTCAGGTAGGATATCTCCTAGTGTCTCATCTTCTAGAAGTATGTGCCAGTGCTTTTTCATGATGTTGTAGAATAATCTATTGTCGGTGTTGTACTTGGTGATGAATGTCAGTTTGAATTGGTCTTTGTTGTCTTTATCTTTATTTTTGTATGTGAGCAAAGTATCTCTGTCTAGTGTCTCGGCTTTCTTGTATGCTTCTTGTATCTTGTCACTGTCATACCCTTTATCTCTGAATTGTGTGCTAAGTATATCTGATTGTGTTTGGAAATCTTTGATGTTTGTGCAATTGCGTCTTGCTCTTTGGAATTGGCTGAAAGGGATGCCTGATAGCCAGTTGGGATGATGTCCGCTGGTGGAAATGATGTAGCTATTCACATCTACAGGCTTCTGGTATATCTTGGTATTGATTTTATTGTCTTTTATGAATATGGTTATGTCTAGGAAATGGACCTGAGTTTTACTGTAATCCGTAGTGAAAATGAGATTGTTTTGGTTATGGTTTATGTGTTCCAGGAATGTTTTCAAACTACTCTCTGTCCCCC
Source organism: Crinia signifera (assembly GCF_055691185.1). NCBI lineage: Eukaryota > Metazoa > Chordata > Amphibia > Anura > Myobatrachidae > Crinia > Crinia signifera. Next base: position 97,888,854 of record NC_139227.1, read on the forward strand.
TCCAAATGAAAATGATATCATCTATATACCGTCGCCAGAGCACCAGATTCTCCTCCAGCCCGCCATCTGTCCAGATGTGGCGGTCTTCCCAGCAGCTCATGAACAGATTGGCGTAGCTGGGGGCGAATCTGGTGCCCATAGCGGTCCCTTTGATCTGTTTGTAATATGTGTCATTGAACCATAGATAGTTGTGTTCCAGGATATGTGTTATGCAGTCTAAAATGAATTGTGTCTGATCCTTGGGTAGTGTTGTGTCTTGTTCTAGGTAATGTCTGGTGGCTTCTATTCCTTGACTGTGGTCGATCACTGAGTATAGAGAGGTGATGTCACTGGTGCAAATCCAAAATGAGTCTTGCCAATCTATGTCCTGTAGTGTTCTGATGATGTCTGTTGTGTCTCTTATGTATGATTTCTGTGTGTTTACGTATGGTTGTAGAAATCTGTCTATATACTGAGATAAGTTGGATGTGAGTGAATGTATACCGGATACTATGGGACGGCCTGGTGGATGTTCTGCGTTTTTGTGCACTTTTGGGAGATAGTAAAAGACGGGGATAACTGGGTTGGTGTTGTCAAGGAAGGTGTGTTCCTTTTCATTCAATATGCCTTTCTCTCTACCCTCTTGCAGCAGAGTTCTTAAGTCATGCTGAAATGTGTCTGTTGGATTCTTTGTGAGGGATTTGTATGTTTCGGTGTCTGAAAGGATCCTTAAAGCTTCTTTTGTATAGTCATGTGTGTTCAAAATAACAATCCCTCCCCCCTTGTCTGCCGGTTTTATAGTAATATCTTTATTGTCCCTGAGTTCTTTCATAGTTTCTAATTCACGTTTGGTGAGGTTCAGGTGTCTCTTGTGTGTTTTAATGTTGAGGTTCTCCAAATCGTGTGTTACCAATGTTTCAAATGTGTCGACCAGATGTCCTCTCATGTGTTGTGGATAAAATTTAGAAGCTGGTTTTAGTTCTGAGTGTCTGTATGTGTCTGTTGTGTCCTTTTTGGCGTATTGCGGTGGGGGTTTGTGGTGGTATTTGGCAAGGGCTAATTTTCTAGTGAATTTGTGTAAATCGATGTATGTCTGGAATTTGTCTAGTCGTGCTGTTGGTGCGAATTTTAAACCCTTGTTGAGAAGGGTTATATGTCTTTCCTCAAGTGTGAGGCTGCTAATGTTGAAAATCCCAGTACTGTCTGTATTTTTGGTTTGTGGTCCCTGGGAGTGGTCTGTGTCTTGTTTCTTTTTGTGTCTGTTCCTTCCTCCTCTACATCCTCTTCTAGTGTTGTGAGTTTCCTTTTGTTTTTGTTGGACCCTAGTGTCTCTGTTGTCGTCATTGTGTCTGTCAGGTGTACCCGGGTTGTTTCGCAGGGCCCGGCTCCTGCTGGTGGTTCTAAAAAAGACTGATCTACACATTGTGTCTCGATTGTGTCAATGTCGCTAATTGGGACTTCGTGTGTAGTGGGAGTTGGCCTTACTGTCACAAATGGGAGTGTGGTGCCTCTCTCCAAAGATAGTCTTGCAAGAGTTTCGTAAGTTTGTGGTGTTTCGTCTGTAATACTGTAGGTGGAAAAAGAAGTATCACATGTGTCGTTACTCGATGCACTGATGTCGAGGTCAATGTTGTCTGTCTGTATTCTACAGGCCGTTGCTGGGTTAATTATTGGTGTGTTCTTCGTGGAGTGCAGTTTAGTCATGTATTGCTGATATGTGAGGTTAAGGCGTTTATAGATTGGAGTATTTTTCTTTTTTGTGGGTTTCCTATCGGTAGGTGTCTGTGGTTTGAGGTCTGTCGGCCCTCCCTTACCTATGTGTCTCTCCCTCAGTCTTTTTAGTCTATGCTGCTTTTTTCCTCCTGTCTTGTCTCTAATGATTTTGTCCCTCTTTGTGTTTATGATGGTCTGTTCGTTTCTCAGTAATCTCTGTTGGGAAAGGCTCTCTAGTTGTTGAAACTCTGATTGGTCTCTGAAACTGTCTAGTTGTTTATTGAGTGTGTCAATGTCCTTCTCTAGGTTTTTAAGTTCAATGTGTTGCGTGTCTACTATCAGTTGTGTCAATTTTAATGAACAATCATGGGTGATAGCGTTCCATTGTGACATGAATCTACTGTCCTCTAAGTGGTGTGTCGGTGATTTCTTGATCTTTAGTCCTTTGGGTACTAAGTTATGGTCTATATACCATTGTAAAGTGGTGACATCCCACCAAACTTTGGTTTCTTTTGTCACTAATTTTTCTAACAAGAGGAAGGTATCGCAGAATTTTTTCCCATCCTCCTGCAGTGTGGTGGTGATGTCTAGATCGTCGAATATCTGTGTGGCTCGGTTTTCCCTGCCTATGCGAATGTCTAAGATTCCCATAGGAAGAGCTGCCTGACCGTGACCCAAAAGGTAAATGGACAGGTGTGCTATTGGTTGGCGCTGATCCCAGGGAACTTACTGGTGTGTTACACAAACCCAAGCTGCTGTACCTCAAGAAACAGGGGGGGGTCTGGCCCCCTGTAGTAATAGAAATTGTGGATAGGGGTTTTTTTGAGGTGGCGCTAAGGGTGTGTGTGGTGGCAAGCAATGAATATGAGAAGGTTATAGTGATAGAAAAGAGATTTATTAAAATTAACAATATGGGTGCAGTAATAAGCACAAGTGGTGATAGGGGGGGGGGGTGCTGTATCAGCACTCTGAGATGATGTTAATGTCCCACAGCTCTCAGGGGTGCAAAGATATGCACTGGGGTGGCAGCAACGGGTGGCTCGCCTAATGTATTAGGCTAGCAGATGGTACATGGTGCCAGAGAACAGTGGAACAAAAGTCAGGGGCGCAAGTGCACTGCACCTGGGTGGCGGCAAGTGCTGGCCACCGTATGCAGGATGTGCCCAGATGGTAACAATGTCAATGGTAGGGAAAGTCAGATAGGCAAGGTGGGGGGAATAACGTCACAGGCCGGTGGTGCGGGGGGCTGGCGTCCCGTACCGCCCGCAGTGCATCTCTAACCTGTGGTTGATGGTGAGTCCGATCCTCGCTCCTTTCTTCTCTATCCGCGATCCTGTTGCGGCTCAGGACGGCGCCGTGTCCGCACGTCCTGCCGGGCTCCACGAACTCAGCACGGGGCTCGACTTCCGGGTGTGGATGACGCGGATGACGCGGTCTCCCTGCACCCAAGTCTGCGGTCCCGGCTTCTGCCGTGCGCTCTACTCCCGAAAGGGAGGAGACTTGCGGTGAACGTGTAGTGAAGAGGGAATGTCCTCCAACGCGTTGCGACCCGCGCTTTTCACCCCAATTGACCATGATGTGACTTTATGATATACTACACGCTTGTTTTATAATCACCCAACATATGGGCATAACATCTATGAACAGCAGACAGTTTGATAAAACTTTCGGGCACTTGCCCTTATCCAAGATGGCCACCGTGACGATGTGCGTCACGACCAAAAAGGGTTAAACACCCAGGACTAATTCACTGCCAACATCACTCCCTGAAGAAGACCCAGACGGGTCGCAACGCGTTGGAGGACATTCCCTCTTCACTACACGTTCACCGCAAGTCTCCTCCCTTTCGGGAGTAGAGCGCACGGCAGAAGCCGGGACCGCAGACTTGGGTGCAGGGAGACCGCGTCATCCGCGTCATCCACACCCGGAAGTCGAGCCCCGTGCTGAGTTCGTGGAGCCCGGCAGGACGTGCGGACACGGCGCCGTCCTGAGCCGCAACAGGATCGCGGATAGAGAAGAAAGGAGCGAGGATCGGACTCACCATCAACCACAGGTTAGAGGTGCACTGCGGGCGGTACGGGACGCCAGCCCCCCGCACCACCGGCCTGTGACGTTATTCCCCCCACCTTGCCTATCTGACTTTCCCTACCATTGACATTGTTACCATCTGGGCACATCCTGCATACGGTGGCCAGCACTTGCCGCCACCCAGGTGCAGTGCACTTGCGCCCCTGACTTTTGTTCCACTGTTCTCTGGCACCATGTACCATCTGCTAGCCTAATACATTAGGCGAGCCACCCGTTGCTGCCACCCCAGTGCATAACTTTGCACCCCTGAGAGCTGTGGGACATTAACATCATCTCAGAGTGCTGATACAGCACCCCCCCCCCCTATCACCACTTGTGCTTATTACTGCACCCATATTGTTAATTTTAATAAATCTCTTTTCTATCACTATAACCTTCTCATATTCATTGCTTGCCACCACACACACCCTTAGCGCTATCTTCCTACTGTAACTGACTGAAGAAGATTAATTCTACCTGTGGCATAGCAAGAAATTTTGCACCCCGTCTGCCAAAAAAGTATATTGTACCCCCTCCACCCCTCTCCCCCCATACATTAATTATAATGTTTTTACCATCATGCTCGTTGCCAGGGGTTACATGCTCGTTGCCATGGGTTACACGTTCATTTCTGGGGGTTTCATGCTTCATTTCTTGTTCGTTGCCAGGGGCTCCTTGCTTGTTGCCAGGAGTTTCTAGCTTGTTGCCAGGGTTACATGCTCGGTGCCAGCTGTTTCATACTAGTTGCTAGGGGTATCATGCTCATTGCCAGGGGTTTCTTGCTTGTTGCCAGGGTAACATGCTCATTAGCAGGTGTAACATGCTCATTACCATGGGTTTCTTGCTTTTTTGCTAGGGGTGACCAGCTTGTTAGCAGGTGTTTAATGCTAGTTGCCATGGGGTTTCATGCTCATTACCAGGGGTTACATGCTTGTTGCCAGCGATTACATGCTCATTGTCAAGTGTTTTGTGGTTATTGTCAGGAGTTTCTTGCGCGTTGCCAGTAGGACCTCTAGAAGCTCTTCTCTCCAAGGCAGCGGCCATTATTGGAAGGGCTTTTTTAAAGCCGATTTCATGCTGAAGGGAGGCTGCATGGAATCTGCAGAGACCCTGTTCCCCCATGGCTCCCCCTTGCTGCCATTTGAATTGCAGTGGCATAGCATTACTGGGCAGTCTACTATGGAGCTGTGCATCTCCTTAGCATTTCCAGCCGTCATCGTCACCTTGTTGGATTCCCAGAATGCTCAGCTTTTCTGTGTGGATGTTGACATTCATTTATACTAAAATCCGTTGTGCCGGAGCGTAGCGCAGGAAGAGACCGCTAGAAGGACCTCCTCATATTACTCTGTATATCCACACACTAATATCTTTACCTAGCCTACTCCCTGATCTGCGCAGAGACTGGGAATCAAACAGCATAAAAAATGACTTTTAATGCAATATTCCCTTAGAAAATCTCTCAGGCTCCTGGCATTCATCTCTCAGTCATCCCAGGCTTTCTTCTTCTCTTTGGAGTCCTTGATGTTCCTCCTTTTACTGTCCTACAAGGTGACACAAAGTCAAAAATTTGTCAATATCATTCAGTATCCAGATCTCTCCCCTTCGACTTGTCATTAAGGGGCATCTCTATTAATTGGCAGGTTCTAGACCTGATAACATTAATTTTATAATGGCCGCTAAGACAATAAAGTTAGCTGTGATGCAGTGATAAGCAGATACATGAGTCGGGTAACCGGGGCGTAAATATAAAGTATGATTAGATGCTGCATCCAGAAATGCAACATTCTATCATTTGTATGAACATCGGTCATCTGAGGAACCCTCAGGTTATTCAGGGTGGTCACGCCGCCATAGTCAGTGACGCTGCATCAGGAAACACAGACTCTGGCTTCAGCATGCCTGCAAATGGAGCAGACACATTCCCATTTTGTAAAATTCTCCCCATAACCTGCCCCTTCCATGCCTCCGATAACTGTGCAGGATATCTGCAGCCACACTGTGTCTGACAACGCAGGACCCGATTGGCACATGCGCAGTTCTAAAAAAATCGGAGTTGTACGTAAACCACCAAGTTTGTCTAATCTCTGTCCTGATGTGTAATGTATTACTTCTGTGCAGAATCACCTTCCCACCATCACCTTGTGTCATTCATAATTCCAATTCTCACCAGGACGACGCACGGGTAAGGCCGCCTCTCAGCAGGATGACGCACCGGTAAGGCTGCCTCTCAGCAGGATGACGTACCGGTAAGGCCACCTCTCAGAAGGATGACGCACCGGTAAGGTCACCTCTCAGCACGACTTCACACCGGTAAGGCTGACTCTCAGCAGGATAATGCACCGGTAAGGCCACCTCTCAGCAGGATGATGCACTGGTAAAGCCGCCTCTCAGCAGGATGACGCCCTTGTAAGGCCGCCTCTCAGCAGGATGACGCACCGGTAAGGCCACCTCTCAGCAGGACTACACACCGGTAAGGCTGCCTCTCAGCAGGACTATGCACTGGTAAGGCTGCCTCTCAGCAGGAGGACGCACCAGTAAGGCCGCCTCTCAGCAGGATGACGCACCGGTAAAGCCGCCTCTCAGCAGGATGACGCCCTTGTAAGGCCACCTCTCAGCAGGATGACGCACCGGTAAGGCCACCTCTCAGCAGGACTACACACCGGTAAGGCTGCCTCTCAGCAGGACTATGCACTGGTAAGGCTGCCTCTCAGCAGGAGGATGCACCGGTAAGATCGCCTCTCAGCAGGATGATGCAGCGGTAAGGCCGTCTCTCAGCAGGATGATGCACCGGTAAGGCCACCTCTCAGCAGGAAGACGCAACGGTAAGGCCGCTTCTCAGCAAGATGACGCACCGGTAAGGCCGCCTCTCAGCAGGATGACACACCGGTAAGGCCACCTCTCAGCAGGACCACGCATCGGTAAAGCCGCCTCTCAGCAGGATGATGCACCGGTAAAGCCACCTCTCAGCAGGATGCTGCACCGGTAAGGCCGCCTCTCAGCCAGTGACACAGAACAGAGTACCTGATGCTGCAAATACTTATCTCACGCTGGCGATCATCTATATCCATTGTGACATCTGTTATAGGGACAGAAGTAGGTGCTATCTGGGGGTGTATCAACATCTGTGGGGTTTCCAGGCTCCACTGGGAGAGGGGTAGGGAATATTTGTGATAATTGGGGGAATAAGTTGTGTGTCTGCTGTGTGGAGGGTTTGGGGTCTGTGATCAGTCTCAGTAAGGGCAGGTGGGGTATTATGTGAAATGTGGAGGGTTTTGGTTTATCCCAGCAGCTTAAAGGTCTGAGGGCCACCAGACTGCCATCACCTTCCACACAGGTGTAGTGTTGTATGAATCCCGCCTATTTGGGTGTTGGTTCTGCCCACTTTTGATTTGGTGCCGCCCACTTAAGGCCACTGCTAGACATTTTCCAGGGCCACTAGTATTTACTACTCTGCACCTGACAACAGCAGATATTGGAGAGAGTTGGTGCAATCCCCCATTTTTTATTGCAAAAACAGCCACTAAAGGTTATTTGGTACTTGTTTCCTAGCACGGCGCCCACAATTTTGATTGTATTGATCGGGTCGGAAAAATCGCGTCGCGATCGACGGGATTTTTACATTGGAATCAATGTAAATTGGTCCCTGAGACCCAATTTTACATTAATTTCAAAGTAAAAAGCCCCTAAACCCCCCCATTTTAATAGCAAATCCCCCCTGATGGATGAAATGGCTCTCCATTGTTAACGCCACCCCACTATTGACGCCAACCCGAAGCGTGGCGAGCGCAGCGAGCCCGCGAGGGGCGGCGGTACATGTCCTCTGACCTTTTCATACCCCCACTATCCACGTCGGCGTGGAGTTGACTTTATATAGTGTGGCGAGCGCAGCGAGCCCGCGAGGGGCGGCGGTACATGTCCTCTGACCTTTTCATACCCCCACTATTCACATCGGCGTGGAGTTGATTTTATATAGTGTGGCGAGTGCAGCGAGCCACCGAGCCCGAAGCGTGGTGAGCGCAGCGAACCCCGCGAGGGGACGCGCTTAACTTCACAGGTATACGCGTCCCTTCACGGGGCTCGCTGCGCTCACCACGCTTCGGGCACGGTGGCTCGCTGCGCTCACCACACTATATAGCACCAGGTTCAGTCATGATGACCATTGGGCTATACAGTATTATGAAAAAATTATTGATGTTCCAATTCTTATAAGAAATTATAATTATCAGGACACCAAATAGTTAAAAGCCCCCCAGAGGAGACAGCTAAATAAATATATAAATAAATACTGATTTGTTGTCTACAGCATGTTGAAATAGACACAAAAACAGAAAAAACAACCGCTGTTGACTGTCGACCTTTTGACTGTTGACCTAGACACTCTAATAAACCATATCTGCAGTCTATAACCTTTTCCTGACCGTGGTCCAAGAGATCACCCTGAGGCACAAAACCCAGTTATCGAGATAAATACTGATGACATAAAATGATCTTGTTAGCGTGAATCTTGTAGTATAACAGGGAAATGAATATAAATGCATCATCTGATAAACTGGTGAAGAAATGTATATATCGACCAGATCCAGTAATGAAATAATAAATACAGACAAAGCTGCGTGTTATTTGGTAGAGAACATTTCAGGTTTCTATACCAGAAGTATTAGAATTAATTAAAACTCTAAATTCCCAAGGCTCTATATATAGAACTGATTACGGTATATTTGCAGGATTTCGAGGCGGTTTTCTGCTCTGCCGTTGAGACATAAATCTGGGGACAGCAATTATATTACCTTCGGCATATACAATGGCGGGGAATTTCTACTTGGGCGTGTAAGACCAAAGCCTAGTTCTCAAGCAATGAGTGTAACGTATTACACCCTGCAGAGCAAAGAAATGGGGCAGGGTACACTAATTTAGTGTCGACATGATCAGGTGTTGACATTGATATCCAAAAACTGAAAACTGTATGCAGTGGCAGAGGCAGAACTCTGGGAGGCAACGAAGTCATCTGCCGCCGGGCTCCTGCTCCTAAGGGGGCACTTCTGCAAGTTTAAATCCATTAATAGAAAGCCATTGATATTGCTTCTGTGGATGAGTTCTGAAATATATATGTGTTCTCTCACTCTATCTCCATATATAGATATATATTTCATAACAGACATATATATTACAGATGGAGCCCCTGCTTTCCTTGGCCGGGGCTCGCAAGACCCTCCCTGCTGGTGTGCGTCGTCGGCAGGGGCTTCACTGAATTGGGACGCAAAGCACGTGTGTCTCATATGCACAGGCGTCCCAGTCTCTCGGCGGGGACGCTGCGTGTCCCTGCCCGTATCCGCTTCAGGGAGACGGGCAGGGTTAAGTCGGCAAAGGCGGGGGGAGGCAGTGGGGACTGGAGGAAGGCTCCGTTGCCCAGGGGGCACGCGAGCATCTCATACACGTGCGCCCCCTGGTGGGGCTGGCATGATGGCGGGGATGGCGTTAGAAATGCAAGCCCTGCAAAGATGAAGTCAGCCCCATCTGTATATAAGGTTGTGTGTGTGTGTGTGTGGGGGGGAGGGGCACAAATATATGTCTTGCCTCCGGGGAACTGGGACGAACTTACACCACTGTGCAGTAGCGGAAATTTGTCTCAGTTGCCCGGAGGAGAGATAAATATTGGAATGTCTTGGTGCAGAACTTGCTGAAGAGCAGGACTGGATTTCCCATTTGGCAGATGAGGCACAGGCCTGTGTACAGCGCCTATGGGGGCAGCATTTATTTTGCATGGCTGTCATTAAGCTTTTTGCATGGTCGCCGCCCATCCATGACGTCCACCCTGTCTTCCATCTACAGAAGCTCTTCAACGCTCTCCTCCGATGTTGGACCGCCTCTCCGGCCTCACACAGGGTAACATTAGCTGAAACAGAGCAATGACATGACAAGATGTGATTGGTTTGCCGCAACGCCATTTAAAATAAATCCAAGATGACCACGGGTGAGTCATTGGGCCCCCATCTCACTCTCTCTGTTGGGCATCTTGAACTTTATTCAGTATTTGCTCCTGTATAACAGTCTCTTACCATTGCTGTCATTCGGATGCTGAGGCGATGGTTTATTTAAGTTTTCTGAATATTTTTCATATTTTTGTTTGCGCCATTTTAATACAGGAGGGGATGCAAGGGTGGGCACTCACTTACTACTTGATCAGGAAGCGGATCCCTCCTCCCCGGCCAGAGCCATCTTCCCAGTAATATTTGGAAATATGACGCCGGCTTCTAGAGAACACGGTGCCACAGTCTTTGCTTTCAATGTGCAGCGCCATCTTCCTGAATATCTCACCAGGAACATGGCATCCACAGATATGCTCAGGCGAATGGGGTAGCCGACCCGGGACCTCTGCACCACTCTACAAGGAATCTGCTCCGTAAGCCTCGGTTAGCACATGGAAATATTTGGGAGTGTTTTGTACAATTTCGCTAAAACGTCTAAGATAATACAGATGGAGCGCCTCTCCGCCACCTGTACGTTGCTCTACTTCTGAACTAAGCATTAGTTACGGCCCTCGCAGGGAAAACATCTTCTAACTCTGTGTGACAGCAAACTGTCTGTGCAAGTGGGGTGACACTTGGGAAACCTTTTGCAATACAGTAGTTCAAGGTCAATGTTTCACCACTGTGTTGTAACACACTGAGTATGGTTTATATTAGTACAATCTTGGGGGAAATTTGCTAAGTTTAGAGCTCTGTTTCACATGGGATATTGCTACGTGCAACCTATCAGATTCTACTTCTTATTTATTTAGCAGCCTCTAGAACAGCGGTTCTCAAACTGTGGGTCCTGACCCCAAAGTGGGTCCCAACCTTCTCAGCATAAGGGCGCGACTCCATGTTGCTGACCATCAGGCTGATGACTTTTCTAATTTCAGTCAGTGATTCAAGGAGACTGAGATCTGTTGGATTGTCTGCTATGTTAAGCTGGCCATACATCAGAAAGATATTGTACCCAATCATACAATCTCAATTGATTGTACGATGGATTGTATGCAGATTGTGTGCACATCTTGTGTACACAATCATACAATCAATCATAAGATGGATTGTATGACTGATTGTATGATGGATTTTATGCAGATTGTGTGCACACCTTGTGTACAAAATCATGCAGCAGATGGATTGTATGACTGATTTTATGATGGATTGTATGGATTGTGTGTCCAAAAACCACCAAGGACTGCTGGGGATTTCAAGGGAAATTGTACACAATCATGAGTGCAATCGATCTTAAGATCGATCTTTCTGATGTATGGCCAGCTTTAGACTCCTCCCATCATTTTGTGCCTCCACAATGCTGCCATGTATGTGCTGTCTGCTGACTACACATGTGATGGGTTATGGTATATTACACTCCTCCCATCACTCTGTGCCTCCACAATGCTGCTGTGTATGTGCTGTCTGCTGACTACACATGTGATGTGATGGGTTATGGTATATTACACTCCTCCCATCACTCTGTGCCTCCACAATGCTGCCATGTATGTGCTGTCTGCTGACTACACATGTGATGTGATGGGTTATGGTATATTAGACTCCTCCCATCACTCTGTGCCTCCACAATGCTGCTGTGTATGTGCTGTCTGCTGACTACACATGTGATGTGATGGGTTATGGTATATTAGACTCCTCCCATCACTCTGCCTCCACAATGCTGCCATGTATGTGCTGTCTGCTGACTACACATGTGATGTGATGGGTTATGGTATATTAGACTCCTCCCATCACTTTGTGCCTCCACAATGCTGCCATGTACGTGCTGTCTGCTGTCTACACATGTGATGTGATGGGTTATGGTATATCAGACTCCTCCCATCACTCTGTGCCTCCACAATGCTGCCATGTATGTGCTGTCTGCTGACTACACATGTGATGTGATGGGTTATGGTATATCAGACTCCTCCCATCACTCTGTGCCTCCACAATGCTGCCTTGTATGTGCTGTCTGCTGACTACACATGTGATGTGATGGGTTATGGTATATTAGACTCCTCCCATCACTTTGTGCCTCCACAATGCTGCCATGTATGTGCTGTCTGCTGACTACACATGTGATGTGATGGGTTATGGTATATTAGACTCCTCCCATCACTCTGTGCCTCCACAATGCTGCCATACAGTATATGTGCTGTCTGCTGACTACACATGTGATGTGATGTATTATGGTATATTAGACTCCTCCCATCACTCTGTGCCTCCACAATGCTGCCATGTATGTGCCTCCACAATGCTGCCATGTATGTGCTGTCTGCTGACTACACATGTGATGTGATGGGTTATGGTATATCAGACTCCTCCCATCATTTTGTGCCCCCACAATGCTGCCATGTATGTGCTGTCTGCTGACTACACATGTGATGTGATGGGTTGTGGTATATTAGACTCCTCCCATCACTCTGTGCCTCCACAATGCTGCCATGTATGTGCTATCTGCTGACTACACATGTGATGTGATGGGTTATGGTATATTGGACTCCTCCCATCACTCTGTGCCTCCACAATGCTGCCATGTATGTGCCTCCACAATGCTGCCATGTATGTGCTGTCTGCTGACTACACATGTGATGTGATGACCTGCAGTAAATCACTGGGGTCCTGTAATTAATTTTTTTTGTCTGATGGGGTCCCAGAGCAAAATAGTTTGAGGACTACTACTCTAAAAGATAATAGACAGGATCTGATTGGTTGCCAATAGCAACATCCCATGAAATAGAACTCCCATCTTGGTGAATATCCCCCTTATTAATAATCTATTGACCTGGCAATGTTGCTCTAATGAGAGATCTCAATGGAGACCCATCTGACTGCTACATGTAAGGGGAAGCTGGAGACATTATGGGGAGCTGTCTATAAGCGCCCGGGCAGCATGGACGGTGTAATAATTAGTATTACTGCCTCTCAGCGCTGAGGTCATAGGTTTGATTCCCACCATGGCTCTAACTGTGCAGAGTTTGTATATTTGGGATTGGTACTAAATCCCGGCAGTCAGAATCCCGGCATTCAAAATCCTGACGCCGGAATCCCGACCACCGAAATCCCGACAAGGGGGGGGACGTGGATGGCCCCCCCTTGCGGGCTCGCTGCGCTCGGTTAGGTTAATTGGCTCCCACCAAAAATTAACCCTAGAATGTCTGTGTGTGCGTGTACATGTGGTAGGGAATATAGATTGTAAGCTCCACTGGGGCAGGGACTGATGTGAATGTTCAAATATCCTCTGTACAGCGCTGCAGAATATGTGTACGCTATATAAGAAACTGTTAATAAATAAATAAGTGCCAGCAAATGTAGCAGACACCACCCGCATGCGTTCTGCGCTGTAGGCGGAGTTACGCAGAGATGCAGCATTTTCCCTGGTTGTCGCAGGAATGCACTGCGTCTCCTGAAGTTGGCGGTGATGAGGAAAGGTAAGCTTCTCTGACAGTATGCAGAGCATACAAGGACAATCTGTTAATGGGCTGCTAAATAATTTATGGCTTGACAGTGAGAAGTAAATCTTTTCAATGCATTCCTAAATTACAGGATCGCCTTGTGGATTGACGACGGGGCTGTTAGACATGTTTTGCTGCATATGTTCCTCGTTCGGATAACTCACGGCAGATGCTGTTAATTTAGAAAATGGATGAAAGTTGCACTAAAAAGGAAAAAGAAAAAAAGAAACAAATTTTAAAACGAAAGCTTCTGAAGAGTCGCTTGATTTTCTGTAATGACAGCGCGTCCGTCGGCAGTAAAGCTTGCGAGGGATTTTCTTGTATCATAGTGTAATAAATGTGGTTGTTGGAGACAGGGGCGGATTGGCCCACCAGGAAACCGAGCTCATTAAGGAGGTTATTCTGATCGGTGCGGCCAAACGTGCGTACGTTCACTATTAACGTACGCTAGCCGTACGCGGCCGTTGGGGTTAAGTCCACCCACAAATCAGCCGCTTACGTACGGGCAGAAATAACGTAGAAGGGGAGTGGCGTACAAATGAGCGTACGGCAACGTACGCGGACGGCCCAGCCCTTGCACTCCGACAACAGGCGTACAACTGAGCGTACGGCGCCGTTTACGGACGTCTTTCGTCCGTCTTCCCACCGACTTCTTGCGGAGATCTGAGCGTACGCCAGCTTGCACGGACGGGTCCCTATTGTTTTCAATGGAAAACACAGCTTATGTCACCGCTCGTGAGAGTGAGCGTACGTCCGTGTACGCTGCCATACCCTTCACATATATGGACCTGCAAATCTTGCCTTTCAACTACAATTCTGACAATTGATTAATTAATCTATTTGTTATTCAATTATTGTTTTCTATTAACTCAATTGTCTACCTTAATAAAGATCTAATAAAACCACATTTGAACCCTCATTACATGTATATTTGTTATGTTCTAATGTGGCATTTTAATCACTATCTATGTGTCCCCATATTGCTGTTACTTTTACATCAAGTTATGTTGGTGTTTCTGTATATGTACTAAATTATGTCCATAATTACTTTGTCCACAATGTGTAACATGTATACCTACCCTGATGTTATGTGTGATGTTTTAATCTACCAACATTAAACATTCATGCATTTTCACTATGTGTTATTTTACTCAAAAACACACACATTCACACATCAATCATTACCCCTCACCTCAAATTACAAGTATAACTTACAGTACACATCTGTATGTACCTACCCTTACAAGCCCCCTAACATATGTATTAGTAAAAACACAGGCAATTTCGAACTGTACATAAACTTTTATTTAGGACAAAAATAATAAGGGGGGGGGGGATAAAAAAAAATTAAATCCGGGCCTCCAGAAGTCCAAACAGGATCTGGAGGTACAGGAGGGTCAGTACAATCTCCCGCATTAGGGCTGCCACCTCCTCCTGCTGCTGTTCAGTGTCTGTAGTGAAGGGATAAAAAAAAAAAAAATTAATATATAACATACACAAATGTTTGTTGTATTTGTACATAATAAAAAGTTCAGAGTTATGTGTGAAGGCCACATACATTTTTAAACTACATTGAAGATGGGTCTGCTGTAAACACAGTACTAAAAAATAATATGTTAACACACACATACTGTACATAGTAAATAACATTAATTCAATTACTCCTTCATGGATGAATGTATGCTGTATCCCAATTGGTACTTTGGTTTTGGGGGACTGTCCTCTAACCTCACAATTAGGCTGTGCTATTTAAGGGTTATGACATTGTTGTGGCTTAACCCCTTCCTGACAGAGCCAGTTTTTGCGTTCCTGACAGAGCCCTTTTTTTCAAATCTGACATGTATCACTTAAGTGGGGATAACTTTTTTTTGCTTTTACTTATCCCAGTGATTTTGAGATTGTTTTTTCGTGACACATTGTACTTCAAATTAGTGGTAAATTTGGGTCGATACAGTCTGTTTTTTTGTGAAAAATACCAAAATGTCGGAAAAAAATGGAAAATTTTGCGATTTGCAAAATGTTAAATTTTCTGCTTGTGAGACAAATAATCTTACCACTCAAAATAGTTAATAACTAACATAGACCATATGTATACTTTATGTTGCCATCATTATTTCAACCTCATTTTCATTTTTTTGGACACTAGGAGGCTTAAAATATGAATAGCAAATTCTCGAATTTTCAAGAAAATTTCAAACACTGATTTTTTTAGGGACCAGTTCAGTTCTGATGTGACTTTGAGGGACTTGTATGTGAGACACCCCCATAAATGATGCCATTTCAAAAACTGCACCCCTCACAGTATTCAAAACAGCATTTTGGAAGTTTGTTAACCCTTTAGGTGTTTCACAGGAATTAAAACAAAGTGTAGGTGAAATTTCAAAATTTCATTTTTTTTGCAGATTTTCAATTTTAATACATTTTTCTAAGGAACACAGTAGATTTTACTAGAGAAATGTGACTAAAAATTGATTCCCCCAATTCTTTTGTTTTCATAAATATCCTATATGTGGCCCTAGTGTGCACGTTGACCAAACCACAGGCTTCATAATAGAAGGAGCACCTACTTGTAGGTTTCTAGGCACCATAAAATGCTAAAAGTTAGGAACCCCCCCACAAGTGACCCCATTTTGCAAACTACACCCTTCAGGGAATTCATCTAGGGGTATAGTGTACATTTCAAACCCCCAGGGGTTTCACCAATTGTGGTACAACTGGGCAGTGAAAATGAAAAAAATTAATTTTTCATTTTCACAGCTCAGTTGTATCAAAATTGGTGAAACCCCTGGGGGTTTGAAATGTACACTATACCCCTAGATGAATTCCCTGAAGGGTGTAGTTTGCAAAATGGGGTCACTTGTGGGGGGGTTCCACTGTATGGGTGTTTCGGGGGTCATTCAACCAGAATCTGTGCTGCAAAATCCAAATATCACTCCTTCCCTTCTGAGTCCTGCCATGCACCCAACTGGTATTTTTTGGTCACATGTGAGGCATTGCCGTACTCGGGAGAAATTGGGGCACAGATTTTGGGGTGCTTTGTCTCCTTCATTCCTTGTGAAAATGAAAAATTTTGAGCCAGAACCGCATTTTTCTGTAAAAAATTACATTACAGCAGACATCTCCTAACTGTCACCGCGTCTATAGACGCAGTGACAGTTTAAAGCCATGACGTACATGTACGTCAAATGTCGGGAAGTACTTCCCGACCATGACGTACATGTACGTCAAATGTCGGGAAGGGGTTAAGCACTCCTTACTATTTTAAATTTCGGACATTGCTGTACAAATTATAGGCCTACAGCTATGTTTGTAAAGCATGCATCCGCATGGCCTCACACACTATTACCAAAACAATCTCTACATTTATGTTGCACCAGTGCCAGATTAAGCCTTCGGGGGGCCCGGGGTACTTTAGACCGGGGGGCCCCCTTGCACTTGTCATTACTGGCCGCACACTGCATGGGAGAATATTATACTGTCAAAACACAGAGTAAAGGCAGAATAAACTTGGTCAATGGTTAACTGCAGGGGATATAGATATATATATATATATATATATATATATATATATATATATATATATATAGCAGATTTTCCAAGGATGGCCGGCACTCCAAATAGCAGCAGTATCCAACAACGGGTGCCCTCCCAGGGGAAGTGAGACAGGAACTCGCTCCAATATATAGAGGTGTACAGCGGGTGGCACTCCAGCAAATAAAGACAGTAATCACAGGGAACACAGACTGTGATTACTGTCTTTATTTGCTGGAGTGCCACCCGCTGTACACCTCTATATATATATATATATATATATATATATATATATATATATATATATACACACACACACACACACCACATGAAAAGCCTGTGTTTGTCCCTCTGCCCCTTACTCTGGAGGAGACCTCACAGTCCTAGTGCTGCCTCTGATTAAAAACCCTCACATGACTAAGCTGCTGCTGCTGTTCTCCATGGACCTGAGAAGCATGTAATGAGCTCCACCAATCAGAGCTCAGCACAAACTTCTCAGCCTCTGTCCTCTGGTGCAAAGTGTCATGGGACTTAGTCAACTCCCAGAAATGCACTGCACACTTGTGCAATCAGTGTGCCTTGGCTCCCGATGCTCAGCACCATAAATCAGTGTCACATTGGCAGATAGGTGAAGCTGCAGCACTACCCCACCCATGCACAAAACCTTTAGCAAAAAAAAACAAATAAATATATAAATTAAAAATACATGACAACCACAGGGGGCCCCTAGCTAGAGGGGGGCCCAGGGGCACTGACCCCTTGTGCCTCCATTATAATCCGGCCCTGTGTTGCACATCATGCTGGGAACTGGAGTTACCTAACACCTGGAGCCACATAACTACCACACCACTAATGTCGGATATCTCATTGGATGTACTGTTATGTCAATTATTCAAGGGGTGAGGCATGGCCACACTCAAAAAAACCACCAAGGGGACCCTTGTTCCTGGAGAAGGACAGGACACACCTCATGGTCGCCCTGCAGTGATATGTTGCAACTAATGTTGATGTTGGATACACATATGTGGTTGTTGTGATTGTTTATGTGTAGAAATGTGTAGGTCAACATTAGACACATTATTTACTTACGGCTACTTGAGCCATCCTGGTCCCCGCTGGTTGGCTGTGCGGTGGTTGGGGGGGTCAGAAGCAAGGGGGATGGGATGGGAATTTGGATAGAGGTAGTGGGTGTGAGTGGGGATTGGAGAGGTTTGGGGGTGGGTGGTGGAGAGGTGTAGGGGGGTTGGAAATGGGGTGGGGAGGGGGTGGGGGTAGGGGTGTGGGTGGGGGTGGGGGTGGGGGTAGGGGTGTGGGTGGGGGTGGGGGTAGGGGTGTGGGTGGGGGTAGGGGTGTGGGTGGGTGTGGGGGAAGGGGATGGGGAAATTGTGTGGGCCCCAGCTGGAGCCATTGTCTCGGCCTCCTCTTCCTCCTCCTCCTCCTCTTCCTCCTCCTCTTCTTCCTCCTCCTCTTCCCCCTCCTCTTCTTCCTCCTCCTCTTCCTCCTTCTCTTCTTCCTCCTCCTCTTCTTCCTCCTCCTCCTCTTCCTCCTCCTCATCTGGCTGCTCCAGGGCTGCCTGCTCGTGGGCTGCCTGGTCCCGGGCTGCCTGCTCCCGGGCTTCCATGCGTGCCCTTGCCCGTGCTGAAATGTTCATGTTGATGGCATAGAAATCGAAGATTGGGTTTCATAAAAAAGGGGGAAATAAAAATTCACATTAGTCATGCTCATAACCTTCCAAATTATCATTGCTGTTATATTTCAGACATTTATCATGCAAACTAATTGATATGCTACACCCAAAAACTGAGCAAATACTTAAACCCCCCCCTATACACCCCATATCCCCCCATATACCCCCCCTATACACCCCATATCCCCCCCATATACCCCCCCTATACACCCCATATCCCCCCCATATACCCCCCCTATACACCCCATATACACCCATATACCCCCCCTATACACCCCATATCCCCCCATATACACCCCCTATACACCCCCTATACACCCATATACCCCCCTATATACACCCATATACCCCCCCTATACACCCCATATCCCCCCCATATACCCCCCTATACACCCCATATACACCCATATACCCCCCTATATACACCCATATACCCCCCCTATACACCCCATATCCCCCCCATATACCCCCCTATACACCCCATGTACACCCCCTATACACCCATATACACCCACATACTCAGGAACATATTTATAAAAAGTACAGAAAACATTAGCTAAAAAACGCAGACATACTAGTAATCAAAACTTACATCGGGCAATATGGCGGCGAAGGGTGCAGAGCAAAACTGGCTGCCGCCGGCGCAGGTCAGACCAGCGCCGCTCAACTTGCCCCAGGCTTCTGCGGACGCCGGTCGTCGAGTATATTAGGCGGCGGGCAGCAGTATACGCCCGCCGCTTGTCCATGTTGCTGACATATGGGCCCCTGGGCCCCAGGTGACGGTCCATTGCGTCAACCAGGGCCAACAGCTCCTGGGTCGTAAACGGCCTAGCCCTGGTAGTTGTCATAGTGCCAATGGCGCAGTTAATAATTGCAGGTACATATATCACTTTTGGTGCTTGCTGATTGGTGTAAAAAATTGTTTGTTTGGTATTAACTTTATTAATCCCTCTTGCATTAACAAACTGGATGCGAATAGAAACTTACGCGGACCGTTCCGATATACACACACCATAACCAACAGCATGCATTCAATGTATAGAGAGGAACTGTATTTACAGTGTGCGGAAAATAATACACGCAACCCTCTACTTATAACTACGCTACTTAAAGGGGGCACGATACACTGATTTCCATGGAGAGGAGTACTGTATTTACAGTGTGCGGAAAATAATACACGCAACCCTCTACTTATAACTACGCTACTTAAAGGGGGCACGATACACCGATTTCCATGGAGAGGAGTACTGTATTTACAGTGTGCGGAAAATAATACACGCAACCCTCTACTTATAACTACGCTACTTAAAGGGGGCACGATACACCGATTTCCATGGAGAGGAGTACTGTATTTACAGTGTGCGGAAAATAATACACGCAACCCTCTACTTATAACTACGCTGCTTAAAGGGCCACAATGCAACATGTTGCTGTATGACAATTTCATACACATTACATATGTAAGGAAAGCATTGTAACGTGATGTTTTGAAATGTGACTCACAAAGCATACACGAACTCCAACAGATACCAGCTGACAACACTCATCATTGGAATGACAGGTGCACACATTTCACGATGTAGCCCACAATGCTCCACAACCTGTGTATGTGCATATACAGGTGATTGTTCAGGTGCGTTGAGACCTGCGTAATTTAAGCGGGAATTATCGGCGGGAATTATCGGCGGGAAATATCGGCGTAAATGAGCAAATACATTGCGGAGAAAAATATACGCCCCCTTGTTCATGGCGGGAGATTAACATATAAATATTCAGTCAGATGCAGGCCAGAATTGCTGCAAACATGTCTAACTCAGACAATTCCGCAGCTGAGGACGCTCTGCAGAGAGCACAAGCAGAATCCCTGCTTTAAGCGTTACAGAAGAGGGAACAGGAGCGGAGAAGGAGGGCTCAAGAGAGAGGTAGCCTGCCAGACCAAGCGGGCCCCTCACTAACAGGCCCTGTTCAACCTCCACCAGCTCCACAAGGGCCAAGCAACCAGCCAGAACAAGAGGTTGCATCTCTCCAAACAGGTGTGACCCAGCAGGTGCATGGTGAGAGAACTGGGGCCACCAGAAAACGAGCTGCAACATCTAGGGTGAGGACTGAGCAGGATACCACCACCAGAAAGAGAAACCCTGCATTTGTAGAGGCCGAAATGCGAATTCTAGTGCCCAGGGCACGCGAATGGATTGAATTGGCAACCAGGAAGCCGGGTGCCAGTGCAAGGAGAAACCTTTGGGAGAAGATCACAGAGGAAGTGAACCAGGTGGCACCAGTGGTCAGAAATTGGGACGCGGTGACGAAAAGGTTAGTGTGTTTGTCAGGGCTATTTTTCAGCAGGCTCCAGCAGGAACTGAGGCCCTTATTCTAGTTCACTCTTTCTGGCCAAATATTTATTAGATGGACAAAACCATGTGCACTGCAGGTGAGGCAGGTGTTACTTGTGCAGAGATAATCAGATTTGGGTGGGGTTTTACACCTGCCTCACCTGCAGTGCACATGGTTTTGTCCATCAAAGAAATTTTTGGCCAGAAAGAGTGAACTAGAATAAGGGCCTCAGTTCCTGCTGGAGACTGCTGAAAAATTGCCCTGGTCTTTGTCCCCCTGATGTCATATGTGTGTACATATGTTACATGTATGTTTTGAGACTAATAGAAAGGTGTGTTTGTAGATAGTGCTACACTTCAATGTCACATGTGAACACAACCATGTCTAATAACCCACATTGATATATGAAACATGCACCATTGGTGTGATGTGAGGTTATGGGCACAGTTCTGCTCATGTGAAGTATGTGATGGGACAAGAGAAAGTGTGTTTTGTAAAGAGTTGTTGTAACATGTTCCATATGATGCTACTGAAACAAGAATGAGCAAACTGTGCACATGTAGCTGGTGAGAAACTACACATCCCAGTATGCCATCCCATAGTTAAATTACTCCATAATAACCACATTGTCAAGCTATGGTGGAATGTGTAGTTTCACAACAGGTGGAGGTGCATAATTTGGCCATGGATGATGTCATTTCTGCATAGTGATGTATGTATGTGCATTTAGTGGCCTAATGAATGTGATGAGACACTGAAATGCCTCCTAATGGAGACATGAATGTGTGTGTGGGACACATATGGCTAAAAAACATAAGATCACCCACACTAGGAAATGTCACGTAGCTAGGGGTACCACCTAGTCCCTTTAATTCCGGACACATATTAATTACACAGGTTCTGTGGCTGGCTGACTTCAAGACTCCACTTCACCTAATTTTAAACTGCCACAGAACCTGTGTAAGTAACATGTGTCCGGAATTAAAGGGACTAGGTGGTAACCCTACACGTAGCACAGTGGTGCACATATCTCATGGTGATATTTGTATTTTTAAACTTGTAGGTGGACTGACTTCAAAACGGCAATGAAGAGGAAGATGACTGACCGGTACAACCACAGCATGTCCACCGGGAGAGGTCCTATGCCCGATCATTTGGAGTATACCCCCCTGGAGCAGGACGCCTTGGACGTCATTGATGTGGGCGAGATCAGGGGGATCTCCAATATGGACAGTGAGCTCCCGGCGGAGGTCTTTGATGCTGCTTTTGATGGTAAGTCACAGTAATGCATTGTATTTTGAAAGAGATTTTTTAGTGCGTATGTGATGGTGACATTTTTTTCAATTATTATCCTAGCAGAAGCAGAAACCCAGGATGTACCGGCAGCATCTTCCTCTGCAGAGCCACAGGTGGAGCGAGTGGTCCAGCCTCCACCAAGAAGACACCCCCAGCCCCAGCCACAGGAGACATGGGATGAGAGCGTGATGGTGATGCTGGAGAGGATCGAGCAGCAAGGGGTGGATGCCGCGCTCCGTCAGCAGCAGTTTGGGGATTTTTTTGATGAGTGGAAGGCCACAAACAGGCTGCAGTGTGAGGCCTTGAACCGCATTAATGACACTCTGGCGGCTGGCATGCTAAGCATTGGCCAACACCTCAGCCGCCAGAATGAACTTCTTGCGGAGCAGCTGACCACCGCCAGGTCCCTAAGGGACAATCCCCCATCTGCTGCCCCACCCCAAGCTGCTCCCCAACCTTCCACCTCTGCTGACCCTCCTGTGTCCACTAGGGGAAGACGCCGCAAGCCAGCTGACCCAAAGGCCCCTGTCCCCAAGGCCCCATCTAAAAGGGGGAAAAAAGGGCCCAAATAATGAGACCTGGTTCACTTCCTCTGTGGTTGGACCCCAAATGTTTAAATTGCACTGGACATCCACTTCCTGAGTTGGCCATCGATCCATTTGCGTGCCATGGGCATTAAAGTTCTTATTTTGACCTCTACAAATGCAGGATAAATTTTTGGTGGTGTGTATCTTGCTTAGTATTCACCCTGGTTGTTGCAGTACGTATTCTGGTGTCCCCATTTCTTTCACCATTGCATTTGCAGGGTAACACATGTTTGGAGATATGCAACCTCTTGTTCTGGCTGTTTTTTTATTTTTGTGTCTATTTGATTTGTTTATTTGATTTCTGACATTAAAGTGTTCACACTTTAAGCTGTGATGCTGAACAGCAAATAAATTTCTTTTACCAATTAAATCAAAATTGTTGTATGTGTAATTTCTTGTGTGAAACAAATACTAGATTTATGTGTACTTACTGACCAGGGTATTTTTGAACATTTGTTGAAGTGTGGTCGAAGTTTCCCATGTGTAACCCTCTCCATGGCCATTCCCATGTTCCTATCCAACTTTTCCCTGCTAATTAGTTTGTGTCAGCACATGTGCAGAGCAACTTAATAGGTGAGAAAGCAGTTTGTGTGCAGGTGAGGTAGCTCCTACAGTAGTAGGTAAAAGCAGGTCCAGAACAATGCTTTCCTCATGGAGTGGGTGAGGCAGACAAACAAGGGTGAAAAGGTAAATTTGTGTAGGAATGCATATGTGTCCTCCCTAAAAAAAGATGTGTGAATGGGCCAAACATGATAAAATTGCTTGTGAACTAACATGTATAAGTTTTTACATATATATGATTTGACAGTATCATAAGCAGATGTAGGAATCCTTTGTTAGAGAGATGTGAGTGCAATAATGTTATTGGTGGCATCTTACATCCAGAGTGTAGTCAAATCCAATTCATAGCAGATGAGATAGTGGTAGAGTTCTGTATTTTGGGTACTATACAAAGATTGTGTGCAAAATAGTGGTCATGGGCTTCAAACATTGCTGAATCATCCTTTGTAGGTGTTAGATGTGGTTTATGTTATTGTATCCTAAATACAAAACCTATGTTTGTATTAGAGTGAAGACGTTGACACATGTCGACTTGTGTAGATTGAGTGTGCTACTGTGTAAAGTCTATGAAAGCACGTAGTGAATGTGTGTAACTGTTTAGCAAATAGCTACCTTAGCATATATAAGCAGGTCTTCAAAATATTCTTACCTTAAATTAAACAAACCTTTAAATGTCGAGAAGTATAGAAAGATAAGCTTCCAATGTGTTTGAGTGCTGTGTGTGGCTTGCAGGTAGTGAAATCATGGTTTGGACTTAATAGACTGCAGCATTGCTTATTACATTCAGGTGTATGTGTTTGAGTAGGAATCAGCGTTAATTAGCAAACTCAGGCGCACGCTGGCATGCGGTATCTGTAGGGGTGGTTTGAGCTGGCGGTTGGCGGCCGCCTGTTTTGTGTCCGAAATGAACGGTGCCTTAGTCGAGCGTGCGGTAGTAGCACCGCTCATTTTTGGTGCACACCCCCGTGTACGCCCATAATTACGCCCATTTTCCCTCATTATTTCGGCCGCTCCCCTTAACACGCCCCTATGCCGCCCCCAATACCGTACACTCGCGTACAGGTTTTTTCGCACGTAGAGACCCCGTCCGTAAGCGTTGTGGAGTGTTCGCGCCTGCGCATTGGCGAATGTACGCATGCGCAGATAAAAAAAAAACCCGGAACGTACGCGTACGGCCCGGCCGCACCAACCAGAATAAGGCCCTAAAAGAGGCCGGCTGTGCTCCCCCCTGGGCTGGCTGGGCCACGGGCAGCGGCCGTAGCACTTTGCCCAAATCAAAAATGGCCACGGGAGGGCTGCTGCACACGCAGCACCTCCCATGCTTCCAGCTCCTGTTCCCCCTCCGCACAGCCAGCAGAAGAAAGAAGAACAGCAGCAGCAGGTGAGCCACCCCCCCCCCCTCCCGGGCATACCGCCGCCGCCAGCACCTCCTCACCCCCCCAGGCATACCGCAGCCACCGCGTGCATATCAAGTAAAGTTACACTGTTTGGCTGGGAAGCACTGCAGCAGAACATTTGTTATGAAAATACAGTCGCAAAACATAGGCATGCTGTATATCATTTTAATCAGCAACATCTGCTAGTTGCATTTAACAGGAAACATCCATAGCATATTTAGCATTTTTAGCATAATTTTTGGTAATTTATAACAAACATGCCCTACTTTTTGAGCAACAAATCGGCATCTACTCATTTATTTAGCACCTTCTAGAACATAATAGACATAATCTGTTTGGTTGCCCATAGCAACATCCCATCTTCAATAGACCTCCCATCTTAGTAAATAAACCACTATAGACCTTGAGGAGCTGATTGGCTGTAGCACCATTTGTCATACGAAATGACTTCTCTCATTCACAACCAGTTTTATCACTCGTTGATAAATATGCCCCAAGCATACACATAGGGGACGGGCACTCTGTTAAGTAAAGTAAGTAAAAAGTAAAAGTAAGTAAAAAGTATAAAAAAAAATGTAGGAACCTGCTGTGTGGTCCACGCTGTGTTTTCACCCTCATATGGATGTACCTGATGTTTAAGTCCTTATGGGACTGAAACGTATACGTTGAGTATTACTTTTGATTTTGCTGCATATGAAAACTCTAATACACAGCTAATTTTACTTGCATTTACCAAATGTCTGGAGAGTGAATCATTTTGTTTATTTATATATATATATATATATATATATATATATATATATATATATATATATATATATATATATATATATATATATATATATATATATATATATATATATATATAGAAAAAGAAATAACCCTTTCACTGCGCTGAAATGGTAGGCAGCACCTCTACAAGTCCCCCCTGTTAGTGGGGGAAGAAGAACGGAAAATGCAACAAAGATATAGGGTGCGCCTTTGTGTGTGTCACCACCACCACCATTTATACAATTTATTAAAAATAGATAAAACAATTTTTCAGCAATATTTCATTCTTAAGTAGTCATATTTTCATCATTCCATTGGAATGATGAAAATATGACTACTTAAGAATGAAATATTGCTGAAAAATTGTTTTATCTATTTTTAATAAATTGTATAAATGGTGGTGGTGGTGACACACACAAAGGCGCACCCTATATCTTTGTTGCATATATATATATATATATATATATATATATATATATATATCTGGAGCAAGTACATATTAATGGATAAGTTTGACATATGGCAGAGTCACATTAATGATAGACAATCATACATATTACTTGCATTTACCAAAAGTCTGGAGAGTGAATCATTTTGTTTATTTATATATATATATATATATATCTATATCTATATCTATATATATATATATATATATATATATATATATATATATATATCTGGAGCAAGTACATATAGTATTAATGGATAAGTTCGACATACAGTATGGCAGAATCACATTAATGATAGACAATCATACATATTGTTATATGTATTATTAATAAGGAAAATGAATCTATAGATAATATAAAAGGATATGCATACGTATGTGTATCTATGTCAAAATCAAAAATATATAGAATACAAATGAATATAAATAAAAATAATAAAAATAAATAATACATTTGTATACACAAATATAGTTTCAATGTCCTGGAGTTTAGTATACTCTCCATATAGATAGCGTATGCTCAGCATTGATATAAATGTAACATTTAGCCCATCTGGATACTAACAATTGAGTCTGAAGGTCCAATAGATAAATGGTCTTATACCGATCCCCACCTCTCACTGATGAAGGTATATGTTAAAGGCCTATGATGTGTTGATCTTTTGGATTGTTCCTATGTACTTGTGAAAAGTGTCTAGGGACACTATAGAAACATAGAATTTGACGGCAGATAAGAACCATTTGGCCCATCTAGTCTGCCCCTTTTTTTACCCTTCAGGTAATCTCAACCCTTTTTAATCCTTATTTCTTTGTATGGATATACATATGCCTATCCCAAGCATGTTTTGTAAGTTTTGTGAGGTAGGCCATGCACCATTTTAGTTGCCCTTCTTTGTACACTCTCTAATGTATTTATATCCTTCTGAAGATATGGTCTCCAGAACTGGACACAGTACTCTAGATGAGGTCGTACCAATGACCTATAAAGTGGCATTACTACGTCTTTTTTTCTGCTACTGATTCCTCTCCCTATGCAACCAAGCATCTGACTTGCCTTCCTCATTGCTTTGCTACATTGCTTTCCTGCCTTTAAGTAACTTGAAATAGTGACTCCTACAGATGGAGCTGGCCTTATTATTGCTGGCGGAGCGCCAGGACCGTGTCCCTGGCGATCCGCCAGCAATCTGGCGCTCTGGCTGAATGAGACGCTCGTGCGTCTCCCACGCACGAGCGTCTCAATAGCCGGGCGGCGAGGCGGCGCGGCGGGTGCAGTCCTGCCCGTCTCCAGCTTCAGGGAGACGGGCAGGGCTGCGGGGGGCTGCGGGGGGGCGGTGTGGACCGGCGGGGACCCGGGGAAGCCGGCGGGGACCCGGGCAAAAGCACCGTCGGAACGGGACGCGCGTGCACCTCGTGCACGCGCGTCCCCTTCCGACATACAGATGGCGCGGGGCGGGGGATGGCGGGTGGCGAGTCCTCCGCCATCCCCAGCAAAGACAAGCCCGGCGCCATCTGTAGATCTCTTTCCTCCTCAGTAGTTTCCATTATATTACCCTTGATACTATATTTAGCATTTTTTAGCATTACACTGTAGTTGCATGCTCTTGACCAATTCTTGAGTTTACTTAGATCATCAGTCATTTGATTTACACCTCCTGGTGTGTCTACTCTGTTGCATATCTTTGTGTCATCTGCAAAAAGGCATACTTTCCCTTCAATATCATTTGCAATGTCACTAACAAAGATATTAAAGAGCTTTGGTCCAAGTACAGATCCCTGGGGTACTCCACTGGTAACATGTCCCTCCATAGAATGCACTCTGTCCCTCCATAGAATGCACTCCATTTACTACAACTGTCTGTTTCCTATCCTGCAAGCAGGTGCTTATCCATTTCATTGTTTTATTATCCAATCCCACACTTTCAAGTTTATTTAGCAGCCTGCGATGCGGGACAGTGTCAAATGCCTTACTAAAGTCTAGATATGCCACATCTACAGCCCCCCCTTCATCTATTATTCTGGTCACGGAGTCAAAAAAGTCAATGAGACTTGTTTGGCATGATCTCCGTGCAGTAAAACCATGACAAGATAGACCCCTAATAAAATTACGACGGTGTTCTATAAAGCCTGCTTTTAGTGGAGGGGTGGTACAGTACGTTCCACATATTGAAGTCCGCAGGGACAGGTTAAAAAATATATCACATAATTTGTGTCGCAATTCATTAAACTTCTCCAAGTTCTTCCCTGCTTTCTAAACAAACTAGACGTTGTCACTGTGCCCGTTCTCTGAGTGACGGCACCTCTAGCCGGGCTGCCAGTTGGCAGTACATCACTGGGCGGCATCCTGAAGCATGGACAGATTTTAGTTGTAAATGAAGTGTCCTAATGAATGTAACATAGTGATCTATCCCCGCACCTTGGCAGGAGATTGCCAGATACAGTTTATGGGTACAGTAAGCACATCTCACTTTCTGTACTAGGTGCTAGACATTAACCTACCGCGGTACCGGGAAACCTCTCATTGATACAGAATGGAATGTGAGGGCAAATTACAGTCTGTTCTGTGGCTTAGCCTTCATTCCCTGCATAATGGGCTCCATTATAGAGTGTTTTATATGCTGTATACTCTGTATATAACTAGGGACAATGGATGCCATAAATGCACCACTAAATAATTGTTATACTAAATCATTTATTTCTTCTTGTTCATGATCATACTGCAGACAGGGGAAAGCAGAGAGGCTGCTGCAGACAGGGGGAAAGCAGAGAGGCTGCTGCAGACAGGGGGAAAGCAGAGAAGCTGCTGCAGAGAGGCTGCTGCAGACAGGGGAAAAGCAGAGCGGCTGCTGTAGACAGTGGGGGTGGGCAGAGAAGCTGCTGCAGGCAGGGGAAAGCAGAGAGGCTGCTGCAGACAGGGGAAAGCAGAGAGGCTGCTGCAGACAGGGAAAAGCAGAGAGGCTGCTGCTGACAGGGGGAAAGCAGAGCGGCTGCTTCAGACATGGGGGAAAGCAGAGAAGCTGCTGCAGGCAGGGGAAAACAGAGAGGATACTGCAGACAGGGGGAAAGCAGAGCAGCAGCTGCAGACAGGGGGGAAACAGAGAGGCTGCTGAAGACAAGGGAAAGCAAGCAGCTGCTGCAGACAGGGGAAAGCAGAGAGGTTGCTGCAGACAGGATGAAACAGAGAGGCTGCTGCAGAGAAGGGAAGCAAAGAGGCTGCTGCAGACAGGGGAAAGCAGAGAGGCTGCTGCAGACAGGGGAAAGCAGAGAGGCTGCTGCACACAGGGGGAAACAGAGAGGCTGCTGCATACAGAGGGATCCAGAGAGGCTGCTGCAGGCAAGGGAAAGCAGATAGGCTATTGCAGACAGGGGGAAACAAAGAGACTGCTGCAGAGAGGGAAAGCAGAGCAGCTGTTGCAGACAGGAAAGAAGAGAGGCTGCTGCTGACGGGGAAAGCAGAGAGGCTACTGCAGACAGGGAAAGCAGAGAGGCTGCTGCAGGCAGGAGAAGCAGAGAGGCTGCTGCAGACAGGGGGAACAGAGAGGCTTCTGCAGACAGGGGACATGCAGGGATACTGCTGCAGACAGGAAAAGTAGAGAAGCTGCAGCAGACATGAGGAAGCAGAGAGTCTGCTGCAGACAGGGGACATGCAGGTAGGTTGCTGCATACAGGGGAAGCAGAGAGTCTTCTGCAGACAGGGAAAGCAGAGAGGCTGATTCAAACAAGGGAACCAGAGAGGCTTCTGCAGACAGGGAAAGCAGAGTGGCTGCTGCAGACAGAGGAACGAGTGAGGCTGCTGCAGACAGGGAAAGCAGAGAGGCTGCTGCAGACGGGGATAGGCAGAGAGGCTGCTGCAGACAGGAGAAACAGAGAGGCTGGTGTAAAACATGAGAAACGGTAAATGCAGCAGTGCTGGACCTCACCACCTGATCCATTGCATAGAGCAAGGGGCTGTCAGATATTTAGATGCACAAGGGATTTTCTTAATTCCATGGAACAGCCTAATACTGCGGATCCCAATGTTTCATTAGCACAGCATATCCTGTATATGTGACATAGGGGTTTATTCTAGTTCATTCTTTCTGACAAAATCCTTCTTAGATGGACAAAACCATGTGCACTGCAGGGGGGCAGATGTAACATGTGCAGATAGAATTAGATTTGGGTGAGTTATTTTGTTTCTGTGCAGGGAAAATACTGACTGCTTTATTTTACACTGCAATATAGATCTCACTTTGAAGAAAAACCCCACCCAAATCTAATTCTCTCTGCACAAGTTACATCTGCCCCACCCGCAGTGCACATGGTTTTGTCCATCTAAGAAGGATTTTGTCAGAAAGAATGGACTAGAATAACCCCCATAGTGTAGTTCACCCAGTAACTGCAGCCTGTATTTATGTATCGCCATGAATGTATATATGATCTGTGCAAATGTGTCCTGTGGTCAGTGTTATCCCCTTGTACGGAACTACAGAAGCCCTATAAATAAAAGACTGTAATAATACAGCAGAGAGTAATCTGTACGTCTGTGTCGGTAGCGGAGTTACAGTCTAGTGATCTCCCCGCTTGGAACTGATGCATTGCATGACATTTGTCCGTGTTATACCGGTGTTATTCCGTTCTGGTTCAGTAATCCCGTACATACAGTAACTGTACATATACATTTGCAATACCTATACCTGAGTGTTCTATGAATAACCTCTCAGCATGACAGTAATTGTCTCTGACAGTCTCACTGTTCCGTACTATAACGTAACTGTCTTATTCTTATTTCTCTTTGACAAAGTAAACGGCTTTGAGAATTGTCTTACAAATGACAAGATAAGCATTGTGTGATCTGCCAGGAGCTGCGGAAGGAAGTGGGGGGGAACTGAGGTTGGAGCAGAATAAAGGAATCGGTGGGAACACCATTGCCTTTATCGGCTCAGTGAGTTCTAAAGGAAGTAATAGTGTAGCTAAGGTGTGCCGGCTGGTACATTAGCCTAACTGCCCTCAGCTGCGCACCAAGGCCAACAATAGCCCAGCTAGCATACCGTCCCACAGCACCGCCAGCACCAACTGTAACATTGACATCAAACATGGCCAAATGTGCATGTTGCCCCCACCCCTGTGTTCTCCAATCTCATAGTTTGAATGCTGCACTGCAGGCAGATGTAACATGTACTGCAGGCAGGCAGATGCAACATGCATTTATTCTATTGAAAATCAGCATCTCAAAGCTTGCAATAAAAAAGGCCTTAGTGTCTGATTCAGCTTTGTTAGCTAAGCAAAAAAGCAAGCAACTGGGCAAAACCATGCTGCGCTGCAGGTGGGGCAGAGCATGTGCAGAGAGAGTTAGATTTGAATGAGGTGTGTTCAACTGAAATCTAAATTGCAGTGTTAAACAAAATCTGTCTAATATTTGTGGGCTACATGTAAAAGCAGGCGGTATTTATCCAGCACAGAAAACAAATAAATGCATTTGCTCCCTTTGTAATGCAGCATGATGTGTTCCATACATAATAATACTTGTTATTTTGCTTTACTGAATCTGGCCCAGTGTTCACAGCTGCTTCCTGAGCACATCCATATTGTCCTCTAATCAAAGATCTATTGGTTTGTTCTCTTGTCACACTGGAGCGGACACTTACTGTACACTTACAATGACAATATGACTCATGAGCGGAGAAAACATACAGGAGGTTGGTAGCAGCTGCTTTTCTAGGATCAAGGACGGCTCTGCTTATGGAAAATGTTGTCTACTGGAGTCATTTTAGGTGATTTTTGGTAATCTGCAAGTTGCGGGAGGCGGTGACACGGAGTTGCAGGAGCGCAGTCCGGACAAAGCAGGCATGTCCGTACCATTTGTAAAAAGGCCACAGCAGCTGTGAAAAATCACACACAGCCGATGCGATACTGCGCATGTACTGGGCCCGGAGTCTGTCAACTGCATTGTATAGGCGCGGGGACCATGGATGATGGATGATGATGGGGACCCTGGAGAGTGGAGACCAGGCAGCGGCAGCAACCCTCCTACACCAAGGTAGGAGCCACCACTGGTCACAAAGCCTCCTATAGGCCCTTATTCTGGTTGGTGCGGCCGGAGCCGCATATGCGGCTCCGACCGTGCAGGCGAATCCCCGCCTTCCATACGGATCGCCACGGCCGTCCGTACGCGGACATGTGGCGGTCCGCATGAAAATGGCGGGGGATACGCCTCCACCATCTTGGAGCAGCCCCCTGCATTCGATGGTCGCCGACCATCGAAGGCAGGGCCGCACGCTCCACCAGCTCCCGCACCCATAGACCTCACGGACACTTGTCCGTGTGAAAGCATGTATGGGGGCGGGCAGCTGACATCCGGCGATGTCAGATGCCCGCCCCCAACACATGCGTCACAGCCTCATTTCCATGCGTACGCCCCGCGTTTGCATGGGAACGCCTATGAAACGCGGGGCGT
The DNA here is from genome assembly GCF_055691185.1 of Crinia signifera. Lineage (NCBI taxonomy): Eukaryota > Metazoa > Chordata > Amphibia > Anura > Myobatrachidae > Crinia > Crinia signifera. The sequence goes on from NC_139227.1 coordinate 97,921,112, forward strand.
ATGCATAGGGAAATGAGGCTAGGTAGCCCCTCACGCCCCTATCCACCCCCTTTGCGGCGGTAAAATAAAATGTGCGGCGATTTCGCCTGCACATGCGCAGAGTGCCCTCTGCACATGCGCAGAGCGAAAACATCGGCGGAACGGCCGCAAGCGGCCGTTACCGCTTAGATCAGAATAAGGGCCATAGAGAGGAAATGGTGGTGTTCTTATTCCCGGACACCGCTCAATACAGTACAATACCCCGTTATATTTGCACAGATGCACCGCAGATGGAATAATGTGCACCGCTATAGTTTACTGCCTGAGACAATATAACAAGCGGCTTTCAGGCCCCATCACACTCACTCCCGGCTTCTGTAAGTGCTGTGAGAAGTTTATTTTCTGTGTTGTCTCCGGTCTGACAGTCGGCACAGAAACATAACAATATAATCTGTCGTACCAGCCTCGTCCCTGCCAAGTTTCATGCAGCCTTATCCTGCCGCAGAGATGACACGTGTTTCACTCTATGGGGCTCAGCTAGCGATATAGATCCCTGTTTGTTCTCATTTTGGTGGCTGTTGACGCAATCAATCGCTAACCTGAGATTATTGGGCCTGATTCGCACAGTACGCGCTTATGTGTACGCAGAGTTGGATTTGCCGCTCTAGGATATTTCCGCAGACTTGCTTAGGGCGGGATTTCTCTCTGGCGGGAGGCAGCTATCTGATCGCAGGGCTCTGCAATGACGCACAGCAGTAATCCGGTATAAATAACCCCCAAAGTTTTGACAGGGTTACGATATAAAGGGTCCAAAGTCAAAAAAGTCGACACAAGCGAAATATCAAAGTTGACACATGAAAAGGTCAACATGATGGCTTTTTGTGTCAATTTATAGATTCCAGCACCTGAGCCCCAATTTAATTTACCGCTTCACTCCATAAACTGTGCCTTGCACCTCTACTGTGTAGATACTGGGGCAGGGACGGCATCTTTACACATGAAAGTAATGTGGGAGATCCAGTCCTTGTTTTAGAGCAGCAGCAGGGAAACTGATGTGATGAAGATTGGGCTGATTAGCAGCACCTGTGCTCTCCTGATATAAGTGTTTCCAGGGCCGAGCCCCCCCCTCTTTTTGGTGCACCACAAATGTGACAAACCATACACTTCAATCAGAGGCTCATTGCTCCTGATGGTGGAATAGCTGCCCAGGTGATAGGCCGGGGTGTGGGCTATGCTAGGGACCACTGGAGCATTCTGAAGAGTTTGTACAATGCTGTGACACCTGTATGCTGCAATGCTGTAACCATCCTTCCCTATGCTGTGACACCTGTATGCTGCTTGCTGTAACTATGCTTGCCTATGCAGTGTACCTGGTATGCTGCTTGCTGTAACTACACTTGCCTATGCTGTGTACCTGGTATGCTGCAATGCTGTAACTATACTTGCCTATGCAGTGTACCTGGTATGCTGCAATGCTGTAACTACACTTGCCTATGCAGTGTACCTGGTATGCTGCAATGCTGTAACTATACTTGCCTATGCTGTGTACCTGGTATGCTGCAATGCTGTAACTACACTTGCCTATGCAGTGTACCTGGTTTGCTGCAATGCTGTAACTACACTTGCCTATGCAGTGTACCTGGTATGCTGCAATGCTGTAACTATACTTGCCTATGCAGTGTACCTGGTGTGCTGCAATGCTGTAACTACACTTGCCTATGCAGTGTACCTGGTATGCTGCAATGCTGTAACTATACTTGCCTATGTAGTGAACCTGGTATGCTGCAATGCTGTAACTATACTTGCCTATGCTGTGTACCTGGTATGCTGCAATGCTGTAACTATACTTGCCTATGCTGTGTACCTGGTATGCTGCAATGCTGTAACTACACTTGCCTATGCAGTGTACCTGGTATGCTGCAATGCTGTAACTACACTTGCCTATGCAGTGTACCTGGTTTGCTGCAATGCTGTAACTACACTTGCCTATGCAGTGTACCTGGTATGCTGCAATGCTGTAACTATACTTGCCTATGCAGTGTACCTGGTATGCTGCAATGCTGTAACTACACTTGCCTATGCAGTGTACCAGGTATGCTGCAATGCTGTAACTATACTTGCCTATGCAGTGTACCTGGTGTGCTGCAATGCTGTAACTACACTTGCCTATGCAGTGTACCTGGTATGCTGCAATGCTGTAACTATACTTGCCTATGCTGTGTACCTGGTATGCTGCAATGCTGTAACTATACTTGCCTATGCTGTGTACCTGGTATGCTGCAATGCTGTAACTACACTTGCCTATGCAGTGTACCTGGTATGCTGCAATGCTGTAACTACACTTGCCTATGCAGTGTACCTGGTTTGCTGCAATGCTGTAACTACACTTGCCTATGCAGTGTACCTGGTATGCTGCAATGCTGTAACTATACTTGCCTATGCAGTGTACCTGGTATGCTGCAATGCTGTAACTACACTTGCCTATGCAGTGTACCAGGTATGCTGCAATGCTGTAACTATACTTGCCTATGCAGTGTACCTGGTATGCTGCAATGCTGTAACTATACTTGCCTATGCAGTGTACCTGGTATGCTGCAATGCTGTAACTACACTTGCCTATGCTGTGTACCTTTTATGCTGTGACCAGCTCCAAAAATAAAGACGTCATCTTAATCCAGTGTACAGTATGTGATTCCTTGTCACAATACATACAGTACTATAAACAGGGGTGCAAGTATGGCGGTACAGGGTGGTACGGCGTTCCACTATAACATATAGTGCCGGTACCCCGTACCGCCATAATAAAAACCTGGTGAGCGCTCTCACTGCGCATGCGCCGCCCAGGGCCGGCGCCACCACTAGGCAGCCTTAGGCATTTGCCTAGGGCGCCGGCCACTGGAGGGCGCAATTTTAAGCAGGTCCCCCCCCCCTGGATGGAGGTGAGTGGCGGCAGCATCTGCAACTTCCCCTATGTGGACCCGTTCCCCTGCCCACCCCTGGCGTTCTGCTTCCCCCGTCACCCCCCACCCCTGACAACCCCCCCGTTGAAGGACGCAGCGGCATCCCGGCACCGGTGCCGGCAACCCCGACCCCCCCCCCTGTGTGAAGCGGCTGGTCTGCCGCCGCGATGCCCGGAACCCTACCACAACCCCCAGGGGAGCAGGTGAGGGAGCCGGCACCCCCCCCCCCCCGTGTGGAGCGGCTGGTCTGCCGCAATAACAGGACCCCCGAGGAGCAGGTAAGCGCCGGAGCACCCCCACCCGCCTGGGGCGCTCCGGTGTCTGGCACCGGCCCTGTCGCCGCCAATGTCATGGCACTGGGTGCCTATCGAGCATGCCACACCTGGGCACAGACTCTTCTGTACACTGCCGTCCGTGTGCGCTCCCATCTCCTGAGCACACAGTAAGTACCCTACGCTCTGCCCCTGGTGCCGCTCTCCCGCACCTGGCATATGCCCAGCCAGCCTCTCCTGTAGTAACGGAGCACCGCAGCACTTTCTACCGGGTGAGATGCTGTGTGCTGGGCGGGCTGGGGGACTGGAGCGGCTCCCACTATAACTTAGCAAATGTTCCACATGCCGCGTGTGCCCCAGCCATAGCGCAGAGTAACAAGTGCTGGTGCCCACGGTGTGTACTAGGCTGTAACTATGGGGGTTATTCTAGTCCATTTGGTCCTCTGTGCATTCGCACGGTGGACCGATGGTGTGCGTCTGCGCATGCGCAGGTGCGTTTCTGCGCATGTGCAGACGTAGGGTGCGTACACCCACGGCAAACTTTCGGTACGCCGGGTGCACACACCCATAACAGCATGCGGGGGGCGGAGATGGGCGGGGGCGCCGGCTGCCCCATTACCATATGGGAACGCCATGGGCGTTCTCATGGTAATGAGACAGTGACGCGTGTGCGGGGGCACCGGATGTCAGCTGCCTGCCCCTATCTGTGCCAGCGTGCACACATATGTAAGTGACTTAAAAGTCACTTTTATATGCGTGCACGCACCACATCTTTTGATGGTTACCATGCAAATGGATGTTTATGCAAAACATCCATTCGTATCCTGTGCAGGCAAACCCGCTCTGCGGGGATGGGAGGTGGGGATGGTCGTTCACTAGGCGGGGTTTGGTGGACTCGCAAGGCTTCGAATCACAGTACTGGTGTGTACACATGTTAGATGTGCCTTAAGATCCTATCCACGATCTGATCAGATAGGATCGTGGATAGGATCTATTAGTGCAGATCTGCACTATATAGACAAGGCAGCCAAGCCTTTCTGGCTTCCGATACATAAACGCGCATCGGGATCGGATCGGGATCGCAAGGGTTAAAACCCTTGCGATCTGCATCCGATGTTGATCCGATGCCGATCCGATGTTGACTATATCGTCAACATCGGAAAGGAAATCGGACCGTGTGTACACAGCATACCACTAAGACATTTTTTTCTACTTGCACTACTGACTAGGCAAAACGAGGGCAGCATAGGCCAGAGTGCAGTTAAGAGCCCGGAGATTTGGGGGTTAAACGCAGATTGCAATGCAGCACAGAGCAGTGTGTGATTCATAGGCAGGTTAGCATGTGGTGCATCTGGGCCAATCAGCACCTAGAGGGGAGGTAGCTTAAGCTGGGTATATAGGGTCCAGCTCTGGGGTAGGAACTTCCTCTTGGAATCCGGATCCCCACCCTCCCATCCCTTCTTTTCTTTCTTCTCTCTGGTGCTCATTGCCTTCGGGCTGTCCAAACAATTCTGTAAATTTAATTTTAGTTTAAAAATCGGCGAGAAGGCGCTCTCGACCAGCAGTCGGGTAAGGTGTCAGGTGGTCACCGTGCGGTATTACCCCCCCTTGCCAGGACGGTGGGCGAGTCCCGAAATGAGCGGGGACGGTGGGCACTTCCTTGAGGTGTCCGCGCCCTACCTTAGAGGGGGCGGGGAGCCGTCACGGTGCAGGCTGTACCTTACGTAAGGGGTGTGTTTGTTAGATTGGAGCGATTGGCATACACCTCTGACTGGTGCTGGTCTCAAGTGCTTTCTTGGCCATCCCTTTGATAGACTAACAAGGGTCATACCACCTAAATAAATAACTTGACCATTTTAAACTTATGCCATGGTTGTCTGAGTCTTATTTGTAGATAAGGTGTCCGTGTGAATTATTTCTAGGAACTAATGTAAGGGTAACAACACAAGGCAACCAACATAATCCCTTGGGCGCCTTATAAGCCCCAGCGTAGTAAGTGTATGGCTAGAAGAGCAAAGAGCTTTACCATTGCCGTTGTTAGTGCTGTAATAAATAGCCAAGCTGCATTGTTTTATTTGCTCACAAGTGCTATATACACAAGAGACAATAGTGTCTGGGCCTTTATTCCTAGAAATCACATTTCCATTTAAAATGTAATTACACAAACACTAATGCAAGTGATGCAAAATTAAATTACCTTAAATTAAATAAACGCATCTGTTGTTCTCCAAAGTTCTAAAGGAAATGTATATTTGCAGTAAACTGAATAAAGTAAATGAGCCAAAGGAGGAAAAGCATATACAGTAAACTAGCGTCAATCCAATGGCGATCTCATCAGTGCGGGCAGAGTACTGCGTGGGGGGTCTCAGTAACTGCATAAAAGTTGTTATTTAAAAAAAAATAATAATAATATTCAACTCCACAATTAAAAAGAAAATTCAGAGCAATATGACAAGTGAATCCAGATTAGACTTTTTAGTGCTCACCTGTAAGTCTTTCCCGACTCATTAAAGTCTTAAAAAATTATAAACACAAAAAGAAAAAAGGAATCACTCCTGTCTCAACCCCAGTCCAACAGCAGAAGATTATATGGCCCAGAGTGGGTGTTATCATGCACCGTACGGACCTCCAGAGTCAGAGCAGATTTTCCATAAGCAACCTAGACGCCTGCCTAGTGCCCACCAGGTCCCAAGGGGCCCCATAAAGATTTCCTGGCCATCCAAAATGTCCCCAGAGGAACATTGCGCAACTATCGCCTATTCCATTTCATAGGTTAAAAGATACTGTATTTGGACACACAGAATGGTTTTCTCCCCTGTATGGGAGCAGTCAGGTTACTTTACATGTGACACCAAAACACCTAGATCCTGATTCAGATTTGAACACAAAGCTGATCGTCACGCAGCTCAGCATTTATTGGTAGACTATACAGGCGCCAACGTACTCTATTGATGCCGCCTGAAATCAGCAGCAAAAAAATATATAGCGCTATGGATTGTTTGAGGACGGCCCCAAACCGGGGGTAGGGCTCTGTAAGAACTAAGTGGGCTTTTCTGGTCCACATGCAGTGCTGCAATATTCGCAGCATTGTGTGTGGATGAAACGCCGCTCAGCACTTGCACAGCCCCCCCACTCGCTTGGCGAATTCTGGCGGCTTGGCCATATTTTGGAAAATAGGTACTTGTGTAGTTTCACGGCGCCAGTCTTTATTTATTAATCCAGACAGCTGTGTTTACTGTTTCTGTGAAAATTGGCAGCCTGCCAGAGTCCACGGGCTGAGTCAGTGTTTACTTTAATGGTGAAACTTGGCTGCTTTCCAGGCTCCTACACTGTACTAGGCTACTGCACGCTCACTCTGTGCTTAATCTGTGTAACTGTACTAAGCTACGTTATCGGTGAAATAGCATTTTTATTTTTGCGCTGCAGTAGCGTCCCAGTCACAAACATCGGCTGTAGTCGCAAACAGCGCCTAGTTGGCCGCAGTCAGAAGTAGAGTCACAATCACAGTGGCGTCCCAGTCACAAACACACTATCCACGCCACCCCGAAGCGTGGCGAACGGACGCGGTATGCATCCGACCAACCTTTTCATACCCCCACTATCCACGTCGGCGTGGAGTTGATTTTGTATAGTGTGGCGAGCCCCGTGAGGGGCCGCGGATTACTTCACATGTATTCCGCGTCCCATCGCGGGGCTCGCTGCAACAAAGGACAGTGTGACTGAGTTATAAAGAGGTTAAGTTCGTGAACATTGCACAGGTATTAGTGATAGAAGGGGTGTGTTTCTGTGTGTGTGTGTGTGTGCATGGGGGGGGGGGTTATTTACCACATTCTAGAAGATAACAGATAATATCTGATTGGTTGCCTATAGCAACTTCCCATGGGGAACAGAACTCTCATTTTAGTAAATTTCACCCGTTGAGTCTTCGGGGATGTACAGTATGTTATTTAGAAACTAGGTAAAGTCCTATAATAAGAATAGTTTTATATTGTACATCAGGCATGTCCAACGTTGGCCCTCCAGATGTTGTGAAACTACACATCCCAGCATGCTTTGCCACAGTTTTGCTATTAGAGAATGCTAAAACTATTGCAAAGCATGCTGGGATGTGTAGTTTCAAAACATCTGGAGGGCCAACGTTGGACATGCCTGTTGTACATTATCCTTTATTATTTATTTCAGAGTGAAGGGGAAATAACAAAATACAGCATCGAATTCCATTCGTTTTCCCTTGTACTCTATCACTAATACAACTCAGAAATTGTGTATTATTAGTATTTGTTTCCCGGATACATCATTCCTCCCACCAACACCGTACAACCTGGTTTTATTACTATTTGGTGATAAGAATGTGAAGAGAATTATCCCAATTCATAAGCAGTCAACGGGGTTCAGCCGAAGGTCGCTGGATCTGTCTCATCCGTATTTCCCAATCCCAGCCGCTGTGCTCAGGTTTACAGACGACGGTGGCGTAATACTCAGCGTTTCATCTCACATGAACCTGGATGGCAATCACCTTTGCCGTGCCCTCTCTATGCATTAAGCTCAAGCACTTTAATTTGCAATCAGTTTTCTAAGTGGCGCGGCAGAGATCACAGGACACCGGAGATGTTGGGTATAGAAGTCACTTGTTACTGTATCGTCTGCATCTGAGCATCCGAACAACGTGCTATTAAAATTACACAAAATTGTTTGAAAGGCCCAATTTGCAGTCTGCCGTTCATGAATATTTAAGAGTCTGCGAGCATTTATTACCTGCTTACTGCGCAGTAACACAGTCTAATGCCTCCGATTGCCTCTGCAGTTAGTGTTGTGTTGCAGTGCCGAGGACACTTTATTAGAGGAATTTAAAGGGGAGTATTGCAAAAGTTAATTCAATGAATATGCTGTTATAGGGAGGCCACATATACTAGCGGCGTACTTTAATTCTGCAAGATAATATTTTGCATTAAGATCTGATTGAATACAGGCGGACATAATTAAACATTCCGCTAATCGGAGTCATCTGTAGCTCAATCTAACAGTAGGAATGTCACCACTGCATTGTCTGCAAAATAAAAAAACTCAAAATAATGTAAATAGTGGCAGATACGGTACAGCACTGTGAAAACGGGCGGGGAAATGTTTTCCTGTTGCGTTATTGACAGTGGCGATCAATAAAGATAACCGTTTATTGCATTTAGTTTTGACTGTCCATTTTCTCATTGTCCTGCACCATATTGCCCCTATCAGCGACTTTTTGCACAAATATTTTTATTTGCTGAATCCGGCTTCTCATGTGCTAATTAGTCTCCTTTCCACGGGTGTGGATCATTAGGAAGGTCGACTACTATTGGTTGACAGGCAGAAGGTCACGCTTCAGAATGGTGTGGATAGTGGGGGTGTTTCAGGAACACATTCAAACCTGTCATGTCAGGCAGGTTAAAATGGTCAATGGTTCCCACACAATGTAATAAGCGATGACTGACTACGCTAACTGCATAAGCTCCGGCTAGCCGCAAACGTACTGACTATGCAGGCTGCGTGAACACTACGCTGACAGGGACGCTGACTATGGGGACTACGTAACTGCCGCCATGAAACTACACAAGTACCAAAAAAAACCATGAAAAACGCTTGTCGTCCTTTTCCATGTCAACATTTTGCTTGTGTCGACCTGTTTTGCTTGTGTCGACAATGCATGTGGATCTGTTTTCATGTAGTGACCTTCTGCCTGTCGACATTCAGGTTGTTAGAATAAGGGGATGCCAGCTGTCAAAATCTCAGCGCTAGAATCCCAGCAGTGGCCACAACAATGGCGCTAGAATCACAACATCATTGGAGATGCCCCCACCAATCAGAATTCTGAAAGCCATTCACTACGTGGAAGCATGAGGATATATGACATGGGACAACTGGGAAGGTTGGGGCCCCCAGTTCATTGCATAGCCCAAGGCCTACATTTCTGGTAAGAAGGCCCTGAGTGGGTGGGTAGGCGCACCAGTGCATTGCATTGCCCAAGGCCTACACTGCTGGTAAGATGGTCCTGGGTGGGTAGAGACATCAGTGCATTGCTCAGGGTTTACACTGCTGGTAAGACAGCCCTGGATGGGTGGATGGATCTATTGGTAGGGACACCAGTGCATTTAATTGCTCAGGGCCTACACTGCTGGTAAGATGGCCCTGAGTGGGTAGGGGCACCAGTGTATTGCTTTGCCTAGGCCTACACTGCTGGTAAGGTAGCCCATTTTGGTAGGGGCACCATTGCATTGCCCATTGCCTACATTGCTGGTAAGACAGCCCTTAGGTAGGGGCACCAGTGCATTGCATTGCCCATGGCCTACACTGCTGGTAAGATGGCCCTGGGTGGGTGGGTAGGGGCACCAGTGCATTTCCCAAGGCCTACACAGCTGGTAAGTCTGCCCTTATGTATGGGTAAGGACACCAGTGCATTGAATTGCTCAAAGCCTACACTGCTGGTAAGACGGCCCTGAGTGGGTGGGTAGGGGCACCAATGCATTGCTTTGCCTAGGCCTACACTTCTGGTAAGACGGTCCTCGGTGGGGGGGGGGGGGGTTGCACCAGTGCATTGCATTGCCCATGGCCTAAACTGGTGGTAAGACAGCCCTGGGTGGGTAGGTTGGGGCACCAGTGCATTGTTTAGCCTAGGCCAGTGGTTCCCAACCTGTGGTACGCGTACGCTCGGGGGTACGCAGTGGCCTGGCCTGTAATGGCGGCCACGGCAGTCAGACGCGCCGCCAGCTTCTAAGACTGAGGGGAGGAGAGTGCATTGCGCATCTCTCCTACCCCTCACCGTGCTTCCCTGTGACTGGGCCCCCGTCAGCCAATCAGAGCTTGCGGGCCGGCAGCAAATCGGGAGCCGGCCCGCAAACTTTGATTGGCGGGCAGCCCAGTCACAGTGAAGGGAAGGAGAGATGCGCAGTGTGCTGTACTCTCCTTCCCTGAGAGAAGCAGCGGCGGCAGCTACAGTGACTGTAGGGGACACTGGACTGTCCTCTCCCCGACAGCAGCATCAATGGTGAGTGTGCTGCTGCTAGGAAATACTATGGGGGCATTGCTGGCACTGTGGGGGTATACTTATTGCTGGCACTGTGGGGGCATATTTATTGCTGGCACTGTGGGGGTATACTTATTGCTGGCACTGTTGGGGCATATTTATTCTTGGCACTGTGGGAGGCATTGCTGGCACTGTGGGGGTATACCATATTGCTGGCACTGTGGGGGCATATTTATTGCTGGCACTGTGGGGGCATATTTATTGCTGGCACTGTGGGGCATTGCTGGCACTGTGGGGCATACTTGTTGGCACTGTGGGGCATTGCTGGCACTGTGGGGCATACTTGTTGCTGGCACTATGGGGGCATACTTGTTGCTGGCACTATAGGGGCATTGATAGCACTGTGGGCACATACCCAGTACCATGGGGTCATACCTGGCACAGTGGTGGCATTCCTGTTTCTGGCACTCTGGGGGCATACCTGGCACCATTGGAGCATATGTGTATCTGTCACTTTTGGGGGCATATGTGTATCTGGCACTATTGGAAGGCTAACGTGATCCGTTGGAATGTCTGTTGCTTCAGTAATAGAGATTTGACAGTGTTCTGTTATTTTATATGCTGTCCGCAGAATGGGCTCAGCTTATATTGTGGTCAAGTGGTTGCACTTTTTTTTTTCTCGTCATTGCCAGTATGACTTGCCCCTGTTAAGCCACACCCTTCAAATGAGACCACACCCCTTTTAGGCCACGCCCCCTAAAAATTTCCGCGAGGGGGTACTCATAAATGAAAATCCTAATCAAGGGGTACGGGAGACAAAAAAGGTTGGGAACCACTGGCCTAGGCCTACACTGCTGGTAAGATGGCCCTGGGTGGTTGGGGGCACCAGTGCATTGCATTGCCCATGGCCTGAACTGTTGGTAAGATGGCCCTGGGTAGGGGCACCAGTGCATTGCACTGCCCATGGCCTAAACTGCTGGTAAGACAGCCCTGGGTGGGTAGGTTGGGGCACCAGTGCATTGCCCATGGCCTACAATGCTGGTAAGACAGCCCTGCCTCTATAAGATTCTCCAAAACAAATTTGCCAGCTCCTTATTTCTACATTACAGACGCTGGGGCATTTTACCGCAGTTCATTGAAATCCTCAATAATGCAACGATGAAATGACTGACAAGCGATAACCCTCTGATCTTGTTCCAATTGTAAATAATGGCAGAGAATCTTATGGCAGTACGGGCGTCCGATCCCACTGCATTGCATTTACATTATTCATTGGCCGGCAAACACTGACGTACTGTAAGACGGATTCATTTCCCGTGGGCCTCGGATTCCTGTGTACACGCTGAAAGTTCTGTACATCCCCCCCCCCCCCCCCCCCCCCCAGGAAATAATGTGTAACCTGACTCACTGCTACTTACCAGCCTGTACCATTATATCCACTGCATGGAGAAGATAATTAGATGAGAACAGCAGGTAATAATCTGGACAGAGAAATGCCCATTTGTAGATCCCCTTATTATACGGTTTGTGATACACATGTAGCCACAATGTGTGCGCATGAATTGCAGTGTGCGACTTCTCGCAGCAACGTGTGATAGTCGCCGTTCTAATCACAGCAGGCATTCTCCACTGGCGTGTACGTGCAAGCACAAACATGCGCCCATACCAGTGGCATAACTATAGCTCCGCAGCACCCCCGGTGGCGGGGAGGCTCAGAGAAAGTGTGGGCGCCGGGGGTCTGCGGGGCTATAGTTACCCGCTGCTGTCTGCCGGCACCTGGCCTGCCGTCATGGTCCCGTCTCTCCCGGTGCTGGCTCCTGCTGCTATAATGAAAACTGACACTTAGAAAATGGCTGCCCCTATACTGCAGACAGTTTTCTGTCTGCAATATGGAGGCAGCCATTTTCTAAGAGTCACTTCTAATTATAGCAGCAGGAGCCGGCGCCGGGCGAGACGGGACCGTGACCTCAGATGCGGCCGGGCAGGGGGGGGGGGGGCAAATTTGCGGTGGGGGGGCGCAAATTAGGTAGTTACGCCACTGGCCCATACACAGGCACACCATTCGGAATCACAGGCATTTTTCTTTCTATCTGGGCCCAACTTTCTGTTCACAGTCCATTGTGAAGTCTCTGGTTAGCGATCCATTCTGAATTAGGCCCCATAGGTCACTAGTAAGGGTAGTGTTGGAGGATTACACAACACCATCTAGCGTCTTATTGGGGCTGTAGTACTAGAGTCTGCCTGTGGGGGAACTTTGGTATAGATTTTAGGGTAAATTTACTATAGGATGTTGCCCCTAGCAACCAATTAGATTCTATCTATTATATTTTAGAAGGTGCTGAATAAATAAGTAGTATCTGATTGGTTGCTACGGGCAACAGCTCATCTTCAATAGAAATCCCATCTATGTAAATCTACCCCTTTTTCTGCCTTGTGAAACAACTAACAAAGATTGCTGTTGGCATTGGAGATATGTGCGGACTTCTATGTTTTGAGTTTGGTACTAATTCATCATCCTGATCTGGTTTTGGACGACCCATACTCAAGTGTTTTGGTTTACATTCAGATTTTGGTTTGGTAAAAATAAAAATATAATCATTAATAAAAAATCAATTAAAAAAGCAAAATCGTATCATTTTTGCAATCCAAAACTCGAAATTCATATTTCAAATCCAAACGCCGAACTGCAGGAAGGATGGAATCAGTGCTTGGTTGAAATCAGATTCCCTGTGAGATCTAGAATCGGTTACGGTCCACAAATTCAGGCCTGGAGCGCTGAGGTGCCTTGCACCGTCCCTCATAATTGGTGCAATGTGCACACGGGCCTGAGTCCTAGGGGGGCCCAGACCACACACGCTGCACCAATTTTTTTAAACTTACGCTCCAGAGTCTCCTGTTGAAGTCTGCATTGCAAAATAGCCATCATAGATTGGTGCCTGCCTTGCATAATAGCCAACAGAGATTGGGGTCTACATTGCATAATAGCCATCAGAGATTGGGGTCTGCATTGCGTAATAGCCAACAGAGATTGGGGTCTACATTGCAGAATAGCCAACAGAGATTGGGGTCTACATTGTAGAATAGCCATCAGAGATTGGGGTCTGTATTGCGTAATAGCCAGATTTGAGGTTAAAGTGTAATTGCATAGGCTTGCTCTAGAAGATCAATAAGTATTAATAATGATAATTATTACCACACTTTTCTGTGTTTTATCGTTCATCACTGAATCTTGGTTCCAGAACCCAATTATATTCTTTCCTTATATGTTTAAAGCTATTGTGTTAGCAACAAGCAGTTCCCGCAAAGCCGGCTTACCATAAAAGAAACATGATTTATGGTTTACTGCTGTACTCACTAATTACCTTGTGCACATTTCAACCTTTATATGGGTGATTTTATTAACTAGACGAAGCTGCCATGCGCTAACACTGTGCGTGCCTAACCTTAATGCAAGGCCTCCATAAAATATCTCTCTGGCAGTACATCAGCGAACGTGGCTGGGAAATAAATCACCGGACAAACCAGGACGCCTCTGAGCCGTGTGTAGAGCATTAGGAAACTAAAGGTATTTTGTAAGCTGAGATTGGACAAGCACCAGAAGGAGGAGGGCACCAATACGTTGGCCTTTGCCTGGCCCTGGTCTGAAGCCTGTCATCAGATTGTTGGGTTCCGAATCGCCTGACAATACATAGATGAGCAAAGAACAATACAAGAAAGATTGTGATTTACAGTCCAAATGCAAATTAGGACAAGTACATGGTAAATAAAAAAAGACAGATACAGCAGCGGACACTGATGCAATTATAACAGTGGAAGAGATATATTCTAAGTAAAGCACACGAGAAGAGAGGGTCCTGCTCGTTAGAGCTTACATTCTAAAGGTAAGGGGCAGACAAACTGGGGTGACACAGCTGGGGTAGAAGCAAAAATAAACATAGGGTTAGGATAAGAGATGGTTCGATTTAATGAAGAAGTGGGTCTTGAGTGTCCGTTTAAAGTTTTGTAGGGAGGTGGCAAGTCTAATAGCGAGGGGTAGAGAATTCCAAAGATGCGGTGCACAACGGGTAAAGTCCTGGAGGCGGGAATGGGAGGAAGTAACCAGTTTGCAGGAGAGGTAACGTGTATTTGTGGAACGGAGAGGGCGGTGGGAGTGTAAAGAGAGACAAGGTCAGATATGTAGGAGGGAGAAGAATGGGTGATGGCTTTGTAAGTGAGCGTAAGGAGCTTGAATTTTATTCTGAAGGGAAAGGGGAGCCAGTGCAGGGCTTGTAAGAGAGGGGAGGTGGACATAGTACATTGGGCATTGAGTATATATTGGAGTGGAGAGAGGTGTTTTACAGGGAGACCAGAAAGTAGAAGGTTACAGTAGTCCAATCTGGATATGATTAGTGAGTGGATGAGGGTCTTTGTAGCATCCTGGGTGAGATAGGGTCTGATCCTGGAAATATTTTTGAGGTGAAAACGACAGAACCACGAGAGAGGATGAATGTGTGGTTTAAAGGATAGAGAGGAATCAAGAGTGATGCCAAGGCAGCGTACTTGGTGGCTGGAGGAGATCGTAGTTCCATCAATAGAAAGTGAAATTGTGGAAGGTGAGGTAATGTGGGAGGGCGGGAAGATGATCAGAAGATATTATAGATACACCAATGGCCATATCACTTAAGACTGGTTCGCTTATTTCACCTTGTAGTTGCTTATGGTGCATGATGCATGGTACGGCTCTCTCATGATGGTCCCTAATCTTTTGCTTTTTTACTTAGGTTAGCGTCCAAGTTACACACAGCTGCTGCATGCAGTTCCAGTCGCCAGGCTCTGGATACCCATGCATTGGGTTGCATGGTGCAGCTAAATGGCATAGTCTGTGTCCCTCCAAGACAGGTTATTAGTAGAGGACTCTAGTGAACAACAAACACCACTTAGGTCATTTGTAAATTACTGTCAATTTTGGGTTGGTGTCCATGCTTCTCTCAGTAACAGGATACTATACAGGTCAATTCTGTAGCTAAAGTGCTTTTTTTTGGGGGGGGGGGAGCAGCGGTATTTACCACCTGTTGTCCGCGTGCAACATAAAAAATTAAAAATATTTTACTAATTTCGTTGCGATTAAAGTCTCATTTTATTGATTCGAAATAGCAAAAAGAATCTCAGAAGATGCGCCTTCCTGTTTTCAGACTTTTGCAGCAGAAAAGGGGCGAGGTCCAAAATGAATAAAGGATGACATTTTCTAATATTGTTTTCTTTTTCCCCAAAAAAATTATTGAACTAGAAATGAGAGCATAAATACACTGTAAATATGTTTTCTCTAAACCAGTAAAAAAATATATTTTAGGAACAGTATGGTCGTGGTGATCTGCAACCCAAGATTTCACTTGGCTCTAACGCGAGGTGCTATAACAATTCGGAATATCTGAAGGTGTCACTGATTTTGCAGAAAAAGGCAAATGAGCATCACAAAGCCACCAGCTGGGAGTAGTCATTAGTTTGCTGTTTCTTGTAAGCAGGGGCGGATTGGTCCACCGGGAAAACGGGCCATTTCCCGGTGGGCCGGCCCAAGATTCATCAAAAAGGGTCCGGCAGCGCTAGCCCCTGGGCTGGATGGGCTGCGGGAAGCGGCCGCAGCACTTTGCTCAAATCAAAAATGGCCGTGGGAGGGCTGCAGCGCATGCACGCACAGCACCTCCCAGGCTCCCAGCTCCCCCCCCACCCCGCTGCCTGATTCAAGATCCCCGCCGGCCGCCTAAGTGATGCTTCTATCACCGCCCAGCCGGGACCAGAGCGGCGGAGTGGCGCCGGTAATTGACAGCCCCCACCAAAGTACAGACGCCGGGAGGAAGCCCTCCTAGGTGAGCCGCCCCCCGGGCGCGCATCACTAGTCCCACACACACCCCCCCCCCCCCCCCCCCGGGCGCTCATCACTATCGACTTTCACCACTGAACTAATTATAATAACTGATAAGGAGAATAACTTCTACTTGGACACTTTGGGCCTGATTCATGATCACTCGTAGTGACCCGAATTCGGCCCCAATAGTCAGGGCAGTTCTGCACATGTGCAAACCCCAGCACCGATTGGCTTTGGCGAGTTACACGCCATTCGCTGCAAGGAGGGATGGCCGGGAGCTGACGGGGGTGGAAGCGGGTCATTAAAATGCCCGACGTACCCTTGGGATCACAGGTGGGCCAATGGCTGCCGGGGCCAGCCGGCTGACATCACATGACATTAGCACCCGCCTCCTCTTCGGCAAACTCAAAGGGAAACAAAAGTCCGTTCATACCGACTTTTATTTCTGAAGAAAGTTGGTGGCGACCATCGAATGAGGTCTCTCCCTTTCGGCCGCATGTGCGGGTGATGTGTTCATGTACATACCCTCGCATGTTACCGAGGGGATTTGGCAGCGCGGGGGCAGACATTTGCCTGGGCGGCGGCCAGTGTTTCACGGGCTTGCTCAGTAGTGAAAAATCGCTGCTTAGTGAGCCTGGCTGAATCAATCCCTTTGTTATATATTTGTCATTCAGCAAATGTTCTTTCTAATGGATGAGGGACTGGCTGAGCTCCTATGAATAATAGTCATTACGCTTTAAGCTGAAAAGACCCTGGGGCCAAAACCAAGGCAGGGCCCCGTAAACAATGAATGATGGTCTTTGTGCAGTTTCCCATTTCTCATTGATAAGCATAATACTTGGCGGCCACCCTGCCCGTTGTCAGACCCCATCGCACAAACTACTACTGCAGATCATAACCTCAGTTTTCTCTATGCCTTACGGAGTTTGCCTCACTATTTGTTCACTGAATCGAAGCTGATTGCATATTCATGGTTCAGTAAATAGCTAGCAGGGAAGGTTCTAGAGGGATCAATAGTATGAGCGGGTAAACTCAATATATCTAACATCAAAGCATCAGCGGCAAAGGTTAGGGCCACCATAAACCACGTGCTGCCAGGTAAAATTTGCCATAGCATAACTGGTGCCAAGTATATATGCTAAATCCTATTAAGTGCTCTGCGCCATGATTGTAGACAACTACTGTATACCCATCCGAGACACATCTGGTAACAATTATATATCTATAAAGTTGAGCAAAAGTCTGGGTTGTCTGGTGCCAACTATTATACGCAGAGCAACATCTGGTGCCAAGTCTTATTTGCAACTCTACTGGATGGCAAATCTAATAGCTATAGGTTATGACCCAGCAGCCATTGATCTGTCTTCAGTCCTGCACTGAGATCCAGCAGACCATCAGAATTAATATGCATGGGCGCTGAATTGCCCACAACACTCCCTTGACCATCCCGTGAAGTACAGCTGTTCCTTGAGACCTCATGGTCACCATCCAGTTAATGTCCATCCCACGGAAAGTGTGGTCCTCAGCAGACAGATCAATCTGTTAGCAGTAGGGATCTCCGTCTTGCAGTGTAAAGTCCGGTTCGCCATTATTTTGAATTGCACAAATTTTTGCTCCAACTTTATTCATATCTAAGACCATGTAGTCACTTTTCTTCTGGCCTCTTCGGCTCTTGAATTATATATTTTTTCCATTCATGGTTGAATTTTTTATTTAGTTGTTTGTTTAAAATGACATAAACAATCTCCATTTATGTTCTATTAGTTATGCTGAAGTGGCATCCTGCCTGCTCTCATGTGGGTACGTGCAGATGACTGACACCCGCATATTCCATACTGAATGATAGCATCAGACCTCAGAGAGCATTTTGGCCGGTGTAGACACAAGAACGCATTGACGTTCTCAATGTCCATCACATCGAGTGTCCTCATAAAGGTGAATGCTACAATAATAAGTTTTGTACTTGGACAGCGAATAGGTTTCCCATTGGAAAGGATATTTCCTCTGCCCGGGGCTATTTATGTGAGTGAATAAAATTAAGTGCACTTTAATAAAGCAATCTTCTTTTTATGATTTCATTGAAACAATCATTTCATTTATATGTCTGGTGGAAACATGCGGACTAATAAACCTATTTTATTGACACAGAAAAACAAGTCAAGGGGAAGAAAGGACACTGCTGGAAATGTCCACTAGCAAGCGGCTGTATAGACCTACTGTCCAATAGAGCATGTACACCAAGGGGGCAGCGTGCTCAGTGATAGGGTCGTGGGTGGAGCGGAGATGGGTCGGCTGGGGGCGTGGTCG
Organism: Crinia signifera; assembly: GCF_055691185.1. Classification (NCBI taxonomy): domain Eukaryota; kingdom Metazoa; phylum Chordata; class Amphibia; order Anura; family Myobatrachidae; genus Crinia; species Crinia signifera. The sequence continues at coordinate 97,939,469 of NC_139227.1, forward strand.
CATCATAATGGCACCACCCCTGCTATACAGTGCGGTAAAAACATGCACTGTAGGGTGGGGGCGGGGCCATCATAACATGAATCAGCGCAAATTGTATCATCGCTCTCAGTTCGCCTACTTAGACTCTGGCAATTGAGGTAGGTGGGTGGTGTCCGGGTGATGGCCGAATTGGAGATGGGTTATTCAGGGGTGAGGACGCATGATCGCATCATACTGGCTCCACCCTTGTTATACAGCGTCGTAAAAAAAAAGTCATGATGATGCAATATTATGCGAATTGCATCATTGGGTTTGCCCACAAGACCACTGGCAGCTGAGTTAGGGGTCGTGTCTGGGGGTATGCCCACCTTACCCTGGGGGTATGCCCACCTTTCCAGGGGGCTGGGAGGGTCGCAATTTTCGCGAGCCCCCAGGCCATTTCAGATGGGTAGGCAAGTATGCAGTAGAGGTGCGTATGAATGGAACATCACATGACTACACTATGGATCTTATTCTGGTTCACGCGCTGCGCTGCAAAGTTTGCTGCCTTGCAAAGATTGCAGCGCTTTGTGTGATTTTAAGCCAACCCACCGCTTGCATTGCTGCCCCCCCCCCCTTCGCATGGCGAATTAGCCCCCACACGGATGCGAGTGCATGTTTTGCATAAACATCCAATCGCAGCCTAGGGGGCAAGGACCACATCATTCGATGGTCACCGACCATCGAATGATGTACAAAGACCATTGAATGATGTGAAATGTGCACAAAAAACTAAGACAATCTCAGGTGCCTTAGCTTTGCGTGTGCCCTGCGCCTGACAGAGGCGGCCCATGCACTCCCCCCACTTAATCTGGCTATGGTTCTAATTGGCTGTATGGCTGTGTCCTTCAAAACTGTTGGGAGGAGGAGAAGCACTCTGACTTTAGTTAGACGTAAAATATACAGGGGAGGAATGTACCAAGCCTTGGAGAAAGATGAACTACGAAAGCTGCCCGCAGTAGCCAAACAGCTGTTTAACTGTCATCTCATGTGCCGTGCTAAATAGATGGCAGTTAATTGGTTGCTATAGGCAACTTCTCTACTGACTCTATCTTCAAAACTTGATGCATCGCCCCTTAATCTTCCTTCTTATTAAGCTGTCATAATGGGCCTTATTCTGGTTCACTCTCAGAGGCAAATTCCTTCTCAAATGTGCAAAACCATGCTGCCCTGCAGGTGGGGCAGATGTAACATGTGCAGAGAGAATTAGATTTGGGTGAGTTATTTGATTTCTGTGCAGGGAAAATACTGACTGCTTTATTTCTACACTGCAAAATAGATATCAGTTGGAAGTAAAACCCCACTCAAATCTAATTCTCTCTGCACAAGTTACATCTGCCCCACCTGCAGTGCACATGGTTTTGTCCATTTAAGAAGGAACTTGCCTCTGAGAATGAACCGGAATAACGCCCATTGTCTTTAACCAGAAATTTCCTCTGGCGTGGGTCAGCAACAGTATAATCTGGATTTTACACCAAATTAGATACTAATCAACTGAGGTTTAATAGTGACTTTTGTATATAATAGGATGTGTATATATATATATATATATATATATATATATATATATATATATATATAATAGAGCTGCAGAGGTTATTGGGAGGATGATAGAGTAGTGTGTTCCTGGCCATCCTACTGTCACTCTTACTACTGTATATAGGTTAGTTCCCCCATGCTGTTTGCTAATGGTCTGCATTGCAGTAGGTACGTGTTAGTACATTTCCTGCGTAGTGTTCACAGTTGGATGTAATTCTACTTTCAAGCATGGTTTAACAACTGGCTTTCCTATTGGTTTCCCAAAAGCAGCGATCATTCATGGCCCAGTGGTGATTCTGCCCTGAAGTTATCTTTCTTGGTGCTCCAGATTTAAGAGACAACTAATCAGACACAGATAAAATTACAGGAACATCTCTTGTAAGGTTATTCTAGGATATTCTCCGGTCCAGCCCCGTCTAGATGGGAAACAAGTGATATCGGTAACAAGACCGTGGAAAAAAATATATACACCAGCAGCTAGATTGAATTCTTTAGGACATCTGAAGGTTTGAGTGACAGCCCATATTGGTAAAAAAGAACCTTGTCAAGTCAATGAGCATTGATAGATATTCTACAAAAACTCATAAGGGGCCTCATTCAGTCCAGATTGCTCATCTGCAAAGGTGCAGATGACTGTAGATGGCTGCTGCCGATACAGATAGAAATCCCGCCCCATGCACATCTGCAAGTGAATTGTGAATGGATCGCTAGTCTCTATTCACCTGCAATTTCCAGTCTGCAAATGGGAATAAATCAGACCCTTTCCACAACCACGGAGACAGACAGATCACGTCCGGAGCTGATGTCACATTCCCTCCATGATAACGCCTGGGCACGTCTGCTTTTTTTTCTGACATTCCAAAAAATGGACGGTTATCGCCCCCCAACTGGTGACTTCCTGTAAGTCAAATTGTGAGGGGATTGCTATTATATCCATTTGCTTTTTTACTATGATCCATACACATGTGCATTCATTCGATAATCAAACGTATTGCAAATTCACACAACAGCAATCAACTCTGAATCGGGCCCCTAGATGGTAAATATAGTACCGCATGTCAGGAATCCCAGTTCTTGCGCTTACCTGCATGTTGGTGAATTCTGTGCCGCAGATCAGCCACTGTTGCACTCTGCAGCCCCTGGCTTGATGTCTCTGTGTCACAAAACCTGTCTACTCTCTCCAGCCTAGTCCTATAATCCAGGTAAACTCCAGGTGTATTTTCTGGTTCTCTGTGTGTGCTGCTGCTGCGGCAAGCTGCAGCCAATCAGCAGCCACCTGGGGGGATTTAAGCCAGCCTCCCAGAGTCCTCCTCGCCTTGAACAAACTTGTCAGTTCCCCTGCAAGTTCTGCAGCATCAGCTCTCCAAAGCTACAGACTTGCTCAAGAGATCCGGTTACCTGTGTCCTGCCCTTACCTGTGTCCTGCTGTTACCTGCTGCTTACCTGTTTTTTTTCTGCTGCTGCCAGACATCTCCACAACTCCATCTCTAGTGTGATCCAGCTCTCTGAGTACAGCCCAGGGTTATCAGCACAGTCTCCGGACACCTGTCAGTTCCCATACCGATTGCCTTACTATTGAACACTATCGACTGGCTCCCAGACCGCACCATCGAACACCATCGACCGGTTGCTAGTCCGCATCATTGGTATCCAGTCCTGTTTCATCATTGTCTCCCTGCTTTAGTCATCTACCTGTGTTTCCGAGTGTCCCCAGTGTTGCTATACAGCATTCAGTGCCATCAATCCACCATCGATGGTTAAAGTATTCCATTATCATCATCATCACTCTGCATCCTCCTGAGAATAACTCCTGCCTGTCACAGAGGTCCCTGGGCAGAGGGCCGCAACCTGGTCGCCAGTTGCAGAGAAGTCCATATGCCCTAGCAGGGGTCACTGGTGAAAACCACTGACGACTTAGACTATGCGCCTCTGACATGGGTCTCGCCAATTCTCTGTGCCTCCCATAAGATATATCCACTGTATCCTAGTGCATGAGTTGTAAATACCTGAAACCACCTAGCTTCTGGCTCCCTGCGCCCTCCACTGGCTCACCCAGGTCATTACCTGGAAGACAACCAGACAAGCCCATGGCACCGCAGATGCTGTTCCAATCTGAGATCACTGTATTTAGGATATAAGGAAGTCAAATAAGTTGTTGTTAATATTAAGTGCAGTACAGAATTGCTTCCGCAATCTCTGGTCAGAGACCACATTGTCATGTATTCCATGTATTTGTAACACTGCCCGAAATAGCAATTAATGAAGAGCGATCCAGTTTTGCTATAAACTGAACACACACAAACTTGGGGTCTCAAGTCGAACTGAGTCCTGACCTGGATCACTTTGAGTTCCTGAGTAGAACAAGGTCCGGCTCAGGTCTTCACACCAGGACTGGATCGGGATCTCAAAAATGGACTTTAGATGTTTTGGATTGCATGCAAGTCCCTCCCTCCTGATTTCAGGTGTTGCATCACACATACGTGTGTATGGTGCAAGTGTATCAATTTGTAAAGCAATACGGATACAAAACCGAAACACAATGATAATTTACAACCAAAACCAGAACACATCTACAGACACACCAAAACGGTTTTCACACGGACAGTGGTTGTCTCATTTCTTGCGTATTCGGACACCCAGGGGAGAGCTCTGTAGAGGCATTACTAAAAAGCTGCAGATGCAAGTATGGCAGTAAAAAAGGCTGTGCATTGACGTTGTCCCATGAAACACCTGTTCATCCTCATAGATCCAACATATCTGACTTTAGAACTCTGACAAGGTGGTTGCTGGGGACTGAAGTCTGAACTGACACGTCATTGGCTGGGAAGGGGTCTTACTGAACAAGCAACTTGAGTCCTATTGGAGAAAGAGAGTTATGTAAATAAATAAAATTATTATTATTATTATTATTATTATTATTAAGACTACATATACTGTATTTCCCAGTTATGTTGACTTTAAAAATATGTATTTTACTCTACCAGAATATATATTTCTAATTCCAACTATTTGATTTTGTAATACAATTTACAGACACAAATATACTGTATATGCACCGTATATACAATTTTTAAATAAACAGGATAGACCTCAAAACAGTGCACAGAAGAGACATTGTTCTGCTCCCATGGAATCTTGACGGGACTTTAGGACCTGCCCGGCTCCTTCTACCCCCTGGGAGGCAACTGGCTGCCAATGAAGTATGACAGAGATCCGTTACTGCTGAACTGACGCTCTCATTACCTCTAGCTCCTCGCACCGGGTCAGTGCCTTATGGTGCCCATACACGCTACGATTATCGTATGCGTTTTGTACTTTTTAAGTACAAAACGCATCGCATATACGATAATCGCGGCGTGTTAAGTGTCTGCCGCGTTCAGATCCGACGCGATGCGCGTCCCCGGGAGCCCGATATAGTAAAGTACAAAAAGGATGTGCAGGCACATCCTTTTTGTACTGTATCGCATATAGTCAAAATCAAATCAAATAGGACCAAAAAAGCGTAGCGTGTATGGGCACCATTACTTCCCAGGCAGCAATAGAGGGGTCTAATTCCTGTGTGTCCCTGAAATGATTTATTGGAAGACATTTATCATTCTGAGGTGACAAGAATACAGGCCGTAGACAGTTGGAGATGGTCTCCATGTATCTCCCTATTCCTATGACCACCTGTCACCAGAAGTGAGAAGAAAAAAATGGAATGTGGTCCCCAGGTAGTGTGCAAGGGAACGTCACGTCATTTCGTAATAGGAGAGATTCTTCGAGCATGGTTCCCTGGGACATGAATCAGCGCACGGTCACTTCTTATTGTTGTAGGCCAACCAGGACATGGTGACAGATACAAGTTATTATATCTAAGAGAAAGGTTCTTCATATTACTGGATGCAGCCAAATATGTTATCAACCCGGAAAATAATCATGACCGACAATTTCATACATTTGCATGCATTTATGTTTTGTTTCTATTAATACTACCATAGAGGGTACAGTATAGAACATATTCATATAGCTTTAGATAAATTTTCTACAGCAATATTCCAAATATAGCTAAAACCAATATATACTGTATATATATATATATATATATATATATATATATATATATAAATAAATATATATATATTTATTTATTAATAGCAGGAGGACAATGTTTACGAGCAACATATCTCCGTGATGCCTTTGGTTGAGCAGGACACATCATATGCCAAAATTAAATATTGCCAATGCAATTGGTTGTTTCATTTCGGAGTTAAGTGTACAAATCATCCACCTGCTGGTTACAATACATCACCATTGTGCTCTGGAAAATGTGACTGTTGGTGAACACTCCCTGTACACCTGCTGGATGACCTGGAACATGTTACCTGCTGGGTGGTCTGGAAACTGTGACAGCTATTAGTTGGGGATTTATCGAAATTTAACTCTGAAGGAGTAAAATGTTCTTTCCAGCATCCATATGCACTGTTGAAATCAGGCTCATCATCTAGTATATATTTAATCAGCATCATTTATAGTATAATTTATATTAAAGTCATCCCATATAATTAATCCTCTTGCAAAACGTCAATACAGCTACCTTTAGTAACAATTATGTTTTGGTCTTTGTTCCTCTTTATGAGTAACAGATAAATACCCCCCCTTACTGCTACATTCTATAAACCAGATGAATATGTTCTGCAAACTAATACCCAGATACAGCAAACTTTTAGCCCAGCGGAAATCCTCAATAACGTAATGATAACTTGATCGACAAGCGTTGACCTTGTTTCAAGTGCAAATAATGGCGTCTTATGGAAGGAATATTGCCCAATCCCATTGCAATAAAATTTGCATTATTCATTGGCTGCCAAATATTGAGATAAAATGGACTCATCTCGAACAGGCATTTGGGATTTTAATGTGCGCTCTGAATGTACTATGTAGTAACCAGGAATAAATGTTTTATGACTCATTGGTGCGTTATACACGTAAAAACTTGCTCTACAGTATTATATGAATTTATTTTAAATGTTGAAATTACTAGATATTTAGCATTTGTATATTTTTCTAACCCCTATTTCTTTCTAGCCAAATTTGGAACTCTAACTTCCATAGGGGTGCTCCGTGGCTCCGTCCCAACCTGTGACATCGGGAATAATTCAGCACGGATCGCTAATTAGACAAATCGCAGTGGTTGGAGGGCAAAAAGCTGCCACCCTGACAAAAAGTAAGAAAAAACAGACTTATGCAAAATAGTGCATGACAAATAGCCATATTACACTTCCATTCGCAAAAACCGAACAAATGCACAGTTTCTTCCCTCTGTGCCCGTCTGGAAGTGGACATCGCTGATGTCAGAGATCCACTCAAAAAAAAACCGTCTTGGTGCACCTGCACTTTCACAATAACACCCAGATAAGATAACTTTGGTTTTTAGTGTACGATCCGTACACAAGATCACTAGGATCTTGTCCCGTGTCCAAGACTTATCTCGCGCTGCCCCCCTGCGCTGGAACAACCTCCCGCCACCCATCAGGCTTTCTGATTCCCTTACCTCCTTCAAGCACTCCCTCAAAACCCACTTCTTCCGACTAGCCAATCCCTCCTCCTCCTAACCTCTTTCGCTCCTCCTATCCTGCCTACCCTACCCCTCTATCTGTTCCCATCCATTCTACTTATCCTATTGTTTTTCATTTGTCTACCCACCTCCTTTTAGTCTGTTAACTCTTATGAGTAGGGCCCTCCTTCCTCACGTACTCACCCTACCTCTTTACCTCACCTGTCCTCTGCCCTGTTCTTCCCTTCCTCTACTTCATCTTCAGTCTCCTTGACAATTTCGAAACCTACTCCAGAACTGATGCTGATTTTAGTTCTACCAGCTATACCCCTATTTATGCTGTATTTTATCAACACACCCTGTACGTTACCTTGTAATTTGTTTTTTGTTTTCTATGTACAGCGCTGCGGACACTTTGTGGCGCCTTATAAATAAACGTACTACTACTAGGATCACTACAGAGTCGCTATCAGAACCTTCCTGAATTCTATATCCCTCTGCCTCCCCTAGGGATTTACTCGACCCAACATATATGCCTCTTTGCCCATTCATGTACAAAAAAACGAAAACTTTCCTACAAATATTATTGGGGCGACCTTCTACAGATTTTCTATTTAACCTCACAAACAGAATTTCCATGTCCTCCATCTCACATTATACATATTTAGCACCCCCCCTTTCAGCTGGCCGGGATTACAAACAGAACACGTACAGGTAATAAAGAATACAAACTGCTCATCTCCGATATCAATCATATTACTGGAGTTTGGCTTGATGAGATGATTATCCAGTTCATGCAAATAGCAGAGGGAGACAAAGTTGAACTTCTGGCTATTAATCTGAATACCGGCTCCGCTATGTAATTGGAAAATTGTAACAGTGATTATGGAGAATGCAAAGCAGGAAAATACTTGTATGCAAGTTCCTGTCATAGATTAACATTGTGTGTGATTGGGAGGTTGGTGGGTGGCATTAGAAGGATGATATTATTGTCCACAGGCCATTTTCCTTGTGGCGATCTGCAAGGAAACGATAATGACAGCGGTTACTAAGATTACTGGTGAAATCTGTCTTTGATATTTCTGCCAAATTGTAGCAGATATCTGGTTTGCTGTGTTCTTCAAAGGAAACATTATCTAGGAAAAAAAGTAGCCGGTAGCCAGGGCTGTGGTGACAGCCACGGGGCACGGGATGGAAGTTTATAACCAGTGGCGGCTCCCATGGGAAGATTAGGAATTTAAATGGGCCTGGTATAATTTCCAAAAGGTTGCCCCTTAACACGCACACCTTCTACCCCCTAAAACACCTACTGTACATCAACATTCCACCCTCTATTCCCTAACACACCCACACCACCACTCTACCCTCTTCCGGCCACAAGTGGTCCCGTGGATGTGTCAGCCCACATGAAATCTTCCCAGTGGCTTCACTTGTCAATTCCTCGTTAATGCACTCTCTAGCCTAAAGTTTAAAAGCAATGCAACCAAAATCTCTCCATCATCTTCCATTAATCTGTCTTCAATCCTTATGTAGTTTAGAATTGTTCTTAAAAAAAAAGGGGGGGGGGGGAGTAATATAGTGTATAACACAGGTGCTCCATTCCATGGTGGATCTATATTTATTTAGTAGAATTACAAATCTGCCATCAGTATTTAACTTACAGTACCTCACAGGCGTGCACAGGAGATTGCACGGTGGTGCCATTTTGGGACCCCTTCACCGGATCACAGACTACCTCTTCCACACATCGCTTTGAGACAGGTAAGCTTACCTTGGCGGCCCAGGTGAGCAGTATTTGTTACTTTATAACAAATAATGCCATTTGCTAGAGAGTGGTCTGTGCTGCCACCTACTGGTAGACAGGGGTGCTTGTATTATTATCTATATACTGTGTATATATATATATAAAAGGCTAACTGCTCCTCACCTCGATGAGGTGAAGTACCGCCACTGACCACTAGAGGCCACTTGACGGACCTATTGTGCCCTCAAATAAGTCATAACAGAAAGTGAAAGCAATTTTTGCAGGGACATTGTTCCAAACTTCCTGGGTATGGAGAGAGGGAGCTGTGAAGACAGAGATTGGAGGTAGGAACAAACAGGGACTGGAGATGAGGTGTAGAGTTTGTGGACTAAAAGTGAAAGTAAAAACCGTCACAGCCCAAAGTCCAAGTACATTGCGGAACCCGTCATTTTGTCGGGCTTTTAACTAGTATATTATATATATTTTTTAAAGTGGACAGTTTTTGTATCTTGGAGAATTCCTTCCATCTACACACTAACGCCCATAATCCAGTAATGTACAACATGTAATTTAATCTGTGTTGTACATAATTGTACACAGAATCAGGTATAACCGTTCTACTATATTGAAATAATAAGTAAAATATCTGCAACCCCATCCTACTGCGAGTGTCTCTAATTGTGTTACTCCGTGTAGTCGCAGTCTCTGCAAAGTGTTTTCTTCGCACGTTCATAATTGAAATATTCATAAAACTCTGAATTGCTCTGATTGAATTATACCGGCGGCCTCTCATTGTTTCCGGCCCTGTTAATGTGTTACTGACATTTTAATTTGACTCTGGCGCGTTGTGACCCGCAGTATCTTTTGTATTACATACGATGAAATGAAATGTATTTGGAGTTTGATATTACTTTGTTACACATATCTACAGTTACCCGTCCATTAGCGACATTCATTTGACTTTAAATCACAATGGAGAATGACAGAATGAGGGCGACAGACACCCTCTAGCCGGAAATGAAAACGTGTTTATAATAATTACAGCTTTTGTTATCAGCGCGCTGCGAGAGAACGCTGCCAACACAATATGCTCGCAGTCCGAAAAAAAACAAAGCAAATTATGAGACAGGAGAGGTCAAGTCCACAATGCCGGGTTAGAGTTGTACAATACAAATCTGCAATGAGACAACTAGAGATACGTCCTCAGACACTGTAGGGTACATTTACTAATGGTGTGTACACACAGTGAGATTTACCCATTCAATTTGACAATATACAGTGAGGGCTGCCGCTAGGAATTTTGGGGCCTGGGATTAATTACCAGTCTGGGCCCCCCACTCTCCCTCCCCTGGAGCTATCATTGCGCTCTTTTGACACTGTAATCCGGAAGCCTACCTACCTTGGGGCAGATGTATTAAGCCTTAACAAGAGATAAATGCAAGGGTGATAAAGAGAGATAAACGTCCAGCCAATCACCTAACTGCCATGTTACAGGCTGTGTTTGAAAAAAGTCAGTTAGGAGCTGATTGGCTGGACATTTATCTCTCCTTATCACCCTTGCATTTATCTCTTGTTAAGGCTTAATACATCTGCCTCAGTGTACTCTAGCGATGTTGGTTTGAAGAAGTCTTGCACTCCGGATTGTCTTCTCCCACCCTGTGCAACTTGATTGGAACTGACCGGTGACATCACTTCCTACTGTCTGGTGATGATACTTTCTACTGGCTGGCAACATCACTTCCAACTGACTGGTGATGTCACTTCCCCTGTGTTACTCAGATTTTTACGGTCAAGCTTCCTTAATAAGAGTCTAGCCATATGCTTCTGTGGTATCGGCATAGCCTGCTATGTTTCCACCTTACAATTACTGGTTGTGTACTGGTTGCATATCCACTAAGCTACGGGTACATTTCTAGTTAAAAAGTGGAATATAATATTAGAGGCCTTTACCAGCCTATAAGAAGTTGATTCATCCGGCTCCTATATCTGTAATAGGCATGGTAAGAAGTTTCTCTATCTTGGAGACTGTTCATAAGTTCTCTTCTTTGAAAAGATTTAAGGATCTTTTTGCAATTGTCGTATATCCCAGTGCAATTTCAGTTATGAATTTTCAATAGGATAATGTTACTATTTAAAAAGATTACTGCAGCCATAGAGCCACGGAAAGAACAGAGGAGATTCTAGCCTTAGGTTATCGCTTCTTATTTGTATAAATAGTCAATGTTTTTACTTTCATGTTATGTATCTTGTTTTATATAATCCTGCTGGGATTCCCTTTCTAATAGCTATTTGGGTCATCTCTGTATTTCATTACTCCGAGTAGTAATGCTCTTGTTTATGACTGAATTGCAAAGCATTGTGGGATGTTCCCGGTATGGGGTATTGTTCTTGAAACGTAATTCACTATAAATATGTCTATTGCATTTACCGAGGCTCGTTAACTGATTAACTGTTTTGGGGATGGCATTGTACAACGTTTTCTCTGCAAACTTTTGCACGATTGCGTATCTAGGTAATGATGCCGATGGTGGAGAAATAGTCTACTAGGACACTAATTAATGTATGCTAAGATAATGTATGATAGCAGGCTGTACTGGGGGTTGTTTGGGTTTCACTAATGCCCTGGACACGGGCCAGAGAAGGTGGTAGAGTTGCTGGCCAATCAGTACCTACTGTACATTATCTAGGGTGCCTAGAAAGGCAACTGGAGATACCCCATAGAGCATCCATAGGACATGCCTGATGCCCAGCTTCCTGCCACTAGGGCAACCATGAATTTCTCAGTTGGAAAGAGTCCCACAGAATCACCCCTACAATGGTCATCCGTCAACCCTTCAAACTGTAATTAATAATACCCAATAAGAAGTGACAAGACCAGTAACGACCATAGGGGTGTGGTATAGGGTTCCATCAGTCAGGATCCCGACAGTCATTAGCCCGACGTTGGGATCCCGACTGCCCGGACTTAGACAGCATGGTGAGCGCAACAAAGCTTGTTGCGGGCTCGCTGCGCTTGTCACGCTGCGGGCATTCTATTCTATTCTCCCTCTATGGGGGTCGTGGACCCCCACGAGGGAAAATAGCGGGTGGCCGTCGGGCACCCGTCTGTCGCCGTTTTGACAGTCGGGATCCTGACGTCGGGTAAATGACTGTCGGGATCCCGACTGTCAGGACCGCGTTCGGCACCCGACCATAGTACCAGCTTTGGCCGCTGTTTGCACCTTCCCACTTCATGCAGTTGAAATGTCCCTCCCAATATGGCTGCCACCTCCTCTAGCATTCTTAATAACTGTCTCCTCTGAGGCAGTGACCATCTTGGGAGGGACATCTCTTTCATGATGTTGCTTATCAGTTCTTCTCTGCTGCATTGACAGTGGTGTGGTGGCCTAAGACAGTTGTCCCCACATTGCCCCCTGGTCAACTATAAACTGCTTATTTATATGTATATAAGTATATATATATATATATATATATTCCTTGCGGTCTGGCACTCTCCCTTCCTGGTCAGTTACCCTGGTGCCCGTCCAAATCAGTGAGATAGTGTAGAAGAGAAGGAGGCACTCAGAGGATTTTCATCAAAACGTATATTGTGACAAAAAATTTATAGGTCTATACATTTTTTTGTCACAATATACATTTTGATGAAAATCCTCTGAGTGCCTCCTTCTCTTCTGCACTATATATATATATATATATATATATATATATATATATATATATATAACTATGGAAGAATAAGCGGCACTCCAGGGTAGCTTTCAAAGAGGTGTATATTTGTGGAAACAACCAACGTTTCGTCAAAGGGGCTATCGCACCCCGAAACACAAATGTACCTCTCTTTGAAAGCTACCCTGGAGTGGTGCTTATTCTTCCATAGTTATTGATCTATCTCTGAGAGGGCACCGGGGCATATTGCCAAAGAAAGGAGAGTGCCAGACTGAACTCATCGACTATATATATATATATATATATATATATATATATATAGAGAGAGAGAGAGAGAGAGAGAGAGAGAGAGAGAGAGAGAGAGAGAGAGAGATCTATATATATATATATATTAATTACACATTTCATCCCCCCCCCAAAAAAAAAAATTGCTACTGTATAACAAAATCTATTTTTCACATTATCAAATTCAATAATGTATATATGTGTACTATATCCTGTTTGTCTATATAGCAATACACCTGATATAGCTGCTATGTCCACCTCTTGTGGAGAGCTAGATTAGCCTAGTTATGAGCCATTAGTATTTTGCCCCTGTTAGATACATATTCTAATATCCTTTTTTTGTGGGTGAGGGGAGGGAGGGAAGACTGGGTTTAGATAGATAGTGTAGTTAGTAGGGTAGTTAGTGGGGTAAGGGTAAGTTATTTTAGGGATCCAGGTATGCCTGTGTTGGGGGTAGGCCATACAGGGTGGGGGGTTATGGGGAAGGTTTGCTTTACGGGGGTTTTGTGTTTTTATTATAGAATAGGTTCATTCTCCTTCTATTTTTGGCAGCTGAGTACATTTACTGTAAGGTAGACTTATTTGCTTACTGCAGCTTATATTGGCACACAATATACGATTCAAACTCTATGGGAAAGTATTGTCCATCTCTTACTAGAATTACCATTTCACAATACATCCTGTATTGCCTTTGTATAGTCATGCCCGATTGGCGCCCTTGGGTAGTTGAATAAATACTACTATGGTACAGCGATACCCTCTGTCTATGTTTAGTGCTGATCTTTCCCTTTCTTCCATATGATTACACTGTGCGTTTATATTTGATTCTGTCTGCTATGCTGTCTTATGTGTCTACTCTGGCTGCCTTTTTCTATATATGTAGTGTATTTTGATTTGATTTGCAAAAAAACTCAATAAAAAACATTGAATAAAAAATAAAAATAAAGATTTTTCTTTACCTCAATTTAAAAGCCCGCCCATCTGCCCCCCCTCCTCCTCCTCCTCCTTTGCCCCCTGTCCACTCCTGATAAGATCTACAAACAAACTTTATTGCAAGACACAAACTGACAGAGATGAGACAATTCTTTTGTTTCACTGACTTAAGCCCTACTGTCTCCCCCCACCCCTGCTGTCATAGAAACATAGAAACATAGAATTTGACGGCAGATAAGAACCATTTGGCCCATCTAGTCTGCCCCTTTTTTACCCTTCAGGTAAACTCAACCCTTTTTAATCCTTATTTCTTTGTAAGGATATTCATATGCCTATCCCAAGCATGTTTAAATTGTTCTACTGTCTTAGCCTCTACCACCTCTGATGGGAGGCTATTCCACTTATCCACTACCCTTTCTGTGAAGTAATTCTTTCTAACATTTCCCCTGAACCTACCTCCCTCCAGTTTCAGTGCATGTCCTCGTGTTTTATTACTTGTTTTCCTTTGAAGAAAATTTCCCACCTGTACTATGTTAAAACCCTTGATATATTTGAAGATTTCTATCATGTCCCCCCTTTCCCTTCTCTGCTCCAAACTATACATGTTAAGATCTTTTAGTCTATCCAGGTAAGTTTTGTGATGTAGTATCCAGGTAAGTTTTGTGATGTCATATAGTCAGACGTTGTACTGTGCTCACAAATTGGCCCAGATCCTATTTTTTAATCTGCAGCAAATCACGGGCACGTGTGAAATGAAACAATATTTGCTATTTTGAGAGCACTTGCCAATTTCAAAGCTGCAAATTTTATAATGAATTACTGATTGGGATTAATTTGCACAGACCACTCTGGCTGGCATTATTTTTAGCGATCCACTTCATCATCTGTTAGAATGGGCTGTCATCTGTCATTTGCTTAAACCAGCTTATGCCAGCCCCTGTGCTTCAGCGCGGTGCTCTAAATATAAGTCACAATTGCTCGCTTATAAAAATATAGTCTGTGCTCGCACTGTGCCCTTTTCTCTGTTGGAATATGTAACAAGAACTAATTTGCGATCCGAAAAATGTAGCAAGTTATTGGTCCGAGGCTTCATGGAAACCTGCAAAAAAATGTTTGTTTGAGCTTAAAAAAAATCAGTTCTTACATTTGGCAGAACAGTGTCAGGAATGAGCAACGGAACCGGTACTCTCTGAGTTATTAAGCACAGAATCTCCCCCAATTACTGGTGTCATTGTATTATTAGCCTTTTCCCCCTTGGCATAACATCGCATTATTTTAAGAACTTGATATTTTGGTGAAGCAGTTCAGAATAATGGGGCCATTTCTGCTTAACTAAGGAAGATAATATTACTATTATTATTATTATTATTTTTGGTATAATCTTAAAATATTATTTCAATTAAATAATTAACTTTTTTGTTAATTTGTCTTTTTTTTTCTTTAAGGGAATCCTTATGATAGGTAGACAGTGTCTAGGTTGACAGTCAATAAATCGACATTAGGGATGTCAATCCCGGAGAATGTTTTCAATCCCTGTATTCCCGGGACACTCGGGATTGAGTCTGTCAATATAAAGACGAACTGTAATCCCCCTTCCTCCCCCACAGCCCCCTGCCCCGCAATGTCATTTATACGGCAGTAGGGGCAGACAGCAGCAGGACCCTCTTGCGTCTTCTTGGGCGGTACCATATATGCTTGGTGGGCGGGCAGCAGTAGTATAGAGCGCGGTTCACCTGGTGTGCTGGCAGGTTCTGGATGGCAAGCGTTCGCAGTATGACGACGGAACACCTACCAGGCAGCCAGGAGCAGTACGGCGGGTGGGTGGCACCAGTATGGAGTTTATACGGGAAGCGGTCATCTATTAGAATGAACTTAGGTCTACAGTCATTAGGTCGACCCCACTAGGTCGACTGGCAGGAAGGTCGACCTGACTTAAGGTCGACATGGGCCAAGGTCGACATGACTTAAGGTCGAATTTGCATAAAGGTCGACATGAGGAAGGTCGACTGGTCATAAGGTCGACATGGGGTTTTTCACTGTTTTTTGAGCCGACATGTGCTGACATGCGGTATTTCATGCCCTACCATCCACTAGGGCGTGGAGGAGGTTATTAAAGCTGTGGCGAGCGAAGCGAGCCACCGTGCCCGAAGCATTGCGAGCGAAGCAAGCTATGCGAGCGTCCGATTCTCATTGCCAACTGTGTCCATGTCGACTGTGTCGACACTCGGATAAAAAAACAGTGAAAAACCCATGTCGACATTATGGCCAGTCGACCTTCCTCATGTCGACCTTTATGCAAATTCGACCTTAAGTCATGTCGACCTTGGTCCATGTCGACCTTAAATCAGGTCGACCTTCCTGCCAGTCGACCTAGTGGGGTCGACCTAATGACTGTAGACCTAAGTTCATTCTGATAGATGTACCGATTCCGTTTATACACCTAGCTGTAGACATAAGTGGCACAGCAGCCGACCCTTGAACGTGACCCTTCACGTCATGCTGCGCACAACCGGGGGTCAAGGGGCAGCCGGGCAGCATATATTAAAGGTGCTCATCGCTGCCCAGCTTTAAAACACTAATACACTAATTGGGGGTTCATGTCTATAGGTATCGACATTGATACAAAAAAACTGTGAAAACCTCATGTCAAGCTTTTCATGTTTTGAACTTTTTCTTGTCAACCTTTTGCATGGTCAACATCATGTCAATGTTGACATTTTGTCCATGTGGATCGTGTGCCTGTCAACATACTGTATTATGGTCGACCCTTTGATCCACATCCTCTTTAAGGATGAGATACCGCATTTGAGTTACATAAAACAACTCCAGGTCCATTGCAGTATCTATAACGGGTGCAGGGCAGGCGATGCATGCTGGGTCATGGGTACAGCGGAGCCCACACCGCACACCCCTCCACCATGTTTAATACTTACGTCTTTGTAGTCTTGGGTCAGTGTTGTAGCAACACAAATCACAAAGAGAACGGCTTGGCGTCCTTTCACCCAGAGATTTGTGCAGGCATCGTAGAGAAGTCACCGCAAACATGGCGGAGGAGCCATGTTCCTGGAGACCTGTGCATGTGTAGTAGACTCTGTCCCACATAGAGTCTGCCCCCCTCTTCTCTTCAGCCATCCCTGCCCCAGGTCCTCAGGCCATTCTCTCCCACCTCAGCCTAATAAATATGTCATAGCACAGGACCAGCGGCATCAGATAATAAGGCGAATATAACTAGAGCTTACTGTCATTTATAGCTATCTTACTTGTCATAACATCCACTTCGGTATGAATAAATTCATAAAAATTAACATAGTAATATGCAGATGAATATATTACACTTTTTTAAAAGTAACAAATACATATGGTGCATACTCCAGCACAAAACTCTTTTTTTGCCGCCCCCAAAGGTGCAGTAGACCCTCTGATATGGTGGTCTCGTCCTAGGGCTTTGGAGTCTTACCACACCATTTCTAACAGTGGGGCAGATGTATTTAGCTTTAACAAGAGATAAATGCAAGGGTGATAAGGAGAGATAAACGTCCAGCCAATCACCTGCTAACTGACATGTTACAGCCTGTGTTTGAAAAAAATCAGTAAGGAGCTGATTGGCTGGACGTTTATCTCTCTTTTTCACCCTTGTATTTATCACTTGTTAAGGCTTAATACATCTGCCCCATGATTTCTTGCAGCCTTTCTTCTGCCCGGATATCACACAGTCCGCAATAATAAGAGGTGGGTATCTTCTGCCTAAATGGACTGTATGGAATAATCCCATATAATAACTGGATATAGCCATCAGTCTGTAGTATATTATATTTATATTATACATTATAGTGTCAGTGGCGCACGCAGGGGGGGGGAACTAAGGACCATAGACTGAAAGCTGAGGGTTCCTTCTTTTCAGGGGTGCAATGATTTTAGATTTTAAAAATCGGCCCTGGGGAACCGGAGATATCTGGCTTCAAAGCAGTGGTCCCCATCCAAGCCTGTTAATTGCTCTTCCCAGTCAGATATTTCAGGTTCTGTCTCACTTAGAGTTTTTTCTGAGGGTATATTCCAGAAGCTGGGACTCTCCCCCTTTGAAGAACACTAGTAGTTTGTCTCTACTGTGCCCAGAACCATAGATATCAGCTCTCCAGCAGCTGGTTACTGCTCCAGCTCCACACACCTGGTATGTAGTTTTATATTCTCGTTGGTGGATTGCTCTGCCTCCTGAACTCTGATCCCCTAGTCCCCAATACCATTTGGTTAGTGGGATTCTAGTTTTTAATTCCATTAACAGCTAATACATCTAGTTCTGGGAACAGGAGAGATCTGCAGTCAAGCAAACTGTCCTCCCACCAGAAAATTATGAATAATAAGCCCACTCCACTATACACCCCTCCTCTGCGTCTTAAACGTATCAGGACCCCTTCATTCAGCCCAATGCCTCCTTCTCCCACCTCATCTCCCACCATCTGTGCAGTAAAGGGGTAATTAATGGAAATTACTGATCCAGGCCCCAGATGCTGAGCGGTTGATATAACACCCCCTACCACCCACGGGACATCAAAGCTTCCGCTCATAGCACCCCCCACCCCTACCACTGGAGGGTAGGTAGGGGCCCCAATACATTGCTATGCCCAGGGGTCTTCACTGCTGTTATGTATGTGTATATATATATATATATATATATATATATGTAGAAAAGTGGATTAAGGTGGATCCAATCAGCGCTAATTTGTGGTTAGCTAGCACCAGTCAGAAACAAAGGATATGAGCACCCTTTAAAATAGACACTAAAAGTTCCAAGTTTGAACTGCAGCTTCCTCCAAAGTAATGAAAAAAACACAAGAATAGCAGCGCTGTACAATAATCACTATTTAAATAGCAAGTGAATTCAATTTGTTGAAAAAGTGTAACAATTTATTGGCACATATAAAAATAAATGGTCCGGATATTAATGATCCGGGTACGGGTAAAAGGCATATGTAAAAAACAATGAATAAAAGTTAGGTGTGGTGGATTACCAACAGTAGAACCTGCTCTGGATTCGGTATGAGTCCTGTGGATTAGAGTCCTTGGTGAACCAATGGGAGTTCCTTAATAAACGAAGCCGCTGGAGGTTTTGAAGCTTTTTGGAATTAAGATGAAGATTATCCACGCTTGAAGATACCTCTACGATGTATGCGGTGAGGATGTCCCAATTGTAATTAGGTTCCTTTAAGGATGGTGGGCTCAGGTCCAGAGAAGTAAGCAGGACCTGAGCCCACCATCCTTAAAGGAACCTAATTACAATTGGGACATCCTCACCGCATACATCGTAGAGGTATCTTCAAGCGTGGATAATCTTCATCTTAATTCCAAAAAGCTTCAAAACCTCCAGCGGCTTCGTTTATTAAGGAACTCCCATTGGTTCACCAAGGACTCTAATCCACAGGACTCATACCGAATCCAGAGCAGGTTCTACTGTTGGTAATCCACCACACCTAACTTTTATTCATTGTTTTTTACATATGCCTTTTACCCGTACCCGGATCATTAATATCCGGACCATTTATTTTTATATGTGCCAATAAATTGTTACACTTTTTCAACAAATTGAATTCACTTGCTATTTAAATAGTGATTATTGTACAGCGCTGCTATTCTTGTGTTTTTTTCTGTGTTTTTATAAGGGAGCTGACTACCCCCTTTTTAGCAGCTGCTTAATTATTGAGGAAACAGCCAATACCAAGCGCTCCTAAATCAACTTCGGTTGAAATACTTTTTTCCTCCAAAGTAATTCCTGGGACTCACAGGAACAAGCGACAATCTGTACAAAAAGAAACACAGGAGGAGCGCTCCATAGTGTAAAACCAGATATGATTTAATAGATATAAAATATCCACGGTACAGTCAATCAGTACTCGTACCGTTTTAAAAACAGCAGTGGGCTGGTTACCACATGATGTATATATAACAAGCCAGGCAAGCCTCCTACCACCATCCGGAGCAACTGCAGCACGACACGGAACCTCACCGAACACTCTGTGAGGGAAGCGGTGTACCGACAGGCTGGAGAGGATCAGATGCGGCAGGGGATTCTCGACAGACACAGAGCTCGCCGTCACCAAGGCCCGCCCTAACGCGTTTCGTAATCCACTTCGTCAGAGGGCGTGCCTGGTGGCCGGCAGCTCCAGACTAAAAAGGACACAGTGACCAATGAGAACAGAGTATGCACGTATCTGCACCAGCACGCACAGAGTGTTCGGTGAGGTTCCGTGTCGTGCTGCAGTTGCCCCGGATGGTGGTAGGAGGCTTGCCTGGCTTGTTATATATACATCATGTGGTAACCAGCCCACTGCTGTTTTTAAAACGGTACGAGTACTGATTGACTGTACCGTGGATATTTTATATCTATTAAATCATATCTGGTTTTACACTATGGAGCGCTCCTCCTGTGTTTCTTTTTGTACATATATATATATATATATATATGTGTGTGTATATCATTATTATTATTATTATTATTATTATTATTATTATTATTATTTATATACATTTGGTCTATCTATAATACTAACTGACCCGGCATATACTGGGTCACCTAAGTGTCCATCTCAGTGCTTTGCTCCGCCCCTCTCTGGAAACCCCCTTCTGAAAATCCTGCGTTTGCCCCTGAGTGTACAGTATATTATTATATACATTATATATTCCCTTAGATTTTTTAGATTTTTGAATTATTTCAGTGGTTCCAAACCCTTGTGCATGGGCACCCTGGGGTTCTGCGAGGCTATTGCAGGGGTGCCTTGCGTTGGTCATCCCGAACCAAATCATATTTATGGTCAAAGTGGTATACAAAATCAGCGCAAGTTGCCGTTATTTATAAAACATTTAGACAATCAGAAGCGCAACAGTACACCACCACATGACTAATCATAAGTATAACAGGTCGTATATAATACAGTGTATTAAAGTAAATATGTTTTTTCTAAATGTATAAAAAATAAACATGCTGCATATTCGACAGGGGTTGTCGCTGGTGGCCAATGGGAGGACACATATCAAGGGTACACACTTGACATTGACATGTAATATGTTGCTATGATCTGCGGGATTGCAGCATTCTTACTTCCTTGGGCCACCTCTCCCTTGTGCCATGAGCATTGGTTAAGAGGTAAAGTTTGGGCCAACTGGGCAGCGCTGGTTATAACTGGAGTAAATGAAGTTCAGGGGTTTAATGACTCTTTTCCTTATTCAGTGCTACTGTATCTTCTGGATAGTTATTGACCTGGAAGTTCTAATGAAACACTAGACCGACAATGTACTCTCAACATGGCTGCCATCAGAAATTGTGGGCCCGGGACTGTTAAAATAGGCATGTGATTGGCTGCCAGTCTACAAGCTCTATTTGGGGTAGAGCCAGCACTAGTTTTAGAATGCCCGTAGCACGTTCTCTGTGATAGCCTATCTGTGATGAGCTGGTGGCCTGGCGCCAATCCAGTGAGAGGCCCATTCACTGGGCCCGAGACTGGAGTCCCGGTAGTCCTCCCCTGATGATGTTCCTGACTCTCAGTAGTCTGGAACTGAACATGTAGGGAGGGGTGTAAGTGCTGATTCCGTTAATGTCTTTAGTATACAGTTTGTATTTATTAATTATTTGGATATTTATTATTTGTAATTACATTTTATATTGGGCAGCCTGTATATTTAATATATTTGTAAATTATATATTATTCGTTTTCCAGTAAACTGTTAAACGCTGATAACTTTCCTGTTTAATGTGCTTCATAAAAATTCTATACATTGACATAGATCTTGTTTTTTTTTTGTTTTTTTTTGAAAAATGCCTGAGTATATTAAATTCCCCAACGGGTACGTCTTTTTGTAGTTCAGTCGTGAAAGAATTACTGATACACTTTCATATGAAATGATACCCAGTAATCCATAATTATCTATGTGGTTGCGATGAGTCTGAGATGCAGGAAAACAGTCAGGGAGATAATAACAGTTCCTAAAATAGGAGATGATAATTCCTATAGTATAACCGGTAATATACTGTGACTTTAATTACAGCAGCAGATGGACGAAGGTGTAAAGTCTCATATAAAAAATGTATAAATATGTGAGAAAAACATCTGTTCACCGAAACTTAGAGGTTTAGGGGTTGAATAATATATATCTAGCAGTTTAATGGATAAGAGCACTTTACCTCCATCACTGCTAGTTTGCTAAAACAGAGATGCTATTTATACTCCAGATTGTGAATTAACGCAAGATACTGTAGCGAACTCAAGCGAGAATTATAAAATGTAACACAATACTGGTTAGGATTTATAGAAAAACACATTGCTAAATATAAAAGGCACAAATAAGTTATAACCTATACATTAATATAGTATGTCAGTTGGTACTGTCCCCTCAAATTGGGGCTGTCCCGCCTACATTGTTACACTTGTGATGTGACGCACATGGAGGGGTAGATCGAGGTGGTGATCCAACTACACTACAGTCCCACCACACTAACGCCTCACCGAATACATTATCCATTCACTGAAGTAACTCTCATTCATCAATGTAGTTATCACTTTTACCCACCATCACTCACTAAACATACAAAACAGAGATCACCCTAATGGCATTCCTGTTATATGTAGAGCATCCCAGTGACAGCCACACAAAGAACATCTCAGTAATTCAAAAAGCATAACGATGGACCTATAATAGATAGAGCATCAAAGTGACATATAATTAAAAGGACATCCCAATGACCTCCATATAATACAGAGAACATCACAGTGACTTGCATATAATACAGATAACATTGCAGTGACACTTACATATAATACAGAGGGCATCACAGTGACTTAAATATAATACAGAGGGCATCACACTGACTAACATATAATACAGAGGACATCACAGTGACTACCATATAATACAGATAACACCACAGTAACTACCATATAATACAGATAACATCACAGTGACTACCATATAATACAGAGGACATCACAGTGACTGCAATATAATACAAATACCAGCACAATGACAACCATATAATACAAATAACATTGCAGTGACTTACATATAATACAGAGGGCATCACAATGACTTAAATACAATACAGAGAGCATCACACTGACTACCATATAATACAGATAACATTACAGTGACTTGCATGTAATACAGAGGACATCACAGTGGCCACCATATAATACAGAGAACAATGACTGCAATATACAGTAATACAAATACCAGCACAATGACAACTATATAATACAAATAATATTGCAGTGACTGACATATAATACAGAGGGCATCACACTGACAACTATATAATACAGATAACATTACAGTGACTTGCATGTAATACAGAGGACATCACAGTGGCCACCATATAATACAGAGAGCATCACAGTTGTTGCGCCCCGGGTCCCAGCGGCGAGCAGGGTGGATCTGCGGCGCATCCCGGCCGCGCGTCCTGACGTCACGCTGCCCGGTTGCTCGGCAACCAGGGACGCCAGGGGACGCCACGGCCGGGCACAGCTTCCTCCCTCTGCAGCATCATGTCCGGGGTTGCCCGGAGGCCGGAAGAACCTGGCGATAGTTAGCGCTACTCGGCAGCGCCATTGCCTAGCAATGGACGCCACCGCCCGCACAGTTAGGGCCGGACAACAGGTGGACCTGTAATGTCCGGTCCACTATTGGTCAGTGGAGGTGGGATGGACGCCCACTTCCTATTTAAAGGCACCAGTCACTCACAGCCCTGCCGGTGATAGCACCTGTCTCAGTGGTTTCACCTGTCTCCCTGCTGTTCCGGCGCCTGGGGATTTCTGCCTGGAGCTTCTTTTGCCGTGGCTCCGTTCTGGTATCCGTGAGTACCCCTCCTAGGGGTCAGCCTTGTTTCTTGTATTTGTGGCCCATCCTTGGGATTATCTTTATTTTTGGGGCAACCCTCTGTGGTTATCTGGAGGTGCTCTGGGCAGTTGCCACGTTTCAGTTATCTTTGTTCAGTGTCATTCTCTCGGCACCTCATACCATGTTTAGTGTCTTATGTGTGGTGTGCCTTTTTGCGTGGTGTATTTATTGTGTATGTGACTCGGTCGCTAGTGGTTAAGCGAGTAGGTCGCGGGCGCTTAGCAGCGTAGCTAGGTTGGCAAGTTGCCTTTTTGTTAATTTTCAGTTAGGTCCCGTAGCCAGATCTCCTTTTGGCCGTACCCTTAGGAGGTCCCGGTCCCTTGTACCATCATAACTCCTGGCTGCACCGGAGTTAGGGCGGGCTTAACTCGCCCTTCCAAACGTGGCGGCTACAAGCGAAGCCTAGCTCTGCAGGAACCGGTTACCTAACTTTGGGGGTCAACAGAGGTAGAGTAGGGTCTCGCTGTGGCTGTCCTAAACAGCAGTCCCAGCTACGGGTTAACTCCCGAAACCATAACAACAGTGACTGCAATATAATACAAATACCAGCACAATGACAACCATATAATACAAATAACATTGCAGTGACTTACATATAATACAGGGGGCATCACAATGACTTAAATAAAATACAGAGGGCATCACACTGACTACCATATAATACAGTTAATATTACAGTGACTTGCATGTAATACAGAGGACATCACAGTGACTTAAATATAATACAGAAGGCATTACAGTGACTTAAATATAATGCAGAGGGCATCACAGTGACTTACACATAATACAAAGGGCAGCACAAGACTACCATATAATAGAGAGAACATCACAGTGACCACCATATAATACAGATAACATAACATTGACTTATATATAATAAAGAGGGCATCACAATGACTACCATATAATACAAATAACATCATGTTGACCACTATATAATACGGAGAACATCACAGAGACTGCTAAATAATACAGAAGGCATCACAGTGACTACCATATAATACAAATACCATCACGGGACCACCATATAATACATATAATACAGCGAACATCACAGAGACTGCTTAATAATACAGAGGGCATCACAGTGCCAACCTAACAATACAGAGGGCATCATAGTGACTACTATACAATACAAATAACATCATGGTGACCACCATATAGTACAGAGAATATCGCAGTGACTTTATACAATATAGAGGGCATCACAGTGTCCATTCAGTACAAGTACTTTCTGTAACTGTAAACATCATACAATACAGAGACTATTTGTTATTTATTTGTGATAATTATACAATATAATTTCCTCACCAATAATTATTCCATCTTTAAAAATCACTAATTTGTTTAGCATCATCATAACAACATAATTACCACTTTAATATCATTAACTCACTAATCAACATTATTAAGTAACCCCCTCGTCATCACTTAATTCCATTCGCGTTCATTAACTTACTAATTACCACCCTTATTCTAATCAAAATAACCCCTTCATTTTAATTGTGCACATAAAAGCTAGCATTAACCCCTTCACCCTCATAATGAAGTCAAATTATCATTAACCACTTATTCTTATTAGCTTTTCTCACAACATCCATCATCTCTGTACCCTAACGTACCTGTTGATGATAAGGTTTCCCACAAGTTGCAGATAGAGGGTGCCACCACAATGTTCAGGAAATTAGTCCCAGAACGGCTAGCGGCTGTATACAGGGGTGGATTTAGGGGTGGGGGAACCAAATTCTCCTAAGCAGTCCTTGACATTGCCATGCCCCCAACATGTCCATCGCCAGCAACCCCCTCGTCACTGCCCAGGAACGCCTGTTGAATCTGCATAAACCCCAACCATCTGCAGTCATTGCACAAAATAAATGTGGAAAAAAATCCAGAATCCCACCTTTTGCAGTTTATTACTCACCCAAATAATTATTATTTGGCTAATTAGCTACTTTCTGTAATAATACATTTCTGTTCCAGCTGAATCTTCTATTGGTTTATATTAGCGCTAGGCTAGTCAAAACCCTATAAGTGCAGCAAATCCATACAATACTCATTTAACTGAGTACAATGCCAGTCTATTTATTCCTACATTAATGTACAGTATTCTAGATACCCCCTAACCACCCCATCTGTTAGAATGCCAACGTCGGAATTCAAAAAGCTGGAATCCTGAATGTACTGTAAGTATTCCAGAAAGGATTAGGCTGTGTGGGGAAAGGAGGGTTAGGTTATGGGGGGAGGGAGAGGGTTAGGCTGTGGGGGGAGGGAGAGGGTTAGGCTGTAGGGGAAGGGTTAGTGTTAGGCTGCGGGGGGAGGGTTAGTGTTAGGCTGCAGGGAAGGGTTGGGTTTGGCTGAGTGGGAAGAGTTAAGCTGTATGGGGAAGGTTTGAATTAGGCTACAGGGGGGGGGGTTTAGGTTATGGGGGAGGGTTAGTGTTAGGCTGAGGGAGAGGGTTAGATTACGGGGGAGGGTTAGTGTTAGGCTGTGGGGGAGGGTTGGGTTTGGCTGAGGGGGAAGAGTTAAGCTGTATGGGGAAGGGTTGAGTTAGGCTGTGGGGGGAGGGTTAGGGTTAGGTTACGGGGAGGTTAATAGAAGGCTGAGGGGGAGAGTTGAGTTAGGCTGTGGGGGGAGGGTTTGGGTTAAGCTGCAGGGAATTAGGGTTAGGCTCAGTGGCATTTCTATGCCACCACAGCCAAAGAGATTGCTTGAGGATGCCAGCGTTGTGAGGGTGCAGTGCCTCTGTAGATTCCGTGCAGTCTGGCAGTCCACATGGAATCTTCTTCTTTCCAAAAATGGTCGCCGCCTTGGAAAAGACAGATGCTAGGGCTCCTCTGGTTATTTAATACGTGTATTGGGTAGACACAATGCAGCATTATGCTCTCCACATCCTGCTGTGTCCCCCCATTACACATACAATGGGCCTAATACAGGATTGTATGCAATGGGTGATTATCAAGTAATAGGGTGATTGTACATGTGCTGTGATT
Organism: Crinia signifera; assembly: GCF_055691185.1. Classification (NCBI taxonomy): domain Eukaryota; kingdom Metazoa; phylum Chordata; class Amphibia; order Anura; family Myobatrachidae; genus Crinia; species Crinia signifera. The sequence continues at coordinate 97,966,059 of NC_139227.1, forward strand.
GCAAAGTGCATGTACAATGGGTCCATCGCGCGCAATGAGGATTTCACAGTTAAGGGATTATCAGGAAGTGACCCTATGGAGGTGTTTATGGGGAGTGGTTGGGAATTTGTAGAAGTTTCACGGCCATATCCAGGGCATGTATCTGTGCATGCCTGCGCAAAAAACATGGCACCTACGCCCAGAGCCGGCCTTAGGCATAGGCCAACTAGGCAATTGCCTAGGGCTTTTGGAATGCCTAGGGGCATCAGCAGCTTCTGCTGATTAAAATGATATGCAGCATGCCTATATTCTGTGTGTGAGTGAGGCTGTATCTGCATATGAAATAGTGTATTCATGGAAATTACTGTAACATAGCATTCCGTATGCAGGTACAGCCACAGTCGCACACAGAATATAGGCATGCTGCATATCATTTTATTCATCAGAAGCTCCTTGCTGGTCATAACATTGCAAATAAGATGAATTTTCAGCTAAAAAGGCACCGAATGGGTGCGCTGGTTCTATTTAAAATATTGCGGGTAGGGACACCAAAATGATGACTGCTATGATGAGGGTTGATGGTGCTGGGAAAGGGGAGCAGGGTCAGAGATGGAACTAGTGGCGGTGCTAGGGGGCAACAGTCAAAATCTTGCCTAGGGCATCATTTAGGCTAGGGCCGGCTCTGCCTACGCCGCTTCTGCGGCATCCAGTCTGTGTAACCATAGTCCAACCCTTATCCCCGTTCTTCCTCATTTTTGCGTATAGGCTGTGAATGTGTGCACAATTGCAAGCGAGTGTACAATGGCTCTCTCTTTATTCCTGTGCGGCGGCGCCACTTGCTGACATCAGCAGCACTGCAGCTTCGAAAGTCACAATTGTGTGTGCGTACGACCATGGATTAGACCCAGTGTACTAGGACCAGCCATTACCCAGAGTACTGGCTCCCACTGGGGCTTATTCCAGTACCCCTGGTGCCGCAGAATTAGTCAATGATCAACGAGAGATAATTAAAAAAGGGAGCAGAAAATTAGGGTAAAATTATTTTTTTGTGGAGGAGACAGTAAAAAAAAAATAGATAAATAAGAGTTGATGGGAAAAAAGAAAATAAGCACTTTCTGCTCCTCATGAGACATTGATCCTTCTTTATTGCATCTGTCCCTGTCTTCCTAATAAAACCATCCAAGCCGTAACTGGCGATGTGCGATACAAGGAAAATAACATGAAATAAACAATACTCTTTCATCGTGAAGTAATGTTTCCTTTAGAACATTTTGCTGGTAGGGGTACATTGCAAATGATGCGGCAGCTTCCGAACTCTTAAATTTTATTATTCAAACTTTTTAAAACCCCATTGCTCGTCCCTGCGGGCTGAATCCAATTAGTTTTCTTTGGAGCTGTTTGCACTTATATGGGGCACAGGCTTCAGGTGTGAATGTAGGAAGCGCAACACACTGTTCGAAATATATGTCCTTTATCCTTCAGCGGAACAGCGAGCGTAATTCACATATTACGAGCTGCAAGGGTTTTGTAAACAATTTAATGATGGAGAACCGGAAATATTGCAGCTTGTTACATTATAAAAGCAAAGCAAACAAGGACATGGTAATTACACCTAACTTGTGATATGTAAAAGATGGCGTTACACCTAAACTTTCACTGGGTAATGATTAAATAAGGGACACTTTTAATGTTTGTGGCACCTACATTTGCTGTTACTTTCGTTTTAAACACAAAATTTAATTCATAACCAGTCATTATGTTACATTGTGTTAAATAATATTCATAACACACCGTTGTTCTTTCCTAAAGCTGTGTGGATTTCAGAATTTTGACATTACTTTGGAGAATTCCATTAATTTATACAGTATTGTGTGTATGTGTGTGTGTGTGTGTCAGGCTTGCCTACCCTCCCGGAATTGGCGGGAGGCTCCCGAAAATAGGGTCCGCCTTCCGGCCCCGCTGGAAGGTGGGCAGTTCTCCCGCTTGCTGGCCAGAGCCTCCGCACCATCTATCCCTGCTGGTTCAATTACCGCAAATAGCGGGTGAAAGGGGGTGGGGTTTAGCTTTTCCTGACCACTTATTTACATGTTGATACTGCCTATACAATAAGCCATCTATAGTGTTAGACATTAGTACTATATCCCATACAGTATCCAGTGTATAAAAGACCAATGTTCACATTAAAGTCCAGGGTCATTACTAGGTTCTTCTACCGCTCCCGCGGACTCCCACACTTGCTGCAATGTTGTATGGAGTATCTGCCATATATATTGAGGAGTAGGGAGCCAACACGTTTTGATGCTTAATTGCCTAGAACTTCTCATTTTGAACCCTACAGTACTCAATCCATATGACATACTGTATAACATTATAATTATTTTTGGTACTTGTTTCCTAGCACGGCCACACCGATTTACATCGGGGTGGTCGTGTCGGAAAAATCGGGTCGATCGCATCGCATGTGATTTGGTCGCATGCGATGCGATCGACGCGACCGACCGATTTTAGACCCGATTTTTTATTGAATGAAATGTAAATCGGGTCCCTGGGACCCGATTTTACATTGGATTCAATGTAAAATATTCCCAACCCCCCCCCCCCAATTTAACGGCGTACACCCCACCCCACGATAGACGCCAACTCGAAGCGTGGCGAGCACAGCGAGCCCGCGAGGGGCGGCGGTGCGCGTCCTCTGACCTTTTCATTCCCCTAGTATCCACGTCGGCGTGGAGTTGAGAATAGAATAGTGTGGCGAGCGCAGCGAGCCACCGAGCCCAAAGCGTGGCGAGCGCAGCGAGCCCCGCGAGGGGACGCGTATACCTGTGAAGTTATACGCGTCCCCTCGCGGGGCGCGCTGCGCTCGCCATGCTTCGGGCTCGGTGGCTCGCTGCGCTCGCCACACTATTCTATTCTCAACTCCACGCCGACGTGGATAGTAGGGGAATGAAAAGGTCGGAGGACGCGCACCGCCGCCCCTCGCGGGCTCGCTGTGTTCGCCACGCTTCGGGTTGGCGTCTATCGTGGGGTGACGACGGGGACATCTATAATGTGAAATGGGTCATATTGGCCCATTTCACATTTTTCACATTTTTCCACGATTTCAATGTTAAAAAATATTTTAACATTGAAGCCTATGGAAAAATCGGGGGCATCGCGTCGGGACCAATGTTAATGGTCCCGACCGACGCGATGCCCCCGATATTTTACCTTTCCCGACACTATTTCAATGTTAAAATATTTTTTAACATTGAAGCCTATGGAAATATCGGGGGCATCGCGTCGGTCGCGTCGGGACCAATGTTAATGGTCCCGACCGACGCGATGCCCCCGATATTGTGTCCTAGCCGGCAAAATGGACCTGATTTCAAAGGAAATCGGGTCCATCGTATGGATCGTGTACCTTAACTTAAAGGTACACGATCCATAAGATTGTGGCCGTGCTAGGAAACAAGTACCTTATTTTTTTATATTTTTACTGTATGAGTCGATCTTTCTGTGTGTTTTATGTAAACTAAATACAGTCGTTTTGTGCATTTTACATTATTGGAGGTTTTGAGGCCATAGTTAGAACTGCAGCTAAATGCATCCTCATTAGTATCAATTTGGTATGGCGATATTAATTGTCATGGTATTTGGAATAACTAAGCTGTAGTGAATTTTTAAAACATTTAATTTAGTTTTTTAATTTGTCACCAATTTCTGCAAATGCTGTTATATCATTATAACGATATATCAGTTTTTCTTTCATATTACAGTATCTTATTCATCATACTGTACATTCCATCCTGGCAAGAAAGGACAGAGAGGATAAAAGTAAAAGTAAGGATACACATATATCAGTAAAAATCATAAAAATTGCTGATGACACCACCATCATCGGCCTAATCAAGGAAGCAGATGAGTCTGCATACAGACGGGAAGTGGACAGGCTTTCACAGTGGTGCGGCAGAAACAACCTGGACCTAAACCCCATCAAAACAGTTGATAGTAGACTTCAGGAGAAAACCAAATGTGAAGGTCCCACTGGTAATTTCCAACAGAGCGGTGTCATGGGTAGAGACCTTCAAATTTCTTGGGACAAAAATCTCTCGCAACCTCAGATGGGAGCCCAACATAACTTCCATTGTCAAAAAGACCCAACAGCGGCTGTTTTTCCTGAGGCAACTGAAAAAAATTAAACATTACGCAGGAGCTGCTGCAGCTCCTTTACACTGCTATCGTGGAGTCCGTTCTATGCTCCTCTATTACAATCTGAAAAACGAAGCCTACAAAGAGTGGTGAGGACAGCAGAGAGGATTATTGGGATGGACCTCCCCTTGTAAGGGAACAATACTTAAGTAGGGTCAAGAAGCGAGCTGGGAAGATCATGGCGGACAAACTCCACCCTGGCCATAACTTGTTTGATATTCTCCCATCAGGTAGACTCTTCAGGTCCATCCCTGCCAAGTCGTCAAGAACTGCAAAAAGCTTCTTCCCGACAGCTATTCAGCTATTGAACAATGTACTGTAAGATACTGCTAATCTAACACCTAACTGCTCTGTCTGACCTTGCAAATCATAACATGTGAATTGTCATTTGTATGCGCAACTGATGCAATGTATGTATGTCCTGTTATCCCTCTTGTACCATGCTTGAAGCTGCACTGTATTCACAAAATATTCCTAGTATACGAGAGTATACATGGCCAATAAAGTGATTCTGATTCTGATATACAGTATATATAGTATAGCTCTTGATGGTTGAGTGATACCTTGAAGACACTTGCACTGTATTTCTTATCACTAATTGGATTTATTTATGTCATGTTGTAAATTCAGATACACTTGAAGATTTTAGTTTCTACTTTTATTTATGAGGGAGTGTACAGTATATTCCCTATTTGGACAATTACCTTGGAATTTATTTGCATATCTATCATATATATATATATATTTTTTTACTTTGGTAAGTTTATATACTAGTAGTCTACCTATTACTTTATGCATTGAGAAAATATCCCCATTTATTTATTTTTTGACTGCTGAATTTATCATTTTTCAGCTGTTGTTTACATTGGTACAGTGTGTTTTCAGTAGGGGTTATTGTAACCTGTGTCCCATATGATGTAACCTCACATTCAACACCTTCTAGCTCCAAGTGTAGATGTGTCACCTTTAAACGGACATAACAATGTGTGAAAAGAAGAACAAACTGTATGCTTACTGACATTTCTGATTCTGACACCAATCATTGAGAAGCATCATTCCACCATTGAATAGGGAACTAGAGCAATAAGGTACCTGGAGCAGTTGCAGGGTGATCAGAAATAACAAATGAGTAAAACTAAACACAATACAGGACACAGGACTGACACGAGTAACTGACAGTGACCAGGAGCATAGAGGTGAAAAGGTAGATCACATGACTGGGAATATCTGATAACAAAAACCAAGCTGTGACCAATGTAAGGAAAAGGTCACAGCACCCTGTTCTAACAGCTAACTCTATTGTCTCCCCTAGATACCACTGTATACCAGCGGTGCTAAGGCTTCACCTTTAACAGCCACGTTTGAAGAGGCGAATTAGGTTTGCCCCAACTCTGGTGCCACCAGGTCTTACAGAGAAAAAAGGCACCTGGGGAATCTAAGGGAAGACAAGGCTTCCTAAAAACTAAGGAAAAGTGTGCAATAACAATGCACACAGAAAAAACAGAAACGACCTTGTCGCACACAAAAGAACAGCAATCTTGTTACAAATAAGAAACAGAGGCAACCTCGCCACTAAGTGAGTACCAGAAGTGACCTGCTTGCATACAAAAGAACATTAGCGACCTCGTCCCGGATAAGAACCTCTAATAGCGAGCAAACCTAAAATAAACAACCCAGACATAAAATATACATAGAACAACAGTATATAAACAGTAGACCTAGCCGATATGTGCAGAAGGCCCACAGGACTCATGATACCCAGAGTAAGTGACTTGTGGACCGGAGCTAAGGAGGAGTAAGTAAACACTCACTAGGAGCTCAACAAGAAGTATCACCGGTGGGGAGGGGCTGATCAGTATCCCTAATGAAGGGTAACCAGCTAATGAGATATCCAGTGCAGGTGGACTGCTGCACAGAGAACCTAATCCAGGTTGCTGAGCAACATCTTCATAACAAACTTAGCAGCAGCACACCTGACTGAAGGATGTTTAAAATTTTGTGTCAGGTATGGAAATTGAGGATGCTACTGTAGAAGTGCAGCAAGGTGAGGGGGAGGGGGGTATTTTTGTATCTGATGCTAATGAGGGTGTTGATGATGAACATATTAGACAAGAGTAAGTCTAGCAAATTCAAGAGGAGGATGATGGTTGTGTCAAAGTCAGACTTCCACAGGTGGCAGCAGTCCTTACCAGTGATAAGAAATTAGTGACATTGTCATGTCTGGGCATAGCCCCAAAAAATCCACCTCTTTCATGTAGAAAAATTTCTGGCAACAATTTTCAAGGCATTTGTACTCTTCATGATGCCAATGAAAGTAGAGATAGGGATGTTAACTACCTAGGCACCCTGTACTTACTACATATTTTGCAGCAAAATTATTCAAAGTATTTATCAAAATCCTGTAAAATTAGGACAAACAATCCAGCATTAGCTACCAGCAGTTTGCACCAGCACATGCAATCTTCACCACCAAGACCCTCATCATCATCTACCTTCTCATTAATGATCGGAGGTTGTCAAGCTGCCTCCAATTTGCGGAGTCCCTGAAATGTAGAATGCCTGTGCAATTGTATGCATTATCAGAGTTTGTATTGATTCTGAACTCTACAGTGGAACAACAGTGGTGGCGAGTGTTGCTTAGTGGCAAACCACCATTTACACTTTTAAGACCAGATGGATGTGTTTGGGTTGGCCGCTGCCAGAAGAACGTTTGGCACTGGAGTACAGTAGCTACAGTACAGCATGGTGGCTTTATGCTGCAGGACTGTATCTGCTGGTTTTACAGAAAATTCTGTAACCTGGATGGACTAGCCCCCCAGAATCTTTGGGATGATTTGGTGTGTTGTAGGCTGACTCGACCTTCAGTGTTTCGGCCAGTCACTGTACTAACAGTATGGTAGAATGGCAGACTCGCCACCTGCTGTGGACCAGTTTGCCAAGAAGAGCGTCTGCTGTAATCACTGCATGTGGCAGCCCTACGGAGCATTGATGCCAGTTACATCTGGATGATCTATTTGTTGTCACTTTTGCCTACATAGTGTTATACAATGAATGTAACATATTTCAGGTGATCTTAGAGTTTTATTCGGTTTGTAGTAAGCATGCATGAGGCCGTCCTGCTATAAAATCCTGCAACTGTTTTTATCGCTGTCTGTATGCAAATTGATTGACAGGAAGCCTGGGAAAATGTATCCATGCGTTTGAGTGGAAGTCATGTGACATCAGCTCCGCCCCCGATCAGCTTGTTTCTATAACAGCCGCTGAGTGAGTCCTGGGCAACGCACGGACTGCACACACTGGGGAATCATTACATGGTGTGCAGCTGTTATCTGGGAGTGTCAGGGAATACGCTGGCGTGGTGACGTGTGTCCCCTGTAAGCTGTGCGCGCGTGCGCGCGCACACAACTCGACGAGCGTGCGCACAGACATTACAACAGAGCGCACAAAGCAGCAGTGGTCCCTTTTTGCAGTTGTGGACTCAATTAATGTGTGTTTTACCCATTAACTACATAGTGTGTTGTGTTTTGAATGTTTAAATGTTTAATATAATTTTGAATTAAAGTTAACACAAATGCTGAACGTCATTTTCCAGTTATATATAAGTGACGCACAAATATAAAAATTTCCTTCCAAAGTTGCACAGCCAAAATCTTTTGCCACACACAGCCTTCATAAAATTAGAGGGAACATTGGTGGTGAGATGTGTGAGGGGAAGTCATGTGATGTCAGCTCCGCCCCCGATCATACAAATGGATGAGTGTGACAACTCTTTTTTCTGTACACTGCAGCTTGGTAGGACCACCCGTCTATTGCTCCTCATTTTGGTAACCTAGTTACCATTCCTTTATCTTTTCTGCCTGATTTTGTTGCAGCCGCTGAGTAAGTCCGGGGCTACACACAGACTGCGCACACTGAGGAATCATTACATGGTGAGCGGCTGTTATCTGGGAGTGTCAGGTAATATGTAGGCGTGGCCAGGTGTGTGAGGGGAAGTCATGTGACATCAGCTCTGCCCCCGATCAGCCTGATTATTTCGCAGCTGCTGAGTAAGTCCTGGGCTACACACAGACTGCACACACTGGGGAATCATTCCATGGAGTGGAGCATGTGAATGGATTTGCTACTAATTGCACGGCTGCGATATATTCACAAGCAGTGTACATCAATTTGCAGGCCTTCACCGGGCAGGATTTCACTCTGGCTGGGACGGCGGCTATATGATCATGGGACTTTGCAAATTAGTCCATTCCAATGTCCACCATCCCTTGGCTTCTCTCACAAGATGTTACCGTGTTTCCCCGATAATAAAAAAAAAAAAATATATATATAAGATATTTTCGGGGTAGGGCTAATTTTATAGCCACCATGCCCCCAGTCCTGCTTTTATAGCCACCATGCCCCCAGTCCTGCCCCTCACCTTTCAGCACTTTCCAGTTTTTCAGGCTTTCCGCCGCTGCTGATTTACTCCTCTCCCGCCTGTGTACAGAAGCCGCGTGGATGGTGCGCGGTGACTTAATGCGCAATGCATCCCTGGGACTGAGAGCGGGCGGCTTCAGCAGTACCAGGGCTGCTACCGTACTGCAGCAGCATCCCTCAAGCAGGGTGGTGGTGAGGGGGATAGCAGTGGTAGAGCTGGGGGAATTGTACCGGTAATTTAGTGCACGGACTCCGGTAATGGGGATTTCGATCGTGCTTATTTTCGGGGTAGGTCTTATTATCGGGGAAACACGGTAGCTTGTGCTTGGTACACACAGTAATAATGTGTAGAAGCCATATCTAGTTATGATGAGCTGCTAGAACTCACATCTCATTATCCAGCTGCTTGAAGCATTCCATTCAGTTGTGTCTAGCAGCTCCTGTTCTGAGCGTCTCCCATTGTCAGAACCGGTGGTAATAAATACATAGTCAATAAGTGCATGAGACATCATTATTCTTTCCATTGGCCATATTAATGTGTTTGCCTTCTCCCTGGCAGCCGGAGCACAGCGGAACCTGCAGGGGAATCCCATTCTCCTTGTTTACACAGCCTCAAACTGCTTTACATATATTGGAAATTGTGATAATAATTTATATTGTGTTCATTAGCACATCCTTACTGAGGAAGTAATGGCACACTTGTAAATTATTTTAATTTCATGTTTTTTTTACTCATCAACCAGGGGAGACATGGTTTCTCATGTTCTCTGGGGAGCAACAGGGGGGTAGAAATCTCAGATTGGGAGATATCATTCTAAAACAGAGGTTAATAATACATATGGAATTAATATTTATGATCACAATGTAAAGTACTTTCGTAAAAAAACGATATAGTTATGGTATGTGCTAAATTCAATACTTTAGTAGCCCCCATAAAAACCTACTATATGGGAGCTGCTTTTGTGGGGTCAAAATTAGGGGACAGCAGCAAAAATTGGAGGTCCTCCCTAGCTACCTCCCAGGGGTGCACGATATTTCCAGGTAGCGCTTGAAAATTGGGAATATTCCTGGGATATCTCGAAAATTGATAAATATGCCCCAAGCCATAACTAGGTGTGTGTAAGTGGTGCCGCCGCACAGATTACACAACCTTGTGGGCAGTAATGTCGCCGCCCCAAAGACCTTGCATCCGGCTAGCAAGAATACTGGAAGGGTTCCCTGCAGATAGAATCTTGGCTGCAGCACTGTAATTCCTGGCAATGGTGGTACCGCCCACCCTCTGTATGATGTCATGCCTTCAGGGGGTGTGGACAGAACAGGCTCTGGTAGCAAGTTTGTTTGTCAATTAATTTTATAAAAAGAAACAGTGAGCCAGTGGTCCTGGTAGACTGTCCCTCGTGGTTGGTCATTTATGGTTATGGAATGCACTCCATTTCTCCCATTCCATATATTGCAAACATAGAAGTAACAAACCATATCTTCAGCAGTGTAAGACAGTGGCAATCCTCTAGCAGGCACAATGGCTCTGTAATGCTGTAATGTTCCAGGATTAAAATATCCCAACCCACCAGGTACAACCATTCCTTTTCCCACTCTACTCCCATCTACATCCTCAATTTCAGCATCCACCCTACTTCCATCCATTGGGCTTGCCTAAATTCAAGTAGGACCCCCCCCCCCCCCCTCAATCCACCACTGTTCAAGCAGAACACCCACCAATGATAAATCTAATGGTATACTGTTTTCAACGGTATCCGGACTCATGCTAGATTGACTCTAGGTCGACAGTCATAAAGTCGACCACTAGTGGTCAAAAGGTTGACAGGGTCAAAATGTTGACAGTCAAAAGGTGGACAGGGTCAAAAAGTTGACAGTTGAAAGGTCGACAGGGTTGAAAGGTCAACATGATAAAAAGGTCGACGTGAGTTTTCCAAAAAATTGAAACGACATGTGCCGACATGCAGTATTTCATGCCCTACCATCCACTATGGAGTGGAGGGAGAATATAATAGTGTGCCAAGCACAGCAGGGCACTGTGCCCAAAGTATGGCGAGTGTAGTGAGCATGCGAGGGGACACGGTACACTTAGGTGGTGTCCATAATGACCTATGTCAACATAGACACCCCAAAAACATAAAAAATGCATGTCGACCTTTTGAAGGTCGACCTTTTAAATCTATCGACCGTTTGACCCTGTCGACCTTTTAACTGTTGATCTATAGTGGTCGACCTTATGACTGTTGACCTGTACATTATAGATCTAAAATGAGTTCTTCTCATCAGTAAATGAGTTCTTCTCATCAGTATTTACTAAGGGAGAGCAGACTGTGGAACGAACATTTACCACAAACGGGACAAATAAGCCAGATCTCATTGTGGATTTCACGCCGAAAGAATTAATACTGAGGCTAAGCAAACTCAAAACAAATAAGTCACCAGGGCCAGATGGGATTCATCCGAGGGTATTAATGGAATTAAGGGATGAACTAGCTACCCCCCTACATTATATCTTTAGCAAGTCACTATCGTCAGGTATAGTACCAAAAGATTGGAGAATAGCAGAGGTAGTGCCAATATTCAAAAAAGGAAAAAAGGAAGATCCCGCTAATTACAGACCCGTTAGTTTAACATCAATTGTGGGTAAACTATTTGAAGGATTTTTAAGGGATAGTATCCAGGAATATTTAGATCATCACCTTCTACTCAGTACTAACCAACATGGGTTCGTGAAAAATCGTTCATGCCAAACTAATCTACTAGGGTTCTATGAAGAGGTTAGCAAAAACCTCGATAATGGAAATGCTGTAGATGTGATTTTCCTAGATTTTGCTAAAGCATTTGATACTGTCCCACACAAGAGATTGATTAATAAAATGGAGAACCTAGGATTGGGTGAAATATCTGCAGATGGGTAGGGAATTGGCTATGTAATAGAGAACAAAGAGTGGTTGTGAATGGTGCCGTATCAGATATGATACCGGTACTAAGTGGAGTGCCCCAGGGTTCGGTTTTGGGGCCCATTTTGTTTAACATTTTTATTAACGATATTGGGATAGGGTTACTCAGCAATGTATCCATCTTTGCGGACGATACAAAACTTAGCAAAGTCATCAAATCACCAGAAGATGTCACCATGCTTCAAAATGATCTTGCAATTCTAGATGAGTGGGCAAAAAAATGGAAGATGAGGTTCAATGTAGATAAATGTAAGGTTATGCACCTTGGGAGACACAACCAGTGTGCAAGTTACAACCTTAGTGGAGAGGAACTGGGTAATTCCATACTTGAAAAGGATCTAGGAGTCCAAATAGACAGCAATCTAGGATGTAGTGCCCATTGTAATGTAGCTACAAAAAAGGCCAACAAAATTCTGGCATGTATTAAGCGGGGAATGGAAACTAGGGACTCAAGGGTAATTATGCCACTATATAAAGCATTGGTGAGACCTCACCTAGAGTACGGAGTACAGTTCTGGGCCCCACACTATAAAAAGGACATCATAGAATTAGAAAAAGTCCAAAGGCGAGCAACAAAGCTTATTAGGGGAATGGAGAATTTAAGCTACGGGGAGAGATTAAGCAATTTGGGACTATTTACATTAGAAAAGAGACGTTTAAGGGGGGACATGCTCAACATGTACAAGTATATCAAGGGCCAATATAAGGAACTGTCACACACCCTATTTTCTACTAGAAAGGAATCTAGGACGCGAGGGCATGAGTATAGATTAGAAGAAAAAAGATTTCATTCAGCTAGTAGAAAGAATTTCTTTACGGTCAGAACAGTCAAACTCTGGAACTCTCTTCCCAGAGAGGTGGTAACGGCTGGCTCATTAAATGCGTTCAAGGCAAAGTTGGACAAACATTTACTGGAGAAAAACATCCATGGGTACAAATAAGAAATATAATTTGTCTGTAAAATACCAGAACCAACCAAATCAGCAATGGATATCTATACCAGGTTGAACTAGATGGACGCAAGTCTTTTTTCAGCCTTACCTACTATGTAACTATGTAAAATACCATGACCGTTTTCAACCAGAGAACCATTTGGATTGGCCATGGATAGTGCAAAGGACTTTGAAATTAGGTAACTTTCTGGAAAGATGGGTCATGGATCCCAGACCCAGGTCATTCTCTGATATAGCCTTAGCAGAGGGCCCCTCCAAAATGTCAACCGCCACCAGTGCATGTCTATACCCCAGTGTACTGGGATATCAATGTGTTGCCCCCCAACAGTTGTGATTTGTCAGTTCTGGCCTGAAGCACCTGTGTATTAGGGGTCAAATCCATATTAGGGATCAAAGACTGACACGGTCCCCTCCCAGCACCTGTTCCTTTTTAAACCACATTGACTAGGGTAGTGTTCATTTCACAGAGCCAGCAAAACAGGACATCCCAAATGAGCATGCTAGAAGATGTAGGGCGGGATGTACTAAGCCGAAAATGCTGTAAACCCCTCGTTTTTACGCCTTTTCATATGTACTAAACCCCGCCGCCGCTTCACTGTAGGGCAGGGTATCAACAGCTCCGGGTGGCAATACCCTATAGAAGCCTATGGGCTTCTATCGCCATCCGCCACAGCCAATCCTACCCTCCCTCCCTGGCTTCCTTGCTGCTGCTCCTCCTCCCCCAGCAGTATGTCACAGGCAGCCGGGGATTACTTCCGGCTGCAGGGGGGAGGAGGTCACGCCACTTAGCCAAGGATGTGATGGAGACCCCCCGCAAACCACATTACAGGTATCGTTGGGGGGGGGGGGGGGGGCACTACGATGCCAGCCGCATATGTTAGTACGGTACTCTTTACCTAGAACGGCGCCCGCGATTAGCATCGCGGGCGTCGGGGGTAAAAAATCGCGGGCATCGCAGGTACATAAAAAACGGGTGCGACGCGATGCCCGCGATGCCCGTGATTTTCCCATAGGGATCAATGTTAAAAGTCAGATTGGACGCGATTTTAGTGTTAAATGCCTCAATGCCCGCGATTTTTACATAGGAAACAATGTTAAATGGGCCACAGAGCCCTAATAGTCCCCCTGAAGTCTTAAATGGCCCCCACAATTTTTAACGCCACCCCACGATCAACGTGAACCCGAAGCGTGGCGAGCACAGCGAGCCCGCGAGGGGCGGCGGTACGCGTCCTCCGACCTTTTCATACCCCCACTATCCACGTCGGCGTGGAGTTGAGAATAGAATAGTGTGGCGAGCGCAGCGAGCCACCGAGCCCGAAGCGTGGCGAGGATACCTTCACAGTTATACGCGTCCCCTCGCGGGCTTCACAGGTGTCCGTGGCGACGCGGACACCTGTGAAGCCCGCGAGGGGACGCGTTTACCTGTGAAGGTATCCGCGGCCCCTCGCGGGGCTCGCTGCGCTCGCCACGCTTCGGGCTCGGTGGCTCGCTGCGCTCGCCACACTATTCTATTCTCAACTCCACGCCGACGTGGATAGTGGGGGTATGAAAAGGTCGGAGGACGCGTACCGCCGCCCCTCGCGGGCTCGCTGCGCTCGCCACGCTTCGGGTTGACGTTGATCGTGGGGTGCCGTTAAAAATTGTGGGGGCCATTTCAGACTTCAGGGGGACTATTAGGGCTCTGTGGCCCATTTTTTAGTGCATTCGATGGTCGCGATGGGCGCCGTTCTAGGTAATGCGCTGGCATCGCCGCAGCCGAGCGGTGAGGGGCGACGATGTATATTAATACATCCCGCCCTTAGTCCTGCTGGGTAGTAACTTCTATAGAAGCAGGTATAAGGCGCCTAGTGAATTATGCTGTTTGGCCTATACCTTTACTTAACTCTTAAGCCTAGAAATAACTCACACTGAAACGCCTTATACTAAAAATAAGACACAGACACCAACTGGGTAAGTTTAAAGGTCATGGAATATTTATTGTAACTGGTATGACCCTATTTGTTAAGGGATGGCAAAGAAAAGCACTTGAGACCAGCACCCCCCGCGGATGTTACTCATGGCAGCGCCCAGGGTGCCCCAAACCGCTAACATCTCTCAATTGTGGGTACAGCCTGCGCTGTGACGGATATGCCACACCCCTCCTATGGCCTGACGTGGACACTTCCAGGAAGTGGCCAAAGCCCCACCGCGTTGAGTCGGGACTCGCACGCCATCCTGGCAGAGGGGGGGGGGCACACCGCACAGAGACCACCTGACACCCCACCTGAGTGCTGGTCGAGAGCGCCTTCTCGCCGATTAATAATTAAAGCTATCAAATAAATTTGGTGAAAGGCCCGTGAGCCAGGTAGCACATGGAAAACGGAAGGGAGGGTGGGGATCCAGACTCAAAGAGGAAGTCCTTCTTATCCACTTGACTTTATATACCCCTCTCTAAGCTACCTCCCCAATGCTACCTGATTGGCAGATCTAACTGCCACTCACCTGAGATTTCCTATGGCCTTATCCTATCTTTCAATAGCTTTATTTAACAATCACAAATTCACAGGCTCTTAAATACACTCGAGCCTATGCTGCCCTTGTTCTATAATAACAAAGGAGCACACTGGAGATGTACTGTAGTGAGACAAGACAATAACTGCTGGGGAGACAGAAACCTCTGACCAAAGGAGAGACCACCCAGACTGCAGGGCTCTGTTATAGAACAAAAAGACCCCGAAACACAGAGGCAATCAAGCAGGCTTACTAGTACAGCAAAGTTTTCAGCGATGCGTTTGATTTAAACGCTATTCGACGCTCGTTCATGCGCCCGCCCCCGCTTGCTGAATTTGCCCGCACAGCTGCGAATGGATGTTCTACATAAACACCCATTCGCAGCCTGGTGGGCGAAGACCACATAATTCTATGGTCGCCAACCATCGGATGATGTGGAAAGCCCACGCAAAACTAAGACACTCTCAGGTATGAGGAAAGGGCAAGGACAGGGCGGGCAGTCAACATCCGACACCTTCAGAGCCAGATTAAGGTCTAAATGGGCCTGGAGCTGAAAATGATCAATGGCCTGTTATGCACAATAATAGCAGTAGTGGTCAGCACCTAATAATGTGGGGGCGTGACCAGTGTTCTGATTG
This sequence comes from Crinia signifera, assembly GCF_055691185.1. Classification (NCBI taxonomy): domain Eukaryota; kingdom Metazoa; phylum Chordata; class Amphibia; order Anura; family Myobatrachidae; genus Crinia; species Crinia signifera. The sequence goes on from NC_139227.1 coordinate 97,981,680, forward strand.
GGTGGTCTGCTCATGGGTGTGTCTCTATTTGTGTAAATACTTTCAACTAATTATATATGCCTGGAAAAGGCAGGAGGCTGGCATAGGAAAAATGCAGGGAGATATATTGGCGGGTGCCCTCCAAAGGTGCACCCACAGGATGCCGATGTCCTAAGATACATGCGGGGTGAGGCGGCACTCCAGTCCTAAAAAAAAAAATTGAAAGCCGAAAACTTGGTAGACAACATTTCAGCACCTTTTATGTGGTCACCTAAGTTCACTACACCATATACCCCTTATACAAATCATGCAACACAATAGTAACCCCATTATACTGTACTTGCCTCTTATACATTATGCCACATGGAATGAGCCAAAATTCACACTAGGGCACATGGATTGAGTCAAAATTCAAGTTAATGCCACACAGATTAAGGCAAAATTCACATTTTGCCACATGGATTGAGCCAAAATACACACTATACCAAACAGATTGAGCAATAATGCACAATATGCTTCATAAACAGGGACATTGCGCGAAAAAACACGCATTAAAAATTTACACCATAATGCTCATTACATGTTAAGCCACACACCATAATGTTCATTACGTATTATGCCAAACACCATAATGCCTATTAAAAATGATGCTACATAAGTGCTGCTTACCTACATGCTCATTGCCAGGGGTTCCATGCTCATTGCCAGGGGTTCCATGCTCATTGCCATGTGGGATTACATGCTCATTGCCAAAGGGGAATACATGCTCATTGCCAAAGGGGAATACATGCTCATGGTAACTGGGGGACAGCAACCGCCGGGCAGAAATGACAGCCATTGACAGCCGGGCAGAGAGCAGGGGGCTGCCCGGCTGTATTCAGAGCACTGCAGGTCCCGGCTATTTGAAATAATACCCCTTTCATACCAGAAAATGCAGGCACTTATCCAGGAATTTGGTCCCAGGATCAGGCAGGGACATTCCCGGACTGGCCCCTTTTACACCAGCCTAGTCCCTGCATTTTCTGGTGTGAGGGGTAGAGAAAACCACCCCTGCCCCCCTTTAAACAACCAGCTATATCTTCAGAACCAACTGACCCATTTACATGTAGGCTTCGAATGATTTTGGTCCCGTGAAACTGGGCCATTTGGTTCCAGAGAAATCTGTCCTCAAACAACATGAACAGCCATGAAATTACATTTCAGAAATGAAAAAAAAATATATCTCTAGAACCAATGAACCCATATGGACCAGGTATCAGAATGAAGGCCCAGCGATTTGGGTTCGACTGGGATCAACTTCGAGCTTCTGTGATGCCAGGGGGCCATTGGAACCGGGTGGAGTTCGGAATTAGCGGGTCCCATGTTATCCCATGGGGAAAACGTTCCAGGTTTGCCTGTCGGTATCTCCGGTTCCCGGTGGGCTAGAGATGCTGGGCTGGGCTCGTTGGAAAGCCCTGGCCCTCAGCTACAAAATGGGCCTATTTGGAGAGTGGGCCTGGAGCTGTAGCTCCTTCAGGCCCATTGTTAATCCGGCCCTGGACACCTTGCACGAGGACAGTGCGGGCAGTTGACATCCGACGCCTTGTACAAGGAGAGGGTGGGACGCTGACATCCGGTGATGTCAGCTTACTGCCCTCGGCAGCTGCGTCACTGCCTCATTTCCGTGGAAACGCCCAGCAGTTTCACAGGAACACTCATTAAACGCTGAGTATTCCCATGGGCGCGTCCCCCCCTGCAGACCTCCCCCCCCCCCCGCCCACTGGTGATTGCGAATGGGACGACGAACTTGGAGTTTGCCGTAATCGATCGCACCCGGTGCCTGACAATGCACAGAAATGCCCATGTGCAGATGCCAAACATCGCTTCCCCATGCGATGGCGCGAGGGAGCGAATTGACCCGAATAAGGTCCTATATGCCATTACTCCATATAAATTAAATAAAGTGAAAACTTAACAAACAGATTTAATTAGAGGAACGTTGCAGCTAAGCTTCTGCACAGCGGAATCTTGACACTAATAGATAACATTATACCGCGTGCATCACTCTTTCAGGCTCATAAATAACCTCAGATGCCAAAATACGCCATTCATTGTGACAAACAGACGAGATTTATGACACCAAACTTGATTTGAATAAATTGTAATATTTATATGCACCCAGTTCCCTAAATCTTTGCTTTGTGTCATGATATGTGTACGGTTATCTGTATGAAATATGTATTGGGGGTGATAAATCAAAATGATCTAAAACGTGAGCTTAATTTCTACAATTTCATAGTTGCCAACATTTAAAAATATTGTCTAGCGACTGTTCGCTGCTCATCTTCCCCGCACGACGCGGTCTCGCAGGACCTGGGAGGATACATTCGGCACCTGAGAATATACATGCACCATGTCGTGATTACTGGATTTGATAGTAACCTACTTTTTTGGATGGTCAATACTCGCCTTAAAGAAACATCACCTTATAAAACTCAGAAAAGAAGAATAAATGCTAAGTATTGAGTCTAGCAAGGAGGAAATTAGATTGTGGAGTTGGGCAATAATGAAGAGAATACCGGGGACATAACCAAAGCGGCATCAGCAAAGTATCAGGGTGTCAGAGAACCACAGGATTTGGTGCAATCCAAGATCCATACTTCTCAACTGTCCTGATGTTGCGGGACCCTCCCATTTTTTTTAGACTGCCCATGAGTCCCACCCGGGGCTGGCATTGACCCACAGTGGGGGCGACAGTTGGGAGTCCATCCTGCTACCCACTACTCTGCTGAGCAGAGCAGCGGGGAATGGGGGCTGAGGGCAAGGCCAGCAGCTCTAAGAGTGCCGGACATGTCCCCGTTTTTTGCCGCTGTGGGGGTAGATGGACGGGACATTATTGTACATCCAAATGTGATGGTAAGGTGAGCGTACATACTGTAAATGGAAATATTGATAAGGGGGTGAGATAGCACAAGAATGGGTGGGCAGGAGGTATGTCAGCGTAAAGGGGTATGTTGGTGTTTAGGGAGGGCATGATAGTGTGCTGGGGGAGCATATTGTGGAGTGTGAATGGAAAGGTTTACAGTGTCTATAGGAAGTCAATAGGTTGACACCAAAAAGTTTATATTCAAACTCGTGTCGAGCTTTTTCATGTCGATCTTTTTCATGTCGATCCTTTGAATGTCAACCTATTGTTCAAGTTTTTGTGTCAACCTATTGACCAGTGGTGGCTCCAGGGGTGTGACTGCAACACAGTTCAAAATTAATATAGGAGAGAAGCCTCAACCACTGCCACCAACTGCCATTCCAAACTCACTCGCTGGCAGTGGGTGTGGCTCCCCTATTTTAATTTTTAACTGTGCTGAAGCCCCTCCTCTGGAGCCCCCACTGCTATTGACTATCGAACTATCAACTAGGGATGGCCATCGGCCATCGATAATTAGAAATCATCAATGGTTTATGGCCGATGTTGAATAGTTTTGCCATCAATGGGGGAGAACCAGATGTTTCCCCACATCAATGTCAAGCTTAAATGAATAGTTTAGTTTTTGCCTTTTCACCAGGGTGCTGGGACACGGAGCATAGCTCCGCCCCTGACACCCGCAGAGCCACCTCCCCGTATTTTGTGTGACCCACAGACCAATCATTAAAAGAAAATGGATGACCATTGATATGTAAGAACATTTATGGTCATCCATTGAATAGTTCTACACTATCGATGGCCAGCTGCACTTTTGTCATCGATGGCAACCATTGATGGCAAAGGCAATCATGGCCAACCCTACTATCAACTGGATGTCCATGTTGTACGGGGGGGGGGGGGGGCATGTTTTGTGTAGGAGGAGTATGTAGGTGTGAAGAAGGAGAATTCTGGTGTGCAGGTGGAGTATGTAGGTGTGAAGAAGGAGATTTCTGGTCTGTAGGTGGGTGTGAAGAAGGAGAATTCTGGTGTGCAGATGGAGTAGGTGGGTGTGAAGAAGGAGAATTCTGGTGTGCAGTGGGAGTAGGTGGGTGTGAAGAAGGAGAATTCTGGTGTGCAGGTGGAGTATGTAGGTGTGAAGAAGGAGATTTCTGGTGTGCAGGTGGAGTAGGTAGATGTGAAGAAGGAGATTTCTGGTGTGCAGCGGGAGTAGGTAGATGTGAAGAAGGAGAATTCTTGTCTGCAGGTGGAGTAGGTGGGTGTGAAGAAGGAGAATTCTGGTGTGCAGATGGAGTAGGTGGGTGTGAAGAAGGAGAATTCTGGTGTGCAGGGGGAGTAGGTGGGTGTGAAAAGGGAGCTGTCTGGTGTGCAGTGGGAGTAAGTGGGTGTAAAGAAGGAGAATTCTGGTGTGCAGGTGGAGTATGTAGGTGTGAAGAATGAGAATTCTGGTTTGCAGGTGGAGTAGGTGGGTGTGTCGCTTAGGCCTTTGCTGAGGCTGGTTATTCATTCTAAATTGAAAAAGCCGCCCTGAGCGTTTTTGAGGACCCTGTTATCCCCCAAATACTGAGGACTGAGGACTGGAGAGACGTACCAACATCTAGCAATTTGCTAACGTCCTTTTGTCAACCTTGGCTACATTGGCAGAGCGGCCACACAGCCCTGCCATCATCCCGGATATCGGAGAGGACGCAGCCGCTGTGACCAGCGCAATCTACAGTCTGTATCCCTCCTGCAGCACAGCAATTTGGCGTGTACAAGGTGGGTGCCGCGAGGTGTCATCGGACCCCGCACAACACACAGGAGGCGTCCCGCTGAACACTGCTGCATAGTCACGGATCAACACCAACTGCGATCAGCAGTAAGTACCGCATTTGTGACTGTCACCTTTTTCCCCCAGATTCGGGACATTATTCAATAGCTGAGTACTCCAGCTACCCCATCAGGGGCTTATAAGTGGAATATAAATTACCCCAGCGTGGAGCTACACTACCGCTAACTGATGGGACATCTCCCCCACATCAGGGACTGACAGCAAGTTGCTATGTCCTTTGCGAAACCAACCCATTTGAAATTTGTTGCACCCTTGGGATTAGTATTGGTAACAGTGCAGGAGATTTCTGGTGTGCAGGGGGATTAGGTAGGTGGAAATAAGGAGACTTCTGATGTGTAGTGGGAGCAAGTGGGTGTGAAGAAGGATAATTCTGGTGTGCAGGGGAAGTAGGTGGGTGTGAAAAAGGAGTATTCTGGTATGCAGATGGAGTAGGTGGGTGTGAAGAAGAAGAATTCTGGTGTGCAGGTGGAGTAGGTGGGTGTGAAGAAGGAAAATTCTGGTGTGCAGGTGGAGTAGGTAGGTGTGAAGAAGGAGAATTCTGGTGTGCAGGTGGAGTAGGTAGGTGCGAAGAAGGAGAATTCTGGTGTGCAGGTGGAGTATGTAGGTGTGAAGAAGGAGAATTCTGGTGTGCAGGTGGAGTATGTAGGTGTGAAGAAGGAGAATTCTGGTGTGCAGGTGGAGTATGTAGGTGTGAAGAAGGAGAATTCTGGTGTGCATGTGGAGTATGTAGGTGTGAAGAAGGAGAATTCTGGTGTGCAGGTGGAGTAGGTGGGTGTGAAGAAGGAGAATTCTGGTGTGCAGGTGGAGTAGGTGGGTGTGAAGAAGGAGAATTCTGGTTTGCAGGTGGAGTATGTAGGTGTGAAGAAGGAGAATTCTGGTGTGCATGTGGAGTATGTAGGTGTGAAGAAGGAGAATTCTGGTGTGCAGGTGGAGTAGGTGGGTGTGAAGAAGGAGAATTCTGGTGTGCAGGTGGAGTAGGTGGGTGTGAAGAAGGAGAATTCTGGTTTGCAGGTGGAGTATGTAGGTGTGAAGAAGGAGAATTCTGGTTTGCAGGTGGAGTAGGTGGGTGTGAAGAAGGAGAATTCTGGTGTGCAGGTGGAGTAGGTGGGTGTGAAGAAGGAGATTCCTGGTGTGCATTGGGAGTAGGTGGGTGTGAAGAAGGATAATTCTGGTGTGCAGGTGGAGTAGGTGGGTGTGAAGAAGGAGAATTCTGGTTTGCAGGTGGAGTAGGTGGGTGTGAAGAAGGAGAATTCTGGTGTGCAGGTGGAGTAGGTGGGTGTGAAGAAGGAGCATTCTGGTGTGCAGGTGGAGTAGGTGGGTGTGAAGAAGGAAAATTCTGGTGTGCAGGTGGAGTAGGTAGGTGTGAAGAAGGAGAATTCTGGTGTGCAGGTGGAGTAGGTAGGTGCGAAGAAGGAGAATTCTGGTGTGCAGGTGGAGTATGTAGGTGTGAAGAAGGAGAATTCTGGTGTGCAGGTGGAGTATGTAGGTGTGAAGAAGGAGAATTCTGGTGTGCAGGTGGAGTATGTAGGTGTGAAGAAGGAGAATTCTGGTGTGCATGTGGAGTATGTAGGTGTGAAGAAGGAGAATTCTGGTGTGCAGGTGGAGTAGGTGGGTGTGAAGAAGGAGAATTCTGGTGTGCAGGTGGAGTAGGTGGGTGTGAAGAAGGAGAATTCTGGTTTGCAGGTGGAGTATGTAGGTGTGAAGAAGGAGAATTCTGGTGTGCATGTGGAGTATGTAGGTGTGAAGAAGGAGAATTCTGGTGTGCAGGTGGAGTAGGTGGGTGTGAAGAAGGAGAATTCTGGTGTGCAGGTGGAGTAGGTGGGTGTGAAGAAGGAGAATTCTGGTTTGCAGGTGGAGTATGTAGGTGTGAAGAAGGAGAATTCTGGTTTGCAGGTGGAGTAGGTGGGTGTGAAGAAGGAGAATTCTGGTGTGCAGGTGGAGTAGGTGGGTGTGAAGAAGGAGATTCCTGGTGTGCATTGGGAGTAGGTGGGTGTGAAGAAGGATAATTCTGGTGTGCAGGTGGAGTAGGTGGGTGTGAAGAAGGAGAATTCTGGTTTGCAGGTGGAGTAGGTGGGTGTGAAGAAGGAGAATTCTGGTGTGCAGGTGGAGTAGGTGGGTGTGAAGAAGGAGCATTCTGGTGTGCAGGTGGAGTAGGTGGGTGTGAAGAAGGAGATTCCTGGTGTGCATTGGGAGTAGGTGGGTGAGAAGAAGGAGCATTCTGGTGTGCAGGTGCAGTAGGTGGGTGTGAAGAAGGAGAATTCTGGTGTGCAGGTGGAGTAGGTGGGTGTGAAGAAGGAGAATTCTGGTTTGCAGGTGGAGTAGGTGGGTGTGTCGCTTAGGCCTTTGCTGAGGCTGGTTATTCATCTACCACCTGCTACATCCTTTTGGTGACCTTTATAAGCCTTGTCTGCAGCAACTAAACTTTCATTGTATTTTTTTGTTTTAAATATGCTAAAATGTAATTTGCTGAATGGAAACGCTCTGTCTACATGGAAATGTGCAATTTCTGGTTCTATTTACACTATAGTAACCTGTTCCTCAGCTTAGAAGTACAAAAAGTACTTTGAGCTTGATAACTTTAAAATAAAATCTACTGTGTAAAGAGAATGTGATTGGATTAACCTGCTGTACTCCGTGTCACTGTACTGTGATTCGCCTTTCTGTTATTTCTGGCATTATTCCACCTGAGTGTGTGAATCGAGATGTTCTTTTGTTTCTCTTTTTAAGATAGATATCAAACAATGTGAACTCTGCAACTTTCTCCGAGGCTTGCAGGTATTCTGAGGAGACAAATCTTTTTCCCACAATCAATAATTTCTCTCCGGCCAGACGCCACGCTGCCTTCTCAGTCTTGGCTTTCTCGTATTCTTATGGTCATGTCAAGTGTAAATGACCAACAAACTTTCATTTACCGTGCAGCAAACCATGTTCAGCGTAAGTAGCCAGCCCTTACAAACTGGTGACAAGAAAGTTAGGGGGGGAATTATGGGTATACTATGTGATTACTGGAGATCAATGTTTGATTGACCCAGAGGGGCACCTGAGAAATCCCTGGTGCCTGAGAGCCCAAAAATCCTCAAGTCAAGTTCCAGACTGTGCACTTAAATAAAACATTATTACTAATAAGTTCAAACCCAGTGATACCCGGACACCATGCTGGGAACGGATGCGGCTGAAAGGGTGGGCAGGTGCATGGCATTTTGATCCCAAAATCCCAGAATTGGAGGCTCCAATTGTGGAATTGAAATTTGGCAAGTATGGAGGGGGGTTGGCTTTAAAAGAGATGTAGCTCTTCCATCATTGTAAGATTGCAAGGCCATATAGCAGGGGTCAGAGAACATTTTTACCTTTTACCATAAAATATATTTAGATACGCCGACGTTACCCCCTGATTTGAAGCCTATAACCAGGCAAAGAAACTCGGCGCACAGCGGCAGTACAGACTGCACGCTGCAGAGATGGCGCAGCAACTAGTCGACTCTACTGAAGAAGCAGGCGGGCATGGAGGCGGGGCCTGTTATACACAAGGGCCTGATTCACTGCACTGCGTCAGGTCCTTGTACAGTACAGTACTGTAACACACACACAGCCGGGCATGCATACAGAATCTATATATAGATTTTAGCCGGGCATGCATATAGATTCATATGCATGCCCGGCTGTGTCTCATCAGCGTGACTGTCCATTTCCCCCAGGAATTTCATTTTTACCCCATTTCGGCTAATTTACCCCTGTTCCCTGACCCCTGTCATATAGGAACCACATGGGGACCAAACTAATTACACATCTGATATGAATCCAGCTGCATGGATTATGATGATTTTATTTTGATTTGCGATATGATTGTCGTAAGCCTGGGAACACTTTCTAACAGATTAAGTGAAAGTTTGTTGCCAAATCTTGATTGCAGAAAACATATTTGAGGAACAGTTTTGTGTAATTGTATCAAAACACAGACATCTTACATGGCCGGGCAGGTTAGTATAACGCAGAGAGGACCCATAACAAGTATTTAATAAACAAAATGCATTTAAATATTGAATTTATTCATTCTCGTACACTTCCAAGGAATTCAATTAACTCATTAAATCATTCTCAGTATGTTGTTGTCTTCCCAGAACTGCACAATTAATTGGACCACTTTTAAGGGAACATTTTGTTTAATTGTTTAGGAGCTGTTTTCTCTATGCAGCATTTTACCTCAGGACTCTGCGGTAATTTTGAAAGAATTATTGGTACTTATGTAGTATCTGGGCTGCCGATTTCTAAATCGGGTCGGATCGGGAGATCGCATCGCATCGCATGCGACCATGCGATTCGATGCGATGCGATGCGATGACCCGATTTTTCCATAGGAATCAATGTTAAAATGGACTGAGTCCATTTTAACATGGAATTCAATGGGAAAAATGGGTCCTTTTCATACCCCTACTATCCAAGTGGGCATGGAGTTGGATATAAACCTGTGGCGAGCGTAGCGAGCCACCGAGCCCGAAGCGTGGCGAGCGAAGCGAGCCCCGCGAGGGGACGAATACCGTCCCCTCGCGGGGCTCGCTTCGCTCGCCACGCTTCGGGCTCGGTGGCTCGCTACGCTCGCCACAGGTTTATATCCAACTCCATGCCCACTTGGATAGTAGGGGTATGAAAAGGACCCATTTTTCCATAGGAATCATTTTAACATTGATTCCTATGGAAAAATCGGGTCATCGCATCCGATATCGGATGCGATGCGATGCGATATCGCATCGCATCGCATCTGATTGTATGCCTTAACTTAAGGCATACAATCAAAAAATCGGCAGCCCAGATACTACATAAGTACCGAATTATTAATTATTAAAAGCTCTAAGGACTAGTTAAGGTAGAACGATAACGCTGCTTACAAGAAAATAAAAGACGGTAACTTACTTGATCAAGGTATCATAATTTTTAATAATGATACGGCCTGATTTAGTCGGGCAACATAAGTTTTTCCCATTTTTTTTTAGTATCAATATTAGACACCTGAGCACGCAGACCCGCAATTAGTGTACAACGTCCCCTCGATTGGCTTGCCATGCTTCGGGCCAAGTGTAGTGTTCCCGCTAGGCTGTTTTAGCAGGGCGCTGCGCCCTGCCCGATTTTTAAAGGGCAAAATGCGCCCTGATCCTCTGGCAGCGCCCCGCTAAAACAACCTGCCTCCTCCTCTTATGGTGGTACCGGGGAAGCCCGGCGCCGCAGTAGATAGCGATGCCCGAATCTTCCACGGCAGTGCAGAGCCTTCGGGGAGGCCGGGTCCGCCCCCTTCAGTGACGGTGCCGGCCGTGCCCACCCCTTATCTCGATTGCGCCGACCGGGCACGGCCCTTTTCTCGACAGCGGCGGCCGGGCACGCCCCTTTTCATCAAGGCACAACTCGGGCACGCCCCTTTTGTGACATTGGTGGCCTGGGACCGGCCAGATCAGTGACGTCGGCAGCCCTGGTCCGCCACCCTTGATGCTGCCCCCATGGAGCGGCGCCCTGCCCGCCCCTGTTCCTAGAAGGAACACTAAAGTGCCTCACCTACGGGCACTTACGGGGAGTGATGGGGAGGCGGCGGAGGGCTCCGTCAGAACTGGGCACACAAGCCTCTCATGCGCAACCCTCTCGCAAGCAGCAGCGATTGGTGATAGAATCACCAGGAGCGGCTCTAATGAGATAGTCAATAGTGTTAAAGATTATCCTCTTGGGAAGTGATGACAACAATAGCAATGGTATATAATAGGATTACTAGAGCTTCCGCCACCTCATGCAGTGTAAGGTACAGATTGGAGCTGCTGCACATGCCCAGTGGTAGCAGCTTCTTCTACCAAGTCTGTGTGTGAGGATCTGAGTCCTCTGTCAGTTCACTGGACCAGAGAGCAGCTGCCAGGAAGAAGAGACAGGAACCTTACCATGAGGTGAGAGAATATGAGCTTAGAAGGCGCAGAACTGATTCTATTATATTTGTGCATTTATTATGGGGTGTTTAACCTTTTCATTACCACCTAGTTACATTATTAATATGTGTGACACAGACTATACTAGTATAGACCATCTATAGTGTTAGATATAATTGTTGTATCCCATACAGTATCCAGCGTAAAATATACCAATGTGTACATCAATGTCCAGGGTCGTGCCTAGGTTCTTCTACTGCTCCCCCAGACTCCCGCATGTGCGCCAATACTACACAGAGTGGGTGAATATGACCGGTATCTGTAACCCCCCCCCCCCCCCCTTCTAGAAATCCTGTTTTGGCCACTGATGGATAAATTACACTTGTACAAAAAGGTTGAGAATAGATTTTAAAAAATGCAAAACAATTTAATCGTGTTTTCGTCTTCTTTTAATAATCTCTCACATTCATGCCGCTCGGCAGTGTTAACACCTATTTACATTTTCCCTCTGCCCTCTATTATAGAAAGTCAGTTTTAAGGATTCTCATCCGAACATAACATAAAGGCTAATTACGGTGCCCCCCCCCCCCCAAGTGGGCTTTCTCTCACGCTTCCTCCTTCTAGCTTTCTTTACCAGATAATTATAGAATTTAGGAAAAAGCCCAAGGACGGCCGTTATGGAAAGTTTAGCTAATAAATAATAATTCAATAATTTACAGAGTCAACTTTATATCTGTGGCTTCATGGAGAGGGAAATAAGCCTGAGGTACCCACGCACATGCATTTCCTATGCTGTACGCTTGTCCTTCCGCTCATCAGACTGTCGGAGACCGCCTTGTAAATACTTGATATGAGCGACGAGCCGAAGCACGCTCTATTTGCATTTCAATTGCTGAATTCCAAAATAAAAAATCATAGTTATAAATATGAGACCTGAAAATATATGCCCCGGGTTAATGGATGACGCAACCAATTAAAATCCTTCCCTTTAACATATAGCATACCCTTTTACCCTTCTCTGCTTGAGCCCCGCTGTGCTCAACTCATTTAAAATATTCCTAATGTAACTATAGAAATGTTTTCTAGAATATATGGCATACATCCACCAGCAATCCTCCCACTGTGACACTGCGCTGCTCTTCAAAGCTTTCGTCTAGTTATAAATATTTATCCCAAACTTGTTTCTGAGTTTCTAGATCTGGGGTCTTCGAGCCTCGGGAATGTCTTCCACGTTGACCATCGACGACGTATCTTTAAGCTGGAAACACACTACAATCAAAGACATTACGGATCACCTGTAGAACGCAAAAGATTCAGGCTCGGTCTACATTGTTATTGTACATGCGTAAATATCGACTTTGCAGAAGCATTTTACAATCGATGGAAATGGAAGCTTCATGAGTAAATGTTCCTGAGTTTAATGGTTTGAGGATTCTCTCATTGTGGAGGCCCTAAATATACCACATCAAAGCCTAAATTCCAGATGCTGTTGTGCTTATCATTGCCGCGCCAATAGCCAAGTGCCACTGAGTCAGATGGAATTTTATACCCCTTTCACGGCGCACTTGTTAAACGGTGTATTGCCGTTTTTTTTTTTCCATTTTAAAATGTTTAAGGCTGCAGTGGGAAAGCGCCAGAGTTGATTTACCGGTTAAAGATAACTGGTATTTCAAAACGTTTAAAAAGCAGAGTCCTACACGTTTCAGAGCCGTTTTTTATGTAGTGAGAATGGCTCTGAAGCTGTATTTAGTAAAATCAATAGACTACAGACCTGTGATAGGCTGGCTGCCTTGAAACCTGTTCAGGGGATTAAACGGGTTGACTGATGTGAATGGTATTTAAACGGTATACATGACCAGGGCCCAAGGTACCTGCAGCAGCTGCTGATCGCTTACTGTCCTACTCGATTACTACGATCCACTGAAGAAGGACTACTAACAGTACCCAGAATCTCCCTGAATTCATCTGGGGGTCGAGCTTTCAACTTTGCTGCTCCAACTCTGTGGAACTCTCTTCCTCGCTCGCACTGTAGAATCCTTTAAAAATAGACTAAAGACGTTCCTATTTACTCAAGCATTTCACTAATATCTACTGTTAAGCTTATTTTGTATTTCGAGCTGTAAAGACAATGGTGAAGCACCTTGAGTTCTATTGGGAGAAAAGCGCTATATAAATATCATTATTATTATTATTATTATAAAATGGTAATCTACTGCAATGTGAAGGCTCAGACCCGTTTTAAATACTGTTTCAAAACACCGGTTTTTAAAATGTTTAGGCGGTGTGGGAAGTGGTATAATTGTTTTAAATTCTAGTCCTAAAATATAGCCTTAAGTAAGGTCCATTTTATGTATTAACTCAAACATGATAGTGAAGGCCAAAATGTCATAATCTCCAGGATATATGTCAATTCCAGTGTGTTCCCATAGACACCAGGAAAAAACAGTCCACCCAACCCAGGCTAACCCAGTGGAAACCTGGTGGGTCCCAGTGCACAGAGCTGTATCTAGGGGAACGTAAGCTGTACCATTACACAGAGCACAGGGGGTGGCATCATTGCTGCCCTGTGGTCCTTGTTTTTTAGCTAGAAGGTTGCCTGGAAGAGCACCTTGCAGTGGCTATCGCTGGGCACTGACTCTCAGTGTATCGTTTAATGCATTGTGTACTCACAATGTCTCTCTGCACCCTCAATATGTTCCACACAGTGCCCACCTCCTCCTCCAGGGGTCATGTCCCACACTATGCATTGTTCCTCAGGGGGTCATTTATCTGGTGGAGCAGAACCACTGATAAACATGGCTGCTTGGTTTGCTTCTATAATAACTGCACCAAGATTTGCGCTCCTGCTGTTCAAAGAGGTCAGGCACGACACAACCCTGTCCTCTCCTCCTGTTGGCTCTGGGGTTTAGTGTCATGAACATAGGGGTCTATGCAGCAGATGTATTAAGCCTGGCGAAGAGATAAGCTGGAGATAAAGTGGAAAGAGATAACGCAGCAGCCAATCAACTCCCAACTGTCCGATTTCAAACACAGCTGATTGGCTGGTGAGTTATCTCCTTTTACTTTATCTCCAGTTCATCTCTTCACCAGGCTTAATACCTCTATGTATGAAGCCTTGGGAGAGATAACGTACCAGCAAGTAAGTTCCTAACTGGCATTTAAAAAAAACAGCCTGTAACATGGCAGCAAGCAACTGCTTGTCTGTTACTTTATCTCTCTCTAAGGATTAGTGCATAGGCACCGAGTTCCTGCCATTGTAGTTCTGTATTCATTCGCTAACCTACAACTGTTGCATTCTGTCCTTATAACCAGCAGCATGTAGCTGTATTTCAGTAGCGTTGGCTTTTGTGTACTGAGGTTGCTAGGCAACCATATGTCACCTTGTCTTCCTGAGATGATACATCATCAGTCACAGCTGATCTACATGATGACGTGGTGCTGACATGACTATATGGGCAGTAGTCTACATTCCGTGCCCATCTCACCTTGCTGGTGTTAGGTTCTCCACACAGAGATGACAAAGAGGCAGGTTCCATACCCTCCAACATGACCTATTCCATTAGGTACAAAATGCTCTGTTCCTGGACTTCCCTGCCAGTGGCAGTTACAGAGGTTGGACTCCAGCACAGTCCAATATTCAAAGAGGGGGGTCACATCAACTGTCAGTGAAGTCTGGGGTGGCAGTAGGTGTGACTCCCCTTTTTGAATATTGGACTGTGCTGCAGGCTCATATCTGTAACTGCCACTGGCAGGGAAGTCCAGGAACAGAGCATTTTGTACCTAATGGAATGGGTCATGTTGGAGGGTATGAGGTTCCCTATTTAAGCATTAATAATGAGGATTGTAATACATTCTGCAATAAATAGAGTCGTCGTTTTTAAAAAAAAATAATCTTGTCCAGGTTCATGGGTTTACCGTTTATCCAACATGTCTGTGTAACCTCATCGGGTCCCAAACATTCTAAGGGTTCATCATACATAGGGCCGCCACTAGTAATGTTGGGTCCCGGGACTGACCTTCAGCACGGGCCCCCAGCGACACCCCCCTCACGCGCGCTGGCACTCCCTCCCCCCCCCTTGCACGCCGTCAAAAACACACACACCCCTTGCGCGCCGGCACCACTCCCCCCAATTACTATAATTTACCAGCGGTGGCGGCGGCGCAGCATCTTCTCCCTCCGGGACTCGGAGCACTCACTGTACAGTGCAGCCTGCAGAGCGCCTCTGTATCCTAGGCCCGGCGTTCTGCAGGCTGCACTGTGTATTGTGCGCGCCTGGCCGCCGGGTGGGTTGATTTGTGCGGGTGCGGGGGGGGGGGGGTGCCGTGCCACTGTGGGTAGCTGCCCAGTGCCCTCCAGAGGCAGGGGCCCGGGACAGCTGTACCCCTGGAACCCCCCTGTCGGCGACCCTGATCATTCATACAGTAGAATAATCCAATCACCCTTTAAATATTTATGTGGTGCGTTAAAATTGGGTTAATTGATTAAATTTGTTTTTTGGTTGATCAGAGTTTATGGAGCATTATAAAACCCCAGTCTGGTAACAGAATTCTTATTTTATGCTCAGTACAGTTACAGAACGCAGTAGCAAAACCTGGAGACAAATAAGCTTAATCTGCATTAATTAGCCCCAGGAACATATGTGTAAAGCTTGTTATTGTGTTCCCTGAATGTGACGCTACCACAATATGTTGCTGAGAGTTTGCTCCGCCAGAAAGTTACATATCTCAAGGTGGTACAGGTAATGCGGGGTTACTGTGGATTAGTCTGTATTCTTTTATATATAATGTCACATATAAAGTAAAATATCTAAATCATTTTTACCAAGTGTTCCCTGAATCTTATAAAGTGCTTCCTCCTTCATCTTCCTCCTTCCTCTTCCTTCTTCATCATCATCATACAGATGTAGCTGTGTTTAACCTTGCTGCCACCACGTTCCCATTTGTCACGCCAAATTTGTATCCGCAGCTCGGAATCACCAAACTGCGTTAACGCCGCTCAATGCATTTCTATTAGCCGCGGGAGTGAAATAGATGCACACTTATGGTTTGCACCAACCGCCACGGAACTTGATTGGTGTGGCAACGATGACCGTGGCTACATCTGTAGTCTCTGAATTGGGACTCCTGCACTGCAAACCCTAGCAGGCCCTGGAAAAGGGCATGGCTTTGCACGGTTGCCGTTGTCATAAGCCACGCCTCTGTTTGCCTTCACTGTGGGGACATGTGCAGCGCCATGGGAGGTGCTAGCATGCCTCCTGTCCATCTGTCTGCTGTGAGTAGATGCTGGGCGCTGAGCAGTGGGACAGTCCCACGAAAATCAGGACAGTTGGGAGGTATGCTCAAAAGGTTGACGTGGGAATGGTTGACTTGAATAGTCGCCACGCTTCCGGTAAGGACTATTCCCATTCGTAGGTCATGTGAATGGTAAATTATGTTGGAAAATTCAGAAAAATTATAAACAAAAACTTTCTGTGTCAACCATATGAGTTTCGCCCATTGTTATGTCAACTATTTCAACCTGTCAACATAAAGCACTGTCGATCTTTTAATTGCCAACCATTTCACAATGTCCACCTTTTGTACCTTTCGTCATCATGCATGTCATCCTAATTACTACCTCTACCTATCATTTGGAAACCTGTGATATACATTATCTTAACTATGTGGTCAATTTTATAAATGACTGCAGAAATGTTATCTCAGTGCATTCTAAAGCTGGGTACACATCTATACAATCCCTGTTTTCTTGGGACCGTTCTACCGACCATAGATGCGACCGGCCATCCAGAAACACCAGCCGATATGCGCATACACATAGAATCATGTAGAATCGCAGCTGCTAGACCAGAGATTGGCTTCTGAGGCGAGACTGTCCATAGTCTGCCGGCTAACTAAAACTTAGACGCTTTTCCACCCATATCTGACCATTGACTAAAATTTAGACGCTTACCACCCGTATCTGACCATAGTCACCCTGCCGGCTGACTAAAATTTAGACGCTTACCACCCGTATCTGACCATAGTCACCCTGCCGGCTGAATAAAATTTAGACACATACCACCCATATCTGACCATAGTCACCCTGCCTGCTGACTAAAATTTAGACGCTTACCACCCGTATCCGATAACAGATCATAGCAGATATATATATATATATATATATATATATATTATAAAATCCCCATTGAAATGTTATAGGGAGAGGTTCCAATTTTGGGCATTCCAATTTTGCCAGTATAATCGCAAGAACGGCCAGCATATCGATCGAACGTGCGTACTCACTGCACTTTTGTTCCTATATGGGCCCGTCCGGTCGGAAGAATATTAAACAGCACTGAACCTTCGATCGACCGAGTATGGACGGACAAGACCATTTTGCCTGTTTATCAATCGCACAGCAGGAATCAGGACAACGTACACACCTATACAATTGAACGGCCGTTCGACCCAGAACGGGAGAACGGCACGACGATTGTATATATTTGTACCCAGCTTTGTGTACCCATGTTCTGTCCCACTTCAGACTATAATTCCATCCTGGAACGGTTTCCTCCATAACCAATGTGTTTCATCATTTTATACAATAAGAGTGAATTTGGGCGTTTGGCTGCCGGCAATACGCGACTCCAACTGTCCCTGATGGGTATATTAGTAATATTACAGGACACAGTTATAAACTAACATTTATATTAAACTCTGCATTTCCTGTACACATTTTACAGAACTTTTAGCTGCACTAGATCAGAATTTAATTGGAGAAAAGTGTTTAAACTATGATTCCTCTCATTAATCCAGATGCTTGCTTTTAGGACAGGACCTAGACGATACACTGTACAGCCCATTTCTTTGCCTGGAATAATTAGACACTAACACACCAGCCGGTGTTTTAGTATATTTATGCACATTTTGCACAGTTAACATGTTGTCAGCAAATGTCATCACCTTGCAATAATTTACTGTTTAGCAAAAAAAGGACAAAGGGGTAATGATAAGGTGTGTGTGTGTGTGTGTGTGGAAGTGATGGGGGTGGGGGGATGTGTGTGTGTGTGTGTGTGGGGGGGGGGGGGTGTATGGGGGGGATGTGTGTTTGGTGAGGGGGTGTGGGGGATGTGTGTGGGTGGATGTGTGTGTGGGGGGGTGTATGTGTGGGGATGTGTGTATGTGTGTGTGGGGTGTATGTGTGTGTGTGTGTGTGTGTGTGGGGGGGGGTGCATGTACTGTATGTGTGTGTTGGTTGGGGTCAATGTGTGTGTGTGTGGGGAGTATGTGTTTGCATTTGTGTGTGTGTGGTGGGGGATGTGTGTGTGTGTGTGTGTGTGTGTGTGTGTGTGTGTGTGTGTGTGTGTGTGTGTATGTATGTGTGCATGGGCGGATGTGTGTCTGTGAATATGTACAGTATATGTGTGTGGCATTGCGGAAGGGAGGACAGGTGTACAATATATTGTATATTTCCTCTATAACATTATTACATATGCTCTCCTCGCTTCTCCGGGGAAAGCTGGGGACTTGATCTCCTTTTCGGGAGCCTCCTGCCATCCTGGGAAGGTAGGCAAATATTGCTCATTATGGTGGTGTCACATGATGGCGAGACGGCGGAGGAAGCAGAGGAGATGATATAATTTACTGGTCTTTAGATGGAAGTTAAGCATTAACTTTTTATACTGTTATGGGTCAGATGTACTAAGCCCTGGTGAGTGACAAAGTGGGGAGAGATAATGTACCATCTAATCATCTCCTAAGGCTGTGTACACACGGGGGCGATTTTGTTTAATATCGCTGGCAATATGGTCGCTGAGCCACCATATTGCCCGCGATGGGAGTGTGCAATATATCGCCGGGTGCGCGCTCCCATTTTCTCTCCAGTAGTGATCGCTGGTCACAGGAACATGCTCCTGCGACCAGCTAATTTCCACTGCCGAGCTCCCGCGCCAGTATCTTTTTCATCAGCGACCATTGTCTGCGGGAGTCCATCTCTCCAGTGCAAGACATTCCTGTTTTTCACCTTGAGTCCTGTGCGGAGAAAGAGCACTATATAAATTATATTACGTTAGTTATCAGGCATAACATTCCCACAGGAAAATAAATGATTTTCGGAATTTATTCCCACAAAGGTCATGGAAACATTACCACGTCCCCACAGGCAGACAATAATGCCATATAGCATGCAATGGGATTTAGATGCATTTCTGACGCTCAGGAGACACCTGAGGATGTTCGGTTGTGGTATGACTGGCCAACTGTCAGGATACCAACCAACACCGAGTCCTGGCCGCATGTACTGCGACGAGGCACACACAACATAGCCATTCGCTGCACTCCTAGGAGGGAGAATAGCCCCTGTCAGGCAATTGAACAGTTGGGAATTCGGCTTTGGTATACTGACCCTCGTAATACCAGCTGTCTACGAGTTTTTCAACACCCGGATGTTCTGCTGTTCAATTTTCATTGGTATATTATATAATTTTATAACTTTAAGTACACAAATGATACAGCTAAGTATCTCCAAGATTGTAGATGTGATACAGAAAGAGTGTCATCGCCTCTCATAAGATCAGGGTATGGGTAAAAACCGGAACAAGACAAGACCCCCAGACATCAAAATCTGCAGTCCGGAGCTTGTAGCGTCCGATCCAGGCGGTGTCCTGTCCAGGGGTGTCCTGTCCGGGGGGGCTGCCTGTGACACCTATCACCAGGGAGAGGAGGAGGGAGAGAATAAAGCCTCCCTGTATGGTCGGGGCATGTGGCAAAAACCGGACAGGCCGGACCAACACGTGGAGGCTGTAATCTCCCCTTCCCCATGTCCCTGGTGATAGCTATTAGAGATGGGCAAAACGGATCATTAAGCTGAGCCGGGATCCGCCGGATCTCTCGGTGAAACAAAAAGATACGGCTCTTTTAGACAAATCCTCGGCTCACCGCTATCACGGAGCCCCCGGACAAGCCCCAGGCAAGTCGGGGTGGGGGCGCCCCGGGGGGGGGGGGTGGGTGGACTTGTACCTGTGTAAAAAACTTGCGTCCCCGCTGAGTGCTGGTGCGTGCAGGGGTGTCCGTGCCGCCGGGGGAACCTGCGGCGCTGTTATTGTGTATAAGCTGGCTGTGGCCGGCGGGGTCCCTACAGTGAATAGAAAATAACTAGCGCTAACCCTCCATGCTGGGGGTGAGGGGCGAACTGCCGTCCTCCAGGTGCTGGCGCCCTAGGCAAATGCCTAGAGCTGCCTAGTGGTGGCGCTGGCCCTGCGGACAAGACACCACTTGGACGGGACACCAACCCGACAATGTCCGACTAGAACCACCCAGACCGGAGACACTACAAGTTCCGGACTGCAGATTTTAATAGGGGTTTAGTCCGGTCCGGTTTTTACATAGTCCCCATAAGATCAGAGCCCCTATCTCCTGAAATACTTGATACTTCTGTGATATCACTATGATCTGATCGGACGCGAGTTGTCCTGTCCCCGGTCACTTTATACGTGAGTTGCAGTCAGAATACAATAATGTTTTCTTATTCTGTGTCTCAAGGAATGATGAGTGACAGAGAATAGAACACCCACCCCCCCCCCCCCCCCCCTTCAGCTATTGTAAAACATAGTGTTCAGGTGTAATAAATAGCACAGCGCGGATGATTGATTTGCATGGTGTTATTCAGCATTGCAGGGAGACGGGGCTGACACGGGGAGATTTATCTTCCATGTCATGCCGGCTAAGGTAGGGGTTTTATCTATGCGCGGTGGCCCAGTGACAGGGCGCACCTCCTAATGCAGACAGATCCGCTCTGTTGCCTGCTAATCACTGGACATGTTCTCTATGTAATAATGAACAATTAACACCAAGTCAATATTATCCAGGGGCCGCCCTGCTACAATACTGGGGCCCGGTGTACCATCTATCATTGTATGAGGGCTGTCATTGGGTTTGCAGGGATTGTGTCTAATGGCTGAAATTAAACACGTTATATAGCAGATGCAATAAAATACAGATGTCCTGGTTTGGCAGCAGCTGTGCGGCAGAAATCACCAGGAAAAGAGCCGCCGTAAGCTTTCCCTGAATTCTGTGCATGTGCACTAAACTGTGGGACAGCGCTAGGAACTCTAGCGCTACTACTCTACTTTAATACTCTCCTCACCGGCCTCGCTCAATCCCAACTGGCTCCTCTCCAATCTGTCCTTAGTGCTGCAGCCAGGCTTATCTTCCTCTCACGCCGCTCTAATTCTGCCTCTCCCCTTCAACAAAATCTGCACTGGCTTCCATTCCCCTACAGAATCCTCTTCAAACACCTCACACTCACATACAGGGCCATCTCTAATTCCATTGCTCCATATATCTCTAACCTCATCTCCATTCACACACCCTCCCGCCCTCTACGGTCAGCTGACGACTGTCGTCTCTCCTCCACCCTGATCACTGCTTCCCATGCTAGAGTACAGGACTTTGCCCGTGCTGCACCCCTTCAGTGGAACGCACTCCCTCGCTCCATTAGACTCTCCCCGACCTTGCAAAGCTTCAAACGGGCACTTAAATCTCACCTATTCATCAAAGCGTACCCTTCTACTGCATAAACCAGCTAGTTCGCCGACCCCTTGCCTGTTTACATCCTGCTATCTAGCCACCACCCACTTGCTTGCACCTCTTGTAATCTGTCTGTCTCCCCTTCCACTAGATCAGGGCTGGTCAATTGCGGCCCTCCAGATGTTGAGGAACTACACATCCCAGCATGCCTTGCATCAGTTTCAGCATGGCCACATAGCAAAACTAATGCAAAGCATCCTGGGATGTGTAGTTCCTCAACATCTGGAGGGACGCAATTGCCCAGCCCTGTACTAGATTGTAAACTCCTCAGAGCAGGGCCCTCTTCCCTCCTATTGTCAAAGCCCTCTTCTCTTCACATGTCACTCACAGCTCTCCTATACTCCAACACTCAGTGACCATCTTCATACTCATCTCCATCATTGGCCTCAAGCCTCTAGTTGTATGTTGATTGAGTCCTCACTAGTTATATTTAAGCTGTAATGTGTATTGTTCTGTGGCGCTCTTTATTTGTACTGTATTTTTGTTATTTATTCAATGTTATACCAAGTTTTGTCTCCCTGTATTGTTCCTTTGTACGGCGCTGCGAAGCACTTGTGGCGCCTTATAAATAAAATTATAATAATAATAATAACTCCTAATGACCTTAGTGCCCATAGTCTATTGCTGAGCCTGGACAGGGCCTGCACACAAGCCTCCTCCTGTCTTGATGTATCCCTGACTTGCACACATCCCATTCCACCGAGGAAACAGCCGCAGCCCCTCTCTCACATGTGTGTGTTTGGCGGCGGAGTGCTGAAATGAGGCTGACTTGCAAATTAAATGGGGGTCCAGGCCATGAGGCCATGCCCTCTACTCAGTGAGGCCCCTCCCCCTTCCTGGGAGGCCACATCCCCCATTGGCGGTATGCGGCTTCACCCGCCTACTGAACATGCTGTACCCGGTGTCTTTATATTTGAGGACGCCACTGGATGTGGTGATCTGAGTAATGGTGTTTTATTATATATTATATTACAGAAAATAAGGAAAACTGTGAATACACACAAAATAATGCAATTACAATATCCAAAAATACAATGCAAAGCATTATACGACATGGACTAAGGAGGTCACTCAGGTCAATTCGCAAAACTGCAAGGTCAACCAAACACCGCGCGCATGACCGTCCACCAATAGGTCGACTTGCACAAGGTCGGCATTGACATAAAGCTCAACATGAGCAAAATGTCGACATGTAAAAGGTCGACACATGAAGAGGTCGACTTGCGTTTTTCACTCTTTTTTTATGTCAGTGCCAACACCAGAGCAAATAGTGTACCGTGTTGCGCTTACCATGCTACCGGACAAATAACTCACTGCGCTGCCATTGCGCTCGGAACACTTTACCATGAAGTCCACGTGGATGGTAAAGCATGAAAACGACAAAAAAAAAAATGTCAACATTGTGCCTGTGTTGACCTAATGCTTGTCGACTGCCAATGTTGACCTAGTGCATGTCAATCATTTGGTGTCGATAAAATAGAGAGTGATAAACAGCCAGCCAATCAGCTCTTGCCTGACATTTTTCAAACACAGTCTGTGACATGGCAGGCAGGAGCTGATTGGCTGTCTGTTTATCACTCTCCATTTTATCACTTTTGAAGCTTAGAGAATCTGGCCCATTGCCTGTGAGCCATGGGGGTAACGAGCCTGGTTTATCTAACCACTGCTCACTCTGGCCTCGTATCAGCTGCTGGCCTGTCGCACAGTTGTCCATAGAGGAAGAGGTATGACTGCCATCTGCTGTTAGGACCCAATATAACATTACCCTTCTCCCCGCTTTGCCCCATATCTATATCTCCTACTCAACCGGCAACAGGAGAGACAATTCTTTAGAGCCATAATGAATGTGTATTTTTATGTTCCGTTCGGTTACCGGCACCAGATAAACTGTTTCTCCAATCTCCCCATATACTCAGTATCCTTCCAATGAGACAGTATTACAAGTTTATTGCTCATTCCAGCCCTCACCAATGTGTACAGTGTGAGATTTAGAGGGTAACCAATAAGGTTTCCTGCCAATAGCCGTGGCTAAATAGTTAAGCACCGGAGTCTTCTGGAATTTAAGATTCCGACGGCCGCGCTTGGGAAGGGTGAACGTGACGATTGCACACATCATGTTTTTATGCCTCTTCTCCATTTACAAACTTCATAAAATCATTGGCCATGACTGCGGTCTGTGTAAGGGATTTAAAGCGGTGAAAGCAGCAATTTCTCTCCAAATATAAGCTCATTTCTTCTTTGGGCTTTATTCTACCTGGGAGAATGAATTTTTATTTAGAATTTAGAAGCGGCTGAGTGCTGGGTGTTTGACGGCTGACTCATCAATGTGCTTCGCCGCTGAATGAATGGAGGATGAGGAAATGGATTTTATTTATGCATCTCTTGCAAACAGTGGATTAAGAAGCTGCAGAGCTCAATAGCTGTCTCTGTCTTTGGAGATAAGATGCTCTCTCTAGTCCCGAGCCCCAAACTCTGCACCTTTATACGGAAGCCGGGGGTTCTGTCCCCGAGTGAGCTGGGCCAGTGGTTCTGATGTCTTGGTTAATTGATTTGTAAACTTTTATTACTGTCTCAAACAAAAATAAAATGTCTCTTAGAAAAATATAATTTAGGGGAAAGGAATGTTGTATGTAAAGTAAATGAGACGCCGGTACTGATAAATGTATTGGTATGTCGCCACCTATCATTCATTTAAACAGTGCAGGGAGGGGAGCTGTGGTCTTGGGGAGCACTAGGCACACCCCCAAAATGCCAAAACACAAATCTGTATGATGAGGACACACCCCCTCCCTAAGCCATCAGTCCACACCCCCTCCCTAAGCCATCAGTCCACACCCCCTCTCTAAGCCATCAGTCCACGCCCCCTCCCTAAGCCATCAGTCCACACCCCCTCTCTAAGTCATCAGTCCACGCCCCCTCCCTAAACCATCAGTCCACACCCCCTCTCTAAGCCATCAGTCCACGCCCCCTCCCTAAGCCATCAGTCCACACCCCCTCTCTAAGCCATCAGTCCACACCCCCTCCCTAAGCCATCAGTCCTCAAGGCAGTCCAAATTTGAAGAATGTTTACAGTTAAGCACAGATGGTTACATCAAATTGACTAAGGTACTAATTAAGTGGGTCATTCTGGTTGGCTCGGTAATCTGTGAAGCTCTCAGCTTACAGAGTGCCTGTGACGCAGCCCCGCCAAATCCCTACATAATATTCGGCGACCATCGAATGATTTCTACCAGCTTTAAAAGTCAGTGGGAACTGACTTTTATTTGCAACCGCCTGCCCCCGGCCCACATCATCCTGCCCGTGTACCCATGGTACACTGAGCATTCCAATGGGATAACCCCATCCCCAATGCCGTCCATCCCGCCCCGATCCCTGCAACTATGCAAGCGGCCAAAGCCAAGCTGCGCAGGTGCATATAAGACCATCACTCACGTGACCGCCATCTACAGGCCGGGACAGATGCGGGAGGAAGCGCAGTGGGGGAACACAAGAAGGGTGGTATTTTCACCGTACCTTCAGGCGCCGGTGTTACACAACTCAATGGCACACACCAAACGGTTAAGGTAACCACTGGACTCAGAAAAAGTGACCTATGATTTAAATCCTAAACACCACCACTTATACCATGGTATAACAGGACAAATGAGGATCTCACTTGTTATTTCTATTGTATATAGAACTGTCTCCAACACCAAGATAAGTATTACAGGCATAATCTGCTTCACATCATTTTGCAGCATTTTTCTGTTTCTGTAAATGTTTTTTTGTGACAAGGAACCTATCACACCCCATTTTAATGTATATTAATTACAATGTGCTTTTAAAATACTGTAATTATACACAAATTTATTTTCTATGATGTAAGGGTGCCCCTACAAAGAGTTTTCTTTTTTCTAGTCTCCTCCTCTATGTGCGCCCCCCTCTCCTCCCTCTCCCCCATTACCGCTGCATCTGCCGCCTGATCCTCCTGCCTGCCTCCCGGCGCTCCTCCTATTAGAAAGTCACTTGCAAAATGGCCGCCGCCTTACAGCAGACCGTTATTTAGGATGCAAGACGAGGTTGCAGCCTCCGGGAGGCAGCCATTTTGCAATTGACATTCTAACAGATGCCGGAGGAGTGCCAGGACTGCAGACAGCAGGAAGCTCTACTGCGCCCAGCAGCAACACAGGTTATCAGCGGTGGAGGCGGCCCCATTAACAATAGCTTCTGCAGACCCCGGGTGTCTACTTACTAGCGCCTCCAACACACCACGGAGTCTGCAGAGCTATTGTTACACCACTGGGTGCACCACTGACAGTCACCTAAAACAGGCTCTATATGAAATAACAATATCACGAGTGCACTTTGATATATATATTAGGGATGAGCGGTCCGGATTCCGTGGAATCCGAACCGCTCTGAACACAGCCCGGCTCGACATTCGTGGTGTGAGAGACGCTCGCACATTCCAGTCAGATAGAGCGCCTGTCAGCCAGCCTGAAGAATCGCCAGATCTTACATGTTAAGGCCCCCATACATAGAGCCAACTTGTCCTAAGGACAAGTCGGACCCAATTCTCCTCCGAGCCGCCTGGCAGCTCCCCGGGAGGCTCACATACGATTTAGGACTTGATGTGCCATTTTTTACATGTCAAAAAAATAACAGGGAGCTGCAGGGTGGTGAGGAGCAGTGGGGGCGAGTGACCGGCTGGGGAGGAAGCAGTGGGGCAGCAGCGTTAATCATTATCAGATCAGTCGGGGCGTGCAGCGGTGACCATCAGTCTCCACTGGCCAGCGCTGTAGCGGGCGGGCAGCGGCGGCTATTACATCTTTAAAATAATGTGTGAAATGACTCTCCGGCTTTTGATTGGCTGAGATAGCGCACTCTCAGCCAATCAGCGGCCGCAGAGGGAGGCCACTGATTGGCTGAGAGTGCTCTATCTCAGCCAATCATTAGCCGGGCAGTCATTTGACATGTTATTTTAAAGTTGTAATTGCCGCGGCTGCAGTGCCCGCCCGCTACGGCACTGGACAGTGGACACTGATGATCTGGTCACCGCCGCACACCCTGACTGATATGATTACCACCACCGCCCGCTGCAGTGCACATAGAAACATTGCAGGTACGAAAAAGCACCTGCGATATTTCACTGATGTGTCCGATTGCGACGGATCTTATGTCCCGCCGGTCCGACCCCTGGGGCCAGGTCCGATACGCACGGGACCGCGCATCGGACCCGACGCCATGTCATGAAGAAACTATTTGGTCCGATTTAACGGGCCGATTGATCGCAATCGGCCGAAATCGGTCCAAATCGGCTCGATGTATGCCCACCTTTACATGTTTGGTAACAATAAGTTTGGTGTCGCATACGCAGGCTTCCGGTGATTGAAGGGAAATAGTAGAACGCATTATTCACAGGATTTGAACCATAGTAATAATAATGAAAGTACGGCCACTTGGAAAGGGGACATATAATAGTCAGTTGGTGGGACCCACAGGGCAAGGTGACGAGCGTGGATCAAAGACATAAATGTGCATCTGGACTAAGCCTATCAGAAGAGGTGAAAGCTGACCCCCTGACCAATGGAAGACCTGCTGGATTCTATTGTTTTTCCCTTTAAATAACTGAATCCTGGGCAGGGCGCTCACTATGCTGTGACCAATCCTGACTACAGACTCCTGGCCCAGGATGCGCTGCACATGTATGACGGTAACTGTTACTTTTGTATTGCTGTAGTAGTATATTGCTGATTGTACTTTTGTCTGGTTTCCCCTGTGAATGTTATAAATTATTGTCTCATTGATTCATATTGTGTTACTACTGTGTAGCATTGTTACCCCATTCCGTCTAAATACATATGGTTATTGGGTTGGACCTTTAATCTAAACTTATCTACTGTATCTGTCTCGGCTAAGTCTTTGAGCTGACGGAGTGCCATGGACGCTCCCATATAATATATATTAAGGTTCAAGCATGTAAATTGCTGTTAACCATATACAGTCATAAGTTATAACGAGAGCGTCATGAATGTGCCTCTATGCATAGGTACGCCCGTAGCTAGGAATAAAGGGTAACAATTGGCATAGCATTAAGCAAACTGCGCAACTGAATTATTGTCCATCGGTTTACTTAGAAATAGGATTTAACAAATGCATAGACCATATTGACTTTATTCGACTGTTCCTGGTGGTCTAACGTAACTTACCTGGTTCGATGGTTCCAAGTACCCACAGGAAACCCACTCAAGCACCCCCTTACCATTAGGGTTAAGGTGGGAATTAATGCTAACCAGGCAACCCTTTAATTGTTACAGCCAAGGTTCTCAAATGGGGTCCTCAAGGCCCTCCCAACGCTCTACGATGTAAGTCAATTTATGCTTGGGCACAGATGACTCAATCATTGCCTCAGTCAATTTGATTTAACATCTGTGTTGAGCTAACGATATACCTAAAACCTGAACTGTTGGGGAACCTCGAGGACTGCGTTTAGTAACCTCTGGGTAACAGAAACAACAGAAGATCAATGTGATTGGGAGAAGGCAAGATTGGGAGCTAATATATTCCTCTTTTAAATGTAACCCCTTTTAATTAATAATTCAAATTTTAGTTATAGTTTATTGTTCCTCAAACAGTAACAGAAAGTGGTAAGTAGCACTGATGATGGTGGATGTGCATAATATTCAGATCTTCCCCCACCCTTGCTTTAAAAAAGCGTGCTCATTCATTGAAGTACATTTCCCATTTTACAAAATGTTCCAGCTTGTTGAGCTGCTGTATTATTTCTTTTGTATTTTATGCATTTAATGTCAGCCCGTATAAACCAGACTTAAATAATAAAGTGCATTTTTTTCTTCTTTTTTAGAAAATAACCTTTTGTTGGTGGTATAACAGGAAGAAAATAGAAAATAACATGTCCCACTTCTGTGCAGATGAGGGCTTCTATACATGTAGATATTGCACAAGATAACGAGCTCTTTGCGGGAGGATTAAGGCAATATAGCAGGGACCCAAACTGTACACAATCCAGTGGTATTGTGATTCCCGAGCTTTGTTATACAAAGGGAAAAAGTAACACGAAAAATTAGGACATGAATAGGGTAAGGAGGAGACAGGATGTACCCACAAGTGCTGAACCATAATAGTGGACCTTAGTAAAACTAGGAAATTTTGGAGCAAACATTGTAGGGGAGAAGAGTTACCCAATATTACATTCATGGACCCCAAGTTTTATGGAATTTACTAGAAGAATTATGCCTCCTAAACAATCCGCAGCCAATCCATAGTGCAGTGCGGAATCACCTTGACAACACTGAAAATATGTTGAATACAACAATTTGGGTGTTTCGGAACACCAGGGAGGGGAAAAGGCTACAGTATGTGTATGTACTGTAAGATGAAGTGGGATATCGGTAACAGTAATTTATTGAGGACCATAATATTGGTCCAGCATTACTACAGGGCTGGGAAACTGTACTAGATTTAAATAAAGGAATATGTGACCTGGCACAGTCTCCGACAAAGGCATGGAGATGGGGGGTACACTTTATATGGCAGAGACACATCTCTCAGATTTGAGGAGGGAGGGAATGCCAACCCTAATTAAAACATCATTGAGCAATCGTGGTTTTCAATCTACCTAGGGAGCAAACACAGTAGAAGACAATAGTGTGAAGTCCTAGGTATCCAGAATGGGGTTTAGAGAGAAGGAGAAAAAGGAAGGCCATAAGTCCAGATAGTAAATTATTGACTTGATGTACAAGGAGACCGTAACATGTTTGGTGTGAAATGTTCCAACCTACTCCTAGAGACCCTCTGGGATGTCCAAACTCCCTGAACAATGTGAGGTGTTTGATGATGCGATCAATATAAGGTTAGTGGTCTGATCGGCCCAAGAAATGCAATAGCATCCTGCCGCAGGACCTGGTTAGAGAGTGTGACGCAATGTAGGTACACAGAGCATCTGCAAGGGAGAAAACCTTATAGGGAGCAGAATAAAAAGTCCTCTCATATCCTCTCTATTAATGAGCTGCCACAAATACACTAGTGAGTATTGTCTGATTGTACAAGCAAAATGTCTAATGCACTTAGCGTTAGAATCCTTCAGCAGAAAACTCTTTCATGACTTCAGTACATATGGGTCCTCTTGAATGAAAAAGTATTTGTGTAAACAAAGAGATACAGAAAGGAAGCTGTCTCGTATTTAGTGCATAACATGAATTTGGCAGATTTCCCTTCTGGGTCCAAGTATGCATAAAGGGTAATTAGAATCAACACCACTTTTTCTTTTCCTATCTGCGGAGAAGAAGGTCTCTGGAAAATGTGTTCTTTTTTAAGAGAGGCATGCGGAATGGGTTGTCACCTGCAAGAAAACAATGTCACAGTGGCTGGCCTTTCTTCAGGGAGGTGAGAGAAAATAATCAACCATATTTTTTTTGTTGTTGTTGGGGGGGAGGGGGGGTATAGTTAATCTCATTAACAATGATCGATAGGAGTTTAAAATGCAGGTGACTATGGAGAAGTGTTATTTGCTCTGTTCAACCTCGGTAGCTGAGTTCATGAGTGGAGACCAGGGATTGACCATCAATGGTAAGAATAAGGGGAGACAATGGTCAAGAGGAGTGGAAAAGACTGGGGTAAAAGGGGGAGGAGGGAAATAGCTAATAACAAGCAGGGGGGTGTGGGGTGGGGGGTAATATTTGGGAAAAAGAGCCTTCTAATCTGGAGGAAGAACCAAGAATATAGGTGGAGGTGGTACAGACATCCATTAGCCACTGAAGACAGTGGAAATGATGTAGGAGGCCGCTGAATATCGTTCAGCTGTCAGACAGAGATTTTAATGGTAAATTGCTGTGATAAAAAATAATGTTTGCAATAAATATATATATATATATATATATATGTTATGGCCGCTTGTTCTTAGATACCGTAGCCACTCGGTTTGAAAAAAAGAATGAAGGCTAGGGGATCCACAATACAGTCTACAACCTTGTAAAAGATGTTATGATCTAAAATATGTCAATATTCAGAACAAAGCATTATTTCATTTATTTTTTTATATTATTTCAGATTTATTTTCCATTAGAAAAAGAAAAAGCTTCTAGAACTTTACCTAGGGCAAAAAAATGTCTCCGATACAATGGAACTGTACACTGTATGCAACTATTTTATTTTAACTCTTCCTAGGGGACACGCAGTATTATATGGTTCGAGCCGGCGAACAAAACATATTGATGGGAACATAAAATGTCTGTTCTTTAGCATTAGTCATAAAAAGGTTTTAGAAGAACAGAATACTCCGTCAAGCAATAACTTTAATGATGTAAAAATGGATTTGCTGCAAGAGGCAGTCGGCTTAGAAGAGGATGTGTGCAATTTGGAGACAAAGACATTATTTCGGCTGAGAAGACAAAAGGGTAAATGTTCTTGAGTAAAGAGCCTTTTCACTTGAGTTGTTAGCAGTTTCAGACAAGCTGAGATACTTTTCAATTCTGTATATGGTTGTTTTACGTATAACAGGTGCAGAAGTCTAGAGATGTGGAAAACTCTTAAAATTCTATTTGCAATGAATTGTCCTTGGAGTAGAGTTTCTGTACACCCTTTTATACAGCACTCAGCAGTCCTGGGGAGCTCCTGTTGGGTTGAAGGGAGCATCCAACGTATACAGTGGAAAGCACAGTGGGAGGTTCCCAAACTTGAGTCCTGTTGGAGAAAGTGCGCTATTTAAATTAAACTAATTTACAGATGGAGCCATCTTCAACTAGCCATCTCTGGATAGCCATGGTGAGCCATGGCTTACCAAGGCCTATTGTTCTTGGCTGCAAAACAATACATAGAACAATACAGTACGGGATTATCATAGGATTAAGTTTGACAGCTATGACTCACTTAATCCTATTAAGGGTCGAGATGAGGATGGCTCTATCTGTACATACATCCACAATCTCCCACTCTGCGGAACTTTGGAACAAGTGCAAGAGCCGGGGGAGCAGTAGAAGTATCTAGAAATGACCCTGGACATGAATGTACAAATTGGGATTTTTATACACTAGATTCTGTGGAATACAGTATTATTATCTATCACTATATATGGTCTATAGTACAGGCTTTATCACACATTTACATAATATAAATAAGTGGTCAGGAAAAGGTTACATATGCAACAATAAATAAATATAAAAACATTATAGAACCAGTACTGCACTCTCTAAGCTCGCATTATCCCACCTCATGGTAAGGCTCCTGTCTCTTCTTCCCGGCAGCTGCTCTCTGGTACAGTGCACTGAGTGAGTATTCAGATACACACACACAGCATAACCAGTGACACATACAGATGGAGACATTGTTATTTAGCCCACCAGAAAGCCTGAGCGACCTGTCTGTTTGTGCTGGCAGCCAAGATAGAGAAACGCAAGAATCTCACAGGCACGCCAGTCCCATTGCTGCATATGGGGCATGAGAGCGTCTCACAGGCACAGGCATCTCCTTCTCGGTGAGCTTCGGCAAACAGCACGCCGAGACGGGACACTTTACAGGTGGATAAGCGTGGCTCAACCAGTTCTTGCTCTGTATTTCAGAATACAGCATTTCTGTCATTAGTGCTGTTTCTTTAAATATGACTTTAAGTTTTCTGGTACTTGGTTTCCATAATCTTTCAATGCAATAAACAGATGAGCGATGATTTCAATGTTCTGATTTGCCTCTTCTGCCCAAAACTGCTTTCCCATGGCTGCAGCTTTTCATCATATATCTTGGTTTTTAAAAAAAATGGAAACATGTTAAAAACACGTGAAATCCCGTGTTTATTCATAAAGAATTCCACCTCTATTTATATATTATCTATTATAATCAAATTTCGGAGCCTTCAGTCTGAGACTGCCTTGGTCCTCTACAAGTGCCTTGTAGACTGCAGTCTTCTTCACCACTTCAGACTTCTCTTTGATTAAGTATATCTGTTTTATATATAAACATTATGAAGTATCTGTATTAACTTATTGACTTGACTTCCATTGGACCACACACATCTGAATGTTGTAACTCAAGTGGTGCTTCACCTCTGCTTGCTGACATGGGGAATGGTTGATGGTTTTGCTTTCCTATTATACAGTCTGCACACATGTTTGTCTGTATTTGTCACTGATATTCCTGTGACTATATTGTTCTGAAATGTTTAAACACGGTCATGTCCAATGTAACCAAATCTTCTGTGCAAGAGATCCAATGACTGTGACCATAGGCGTGCGCAGCTCATTTTATTAGGGGGTTCACCGTCAAAGGGGTGTGTCTTGCACCACCTACTGGGCGTGTCTAGTATTGACCATTGGGTGTGTCTAACACTGCCAATCATGCATGTTTACCATCATCTATTGGTACTCGCTAAAATATAAAATGTCTCTCAGCCAGAACTTAATCTCCGGCCTATTTCAGTTTTAATATTCTTATATCTCTGTATAACAGTACATGCAAATAAAGTTAAAAAAAATATGGATGACACAGGTATGTAGTGATATGACAACGGTCTTGTACAATTAACAATGCAAAACACACAATTGATTGATGGGCTATTTTTTTTTATGGGATACAGGTATAAAAAGCAAAAGACTTTGGTAAAAGGTATTGCTGGTATTGCTAGCGGCAAGGAGTTGTTCATAAGGGTGGGCACAGCATTTGGGGGTGCCTGCGCACCCCTTACACTCGATGTGAGCACACCTATGACTGTAACTCAGTTGTTATCATCACTTAGCAGTGGCGTGTGTTAAGAACAATAGTTGGCATTGGGAAGATGTGATTACTGTTCCTTTTCTGTTCTATATAATGCATCCATTTTGCAAAATAGCTTCTCTGGGCTAGGACACCGGTGGAAATAAAATGTTTTCCCCTCTCTGGTACATAAAGCACTTGGTTTTTAAGACTTTTGTTCTATTACCAATTTTGAAGAGACCTTTAATTGTTCCAACTTTTAATTAATTCTGAATTCCTTTGGTTGTGCTTGGATCACGTGTGGATAATGTGCGGGTATCACTCCTAATTGATACTAAAGTGTCTTGTTGCACCTGAATCAATATACAAGCAAGCTTTTCTGCACTATTTTTGGTAATGTAGTCACTCATATAAATACATTCACTTAACTTGGTATTGTATAATACATGGCTCAGATTTTCTGTCACCCTGATAATTATTTCAGTGTCATATTCTGATGCAGCTATGGTTATGTACCTTGCACTTGTCCTCTATTGTTTTCAACTATTATTCAATGTTTCCTGTTTCGCTTATTAATTTTCGTCCTCTGTAATTGGGCACAGTGGATTCCTTGTAGCACCAACAAGGATAATAATGGTAATCATGAAGGTGGATACAAACTGCCATTTTCTTTGGTGGTAGTGCGTTTGGTAGTGTAATAACCGCTGACGAATGCAAACAAGCTTTTGAAGTTATTAAAATATTCCTAATCTGCTCTGGCATTTTACATTTCATAAAGTATTTGTGTTTTATTTCATTATAGCTAACAATTAACAAATTTGTATTAAAAAGACAAACATAACTAAATCATTTATAGAGTTAACACTAAAACACTGCATATATATTTTTTTATTTTTAAGCATGAAAGATGTTTAAATCCATTTATTTGTATAATAAACATTTAATTAATATGAACAGAAAGCCCCACTAAGAGTAATACAATGTTCCCGAGAAAAAAATATCATTACAGAAATGTCCCATAAGGAAATGATAATACTGCAAAGATAATTGCATGCATATTTTAATGAAAAAGCTAAAAATTAGTAGGGTGCATTTAATTGTGAAGGAGGCACAAATGATGTAATCCATAGGCTTCTGTATTTTCTGCATGCTTAGTTTTTCTTCTGAAAAGTAATTATCCAATGGTCACTTCAGGCTGCGATTAATCCTAAAGCTTCTGTGGTAAATAGATATTTCTGCAAACAATGGCAAAATTATAAAGATGACAATCTATTTGATATCATTGTGATAAGACAATATATTTGTGCTGTAGACATGTCTTTCTGTTGTTAATATTATTTTTCTAGTTTTTCTTTGAGGTATCCAGGTTTTCAAGAACTAATAGCCTAGTTTTGGGCCTAATTAAACTTGGGCCTTTGCATGCAGGAGGTAGTACGCTACAGTAAAGATGAAGGTCATGAAGTATCCTACAGTAATGGGGAAGGTCACGCAATACCCTACAGTAAATGTGAAGGTAATTCAGTACCCTACAATAAAGGTGATGGTCATGCAGTACTCTACAGTAAAGG
Source organism: Crinia signifera (assembly GCF_055691185.1). Taxonomy (NCBI): domain Eukaryota; kingdom Metazoa; phylum Chordata; class Amphibia; order Anura; family Myobatrachidae; genus Crinia; species Crinia signifera. The sequence continues at coordinate 98,016,099 of NC_139227.1, forward strand.
TGATGGTCATGCAGTACCCTACAGTAAAGGTGAGTTTGAACACAGTCTAAATTTTCATATTCTATTTTATTGTTATATATTCATCTTCTTTCTATCTTATTGTAACCTGTTGCTCAATTTTGACATTTAATTCATTTTATCTATATTTTTTCTTTCATTTTGTATTTCATTTTACTCATTCACTATTATTTTCTCTTATCTTTGCCACACATTTATTGCACTCTGTTTCCCTCTGTAAGCCTGCTCACATTTTTCTCACTTCTGACCTTCCCTGTTCCCTTCATCCTCTCACTTGTTGTTGTTTCATACTTAATTGGATTACTCAATCAACCTGATTTTACCCACTTGTCTCCTCTCTGACAGTAGTTCCTTGCCTGTTACCGTCTCTCTCACTCTGTTTTCTACCACATCCTCGCAAATCTACTACAGACGCTGTCTGTCCTCCCAAATCCCTCTATCTGCTTTCACTAACCTAGCCTCTCACCTCTGGTCCTCATGGCTGTTAATCTCTCAACTTCACTTTCTCCAACCGCTCCTCCCCCCTCCCATCCCATACCTATCCTGACCACTCGCCCTGCACCCCCACCCTCCCAACGACCCCCCCTCGCTTCTGCAATCCCAAAAACCTTATCCACATAAATACACAACCCACCCCCCCCTCTTTCCTGTGCATTATGGAACGCCAGATCCATCTGCAACAGACTCCTTGCCATCCATGACCTATTCATCTGTAGAGCATTCCACCTCCTTGCTATCACCGAGACCTGGCTCTCCACCTCTGATTCTGTCTCTCCAGCTGCTCTCTCCCATGGTGGCCTCTCTTTCTCTCACACTCCCAGGCCTGACGGTCGCCAAGGTGGCGGCGTGGGTTTTCTCCTCTCAGCCTCATGCCCCCCCAGTGTCATTCAGCCTGAACCCTCTCTCCTTTTCTCCTTCTTTGAGTCTCACTCTATCCGTCTATACTACCCCTACCACCTCCGTGTCGTTGCAATCTACCGCCCCCTGGCCCTATCTCCCAATTTCTTGACAACTTCGCCGCCTGGCTTCCACACTTCTTCTCCTCTGACCTGCCATCTGTCATTCTTGGTGACTTTAACATCCCCTTGGATAACCCCGCTGATCCTGGCACCTCCAAACTCCTCTCTCTCTGCTCCTCTCTTGGCCTATCTCAGTGGACTACCTCTCCCACCCACATCCATGGACACTCCCTCGATCTTGTCTTCTCTCGCTCTTGTTCCCTTACTGCCTACACTATCTCGGCTTTTCCTCTTTCTGACCATCACCTCATCTCCTTCTCCCTCACTGCTTTCCCCTCTCCCACCCCCCCTCCCAAGCGCATTCTCACGGCATAACGTCAACACACTTGATCTTGCTGCCTTCTCAAACACGCTGTGTCCTCTTCTCGCCCCAATCGCCCTCATGTCCTGCCCGAACCTCGCCGCCTCCCTCTATAATGACACCCTATCTTCGGCATTGGACTCTGCCTGCCCTCCCTCCTCTATCCCCCTTCGATGCTCCAACCCCCAACCGTGGCACTCGCCTATCACCCGATTCCTTAAAAAGTGCTCTCGCACTGCTGAGCGCTTCTGGAAGAAATCACGCTCCCTTGCAAATCTCCATTTCAAATTCATTCTTTCCTCCTTCAGCTCTGCCCTTGCTCTGGCCAAGGAATTCTACTTTAAGTCCCTCATCCTTTCCCAATCATCCAATCCCCGCAGGCTCTTCGCCACCTTCAACTCCTTGCTCTCCCCCCCTCCTCCAGCTCTTCCGTCCTCCATCGTAGTCACTGATTTTGCTACCTACTGTTCAACCAAAATCTCCTCTCTCAGGACTGCCATCACTGCTGCCATGACCTCACCCTCTCCCTCCTCCCCTCCTACATCTCTACTCCCCTCCTTCCAACCCCTGTCCTCATTTTACCCTACCACTGCTGCTGAAGTCCACTCTATCCCTCAATCCGCTTCTCCCTCCACCTGCCCGCTCGATCCTATCCCCTCCAATTTTATCCTTCGTCTCAGTCCGTCAGTCTGCTCTCACCTGGCTCACCTCTTTAATCTTTCCCTATCCTGTGGGATCTTCCCTAGAACGCCTGACCTATAATCGTCTCCTAAGCCACCTTACTGCTAACTCCATTCTAGACCCCCTCCAATCCGGGATCCGCCCTTTACATTCCACTGAAACTGCCCTGACCAAAGTCACTAACGATCTACTATCGGCTAAATCCAAAGGCCTCTTCTCTATCCTCATCCAGCTTGATCTGTCGGCTGCCTTTGACACTGTTGACCACCCTCTCCTGCTCAACACCCTCGACTCCTTTAGCATCACTGGCACGGTCTTCTCCTGGTTCACCTCATACCTCTCCGATCACTCCTTCTCCGTCTCCACTCCGAGCTCCTCCTCTCCTACTACCCCACAGCCAGTCGGTGTTCCCCAAGGGTCAGTCCTTGGCCCTCTCCTCTTCTCCCTCTACACCACCTCTCTGGGCACCCTCATCAGCTCCTATGGTTTTCATTACCACCTTTATGCTGATGATACCCTAATCTATCTCTCCTCCCCCGACCTATCCCCATCACTCCTGTCCAAGGTCTCCGAATGCCTCACGGCCATCTCAGCCTGGATGACCCAACGCTTCCGGAAACTAAACATGGCTAAAACTGAACTTCTAATCTTCCATCCCCCGAACATCCCCTCTTCTCCCACTATCTCCATCAGTATTGGTGAAACCGAGATCACCTCCACCGACCAAACGCGCTGCCTCCGTGTCATCATTGACTCCTCCCTCTCTTTCACCCCCACATTCGTGCTCTCTCATAGTCTTGCCGCTTTCACCTACGCAACATCTCACGCATCAGACCATTCCTCTCCACTGACGCGACCAAAATTCTCATTCATTCTCTTGTCATCTCCCGCCTTGACTACTGCAACATCCTTCTCTCTGGGCTACCTCTCACCCGCCTTGCACCTCTCCAATCCATTCTTAACGCTGCTGCTAGGCTCATCTTCCTCTCCCGCCGCTCTACCTCCACCTCCCCCCTCTGTCTATCTCTTCACTGGCTCCCAATTCCTTTCCGAGTTCTCTTTAAACTCCTCACCACCACCTACAAGGCTCTCTCCTCCTCCACCGCTCCTTACCTCTCTTCACTGATCTCTATCCACACTCCCTCCCGTCCTCTTCGCTCCATCGCTGACCGCCAACTGACCTCTCACCTAATCACCTCCTCCCACTCCCATGTCCAAGACTTCTCTCGCGCTGCCCCCCTGCACTGGAACAACCTCCCGCCACCCATCAGGCTTTCTGATTCCCATACCTCCTTCAAGCGCTCCCTCAAAACCCACTTTTTTCGACTAGCCTATCCCTCCTCCTAACCTCTTTTGATCCTCCTATCCTGCCTTCGTTCCCCTCCGTTCCTACTTATCCTATTGTTTTTCGTTCGTCCACCCACATATTTTTAGTATGTTAACTCTTATGAGTAGGGTCCTCCTTCCTCACGTACTCACCCTACGTCTTTACCTCACCTGTGCTCCTGTCCTGTTCTTCCCTTCCTCTACTTCATCTTCAGTCTCCTCGACAATTTTGACACCTACTTCTGAACTGATGCTGATTTTTGTTCTACCAGCTATACCCCTATTCATACTGTATTTTTCAACATACCCTTTACGTTACCTTGTAATTTGTGTTTTGTTTGCTATGTACGGCGCTGCGGACACTTTGCGGTGCCTTATAAATAAACGTACTACTACCCTACAGTAATGGTGAAGGTCACGCAGTACCCTACAGTAATGGTGAAGGTCATGCAGCACCCTACATTAAAGGTGAAGGTCATTATGTACCACAGTACTTAACTGTAGTTAAATACTACATTTGGAACATTCATTTCAGAGGAGCATTGTCCCCATATCTTTGGTTTGGTGATAGTCATGCAGTACGTACAGTAATGGTGAAGGTCATGCAGTACCCTAAAGTAATGGTGATGGTCATGCAGTACCCTACAGTACTGGTGATGATCATGCAGTACCCTACAGTAAAGATGAAGGTCATACAGTACCCTTCATTAAAGGTGAACGTCATGCAGTACCCTACAGTAATGGTGAAGGTCACGCAGTACCTTACAGTAATGGTGATGATCATTCAGTACCTTACAGTAATGGTGAAGGTCATGCAGTACCCTACAGTAATGGTGATGGTCATTCAGTACCCTACAGTAAATGTGAAGGTCACACAGTACCCTACAGTAATGGTGAAGGTCACGCATTACCCTACAGTAAAGTTGAAGGTCATGCCATACCCTACAGTAATGGTGAAAGTTATGCAGTACCCCACAGTAGCCACATGGTGATATTGGTGCATTTTCTGGTTATTACTATACATGTGCAACAAGCAATAATGTACGTGTAAGTAAACATATAAGTGTTCTAATATGTACAAGTAGAAGACAAATGTTTTAAATTAAGAGAAAATTATAAGATGAGTCTTAGGATACCAACACACATCGATGTCCACGTCACTGAGCTATCATTACATTCAAAGGCATGAAGGGAACATTGCACCGGATTTGCCATGCCGGTAGTCAGGTCACTGCACACATGTAGCCAAACAAACAAAGTTACTTTAAAGAAAAAAACTTTCAGCTACTCTACATTCAGTAACACAGCAGAATTATTAAGAGCTAATCCAAAAAGACATTAGCTCTATATTATACAACAACTTCTGCAATTGCTTGATAAGAAAGAAGACAACATGGGAGCGACGTGAACTGCACCTTTATACAAATGCCTGCAGTTTTCCAAAAATGGCAAAGCTTTCTCATAGGGCATTCAGTCCATTGTTGTAGCAAGAACAATGTCTTGTCTGTACAGTCTGTACAAAAATGGCTGCCTGAGGGTCTGATTACCGTGGCTGGTTCTCTGTTGACTCCATGGAAATGTATTTGTGATTATTCATGCTTTCATCCGATCAGAAAGTTATTTCCTACTTCTGGCCATCTGGGTGTTGTGACATAAATATGAACTTTCGTCAGCCGCGGTGGTTTCATAAGACTGCCGAGAATTGTGTTCCCGGGGATTTGGAGAGAATGGAAACGCTGAGTCGCAGATGAATTGTTGTGGGCCTCTTTCTCTACAGGCATTATAGAAACACAAATATGTTCGGAACTTTTGCTGCAACGTGAATTTCTGGGGAACGAATACAATTATAACTGCATAATAACTTTACAGCTGAGTTATCGTACGGTTAACTCACTTTGCTTTCACAAGAAACAAAACTTTCTGCAGAACATATGACTTTATTAACTGGTATCCCTAATAGAGTGAATCATTAACTAGAGACTTTTGATTAGCAGCGAGAAGGCGCAAACGTAAGATACTACGGAGGAAATTTACTAAGAATACGAATATGATATTTCGTATTTGTATTCTTAATACATATGAATATGACTGCATACGGCTGTTTCAGCCGTATGCAAATTAGTGTTCCGGAGGGTAATTTACAAAGCAGTCAAATCTGACTGCTTTGTAAACCTCCGATGGCGTATCCATTCGTATTAGTGGCCGGATATACAGCCGCTAATACAAATTCGTATAGCCTTCACAGGTATCCGTGTCCCCTCGTGGGCTTCACAGGTATCCGTGTCCCCTCGCGGGCTTCACAGGTATCCGTGTCCCCTCGTGGGCTTCACAGGTATCCGCGTCCCCTCGCTGGGCTCGCTGCGCTCGCCACGCTTCGGGCACTTTCTATTCTCAACTCCACGCCGACTTGGATAGTGGGGGTATAAAAAGGTCGTAGGACGCGTACCGCCGCCACGCTTTGGGTTGGCGTTGCGCTCGCCACGCTTCGGGTTGGCGTTGATAGTGGGGGTGGTACAGTGTGAAAAATGACATTTGGGGTGCATTTAACATGTTTACTACTAATTTAAAGGCATTTGGATGCATTTGTCAACAAAATCGCATGCCATGCCATGCGATGGCATGTGATTTTTCTCACAAATGCATTAAAAACCCGGTAAAATCACATCGCATCACCATGTCATCGCATGCCATTACATATGCCGTGATAGTATACAAGTACCCTTGATTGATATGAAGAGTAGGTGGCACTTATTGGATTGGCTGCACTTTAGATAGATATAGATAGATAGATAGATAGATAGATAGATAGATAGATAGATAGATAGATAGATAGATAGACAATAATAATAATAATAATAATAATAATAATAAAACAACACAAATTGTTACTCTGTTCCCTTTCATGCTGTCACAGTCTATGTCCTCATGGAATCAGATTTAGGTCAAGAAGCTGATAGCGTCAAATATTAGTTTTCCTGGCTCGGCTATGATATAATCCCAGCGTTTGTTACCTCTCTGTCCTGCACACAGACAAGTAAACATGAGAAGATAGCTATCTAGCTGTATGAACTTGCACATATTGCCTGGTGGAACCAGCCATCATATGCATTAATGCTTATGGGCTGATAGAGTGGGGAACAGGAGTCAGGAAACAGATAAGGTTTTTAGTCCAATCAAGAATCCATGGATCATATTGTGACAGGGGTGATTCAGACTGCAGCGTAAATCTGATCGCTCGGTAATCTGGCGTGTCTTCCTGCTACATGCGCACATTCAGCGGCGTAACTATAGCACCGCAGCCCCCGCCACCGCGGGGGGGGGGCGCTGTGCATGTGGGGGCACCAGGGGCTGCGGTGCTATAGTTAACCCCCCCAATCCCCCGCAGACTTACCTATCGCGCTGGTCCCGGCGGCTCCGTTCTTCTGCTGAGGACCACCAGAAAATGGCCGCCCCCATATAGCACACAGTTCTCTGAAACTGTCTGCTGTATGGGGGCGGCCATTTTCTGGTGGTCCTCAGCAGAAGAACGGAGCTGCCGGGACTAGCGCAATAGGTAAGGCTGTGGGGGATTGAGGGGGGGTTTGCATGGGCAGCGGCGGGGCAGGGGGGGGTAGGGGTGCTTAGCGGGGCGGGGGGTGCCCCCCCCCTAACGGCGGGGGGCGCCCAAAACGTAGCTACGCCACTGCGCACATTATATGGATAATGGTATAGGGACGCCCGACCATTACACCGGCAGGGACTGTAATGACCATGAATACAGATACATATACTCAGTGTTGGCTCTTACTTCTGTGGAGAAGGACCGCTGCTGCAATTCTGGGCCTCACCCTTCACTGCTGGACCCCACAACTTTTGACAGCTGGTCCCCGTTGGTGCCTGCTGGTCCCCACTGCCGGTCCTGACCCCCGTCACGGTCGCGTGACCAGTGAATGCGCAGTGGCCTCTTTTGTACTGCGCATGCGTTGGCCCCCAGCCTCTATGGGCTGCTTTGGGAGCAGTCCATAGAAAGTATATTCACTGTCCTGGGTCCGGCACAGTATCGTCCTCCGTACTACACATGCGCTGAACCTGTTTTTAGGGGCTGTTGCTGCAGCAGCCCTCAGAGGCATCCCAGAGGGAGGGAACACCTCCTAGAGGGACTGCCTTGGGTGTTGCCATGTGACAACTGCATGGGAGTAATTCCAGTACATCCAAGATCATGAGCGCCTGATAGGTTGTGTTCCACATTTTGTTTTTTAGCTATTAAAAAGTTTCCCTTTACAAGGATGGCCATGTACGGGCAGATGATCGATTATTTGCCAGCCTTCAAATGCTGCACCCACTGCGGGACTCCGGAGTGGTGAGTATTAAAGGTTGCATACAGTGTGTGCACCAACTATTGTAGACATACTGTACTTATGGTGCCTACCGTACAGACTGATATGTGTGATTCGCCAGCACTGGTGATGTCACAGCAAGAGAAGAGCCAGTTACATAAAGAGATAAATAGGAAAGATGATACAATAGTAAGATACAGACCATCTACTGCATTTTGGGGACGAGGAGAGAGAATGAGACTAAAATCCATTTCAGATGCCATTTACGCCTCTCTGGCACAGTGACAGGGCAGCTTGTGCCATCAGACGGTGATACTGAAAATGAGGTGCATTGACGCCCGTCCTTAATCTGTGAGGTCACCTGCAGAGTTGCTGAAACTCTTTGAAGTTATTCCACAAGCTGTGGTAGTTCTGATGATAACCAGGTAATGTCGCCAGCCCATGCTGGGAAAGCTGATAAGGGACTAATTATGTTTCAGTTTTGAAAAATTACATGTAATTAGCAAGTAAATATTCATCATAATAATTGCACTGTCAGCCCCTCCTTACATACCCCCATCTCCCTGTCGTCGTCGTCGTCCCCCCCCCCCCCCCCCCCCCCCACCCAGCAACCACTTCTGTGTCTGTCTGGAATGCAGGAGATACATAAAGATGTGGATGAGACAAAATGTGCAGCAGATACATTCAATTTAAAGGGAAATAGAAACTTGTGATAATTTTTTCTCAAATATACAAAAAAGGCTCTTACTGTCACATGTTACTATTTACAGCAATAATGCCCCATATAACCGGACATCTGTACATTATAGGCTGCTATATATACAGCAATATATAGTACAGGAAATGCCCTAGGAAAAGGGTTCTCAAACTTGGTCCTCGGGTCCCTCTTAACCTCCCCCCCCCCCCCCCCGGAAAAAAGGGGCAACCCTCCCCCGCAATGTCGCCCGGCTCCCACGATGGGAGGGGGGGGGAGTGTCTGCGGGTCAAATGATGCGAATTACGCCGTTTTAGCCCCGCCCACCAACTTTAGCAACACCCCAAGACGTTCAATGCCGTTTCCATACAAGTAGCCACACATGTGGCTCCCCCCTCTCCCCACCCCTTTTTACTCCCCTGAGCTGGCTGCCCTCTCCTGGAAAGGGCAGCCAGAAGGTAGGTAGGTATGCCTCACAGAATTGCCAGTGAAATAGTTAGTTCCACCTGTGGATTTTTTTTAAACGTGTCAGTGAGTAATGAATGCACCTGTGCACCTGCTGGGTGACCTGAAAAACGTGTCAGTGAGTAATGACTGTACCTGTGCACCTGCCATGTGACCTGGAAAATGTGTCAGTGAGCAGTGACTGCACCTGTGCACTTGCCATGTGACCTGGAAAATGTGTCAGTGAGTAGTGACTGCACCTGTGCACTTGCCATGTGACCTGGAAAATGTGTCAGTGAGTAGTGACTGCACATGTGCACCTGCCATGTGACCTGGAAAATGTGTCAGTGAGTAGTGACTGCACCTGTGCACCTGCCATGTGACCTGGAAAACGTGTCAGTGAGTAATGACTGCACCTGTGCACCTGCCACATGACCTGGAACAATGTGTCAGTGAGTAATGACTACACCTGTGCACCTGCCAGGTGAGCTGGAAAATGTGTCAGTGAGTAGTGACTGCATCTGTGCACCTGCCATGTGACCTGGAAAACGTGTCAGTGAGTAATGACTGCACCTGTGCACCTGCCATGTGACCTGGAAAACGTGTCAGTGAGTAGTGACTGCACCTGTGCACCTACCATGTGACCTGGAAAAAAGTGTCAGTGAGTAATGACTGCACCTGTGCACCTGCCATGTGACCTGGAAAACGTGTCAGTGAGTAATGACTGCACCTGTGCACCTGCCATGTGACCTGGAAAACGTGTCAGTGAGTAATGACTGTACCTGTGCACCTGCCATGTGACCTGGAAAATGTGTCAGTGAGTAGTGACTGCACCTGTGCACCTGCCATGTGACCTGGAAAACGTGTCAGTGAGTAATGACTGTACCTGTGCACCTGCCATGTGACCTGGAAACCGTGTCAGTGAGTAATAACTGCACCTGTGCACCTGCCATGTGACCTGGAAAATGTGTCAGTGAGTAGTGACTGCACCTGTGCACCTGCCATGTGACCTGGAAAACGTGTCAGTGAGTAGTGACTGCACCTGTGCACCTGCCATGTGACCTGGAAACCGTGTCAGTGAGTAGTGACTGCACCTGTGCACCTGCCATGTGACCTGGAAACCGTGTCAGTGAGTAGTGACTGCACCTGTGCACCTGTCATGTGACCTGGAAAATGTGTCATTGAGTAGTGACTGCACCTGTGCACCTGCCATGTGACCTGGAAAACGTGTCAGTGAGTAATGACTGCACCTGTACACCTGCCATGTGACCTGGAAAACGTGTCAGTGAGTAGTGACTGCACCTGTGCACCTGCCATGTGACCTGGAAACCGTGTCAGTGAGTACAGTGGTTTCCGTTGATATATCTACAGTCAATAGATCTGCCTCAAAAGGTTGACATGTAATAGTTTGTCAGGGACAAAAGGTCAACATAAAAAAAGGTTGACAGTATCAAAGTGTCGACCGGATCAAAAGGTCAACAAAAAAAGGTCGACATACGTTTTTAATGATTTTTTTTAACTTGCTCTTACTTCACCATCCATGTCAGGACCCCGAAGTATGGCCAGCCAAGTGATTCATGCGAGGGTACGCATTACACTAATTTGGGATCCATGTTGACAGTTGTCGACACGGACACCAAAAATATGAAAAACTCATGTCACAATCCCACATGATTTCTACCTTTTATCATGTTGACCTTTTGACCCTATCGACCGTTCCCATGTTGACCTTTCCCACTTTGACCTTTTGACCCAGTCAACCTATTATCTGTCAACCATTTAGGGTCGACGTATTGACTGTCTATCTAAGAATCAACACCCGAATATAATTGTCAGAGTAATCACCAGTATAAACCTCATACTGCCGGGAGACGACCATTGTGTGACCCTCCCAGCCTCAAGCCCTTGGAGCCAGGAGTCTGTTGGCGGGATACCTGCTGATCCGCGTCGTCATACTATCATGCCCTCCGCTGTATAATGCCGGTAAGACATCCTGCTCATTATATATTGGGGAAGGCTAGTGTGGGGCCACAGGGATTAGGATTAATCCCCCGTGGCCCAAGGGTGCAGGGTGAGGGAAGGTTGGGGTTAAGATGCCCATACACTAGTCTGATATGGCCCTTTATTGCACATCAGATTGGAGTTGGAAGTAAATGACATATGATTTGACACTTTTAACATGATATATCGGCTCGATGGGTCACAATCGCGTGAAAAGTGTCATATCGTATGTCATTTACTTCCAGCCCCAATCTGACGTATCGTCCCATGACCTGTGGGGTAGTGTATAGCATCGTATAGGATACATTATATGTAAAAGGACTACATAATGGGGAGGGTTAGGCACTAATGGGGTGGGTTAGGGTTAGGTACTAATAGGGTTGGTTGTGGTTAGGCATTAATAGGGAGAGTTAGGGTAAGGTACTAATGGGGAGGGTTAGGCACTAATGTGGAGTGTTAGGGTTAGGTACTAATGTGGAGGGTTAGGTACTAATGGGGAGAGTTAGGCACTAATGGGGAGGGATAGAGTTAGGCACTATTGTGGAAGGTTAGGCACTAATGGGGAGGGTTAGAGTTAGGCACTATTGTGGAGGGTTAGGCACTAATGGGGAGGGTTAGGGTTAGGCACTAATGGGGAGGGTTATAGTTAGGTACTAATGGGGTGGGTTAGGGATAGGTACTAATAGGGTTGGTTGTGGTTAGGCATTAATAGGGAGGGTTAGGGTAAGGTACCAATGATGAGGGTTAGGTACTAATGGGGAAGGTTAGGCACTAATGGGGAGGGTTAGGTACTGATGGGGAGGGTTAGAGTTAGGCACTAATGGGGAGGGTTAGGGTTAGGTAATAATGGGAAGGGTTAGGGTAAGGTACCAATGATGAGGGTTAGGTACTAGTGGGGAGGGTTAGGCACTAATGGGGAGGGTTAGAGTTAGGTACTGATGGGGAGGGTTAGGGTTAGGTACTGATGGGGAGGGTTAGGGTTAGGTACTGATGGGGAGGGTTAGAGTTAGGCACTAATGGGGAGGGTTAGGGTTAGGTAATAATGGGAAGGGTTAAGGTTAGGCACTAATGGGAAGGGTTAGGGTTAGGCACTAATGGGGAGGGTTAGGGTAAGGTACCAATGATGAGGGTTAGGTACTAATGGGGAAGGTTAGGCACTAATGGGGAGGGTTAGAGTTAGGTACTGATGGGGAGGGTTAGAGTTAGGCACTAATGGGGAGGGTTAGGGTTAGGTAATAATGGGAAGGGTTAGGGTAAGGTACCAATGATGAGGGTTAGGTACTAGTGGGGAGGGTTAGGCACTAATGGGGAGGGTTAGAGTTAGGTACTGATGGGGAGGGTTAGGGTTAGGTACTGATGGGGAGGGTTAGGGTTAGGTACTGATGGGGAGGGTTAGAGTTAGGCACTAATGGGGAGGGTTAGGTAATAATGGGAAGGGTTAAGGTTAGGCACTAATGGGAAGGGTTAGGGTTAGGCACTAATGGGGAGGGTTAGGGTAAGGTACCAATGATGAGGGTTAGGTACTAATGGGGAAGGTTAGGCACTAATGGGGAGGGTTAGAGTTAGGTACTGATGGGGAGGGTTAGAGTTAGGCACTAATGGGGAGGGTTAGAGTTAGGTACTGATGGGGAGGGTTAGGTAATAATGGGAAGGGTTAGGGTAAGGTACCAATGATGAGGGTTAGGTACTAGTGGGGAGGGTTAGGTACTAGTGGGGAGGGTTAGGCACTAATGGGGAGGGTTAGAGTTAGGTACTGATGGGGAGGGTTAGGTACTGATGGGGAGGGTTAGGGTTAGGTACTGATGGGTAGGGTTAGGGTTAGGTACTGATGGGGAGGGTTAGAGTTAGGCACTAATGGGGAGGGTTAGGGTTAGGTAATAATGGGAAGGGTTAGGGTTAGGCACTAATGGGGAGGTTTAAGGTTAGGCACTAATGGGGAGGGTTAGGCACTAATGGGGAGGGATAGAGTTAGGCACTATTGTGGAGGGTTAGGGTTGACTGCCGAAATCCCCTTCGCCGGTCCTCCATAAATATACCCATTGGAAATTCATCATCATCATTATTATTATTATTGTTGTTTAGCTATAACAAGATTGTTTAATAAACGCCTGTGTGTTTGTGTAGTCTCACAAGTTTTAATACAGAGATACAACTTTTTGGTTTTGGGAAGCACAGAGCGAGGATCAGACCCCTCTGCGCTGCTCTGGGTTATAGAAAAAGCAGAATATTGGCGTTACCAGTCAGAGTGCCGCGCTGCTGAATGATATCATTAGCAAGGCTCTAATCACCCCGCAGCTTCTCAGCACAAGACACTGTAACCCAGATAACATGCCAGGCTGATCTGTCTTTTGTGGTCAAACAATGTCTGCCTTCTAATTAACTTTTCTTTCAGCACCCATTACTTTAGTGATAATTAGCCCTGAACAGCAAATTATTGTCATCATTTACAATGTCGCACATCCACGCTGGAAGAGTAATAATGCATTTTTATTCATTTCCTCTTGTGCGTTTCCTTTATCAATCATTTCCCCATGAGGGCAACTACACAGATGCTGATTTCTGCATTTCTCCAGCAAAAGTAAAAGCAAATAGTCAGGTCCTGAAGTTTTCACATGTGAACACATCGCTTGATATGGGCATTGCTGGATTAAGGGGGGCACAGGGGGTCATCACCCCTGCCCCCTTCCCCTCTAGCTAGGGGCCCCCTGTAGTCGGCATGTGTTATTTTATTTATTTTTTTAGCTAAAGGTTTTGTGCATGGGAGTGGGGTAGTGCTGCAGCTTCACCTATCTGCCAATGTGACAATGATTAATGGTGCTGAGCATCGGGAGCCAAGGCACACTGGCTGCACAAGTGTGCAGTGCATTACTGGGAGTTGACTAAGGCCTATTATACTTTGCACCACAAGAGGGCAGAGGCTAAGAGGTTTGTGGTGAGGTCTGATTGGTGAAGCTCATCACATGCTTCTCAGGCCCACGGAGGACAGCAGCAGCCTTGTCATGGGAAGGTTTTTCATCAGAGGCAGTGCTAAGCCTGCGAGGTCTTCTACAGTCCTACAGAGTCAGGTACAGATGGACAAACACAGGCTTTTCATATGGTATGTGTGTATGTGTATATATATATATATATATATATATATCCCTTCCCTTGTGGCGCTGAATCCACCAATATGTATCCCCAAATGATGGGCGTAACTCCGGGGCTTGTGAATCAACAGTGAGATTTATTTGTTTTCCGCGGTCTTCGCCTTTTCGGGCCTCAGCCCTTCGTCAGGACCAGAAAACACAACAAAGTGCAACAACAGTGTATAATGTAAAAAACAACTTACTTCTAGGGTCCCCTAGAAGTAAGTTGTTTTTTACATTATACACTGTTGTTGCACTTTGTTAGATGATAAGAATCATACAGAATACTCACAGACAGTGGCGGTTTTGTACCTATGGGCTGCAGGACTTCATCCCCCACCCCACCCCCACACTAACACAAGCACATAAAATCTGCCATCTCCTCAGCGTATTAAAGCCAGTGGCTTTACTATTGGAAGTCCTACCTGCCAGTCAACTGAATGACATACAGTCTCGTTGGGAGGTGTTTCCTCCCTCCGGATCTGCCAGTCTAGACTACGATAGGCAGAGCTGGGTTCCTGTAGGAACTTCCTGCCTTACTGTGCATCCCTAGTCACTGGTACTGCCCATGCACCAGGCCTGGCGCCTGACAACTCTATATTACAGGCACCAGGACCCTGCTGCGACTGTGTATGCAGTTGCAGGCAGCTGCAGGGGGCTCCGGTTGGTGTCTCTATAAGAATCCTGGCCGCAGTAACCTGAGAATATTTCCATGCATCCTCTGAGGCAAGAATGACATCTACTGGTAGCATTCGCATGTGACTAGGAATCGGGCCCTTAGTCATGGAATGAGGATACCAACAGCGATCTCAGGGCCACCAGCGAATACATATTACTTTAATGATTCTATGCCGCCACATCCTTTCACAGATACGCTGTTATCCTATCTCCTGCAGATTTATATCTGGCTGAGAATTTCTCCATGTGGTTAGAACACGGCTTCTTGCTCTTTAATACAAGCTGGGACAATGGCCTCTGACAACTTACTTTACAAGCCCTCCACCAAAACAAGACAAGACAGTGTTCTTCCACCCGGGAAGGTTGATTGATGAAGCAGAGAAACGCTCAGCACTGGAGCAAGGCATGATGGGAAATGTAATTCACCTAGTGCGTCCTGTGTCATTGAGCTTCCATCAGTCGATTCTCTACACCAGAGTATCCGAAACCAGGCAAGACACATCCACAAGACCGACGTGTTCATCTGTGCCCCTATACTGCAATAGGGGCAACATTTCCAGGGGGCCCAATGCGTGTGTACGCGTGCGTGGGGTGTCCGTTAATATACTGAACAGACATACACATACTAATAATGTATATAGCAAACTTATATATAACTCATGCACCAACTGTGCGACTTCTGGGAAGCTTGAAGGCCTTGAACTCGCCGGCAGATTCCCGGGCAGCAGGATCTCATAGGATTGGCCATATGCGTTCCTTTTCCATACAATGTATCTTTATGGCAGCCATTGTGATCCCAGGCTCGAATCCAGTATACCCGGGGCCAGGCATCAGATCGCAATGGAAGGTTAAACACATACAACTTGACATTTTTACCCAATTTATCCGGCCACGATGCCTCAGAATCTGGTAAAAAGGGCCCAAATTGCATATGGCCAGCTTTCGATGCAGCATCATTGTTTGGCTCCGCCCCCATGGCATATGAATATGAGGTAAGGGAAAAAACAAACTTACAGCACTTGCCTTGTGAATAAATATTAATCAGCGGATTTCTGGGTATTCAGAACCCCCCCCCCCTGTGTGTGCCACTACATACTGTATCTACACAATCATGTGTAAGCCTGCACACCCAAATGTCCGACATAAGTGTGCTTTTTTATTTTATTTTTTTCATTGATGCTTGGACCAAACAACAGGTTCGGAAATTTGAGAAATGCGCTCTATTTATTAGTTTTGAGCATTATGGAAACACATATGGATTAAAGGTAAGAATATCCATATACTGTATATATATATATAAGGCAGCAATATCTGATCACAGAATCATACAGTATACACTATATCTAGTCAGTGTTACAGGGTGACATGTACTGTACACTACAATAAATTATCGTTCTGGGAGTGAAGACCCCCTTTAACAAGGGCGTGTCCAGTGGTGTAGCTAGGTGCCACAATGCCCGGAGGCGGAGCAAGGGCATGTTTTGCGCCTGGGGCTCTTGCGCAGTCTAACATTATACCACACACGGTAATGCCCATTGCACATTTTAGTGAACTTTGTAAGACCCATTACACATAAAGCCACATGCCATAATGCCAGTTACACATAAGGCCACACATGAAGCCCATTACATACTATATAACAACCCGTAATACCCATTACATACCATATAACAAACCGTAATGACCATTACACATTTGGCACATAAGTGTCACTTACTTTACCATGCTCATTGCTAGGAACTTCATGCTCGATGCCAGGGCCTTCATGCTTGATGCCAAAAGGCTTCATGTTCGATGCCAAGGGGGACAGAAATTGCTTGTTGCCAAGGGAGACAGAAATAGCTTGTTGCCAAGGGACGACTGAAATTGCTCGTTGCCAAGGGGGACTGAAATTGCTTGTTGCCAAGGGGGATTGAAATAGCTCGTTGCCAAGGGCAATGCAGCCAGCTCCCTTGCTTCCCATTGCCGATGTGCCCGGCTGAGCCAGTGTCCGCTGCTATTTTCATTTCTCAAGTCTCCCGCTGGACCGCTAGCCAATAGGCGCTCGCAGTCCAGCAGCCAATGCTGCTTCTGATTGGCTGCTGGACCACAAGCGCTTATTGGCTAGTGGTCCAGTGGGAGACTTTAATTGAACACAGCGCAGGGGAGCAGGGGAGCGGGCAAGCAGAGCGGGGGTTTCGGCGGCAGAGTAAAGGTGCATGGCTCCGGCGCCCTGTGATATTTTAGTGCCCGGAGCTCGTGCTTCGCCCTCGCTACGCCCCTGCCCGTAAATACCATAGGTGCAAGGGGTGCAGCTGTTATGGGGCCCAGAGCTGAAGGGGGCCCATCTTTATTGTCTAAGTAATATGTTTATATTCATTTGCCTCCATCTGTTTCTAAATAGGGGGCCCTTACAAACCTTTGCTATGGGGCCTACAAATATCTAGTTACGCCCCTATTCTCCTGCCACTGACGGCCGTAACAATAACATCCTGTTCTGAGACTATTTATTTGGATACAGACTAATTCCAGAACGCGGCTGTCGCATAATTACAGACTAACAGAAACCATTTCCAACTACAATGAGAGAACATTTGCAGAACGTATTGCTGATAACGGCCATAAACATGAAAGAACAAGTCATAAGTATAAAGTTATGATTAAAAAATGAATAATTGCAGTGTAAGGTTGGCTTGTGGTTCCCTCCGTCGCGTCTCCTTGTTGTCTTTCACCGTCTACTACAGGTAGAGGCAGAAGGAAAACAAAATACAGATGGAGCGTCTTTCAACATTGCAAGTGCTGGCTGTGGATCCGCCATGCGCCATCCCCCGCGTACGTCCCTTTACAACAGAGATCCCCCCGCCACCTCGCACCCGGACCCCGCCACGTCCCCCCCCTAACCTTGCCCGTCTCCCTGAAGCGGAGATGGGCAGGATTCCCGCCCCCCACCGACGGGTAACTGGGACGTCCCAGTCAGATGTAGCATGCGGTCACCAGTGGGGGGCGTTCTGGCTGGCCCCTGCACTGGATGAGTGGCGCTAATTAATGGCAGCCTCCAGATAGAGAGCCTGAATCACACCTGTCAGAAAGGCGGACATCTTTGCAGATGGACAAAACTATGCTGCACTGCAGGTAAGGCAGATGCAATATGTGCAGAGAGAGTTAGAGTTTAAATCTAAATTGCAGTGTAAAAATAAAGCAGCCAATATTTACCCTTCACAGAAACTATATAACTCACCCAAATCTAACTCTCTCTGCACCTGTTACATCTGCCCCATCTGCAGGGCAGCATGGCTTTGTCCACCTGCAAAAAGTGCTGCCTTGTTACCAGGTTTCAATCAGGCCCAGAGAGACTGCCTTTGAAGCTGAT
Source organism: Crinia signifera (assembly GCF_055691185.1). Classification (NCBI taxonomy): domain Eukaryota; kingdom Metazoa; phylum Chordata; class Amphibia; order Anura; family Myobatrachidae; genus Crinia; species Crinia signifera. The sequence continues at coordinate 98,034,051 of NC_139227.1, forward strand.
TCTCACCATGTAAAGAAGAGATACAAAAGTTAATAACACAACCCTAAATGGTAAATACAAAAGGTTATTGGCCCAGAGGGCGCAACAGTTTCGGCGAGGAGCGTCACGTCTCCACAACACAAGCAATAATGATTGTTAGTCTCAGCGTTTGCCTAAACACAGACACGGCCTCAATAATTTTAAATTACAATTCTCAGATGTTTAGGGCGCCACCACTAGGCAAACCTAGGCATTTGCCTAGGGCGCCGGCCACTGGAGGGCGGAAAATGCCGCCCGGGTACCTGTCCTAGCTACGGCGCTGTCTATTTAAAGCTGGCGGCGGAGGCAGCGGGGGTCCCTGCAGTCTATTAAAAATCACGAGCGCTATCCGCCGGGCTATGCGGAAGCGCTTCTAGTGTGAAAACTCTGGCAGCCAATCAGCGTGCTGCCAGTGTTTTCACACTAGAAGCGCTTCCGCATAGCCCGGCGGATAGCGCTCGTGATTTTTAATAGACTGCAGGGACCCCCGCTGCCTCCGCCGCCAGATTTAAATAGACAGCGCCGAACGCCAGGTACCACCCCCCCCCCCCCCCCCCGGCACCGGGGCGCCCCCAGCCCGACTCGCCTGGGGCGCTCCGGTGCCTTGCACCGGCCCTGTGTTTAGCGCAAAAGCTGAGAGTTTTTGTTCCATCAAACACAAGAATATTGTTCTCCTGCTTCTTTCTCTGTGAAATTATTGATTTACTCCCAGGAGGGGGCTGCTGTACATTTTGGGGGAAAAAATAGCTTTTCGGCAATTTCTCAGTTTTTTTTTTTTTTTTTGCTACTTCTGATGAGAAATATAAAACGGTGAAAATCTACGGTGTAGTATCAAAATATATTTCTGCCCAGTCCATACTGTGTGTTGACAGTGGCTGAGTCAACAGTCAATAGATAAACATTGACAAGGCTTGCATACTGTAGATAAAAGGTCAACACAAGGTAAAGATCAACATGGCAATTATCGACGCATGAAAATGTTGACATGGGTTTTTTAGATTTTTTTAAAACTTTTATATACCTTAACATCTGCGTGGACTTCAAATAGGAAGGGCAGTGGTGTAACTATCGAGGATGCAGGGGGTGCAGCTGCTATAGGGCCCGAGCTGTTCCTAGGGCCCACTGCTTCCCCTGCACCCAGTCCTGGCTTCGGTTCCCCCTTCCATCTTGCACACCACTCCCCCTTCCACTGTCTGGCGTGCCCCTGGTGCTGACACCTGGTTATGCTATTTAGCTGCAAAGCCAGGTGCAGTTCAGCCATTTTTTGGGGTCATTGCACATGCATGTGATGTCACACAGCCACCGCAACTCTCCCCCCTCCCCCCCCCACACGAATGGCTGTGTTATCTGGACCACCCCTGCAGTTGAACTTCATGGCCTCAAACGCGTGCACTGGCGCATTCGCTGTTCACCTAAAATAGAGATCTGTGATTTTCAGTAATCTACAGGGCTACGTGAGTTGTTGCTATTGATACAGATGTTTGTTGCCACCGCGGGGTGGGGTATGAGTAGGTCCTATGGACACTGAGGGGGCGTGAATACTGCTGAGGGGTCTGTTACCCACACACCACCCTTTCTGGACACTGGGGTGCTAGACCCCCTAGTATTGTTTTTTTTTTCTCTAAAAATATTTGATATGGCTTTACAAAGATCATTTTGACTCAATTATTTATGAAATAAAAAATCTATTATTAAATAAAGAATTTTTGGAAAAAACAATCATCGGTGAAGGGGTTAAGTCAGACGTGTCACTGGGAGCAGAGATGTTCTCAGGACACATTCTAAATGCTAACTCGCCATGATTAATATCACGGGTGAGATGCAACGGTCATTCCAGCGACTTCTCCATCCCTCCGAGACCACTTCCCAAGTCCGCGACTTACCTGTGACTTCACTTACACATTTCCAGCCATCGATTTGTCTGTGAGAATGACTCAGAGATTACACTCCAATTCTATTCCCTCCTGACCTATTACATTGTGTTTCCTTGTGTATGTCAGGAGTGTACAGATTACCCTGCTTGGCATTGGACCTCCAATTCAATACGGCTAGTTTGACCTGTTTTTTTTCCATCACACAATGTGTTCGTGTCAGCCTGAGTGACAGACTGTGTTCATTAATAATTTATTGACTTAGAGCCATGTAATAAACATTTTTAATACATGGTAAAAAAACATGAGCTGCACAAATGTTACGGATGATAGGAGGTTTCTACACAAGAGCTCAAGGATTTTGACATTCTGCAGACTGAATCTGAAGAATCCAGGAGACTAGAAGTGAAATGCAGGGCAGCAGGAGATTTATGACTGATACGGGAGCCTCCTGGATGCAGGATGGTAGGCAACTATGATGTAGAAGCAGACGGGCGGGGTTATCCTACACAAAAACAAATACATAGGACCCACAAATTGCTGCATCTGACTGTCATGGGGGCGGGGCTTGATGATGTCAGCCTCGTCCTGCCCCCTGACAGTTCTCCTCTCCGGGCTTCTCCTGGAGAGGAGGGAAATAAAGTAGGCTAGTATGATTTGTTCTGCTTGGTTTGCAACAGGATGCAGCCAGCCCCTTGGTGGTCAGGATGCCAGCATTCAGTATACCGATTCCAGCATCTCAACTGCCTTCAGGAGACCAGCACGGAATAGGGAAGCCATCAGGATACCAACACTGGAATACAGACAGCTGGCATCCTGATAGGTAAGTATTGGGGCTGACTAGTTTGTGGCTGAGAAAGGGCAGGGGGAGGGGGGTTAGTTAATAGTGGGAGGATTTCAGTTTAGGCTGCGAGGAGGAGAGGTTAGGGTCAGGCTGCAGGAGGGGAGGTTAGGGTCAGGCTGCGGTACGGGAGGGAAGGTTAGGCTGCAGAAAGGGAAGGTTAGGTTTAGGCTGCAGGAGGGGAGGTTAGGGTAAGGCTGCAGGAGGGGAGGTTGGGCTGCTGGAGGGGAAGGTTAGGGTTAGGCTGCAGTATGGGAGGTTAGGATCAGGCTGCAGGAGGGGAGGTTAGGGTTAGGCTGCAGTATGGGAGGTTAGGATCAGGCTGCTGGAGGGGAAGGTTAGGGTTAGGCTGCAGTATGGGAGGTTAGGATCAGGCTGCTGGAGGGGAAGGTTAGGGTTAGGCTGCGGTACGGGAGGGAGGGTCAGGCTGTGGGAGGGGAGGTTAGGGTCAGGCTGCGGTAGGGGAGGGAGGGTTAGGCTGCAGGAGGGGAGATTAGGGTTGGGCTGCAGGAGGGGAGGTTAGGTTCAGGCTGTGGTAGGGGAGGGTAGGGTTAGGCTGCCAGAGAAAAGGGGAGGGATAGGCTGCAGGAGGGA